>NC_142515.1:85615357-86296071 GCF_057876585.1 Rhinolophus sinicus | reverse complement strand
ATAACAAAATACCACAGATCGGGTGGCTTAAACAACGAGAATTTATTTTCTCGAATTTCTGGAAGTCCAAGGTCAAGGTGCTGGCCAGGTCGGTTTCTCCTGAGGCCTCTCTCCTCGGCTTGCAGACGGCCAGCCGCCTTCTTGCTGTGTCCTCACACAGCCTTTTTTCTCTCTGTGTGTGCACCCCTTGTGTGTCTCTTTCTCTCTCATGGGACACCAGTCCTGTTGGTTAAGGACCACCCTTGTGACCTCATGGAACTTTACCTCTTTAAAAGTCCCATCTCCAAATACATGAATTTTGGATGGACATAATTCAGGCCATAACAGATGTCTTCCTTTTCTCCACTAGAAACAGGAAACATCTATGCTGTAAGGAGAGAGCAACTCTTAAGAGGAAATGTCACGTTCTCTTCATTCCCTTCCCATATGTCTGAGAAGGAACCAGAGACCCCCAGCACCTTGCTTAGCTACAGTGGATGGGAAATATAGCTATAATTCCAACTGCTTCCCATGAGGAAAGAAAAACTGTTATCGGTTGGTGTTGAGTCTTGAGAGCCCAGCTACACGGCATTTTCCAAAGGGTCTCCCACAATAATTTTGACCTGTGAACCTGAGGCCAAGCCCACACATCTGCCCCAGTGACCACAGCCCCTGCAGCGTGCCCTCTCATGGGTGAGATAGGGAACAACATGAGACGATAAGTACAGAGAAGAGAAATAAAGCAGGAAAAAGGCATAGAAGGTGATGGTGAGGTAGCTAGAAGGCCTCTTTGATAAAGGGTTTGAGCAGGGACCTGAAGGAAGGAGGGCACCAGATAGATATTCGTAGAAAGAATGATTCTGGCAGAGGAAACAGCTCGTGCAAGACCCCGAGGCAGGACTGTGCCTGGCATGTTGAAGGAACAGTGAGGAGGTCGGTGTGTCTGGCACAGAGTGAGAGGAGGACAGATGAGGGCAGATTATGCAGGACCCTGGGTGAGGTGGAGCTCTGAGGGCTCTGAACGGAGGAGGCACCTGACTGACTCAGGTGCTCAGACATGCCCCCTGGCAGCGGTAGGCGGGACAGGGCCACCTGGGCAGAGGTAACTGCATTGGTCCGGGCCGTTCAGCTCCCCATCACCTCAATACCCTCCAGAGCAGGATCTGAGCTTTACCTGCGGAAACGCCCTTCTGAAGGCTCTTTCCCAAAATAAAGACCTGTCTCCAGAATCACATGGGCAAAAATGAGTGAAAGCTGTATGAAATGCCTGGCAGACGTGTGTGCTTTGGCCCATCTCTACTGAGAAGGAGAAGTTGGGCAGGGCACCAGATGCAGCCCCAGGCTGGACACAGGAAAAGGAGGAGTGGGGAAGGCTGGGCAAGGAGAGGCCAATGGGGAGTGGAGGCAAAGTGTGATAATGGAGCTGCCCAGGCAGGGCAGCTAGTCAACCTTCGTGCCCCGGTAGATGGTGGTTAAAACACTGAAATACTTCTCTAGTGGCTAGTAGCCAGCCCTTGCCCTTCTCCCCACACAATCCAGCAACTACAAAGTTAATGTTTCGCCCAGCAGGGCACCACGGTACCCTTGCTCTAGCTCTGTGGTCAATGTCTCTTTCATACCTGCTGTAAGTGTTTGGAACACAGGATTGGGGGCTCTGAAAATGGAAGTAGGAACAGAGGCCAGGCTGGTATATCAGTCAGGATAGACAAAAATGTGCTGTGTTACAAACAGCCTTGCAGTCTCAAGCCAAGAAAGGTTTGCTTCCCACTCCCATTAACGTGCCCTTCCTGGGTCGGCAGGGCACTCTGCTCATCAGTCACTTAGAGGCCAGGCTTGAGAGAGCAGCCACTGTCCCTAATGTCACCAGCCTTCATGACAGAATGAAAGAGAACTCAGAAGGGTCTTTCACCAGCCATTAAATACCCAAAGTGACCCCTCACTCTATTCATACCTCACATGACCCCAGCCAACCACAGGGGCCAAGACAGGCCACGCTCCCATGCACTTGAGCAGGAGGGACCAGAATTGCTGGCAAAGAGCCTTAATGACCACCATGGCTGGAGTGAGGGACCAGAGATCGGCAATAGCCAAAGGTCACCTCCACAGCAGAGGAGACTTGGTTGAGGGAGAAACCTCCATCAGGACTGTTCCGTGGCACCCCAGCCCCCCTGGGGCTTACGCCAGGCCTCAGCCCAAATCCGTGGGCTGCTGCAGTAACGGTCCTATGGCAGACACTGTCCTCAGGCTGCATGCACCTTAACTACTTTAATCATCAACTCAGTGAGGCAGGTACAATTGCTATCATCCCCATTTCACAGATGGGGAGACTGAGGCACAGAGCGGTAGATTAACACCTAAGTCGCACAGTTAGTAAGTGGGAGTCAGGTTTCCACCTGGGCCATCCAGCCCCTCCTGAGGCTCCGGTGCTGGACTGTCCCCCGCACAGCCACTCCACAGTTCTGTCCCTGCCGAGGACCAGAGCCCCCATAGTCATTCCTCCTCCGGGCTCAGCCCCACTGAGCGCTGGGACCCAAGGGAACCAGGACTCCAGAGCAGGAGCTGCTAGCTTGGCAGCTGCCCCAGAAGCCAGCAGGCACCCAGGCAGGCAGTCAGGGCCTCTCTGTGCCCACGTTGCAGGAGGGGCCGACAAACAGCAGATGGACGCCGAGCTACGGAAAGAGATGATGGCCATCTGGCCTAACCTGTCCCAGAAGACGCTGGACCTGCTGGTCACCCCGCACAAGTGTAAGAGCCCAGCCTGGCCAGCCCCGGGCCCCGACCTGCCAAGACATAGAGGGAAGGAAACGAGGCACAGGGTCAGGGGTCTGGTGCATACAAGGACCCCCACCCACGGTGAGCTTACTCTGTGTCTCCAGCCACAGACCTGACAGTGGGGAAGATCTACGCGGCCATGATGATCATGGAGTACTACCGGCAGAGCAAGGCCAAGAAGCTGCAGGCCATGCGTGAGGAGCAGGTATGGCCTGGGCCCTGACAGCCCTCTCCTCCAATGTCCTTCTCTCTGGGGTCACCCTGGCTGGGCGATGCTGGCTTCCTGGTCACCATGAGGACCAACCAGCACAGCAGGATGTGGCCGGGCCCCAGGACAGATCACTGAAAAGTAAGGCTGTGCCAAGGAGAAATAACCTGGAGTAATTCATCTGCTCCACCAACACTTATTGGGCACCTACTGTGTGTTGGGTGCTATTCTTAGCCCTGGGGGTGCAGCTGTGAGCAAAACAGACCAGAACCTCAGTTGGAGAAAAGCCACCAATGACAAATGACTAAATTATATAGCATGGCAGAACACAGCACCATGGGAAAGAGTGCCTGGGGGAGAGGGGTGCAACTTGAAATGGGTAGTCAGGGGAGGCCTCCCTGAGGAGGTGGTGTCTGAGCAAAGACTTGAAGGAAGAAGAAAGACTGACACAAGCAGATACCTGGGGGAAGAGCCTTCTGGGCAGAAGGAACAGCCAGTGCAAAGGCCCTGAAGCAGGACCATGAGTTGGAGTTTGGGGAGCAGTGAGGTCATATGGCAGAACACAGCAAGCAAGCGGAGCAGAGGGAGAAAACAAGGGTGCAGAGGTGACGATTATGCAGAGCCTTAGGAGCCACGAGGAGAACTTTGACTTTTGTTCAGAATGAGGGAGCTCTTCAGTAGAGAAGGGTAGTGGCCTCACTCAGGTGGTCGCGCGCGTGCCCTCTGGTGGCCATGAGGGGTAATGGCTGGAGCTAGGAGACCTACTAAGAGGAGGTAGGCTACTGCACTGGTCCAGGTGGGAAGTGATGAGATGAGACCTGGATGGGGCCATGGAGGTGTGAGAAGTAATCCAGTTCTGGATGGATTTGGAAGGAAGAGGCTAGTGGCTGGCTCATGGATCTGACCTGAGTGTGTGTGTGTGTGTTGGGGGTTTGTCATGAATAATTTCTGGGATTTCAAGTCATGGGTGGGCTTAGCGTCACTTCCACAGCCTCCCTCACCTGTGCCCAGCCCCCCTCCACCCAGTGCACAAATGCTGCTCTCTGCCTCCCCAGAACCGGACACCTCTCATGTTCCAGCGCATGGAGCCCCCATCACCAACGCAAGAGGGGGGGCCTGGCCAGAATGCCCTTCCCTCCACCCAGCTAGACCCAGGAGGAGGCCTGTGAGTGTCACTCTGGCCAGGAGGTGGGGATGGAGGGGCAGGGGTCGCCAATCCTAGACACAGAAGCCCCCGGAGTGCCCACTGCCACACTGGCCTGTGTCCCACATACAGGATGGCTCACGAAAGTGGCATCAAAGAGAGCCCTTCCTGGGTGACCCAGCGAGCCCAGGAGATGTTTCAGAAGACGGGCACATGGAGCCCAGAGCGAGGGCACCCTAACGACATGACCAACAGCCAGCCCAACTCTCAGGTGCCTCTGTCTCCCCACTGTTCCAAAGGTTCAGGGGCCCGAGCAGCATGAGGGTGGGGACTGGGCCCCCTGCCTGCAGCTCCACACATACCAGGCTGCCCCTGGGGTCTGAGTGGCCAGCCCTGGGGCTCACCCAGCCTCGCCATCTGTCTGCAGTCTGTAGAGATGCGAGAGATGGGCCGAGATGGCTACTCGGACAGTGAGCGCTACCTCCCCATGGAAGGCCAGGCCCGGGCCACCTCCATGCCCCGCCTCCCTGCGGAGAACCAGGTGAGCGCTTTCACCCACCCCCCTGCAGGTGGACTTGGGCCCAAGAGGCCCTGCCTCCTGAAGCCCAAGGCATCACCTTTCTCCAGGACCCAGGCCTGGGCGGGGTCTCCTCCACCCTCAGCACCAGCACACAGGCCCCGCCTGGCCATGCCTGGGGTACCTGGAGGCCCTGGTCCTCTTAGCGCCCTCCAATGGAGGGCAGAGAGACAGGGACACCCTGGGGCAGGGTGCGATAGCCACTGCCAAGTGGTTTGTCTCTGCCCTGTTTCGGGGTGCTGAGGCGGGAGGATGTGGAGGACACGTGTGGGGGTGTGGGAGGTGATTTGTGAGACTGCAATCAAGAATACAAGCACGCACACAGACATGCGCAGGCATGCACACGCATGCACACATACACACTGTGTTTCCATACACATGCACACACATGCACGTGTGGGTCTGCTCCCAGGTGGCAGAGTCTGGGGAGGATCCAAGACAGCTGGCGTCCGTCCTATCTGGTCTCTGTGGGGGCCACTGGGGAGGGCCAGGGTCGTGTGCCTGATGTGTGTCTGTGTGTGGCTGCTCCACTCAGCTCAGGGCCCTCTGGGGGTGGTAGGGTGTGAAGATCCCAATGCTTCCGGCCCATGGGTCAGAAGCCAGAAGCATGGCTGGCTGCCCATCCAGCCCAAGAGGCGGGGCAGCATGCCTGACTGTGCCGGGCTGTCTGTATGCTATGCCAGGGCATCTGCACGGGGTGGAAGGCTGTGCTGTGCCTGGCTGGGCCAGGGTCGCCCAGGGGCCTGGCCTGTGGCTGCTGGCAACCTGGGTGGGGGGCACCCAGCCTGCATGCAGCTGCCCAACCCCATCCTGCCGATCTCCCTCCCTGCCCCAGGATTTAGCTGCTGAGCCCCAGGAGAGGGTGGTGACAAACTCAGCTGATGGCCACCGTTCCTACCCCCAAGCTTTGAGTGTCATCCTCCAAGCTTTGAGTGTCAGCCGGAACCAGGGCTGGGGCATTGCATGAGGCAGAGCCCGGGGCCAGGGGCCTGTGGCCATGCCGTCCATCTGTCTATCTCGTGCCTCTGCCATCTGTCTGTCTGTGTTGTGTCCTGTCTTGTCTCTGTGCCTGTGGGAAGACCACTGACCAGGCCAGGGGTCACCCACTCACTAGAGACTTTAACCTTTCTTTCTCTCCCTCCATTTTCCCCTTCACTCTTCAGGTCCATGTACCACCTCTCACTCCCTTTCTCGGCTTTTATATTTATTTTCTTCTTTCTGTTTTTTCTGTGTGCACCATCCCGTGGGGCTGTGACAGAGGAGAAGGGGCCGGCCACGTGGGAATAACCTCAGTGTATGTACCACCAGCCAGTCCGCTGCCCAGCTGGGCTCCGGCCCCCTCTTCCTGCCCACCCCCCCTCAGGGCAGTCCTGTCATCTCTGCAGTCCCCAGACCCCACCTTTCTTTGTAGACCACACCTGCTCCCCCATGGAGCCCCATCCTTGTGTGTTGTGTTCTCTTTGTGCCTCACGTGTGCCCTGGGAAGTAGTCCTGCCCACCCCCCCTTCTCCCTCTCCCTCCTATACCCTATTCTCTTCAGAGACCCCAAGCCAGAGGGTCCATCCTTCCAAAATTCCAACCTACTCCCCCATACATGGCCTACTCTTTTTCATTCCCCTGACCCTCTGGTCCTACAGCCCTGTGTCCCGTAAAACTCGTGCCTCGGGCAGTGCCAACAGCCACTCACCTGGGCCAGTTCCTCCCTGTCCTCCCCTCTCCCAGCTGCAGAGAACCACAGGACCCTCCCTCCAGGGCATGACCCGGGAGGGCAGCATGCACAGGCTCCCCGGGTGTAGGCTGATGATGAGAAGGCAGGTGCCCCAGGGCTTCGAGGGCCAGGGTGGCCCGTTGGGTAGGCAGGAAAGCTTGGGCCCTGTTGGCCAAGGAGGACAGTGAGCTGATGTGCTGGGCTGCTGGGCCTAAGCCTGTAGGCCTGACAGCCATGGGAGTCAGGCTTCTCACCCTCTTGGAGAGCACGCAGGGGTGAGGGCAGGGCGTGCTGCCTAATTCCCCGGGTTCCCAGGTTTGCACTGGATGGGGAAAGCTCATCTTTTCAGCCAGCCTGTGTGTCCCTGGCTGGACCCTCAAGGCCAGGAGGTAACCCCAGCGGTGGTCCTGAGAAGCAGCAAGGGTAGATCAGATGGAACCTCCTGGCCAGAACCCAGGATGGGCCTGGGAGGGGACAGAATATCACAGGCCCTGGTTGATCAGGAGCCAAGACCCGCCCCCCCCCAGCCGACACACCATCACTGATGGCCAATGGGGCAGGACAGACCCGGACCACTTGGTACCAGCCACTGACCCCAGCCTGCCCGCCTGTCCCCCCCCAGACCATCTCAGACACCAGCCCCATGAAGCGCTCGGCCTCCGTGCTGGGCCCCAAGGCCCGGCGCCTGGATGACTACTCCCTGGAGCGGGTGCCACCTGAGGAGAACCAGCGGCACCACCAGCGGCGCCGTGACCGCAGCCACCGCGCCTCTGAGCGCTCCCTGGGCCGATACACAGACGTGGACACAGGTGGGCGGCCCCTCAGGGCCCGGGGATCAGAGGGAGGCTCTGTCAGGGGGCAAGGGAAGAGAGGGGAAGAGAAGGCATGGGGTTGGGGGGGGTAGACAGAGAAGGGGAGGCCTAGATGGGACCTAGGGGACCAAGCTGGGCCATCAGAGCCTGGGGACCGGACCCCCAGCACCCACCACAGGCCTTCCTTGGTCCAGGGGAAGGTGCCCCTCTCTAGGGCCCACAGACCCCCTTGGTGGCCTCCTATGTGCATGTCCTGCCCCACCCCTCCCTCACAGCTATCTGTCTGTCTGACCCCTGCCCGGCCCAGGCTTGGGGACAGACCTAAGCATGACCACCCAGTCCGGGGACCTGCCATCAAAGGAGCGGGACCAGGAGCGGGGCCGGACCAAGGACCGAAAACACCGGCCGCACCACCACCACCACCACCACCACCACCCCCCGCCCCCTGACCGGGAGCGCTACGCCCAGGAGCGGCCTGAGCACCGGCCCCGGGCCCGTGACCAGCGCTGGTCCCGCTCTCCTAGCGAGGGACGAGAGCACATGGCACATCGGCAGGTGCGTGTAGCTGGAGTTGTCCCCAGACCAAGCCATGGGGGGTCAGCGGTGGGGGAGGCCCACACCCCACAGCCACTCTGGGCAGTGTCCTCACTCCCCACTGTGACCTGTGACCCTCGGGGCTCCTTCCCAAGCCAAGGGGAGCCTGCAGGAGTGGGTGGACCCTGCCCCCTGCCACTCGCCCCCCCACTCTGCCCTCCAGCCCTTTGCCCGCCTGCCGCCCCCTCCCTGCCTGCAGCTGCTTCCTCTTTGGTTATGGATCACGTTTGAGTTCAGGCCAGCCTGGTCCTTATGGCTCATGCCGTGCTGGCCGCCGCTGCCTTTTGCTTTCCTTTAACCCGGCTTCTGTTTTTGTTTCAATTATGATTTCTGTCCTCTGGACGCCTGTGAGTAATTTTTGAAACTTCTGCTATTTTAATCCTGAAACTTACAAAACTCCATTTCTCATTTCTCTTTTCACTTTGTTGTGTTGGTTTTCGACTTCCCCTGCCCTCCTCGTCTCTCTCCCTCCTCCACCATCCTCTTCCTCCTCCCCATCCTGCCCATCCTCCCCCTCCTGACCCCTGTGGCTGTTGCTTTTTTTCCTTTTATTCCATTCAAATGTCCTGTGTCCTCCTCCTCCTCCTCCTCCTCCCCCTCCCCCTCTTTCCCCTCCTCCCCCCTCCCCACACGCCCCTGGCCCCTCTCCTGTCCTTTGGTTTTCCCTTGCCCCCCCCTTCTGTCTCCTCCTGTCTCCTTCTGGTTGATTTTGTTGTATCTTTTTTTTTGATTTCCTTTGTTTCAATTTTCGTGTAGGGCAGTAGTTCCGTAAGTGGAAGCCCAGCCCCCTCAACATCTGGTACCAGCACTCCGCGGCGGGGTCGCCGCCAGCTCCCCCAGACCCCCTCCACCCCCCGGCCACACGTGTCCTATTCCCCCGTGATCCGCAAGGCCGGCGGCTCGGGGCCCCCACAGCAGCAGCAGCAGCAGCAGCAGCAGCCGGTGGTGCGACCTGGCCGGGCGGCCCCCAGCGGCCCTCGGAGGTACCCAGGCCCCGCGGTTGAGCCTCTGGCCGGGGAGCGGCCGCCTGGGGGACACGGCAGCAGCCGCTCGCCAGCAATGGAGCGGCGGGGCCCAGCCCGGAGTGAGTCCCCCAGACCGTGTCGCCACGGCGGGGCGCGATGGCCAGCGTCCGTTGCGCACGCATCCGAGGGCCCCCCGGGCCCCCGGCACCACGGCTACTACCGGGGCTCCGACTACGAGGAGGCTGACGGCCCGGGCGGTGGTGCAGACGACGGGCCCTACGACGCGCCGCCTCCTGTGAGACACGCGTGCTCGCCCAGGACTCCCCGGGCCGCAGGCCCGGCCTGTGCGTCTCCTTCCAGGCACGGCCGGCGACTCCCCAACGGCTACTACCCGGCCCACGGACTGGCCAGGCCCCGCGGGCCGGGCTCCCGGAAAGGCCTCCATGAAGCCTACAGCGAGACTGACGACGACGACTGGTGCTAAGCCAGGGCGAGGTGGCACCCGCGCCCGCCCGGCCCCCCCACGCACCCCACGCACACGCCCCACGGGGAGGAGCCGCGCGCGGCCGCGGGGCCACCTCGCTGCCACCTGCCCAGCACACGGGGGAGGCCCGGGAGAGGACCTGCCGGACACCCCCGGACTCTGGAGGGAGTCCCCAGGGCCAGGACACGCCAAGGTGTCCCACAAAGACCCTCGGGGCCCCCTATCCAGCCCCGGCCCCCCACGATGGGGGCCCTCGGGGACAGACAAACCACACAGCCAAGGGATTCGAATTAACTCAGCCATTTTTGGAGAACCTTGGGGAAAATGGAAATTTAAAAAAAAAAAAAAAAAAAAAAAAACATTTTTAAAAGAAAAACCGGGAGAAAAAAAAATTGCTTCTATTGATGAGTTTTATCATCTCAATTGAATCTTTCCTTCCCCTGGTAAACGTGAGCTGGTGGCCCGTGTGTGACGGAGAAGCGGAAACCCAGCGTCCCACACAGACCTCCACCAGACACGTTCATACCCCACCACACACGTTCTCAGACACACACTGGAGTGCTTGCTGGTTATACCAAACCCTACTATTACTGCCTGCAGAAATCGATTTAAAAAAAATAAACAATTTTAAAAAAGGACAAAAAAATTAATGATTGAGAAAAGAAGCATTTTTTTCTGACATTTGGTCCTGCTTGAAATAACAAAAGAAAAAAAAAGAACAACACCACCGATTTCCTTTGCTTCTTTTTGCCTTTTTTCCTACCTTGTTTGAAAACTGTGGGCTTGGGACTGTGAATTATTGCATGACATTCAAAAAGAAAAAAAAAATAAAAAGTTGAATCAAAGGGCTTATGGGCTGGAGTGGTCTTTATCCTTCTCTGCAAAGTGTTCCCGGAGTTTTTTGGGGGGGACCATGGAAGGAGGCATTTTGAAAGTGGCTAAGAATGAGAAAGCTGGTGCTTGCCAGTCATACACTCTTTGCAATGCCTGGGTGTTCATATCCAGCAGAGAACAAAGCAGACAAGTTCCACCCCTCACAGAGCTTGGTGGCCAAAGCTCCAGGGATTCTGGCTGCCATAGCAGGCCTAAGAAAGCCAAGGCCAAAGATGCTAACCAGGTCATTGCCAGCCATCCTGGCTGGGGGGGCAAGGCAGTGCACCCCACCGCCGTTCTATGCCTCTATCCTCGGCCTCCACGTCTCCCACAGTCTACGGCTGCTGCCTTTGCAAGCCAGGTTGTACCTAAAAGCAGCCATCCTTGATCTTAAAGCATCCTGGACAAAAACCATCATGGATGGTCAGGCCAGTGAGACCTCAGGGAGCATCTGTGAGGCCCCATGCATTTGCAAAATTATCACAAACACCCTGCAGGAGGCACCTGGGAAACCCAGCTCAGAGGCCCTGTGCCCAGAGAATTTCCCCTCAATGGGAGGTGAGCCCTCCCTAAGTCCCAGGCCTCTAGCACCCCTACCCGAACCCACCCGTCCCCCAAGAAGCTGCTTCAGAGGGGCTCCATCTTAAACTATAACCCATTGCACAGACTTTCCTGTGATGCCCCTAAGTTATCCACAGCCCGTGGCAGGTCCTAGAGGTCAAAGATCAGAGCAGCCCAAGGGTGGAAGGGGACAGTCAAGGTGACGGCAGCCTATCAGAGGCAGAGGTAGGGGCGAGGATCTAATGAGGGGACTGACAGCCTGTCCTCCCTCCACCTTCCGCCCCACACAGTACATCTGTCCATCTGCCCACAAAGCACCAGCCACACACCCCCACTCCAGCCTTCCAGAAGCTGACCCCGAAGATGAAGGTGGTAGAGGACCACCCCCACCGCCCTCATCGGTGGGGCCTCACCTCTCTACCTATTCTGTGAATGTTTCTGTGAATATGGTTGACAGCTTACAAAACTGTAATCAGCAAGGTTCAGAGGTGAGGGGGCTGAGTTGATTTAGGTGAGCATAAGGCCAGTTAAATTCTTTGTTCCAGGTGGGGTGAAAAGCTTTGGCCTGAAAGAGCAGCATCTGGTCCTCCCTAGAAAGACCTTCAGAGAATCCCACATAATCTTCTGATAAGGAGAGGGGATATGGTCCTCGGGGAATATCCAGGTGCTATTACCAGAAGAAGAGGGATCAGAGACCAGGCAGGAGAAGGTTAACCACAGACACCTACCACACCCCAACTTTTGGGTCAGTCTTTGGGCCCTGAGGGGTGTGACACCACCACCTCTCCTGGAGCTCCTCCTAATTCAGCTCCAGCCTCACTGGCTGTGTAACCTTAAGAAAGTAACTTAATCTATCTATGCCTAGGTTTTCCCATCTGTAAAACAGAAACAATAATAAGACTGTTTAAGAAGATTAAGTGCGTTATTCTCCATCAGGTGTCGGCAAACTTTTTCTTAAAGGATCAGAGAGTAAGTATTTTTAGCTTTGGGACCCAGATGGTCTTGGTCAAACTCTTCAACTCTGCTCTTATTCCAGGAAAGCAGCCACAGGTTATATGTGTTCCAGTAAAACTTTGTTTATAAACACAGGCAATGGGCCGGATTGGGCCCTTGTCCTGCACCAGTTCACAAACTTTCTGTTCTCAACACCCCTTCACCTTCTTAAAGTTATTGAGAACTCCAAAGCATGTCTATTTATATGGGGTATATCTACTGATATTTGTCATTTAGAAATTAAAACAGAATTTTTTAAACTATGTATTAGTTGTTATTTTTTTCTTATTTATTTTTTGTATTAATTTTTGAATTATAATCAACAATAACCCTACTAATTATAACATTTTTTATTAAAAATAGCCATATTTTCCAAAACAAAGAATTCCATGAAAAGAGAGGCTTTGTTTTACATTTTTGCCTCTCATTAATGTCAGCTTTGCAGAAGATGGGCCTCACATCCTCTTCTGCATTCGACTTGTTTCAATATCCAATATTCCCTGGAAACTCCACTGTCCATATGTGAGAGAACGAAAGTGATAAAGGCAAGAACATCTTAATATTATTATAAAAATAGTTTGGCCTTATGGACTCCCAGGAAGGATCTCAGCAGCCCCCAGGGTTCTGGACCCCTTTGAAAACCCCTGTTCTCAGAAGAGAACTTGGCCTATAGTAACCTATATTTACTATCGCCATTATTACAATAGCATCAAAGCAGAATGTTGAGGGGTCTTGCTCCAGACCCCGGGACTTTAGTTTAAGAGAAGGCTGAGGGACTTGGAATGGCAGGGCAGGCAGAGCCCCTCCCATAATAATGACATGTAGGAAGCAACTCATCCAATAAGAAATTAGAGAGGGTTTTAACTTCCTAACCAGGCAGCTTGACTAATCACAACCACCCCAGACTTCCAGACCAGCTGCCTGCTGGAGGCAAGGCTGACCTCTGGCAAAGTTATCCCTGCCTCTGTGCTGCGGCTGTTCAGGAGAGGGTGGGTCCATGCAATTTTCTCCAGAGCCAGGGAAACTGTAGCCATCTGCTTGCCAAAGAATGAGGCCACTGCCAGAGCCCCCCACACCCCTGGCCCCAGAGGCCAAGTCTGTGGCTGAGTGCCAGGTGGCTGGTTCCCAGGCCTCCACAGCCCACACCTTTATGTGGGAGTGAGTGTAAGTTGCCCAGGAGACACAGGGTGGGGGCATCAGGGAATGAAGAGGCAGAGGGGGCTTGGCTTAGGCCCTGGTCTCATGTTTCCTCAGTCCCTGGCTTGAATCACATCACCTGGAAGCCTGTAAAAAGGGCAAGGGAACAGGCTCTGAGGGCCAGGGGTACTGTGCAAATGCCCCGGGCAGCTCCCTTCCTGGGCACAAAAGTGTTAGAGACCCAGGCTCCATTTCAGACATGTCCTCAGGGCGTCAAGGGATCGCTATGCCTTTCCTGCAGTCCATAGCCTCCAATTGCTACTTCTCTGAACCTCAATGTCCTATATGTGACATGGGACCCATTGCTGTATTGGGGGAACAACAAAATTTTTCCTGTACCCTCTTAGGTTCAGTGACTGGGGCCCATGACTTAAACTAACAAATGACAGATTAAGAGGAGAAAAGGCACTCCATTTTTATCAATATTTACAGAAAAGAAGTGAAATTCTAAGAAGCAGTTCAACTCAGGTGCTTATATACTATTTTAAAAAAGGAAAGGGGGTAGGGGCTTCAAGGGACTATACATTGCAGGGAAATGACTAGGAAATATGTAGGGAAAACTAAAGGAATACAAGGGTGATTTTAGCAAGGTTTGTCGATGCAGACTCATCTCAATGCTGACTCTCCATCTCCGGTGATAAGAGTCACCCTCCTCTTCCTAGTACAGAAGGTAGAGCCACCTTCACAAAGGGAAATTTTTGTCACTTTTCTAAAGGGAAATTTATTCCCTGCTTTTAGGGAGAAAATGAAAGGGCAGAGAACTCTCCATGTGTCTGTTGATTCTCAATCACCTTCAGCTCAAAATAATCCTGATGGCCAGAGTGGCATACTGGGGGGAGGTGGGGTATATCCTGATCCCTGTCAGCTGCCATCACATACTTTGGGGGTCATGGATGGCTGATAGAGCTCAGCTTGAGGGAGAGACAGGTCTGTGTGTGGGCAACAAACGAAGCCCCCCAATTATGTTGTCTGCTGGCCGCTCAGGAACTCAGGGCAGCCCTGGAGTGAATGCCTGATTTTAGAGAAACAACCAGAAGGGGGCGTACGGGGACAGCACCCTCAGCCAGGAGGCGGCTTGTCACCTTTTATTTGAAAAAGCCTCTCCAGCACTGCAAAGCCAGTATCTATGTTATAGTGACCAGTGTTTGGCATGATAAAACATTTAAGTCAAAAAAGAAAAACAGATGGCTTTTACAAACTTAATGATATACTAGTAATATTAGGCTCCTAGGGCTCTGTGGGGACAGAGCCAGGAATGCAGTTTCCAGGCCCTTGGCCTCACATGGAAAGGTGCTGGCTCAGGTAGTAAATGGCCTTCAACTGTGATTGGATGGCCATCAGCTGTGGCTAGTTGGCCATCAGCTGTAACCAGTGAGCCATTGGCCACTAATATAACTGCCATGGCTACACTAGCAGCGGATGGTAGCTGAGCTAGCAAGCGCAGATTGCAGTTAGCAAGTGGGGTTGGGTGTCAGAGACGTGGACGACAGGTTGCAGATCTGTGGCTCCCGCTTCCTGTGTCTCCAACCCAGATGCCAGCGAGAATATAGTGGTGTGACTCCCCTATCTATGGCTCTGTGGGTGTTCCTTTTTGGCCTCACCATGTCCCGTTCTTATGTGGGGAGCGGGAGCTGAGACCCTACATGCCATCTTTCATGATAGGCTCCCATAACAAATTACCACAGGCTGCGTGGCTTAAAACAACATAAATTTATTCTGTCACAATTCAGGAGGCAAGAAGTCTGAAATCAAGGTGTCAGCAGGGTTTCAGGGCCACTGAAGGTTCTGAAAGAGAATATACCCCCCCCTTTCTTCCAGCTTCTGGTGGCAGCTGGCAGTCCTTGGGGTTCCTGGGCCTTGTGGCTGCCTTTCTCCAGTCTCCGCCTTGGTCTTCTTCACATAGACTTGTTCCCTGTCTCGGTGTCCTTTTCTCTCTCTTATGAGGATGCTTTCACTGGATTTAGGGCCCTCTCAATTCAGTATGATATCATTTCTATCCTTACCTTAATTATATCTGCAAAGACCCTATTTCCAAATAAGGTCCCTGTGGTTTAATAAGAAATATATTTGTTCTTTGTCCCAAATTCCTGGAATAGAGCTCCTAAAACGCTTGGAATTTCCTGAGTCATAGGAGTATCCTTTGTTATTCATAAGAAGCCCCTTTAGAACACCTGAGTTAATGCTAATGAGGTGACTTGTGGGGGGCCCTAGGTAGCTTTAGGATCAGGTCTGGTCTCCAGAAAGACCACGTGATTAGAGGGTGGGAACATCCAGGCCACCTCCAACCTCTGGAGAGAAAAAGGGGGCTAGAAATTGGTATATTAACAAAGCTGTAAGGAGAGAGTTGGCAAACACATCCAGGTACCAGACTGGAGGGTGGGACATCCCAACTTCATGGGCACAGAAGCTCCTGCTCTCAGGACACTGCCAGATCTCCCTTCATGTACCTCTTTCTCTGGCAGTTCATTTGTATCCTTTGTGATAAACCAGTAACATCAAAAGTGCCTCCCTGAGTTCTGTGAGCCATTTCAGCAAATTATTAAACCGGGGGTGGGAGGGGCCTGGCAACTGGGGGTCCAGAATGAGTCACCCCAAGGTGTGCCTTTGTGGTATGCAGATTGTTTTGAGCTAAAGGCAACTTTAGCCACAGGCTCAAAAGAATCTTCTGCCCCCTCCCCTTAAATACCTAGAAGAATTTAAGAATTTGAATTAGAGGTCTTGACCATAAGAGGTTATTATCAGAGATAACTTCTCTTTTTTTTGTCCCCGCCCCTTGCTCCAGAGATAACTTCTGTTGACCCATCTACAGGGCAGGGCAAACTTCTATTTACTAAAAGATTGCTCTTCTTATCATCTTGCAGTGACCCTTTGAAGCCCCCAAGGCACCTTTACCTCATCCCTAGTGCTGGATGTCTTACATACCCTTGTTCCCTTTCTATCGCTGAACCTCTCATGCATGTGGGGTCTCAGCCTGTCATGTATGTGGGGTTCCCATATATATGTATGTCTTCAATTTGGTTATTTTCTCTTGCTAATCTGTCTCATGTCTGTTTGATTATTAGACCAGCCAGAATAACCTTGAGGGTAGAGGAAAGTTTGTTCCTCTGCTACAGAACACTCGATTTATAGCCTGTGGGTCAGAACTACGGGTGGCCCAGGACTTGGAAATAGTGTTTGAAGTGGGGGGTGTAACTGAACCTCTTCACTTGTGGCACTAACCCCAGGTAGATAGTGTCAGAACTAATTAAATCGTTGGACATCCAGGTGGTGTCAGAGAATTGGTTGTCATGGGAAACATACACACACACACACACACACACACACACACACACACATTTGGTGTCAGAAAACATCCCAGCCCCATTCTGAGGTTCCAGGTGGACATGAATATGGGGGGAAGGGACACTATCCAACCCATAACAGGAATACAAGTAATAAAGTAGAAATGGAAAAACAGATGATGATGGTGCCATGAATGACCAAAATGTGGGACACAGCCAGGAAAGGAGACCCTTGATCCTGGCTCTGTCCCCCAATCTGTGTCCTACAGGAGCTGACTTCACCCTGGGCCTGAGTCTTGGGGATACAATTACCGTGACCAAGAGTCACCCATTCACTTGCCAATGCTGCCCAGTGCTATACACTACAAGTGTATGTAGTCTATAATTCCTGTGTTGAAAACCTACCCCCCAACGTGGTGGTATTAGGAGGTGGAGCCTTTGGGAGGTGATTTAGATCATGAGGGTGAATACCCCGTGAATGGGATTAGTGCTATGAAACAAAAAAATGTTAACTTCTACTGCTGAAAGTCTTACTCAAAGAAAGGATTTATCTTCAAATATATGGTGATGGAAGGAGAACTGACTCTGGGTGGTGAACACACAATGTGATATATAGATGATGTATTACAGAACTGTACACTTGAAACCTATGTAACTTTATTAACCATTGTCACCCCAATAAACTTTAATTAAAAAAAAAAGGATTTATCAAGTCATTGCTAGAAAATGAAAAGAAGAAGACTGATCTTGGGGCATGGAGTGTAAACCACCAGCAGCATGGCTAGGTAAGAAAGACAACATGGCTGTCATCACGGAGTTTTGCAAGCGTTTTTTATACATCGCATTGAGGGGAGAAAGATGTAAGCCATTCTGAAGAGATTTACATTAGCTAGAGACACAGGGAGTGGGAGGAGCTGAAGCAGGGCCAGCTCTGGGATGGGCACAGCAGAAAAGCTCATGTGCAAACAAGAAGCAAAGGCTCCTGGAATTCAAGGGTGCCTGGCTATTCTCTCTTCTTAGATAATCTCAGAAATAGCCACCTGGAAGTTAATTTAATAATTCTAACACTAAGGAGTGTGAGCAGTCTTTTGTTGGTTTTGTGCTGCAGTTGTGAAATGATGAACCCCTTTCTGTCTCTTCCTTCCACCTGTAATTTAATTTAGGACATCTCAGATTTTTCTCCTTGTCAGTGCCCTTTATGAAGGGGATCCCGGAGAGCTCGCTTGTCCCTTAGGCCATGTGAGGACACAACAAGAAGATGCCATCTATGAACCAGAAGGAGAACCCTCACCAGACACCGAATCTGCTGGCAGGCACCTTGATTTTGGACTTCCATCCTCCAAAACAGCAACAAATAAATGTCTGGGGGCGGCAGGATGGCTCAGTTGGTTAGAGCGCCAGCTCTCAACAACAGGGTTTCCGGTTCGATTCCCACATGGGCCAGTGAGCTGCGCCCTCCACAACTAGATCGAAGGACAACGACTTGGAGCTGATGGGCCCTGGAGAAACACACTGTTCCCCAATATTCCCCAATTAAAAAAAAAAAACGCAGTTGGATAATGAATGCGCATCAAAAAGTAATAAAAATAAATGTCTGTTGTGTATAAGCCACACGCAAAGGTATTCTGTTATAGCAGCCTGAACTGACTAAGACAGCTGAACACCTGCTGAAGGCCAGGTGGGGACACTGCAGAGGATGAGCAGACAAGTGCTGCTGGCCGAGTAGTCTGCAGAGGGGATGGACATGGAACCACTGTCATTCTACCCTTGCCCTGGATCTGCCATGACAGCCCCATCCGCTAAACGTGACACCCATGCTCCGTCTGGCTGCCTGCCTGCCCAGAATGTGGCCCGTGCCCCTCTGCAGTCCCGTCACCCACTACCTTGGGGCCCTGCAAGCTATATAGAGCTCCAGGTGCACCAAGCAGGTAGCGCCACCTAGAGGCCAAATGGCGAATGGCCACGGCGGTGGTCGCTGTAACTAACTGGTCAGGAACTCCAGGGATGGAGCCAGGAGAAGAGGCAGTGTGGAGCCTGAGAGCACCCCTATTCTCTTCTCCAGGGACAGAAGCAGGTTCAGATGGGACATCACGGATGTAAATTCCCTGCCGCTATCGAAAGAACTCTCTAACGACTACTCAGAACTGAGCCGATGGCTCAGGAGGACCAAGCATCCTGCTGGAGGCCCTGTAAGCCTCTAATTTTTGCCGCCACCTTTTCTCCGGAATTCCCAGTGGAGAGAGCAGGCATGCAGAGGAACTACCAGGAGCACGGTGAGAGAAGATGCTGCTAGGAGAAACAGAAGATGAGGGAGACACTTTCAGATCGGAAAACTAAGGGGTCAGAAAGTTTCAATCATTTGCCCAAGGTCGTGCCCCAGGTCACAGAGAGGTAAAGTGTAGACCTTGAATCCGCAACCCCTTGATTTACCTCTAGTCAGCCCTGTTGCTTCCAGCAGGATGACAGTGCCCCTCTTGGGTGGTACCTAGTTACCTCCTGCCACTCCTACCCTCATGCTGTGTCCCCTTTTCTGGTTCTATGGTCATCTCATCCTAAACCCACTCCCAGGCTCTGCCTCCCTGCCTGCCAGAACTGCTGGGAATGCAAACCATTAACCTACGAAGCAGGAACAACAGTCTCTAGGTCTTTGAACTTACGGTGGTCAAAAGTTAAAGGTGGTTCACGGTATTGCACCAATCTCCAATGTCCAGCCCTCTCTCTGCCAGGGAGAGCGAGGTCATGATGCCTCATGACTGGAAGAATGAATCAAAAGTCCCCTGCTGGACAGGGATGGACCGTTGAAATCATTATATTTCAACTTCTCACCACATCTGCCCCCAGGACAATTTTTCTTTGCCTTGCTTTGGATCAACCGTGGTCCTGAGGGTTTTCACCTGCTGGGCAGAGGATGCCAGTGTGATGTGATTCCCCTGGAGGCACCGTGGTCTAGACAAGCCACGTCCAACAGCAATTTAAAGTGAGTCGTGTTTAAATATTCTAGTTACCACAACGAAGAAAGTAAAAAGGAACAGGTAAAACTTTTTAAAAGTTTTTTTAATAGAGATGAAATTCACATAAAACTAACTGCTTAAGATGTATAATTCTGTGGCATTGAATAATTGAATATATTTACAGTGTTGTGCAACCACCGCCACTATCAAGTTTCAAAACACTTTCATCACTCCAAGATAAACCCCACTTCCATTGTCAATCACTCCCCAGCCTCCAACCCCCCAGGCCCCGGCCCCTGGCAACCACCAACCTACTTCTGGTCTCTATAGATTTGCTTGTTCGGGGCATTTCATATAAGTGGGATCATACAATATGTGACCTTTCAGTCTGGCTTCTCTCACTCAACATAATGTTTTCAAGGTTCATTCACGTTGTAGCAGGTGTCAGGACTCCATTCCTTTTTATGGCTGAATAATAATATTCCATTGTGCGGATGGGACACATTTTGTTCATTCATCTATTGATGGACATTTGAGTTGTTTCTACCTTTTGGCGATTGTGAATAGTGCTGCTATGTGTATGTGTGAACACATTTTTGTTTGAACACCTGTTTTCAATTCCTTTGGGGTCTAGGCCTAGGGGTGGAATTGCTGAGTTCTATGATAACTCTGTTTAGCTTTTTGATCAAGATAAAATTATTTTGAATAATACATGTATTTAATGCAACATAGCCAAAATATAATCATTTCAATATGTAACCAATAGGAACATTATCACGATCCTTTATTTTTTTCTTACTGAAGTTTTTGAAACCCAGTGTGTATTTTTCTCTCAGAGCACATCTCAGTTTGGACCAGCCATCTTTCAAGCACTTGATGGCTTGTGGTGACCATTCCGGACAGCTCAGCTTTAGCCTCATACCTCTCACTCTGGGGTCATTCTCAAGCTCTGTGGTGCCTGGGCATCACCCCACCACTGCCCACTGGTGTCCAAGTGCAAGATCCCACTGATTTGTGGGCCTCTGTGCTGGGTAAGTGGGTGACACCTGCAGAGTAGGGTCCTCTAATCCCTGCTCTGCCATCTACAGACACACACATCTGCTATAGACTGAATGTATGTGTGCCCCTAAAGTCTGTGTTGAAATCCAACCCCCAATGTGAGGGTATTTGGAGGTGGGGCCTTTGGGAGGTGAATAGGTCATGATGGTGGAGCCCTTGTGAATGGGATTAGTGCCCTTATAAAAGGGACCCCAGAGAGCTTCCTTGTCCCTTCTACTATGTGAGGACACAACAAGAGTGTCCTCACGAGACACCAAACCTGCTGAAGCCTTGATCTTGGACTTCCAGCCTCCAGAACTGTGAGAAACAAATATCTGTTGTTTATGAGCTACCCAGTCTGTGGTACTCTGTTATAGCCACCCAAGTGCACTAAGACTTATCCTAACCAGGGACCCCAGGCTTCTAATTAATAAACTAGGAGTAAGGTAGGGAGAACAGGTGTATGCAGGCCCCTGGGGTTACCTGGCACTGTGTGTGTGTGCACACGATGCCAACCACAGCAGCTCATGATGATGCTATAAAAGCAAGAAACCATGACCATGTGCCTCCAGGAGGAGGTGGGTGCCTCAGGAGTCCTGCAGGAGTTACCTGGCTGCCGAGGCAACCACACACACCCAGGGAGCCATCGTTGGCTTTCAGCTGCCTATGGGCAACCCCGAGTCAGGGGTCATCCACTGGGCTGGTGCAGAGATGGGTCAGAGATGGAGGAGGTTGGCCTGGGCAGGGAAACCCCAGGTCAACAGGGGCCCAGCTGGAGCTTCTGCAGGATTGCTTCTTGGGGAAATGTTCCCGGCTTCTTGGGGTGGACCGAGCCAGGCGTTGGGGACACACCAGGTCTTCCTCTGATTCATTCATCCTGGTGAGGACCCCACAGTGGAGGTGGAGAAAGCAGCCTTTAAATATAGCTCAGCACCGGGGGCCGACCCGGTGGCTCCGGCGGTTGGAGCTCCATGTTCCTAACTCCGAAGGCTGCCGGTTCAACTCCCACATGGGACAGTGGGCTCTCATCCACAAGGTTGCCAGTACAACTCCTCGACTCCCGCAAGGGATGGTGGACTCCGCCCCCTGCAACTAGCAACAGCAACTGGACCTGGAGCTGAGCTGCGCCCTCGACAACTAAGATTGAAAGGACAACAATTTGACTTGGAAAAAGATCTGGAAGTACACACTGTTCCCCAATAAAGTCCTGTTCCCCTTCCCCAATAAAATCTTTAAATATATCAGCACCATCTGATGCTGCAGGGCTGTTGGAAGGAAGCCAGCAGCAGCCCCTGACCTGGCCAGCTTCCCTCCATGTTGTGTTCACACACACACATACCCACCGCCTCTCTGCTTCTCCCCCTTCCCTTGCAGCCTCAAACAGCCCTTGCCGCCAGGCCCAGGCTCAGATGTTTAGGCTTTCTGTAAATGTGAGATATAAAAAGAAAGATGGGGTGGGTACAGGGGTAGGAAATGGCCACTGGCTTGCTAAGAGATGCCACCCCCATGCTGGCCCTAGCATTGCAAACACCCCCTCTCCCCCAGAGAGGAGTGGGCGTGCGCTTGCATGCAGACACTCTGACAAGTTGGCATTTAGAATCAGGCATAAGGAGGCCAGCCAGTTGTTGGGGGAAAGCCAAGTCTGACTTTATAAAGGCCTCTCTCCTTGGCCGAAGCTGGGCCCTTGAAATTGCAAATTGTGCGATGTTCCCCAGCTGAAGAGGGTCAAGCCTGCCCCAAGAAGGTACCTCCCTCCTGGTGGACACCAGGTCTCCTGGATTGGCTTTCCCAGGCACTGAACATGCATTCAGGATAACTATGAATGTAAAAGCATCGTGCTCTGGTCCCTCGGATTGCACCTCCACCTGACCCTCCTTCCAATCCCCCTGCTCCCACACCCAGGTAACTGCAGTGCCCACCTTCTGCCTCAGCCCACCCACCCTCTGGTGCTGGCACTTTCTGCTGTTCCTTCAAGTATGCACTGAGCACCAGCTGTGTGCCAGGCCCAGGAGCTGGGGATGCACAGTGACAGGCACTGTCTGTACCTCATGGGCTCAAGTCAAATAAAGGAGGCAGAGAGCACATCAACAAACCAAATAGAAAAAGCATGGAAATGATGAATTACAACTGGAATGTGTGCCGTGGAGGGGCAGCTCAGAGCACTGCAGAGAGGCCGACCTTTCTAGGAAGGGACGGGGAAGGTGTGCACCAGGCCTGAACGAGGAGGGTTTAGGTAGGAGAAGGCAGAGTGTGTCTCTTGCTTTCCTGCAGGTCTCACATCCAATCTGGCAGAGGCTAACCCGTGTACAGAATGCTGCATGAATGAAAGAAGGCATGCATGAATATGGCAATAGCAGGCTGGCTTCGTAGGCCAGCCAGGCCAGAAATCAAACCCTGGCACCTTTACTTCTTTCCTGAGCAACCTCAGGAAAGCCACTTAACCTCTCTGGGCCTCAGGTTTTCAGTTGTAAATTATCCTAGTCGTGAAAATTATAAATGCACCTGGCACTGTGCAGGGTATGCCTTCACTTCTAGAGCTCCCCTCAGTTATTCTCACTCTGTCTCCAGCTCCCGTCCTCACCCCCCTTCACCCCCACCCCAGAAACTGGGGAGCTTTGTCTTTAAGAGAGAGAAGGTAGGAGCCTCCCCACACTGGCTCACGGCCTGGACCTCACTCCTTGTGCCGCCAAGCCAGCGCTGGGGGCTGCTCCTCCAAAACACACACACACACACACACACACACACACACACACACACACGTCCTGGCCTAAATATATTGCAACCTCAGAGACATTCCACGCCCCACACTCATTTCCGCCTTCCTGCCCTAGTGGGGTGCCAAGAAAAAAAAAATTCCATTGGAGGGGGAGGTAGGGAGAGGAGGGGGAGGGGGCAGAACTGGTGTGATCTGTCTGAGACGTGCCTCACAAGGGTCCTGGTCCTGATGGCGATGCTGAGAAGGCTGAGGATGAGGGGGACACCCCCACACCCTGCACCCTGTTTCTCTCCTCAGTTCAGCAGCTCTGAGTCACCATTCCGGTAGCTTCTGGCCCAGAGCCAGGGCTGGGTGGGACTTGAGGGCGGAGGTGGGTGGGGAGACCTACTTTAGCCTCTGATTTCTCCTCCCAGCCCACAGGGGCCTTGGGTCTCACAGCCCACACCCTGGCCCACACCCAGTTAATCCCGGAATCCTCAAGTCCTCTGGCTCCCAGAGCCACTGCTACTGTCCCTGCCAACCCCTGGGAACCAGGAAGGAAGAAAAGGGCTGCCTGTCTCCACCCAGTGGGGCTCTGCTGATGCCACAGGCACCACTCAGCTCAGCAAGCCCACCCAGCTGGGGAGCTGCCACTCCTCCCTCCAAGCAGAAGAGATTCAGCCCAGACTGGTGGTCCTGCTGGCCCCACTGACCCCTCCCCAAAATGCCAGAAACTGTCCATTTCCACCACCAGACTCAAGCTAAATCTGGGAACACTCACATACAGTGTTAGTTTGCAGCCGGTGTGTGTAGACAAGCAGGACAGTGGAAGGCAGGTGATGAGCCTACCCCCCCCACCCCCCCCCATGTAGCCACAGCTGGGGACATTTTGGGTTGCCATGACTGTAGGTGGAGGCCCTACTGGTACCTAGTGGGTGGGGGCCAGGGATGCTGCAACATCCTCTGATGCACGGGGCAGCCCCCACCACAGGAAATGATCCAGCCCCCAATGTCAATAGTGAGAAACCCTGGCATAGGCCTGGATGCAGATCCAGGCTCTGGCGCTTTTTAGCTGCAAAGACTCTCTATAGCAGAGGCAAACTGTCTAAGCTCACTGTGCTTCAGTCTCCTCTCTGTGAAATGAGGATAATGCCACAATAAATCTGTTGCAAGGACTCCGTGAGTTCATATAAGCGAAGCGTTTAAACCAGGAAGCAACAGCTGTATGATGATGTCATTCTTAAGCCCTCAGGCTCCAAGTCCCACACACCTGAGTTCAAATCTGACACTTACCAGCTAAACTGGGACAAGTGCTGTGGCTGCCTGTCGCAGGGGTGACATACAGCCTCAGTGTATGCTGGGGACACAGGGGTGCTGAGTAAATGCTTGCTGGCTCAGAGGTGCCTGAGCCTGGAAGGGGCATTAGGAGGCCTCAGATCTTCTGATTTCTGGGCACCACAGATGCCATAGCAACAGGACAGGATGGGTTCAGAGGCAACAGGAGTTAGAGGAGGAGGTTTGGGGAAGAATCAGGCTGGCCTAGAGCAGGAGGCATGGGGGCCCGGGGGCGGCCAGGAGGAGGATGGCAGGAACATCTGGCTGAGGGTCTTCCCCTAGTTTTCTAGCACATGTAGAGTGGTGGCAAGGAGGGGAAGTCACCAAGGTCCAAGAGCAGGGGACAGGTACACTCGGGTAATCCAGAACAATCAGAGGGAACTTCACTGCTTCGGAGGGTGGGGTAGAGTTTCCTGGGAACCATGTGTGTGAGTGTGTGTGTGTGTGTAACCGGATAGGCCTCGACTCAGCCCAGGATGCTGAGGTCAAGCCCACCCGCCTGTCTGGTCTGACCAGAAACCCAGGTCCACACGTGGTGGACACTGGCTCCAGCCTTCAGGAACCAGGCTGGCTTTAGTCATAGTGTAACCACTAGGAGGTTGAGCAATAGGTATGCACCCTGTTCCCACGAATGACCAGAGAGTCATGAGAAAGAGGGACAAGCGTATGGAGTAAGGAAGGAGGCAAAGGGGACATGAGGACACCCAGGCTGCATTGGGAGACAGAGATGAGCAGCTGACTGCAAAGTCCCCAAGGGCCCTCCCCTGCATACTCCCTCCTCTGTGGCCTCTGACCCTCCAGCAGGGAAGGGTCCCCCAGCCCAGCCCAGTCCAGAGACCCTGGGATTTCTTAGAGTTCAGCAAAGAGGCTCTCCCCGGAGCCTGCCTGGTCCCCTGTCTGCACAACCCTCACCTCCAACTGGGAAAGGGAAGAACCCCACCCCCAGCTTGAAAGGAAGGCTGGTCCTAGGGCTCCTTCTCACAGCCCGTCTGTGACTGGTTCACCCCTCTTGAAAGGGAATGCTTTGTCCCAAACAACATGACAGCATTTTGAAAATTCCAGTATTTGTTTATAAGGCAGCATCTGTAGGGCTTAGGAGGACAGCTGGGGAATACATGGGACACAGTGCAGCAGACTTGAGTCTGATGGGGAGAGGGTCCCCATCCTCACCTCACGCTGAGTCTCACTGCTTAGCCTCCAGGGACCTGGCAGTGAGTTAACTGCAGGATTGCTTTGGGCTTCCTGGTGGCAAGAAGCCAGGATAAGTTTCCGGAAGGGTGGGCCAAAGCAAGGGAGGAGGTCTCAGGTGGAGGCTAGTTGGCAGTAGGTTGGCCCAGAGCCCAATGAAGCTTGGGTCCCAGCTACTGGGCTGAGGCCCAGGCCCCTCTGGCCTCTAGCATGCCCCAGACTGGGCAGGCAGCCTCCAATGGGCCTCCCCGCCTGCCCTCAGGTCTAAAGGGTGAAACACTGAGCCATTTCCTGTTCCAAACACCAGATAGAGGGCTCCCCAGCAGCCTTTCCAGTCTAGCAATTTGATTTTGCTCAGTAAATAAGGATCACAAAAAAATAAATAAAAACAAAAAACTTTGTCCTTATCAAGGCCCTGGGTGGAGCATGCACAAATTGGCCCCTGGGGATGTTTTCACCTGAGAAAAGGGGAGAAAAGATGGCTGAGTCACCCAGCAAGTCGGTCTGAAAAAGCTAAAGAGGAGGAACCTGGTGGATGAACTTGGTGAGCACTCAGCCGATTTGGGAGGGGAGGGATAAAGGGAGAGGGGGGGCAGGAGAGAGAGAGAGAGAGAGAGAGAGAGAGAGAGAGACTGCCCATTGGTGGCAAAGAGACCTCAGCGCTTATTTGTGAACTGGAGATTACTTACTAGGTATATATAAGCGAGGTCTGCTGGTCTGGACAAAGGTCCCTACCCACCCCTCCTCTTGCCCCCAAATCTAGGAAAGAAAAAAAAACAATGGACTTTGTTTTATTAGAAGTACATTTGTTCTGTGCCTCAATTCCTTCATCTGTAAAATGGGGCTAGTGAAAGTGCCTGCTTTAATTCTGACCCAGGCTTGGAGGAAGGTTAACTAAATGAATACAAGCTCCACACCTGTCATCTCTTCTTAGAAGAGGGCGTGTCATCAGGTCTGTCACTAACCGGATGCTGAGTCTCCAGGGGCCTTTGAAGACTTCCGGAATCTTCTGAGGGCTTCTCAGGGTGGCTCTGTCAACAGAGGGGACTTTGCATGAAGCCTTAATTAACACAGCCGCTAATTCCCCACACTGTCTCCCCAGGGCTCCAAGGAGGAGCAAAGCGTTTCCAAGACTCCTGCTTGGCTCCCTCCAGCCCCTTAGGATCGCCCGGTGCTCCTGTCAGGCCCTTGAGAGAACTTCCCAAACTGAGGGAAAACTGAACCCCAGAACAGCGAGGAAACTCAGGGGGCATGACCCCTGGCTAACCGGGGAGAGCAGCGAGGACAGTGTTGGCAGACATAGCTATGCCTTGCATTCACCTAGGATGCTTGGGTCCTCCAGCCCAGCCCAGTCCAGAGACCCTGGGATTTCTTAGAGTTTAGCATAGAGGCTGTGGGGACAGAGTCCCAGAGAGCAGTTTCCAGGCTCTCGGCCTCACGTGGAAAGGTGGTGGCCTGGGTAGAGATGGCCATCAGCTGTGACTAGTTAGCCATCAGCTGTTACTGGTTAGCTATTAGCCACTGATATAATTGCCGTAGCTACGTTGGTAGGTTGGTTGGCAGAGAAGCAGACGGCAGATTGTGGCTTCTGCTTCCTGTGTCTCCAACCCAGCCGCCATCGATATAGTGGTATGAGCCCCCTATCCATGGCTCCGTTGGTGTTCCTTTTTGGCCTCACGATATCCTGCGTTCTTGTGCGGGGAGCGGGACCAGAGACCCCGCATGACAGAGGCTCTCCCTGGAGTGATGCCCGGTCCCCTGGCTGCACAACCTTCAGCCACGGAGAGGAAAAGAACCAGGCCCTGGCAGGCCAAGGTCTGCTTCTACCTCACCGTTTCCGATCACTTCTGCAAGCACCTGGAACAGAAAAGATGCTGTGTATTGGCTTGTTTCGTCAATCCTCTCATGCCCCTCGTCCCTTGGAGGTGCTCCCTGCAGCTACACCTCCAGGAAAGGGTTAACAGGAAGCGCCTGGCGCCCTGCAACCACAGAAGCCCATTGTTCTCCAGCTGGCCTCCTCCCCCTCATTCAGGAAGACCCTCTGGGGAGCCCCTTCAAAAGGGCTAGGCTAGTGTCTCCAGGCTTAAGGCCAGCCTGTCGGGAGGGCAAGCACAGGAAAAGGAAACTTGTGAGCAAGGGCTGGGGCACAGATGTCACCGCTATGTCTCTGGGGGTTTCCAAGGAAGGGGAGGCTGAGGTGTGCCACCCTTGGGGGAAGGCAGCCCTCCCCCACAGTTCCCATCTGGAAGCCAGAGGGGTCCGATCTAGAGCCTTTAGTTACAACTTAAGCTCCTGCCTCCCTCCACCCAATTCCCCCCCTCTATACCCCCATCCCTCAGCATCTCTGGGTTAGAAAGTTTCACACCCCACCTCTTCTTCCCTTCTCCACCTGATTTCAGATCTTCTCTCTTCCTTGTCCTGTAGGCTTCAGTTTAGAAGACTCCAGGAGGGGGAGTGGCATGTGCTTTGGCAGGGCAGCATGTATTTGGGGGACACAGAGGAGAGCTGCTAACAATTCCCTGGGAGACCCTGGGGGGTGGACAGGGTGAAGGCAAGCAGCTGCCAAACAGATGTGGATGGACAGGCTGAGGAGGAAATTAATTGGTGCCAACTGGGTGGCAAGCAGGGAAGGCAGGAACCCGGGGGGGTGGGGGGGGGCCAAGAGCTGCCTAGATGCAGGAGGGAGAGTGGGGGGTAGACATTAATGCTGAGATGATTTCTTAACTGACAGTTGAGAATGTGCTTGGGGAGGAGCGGGATGTTTGATCTGGGTCCCATGGCCCAGCAGGCTGGAAGGAAGCAAGATTTCTGCTGAGAGGAGCTCCATCCATAAGGGTCAGGAGAGGAGCCAAGCCTGAATGTGCAGGTGGAGGAGCTCAGCTTTCCAGCAAATTCGGGGAGCCCTAAGCTCCCCTTAACACAGAGGTGGGTGGAATTAATAACGCCCTAGGCTGAACTTCCGTAAACAGATATAAAATGCCCTCATAGCAACCCTGAACACATGTGGGGGCCGTCTGTGCTCCCTGGACACACTGGGCACAGGTATATGGACCTGTTCTCCACTGAACACTGTTATGGGGGTCCTGGGCTCGCCTGAGCATAGATGTGGGGGCTCTGGGTTCCCCTGGACACATATGGGGGCGTTTCAGCAGCCTCCACGCCAAGGGCTGGTCGTGTGAGCTTCAAACTCTGGCAATCCCCATTTTCCTTCCGCTTTTTCCGCCTTTTTCCTGATTCCGAGTCGACCTCTATCCCCAGACGCCCGCAGCAGGGCTTCCGCCTCCCTGCCGGCCCCTAAAGCCCCGCCCCTGCACTCGTGGGGCACGCGGAGGGTTACGGGGGCTGCCAAGCGCTGAGGGTCTGGGTGGAATCCGGAAGGGAACGGTTTGGGGGCGACACCGACTACCCTGGGAGTTCTGGCAGAGTGGGGGCGGGGTTAATTTGAATGACCCGCCCTTCCTGTGACTGACACTCACTACGTTCCACCCCGAGCGCCCCTCCTGAGACTTAAATTTCCTGGCGGAGATCAAGTTCCCGCCCTGCGGAGCTGGCAGCTAGGCCAAGGCCAGCGTCTTCCCTCCTCCGGCGGGCACCTTGCCCAGGCTCCTGGAACCGGGTAAACCGGTCTGGGTGCTACTCCTGGGGTGGTCCCGACCTGTGGCCCGGCCCTCTCCAAGCTCAGCCGAGGCTCACCTAGGACTGGGACGCCTGTCCCTTGGGCCCCCGCACAGTGGAGAAGGGGAGGGACTCTCAGAATGGAGGAAATGACTAGAGCTGTCCCCTACTTGGCTGTTGGCAGGGTGAGCTTCTCTGGGCCTCAGTTTCCCGGAATGTAAAAAATGGACGTTAGAAGGACCTATCTTAAAAGGAAGTTGCAAAGAAATCATTCACAAAAAGCAAGTAGCAAGCACCTGGTAGACTCGTCTCTGTCCTTTTGGAGGCCACAAGCTAGAAGAGGAGACAAATTCAGAAACATGTAAAATTGCAGTTGTGATAAATATTACAAATAAAGTAGCTCTTGATCTGAGTGTCAATAAATGTAGGAATCTTGGACCAAAGTATGGGTGGAGAGGGAACACTTCCCTGATGATTTGCCCTTAAGCTGAGCTGACTCAAGTAGGTGAATAGGGAGGGAAAAGCACTCTTGGAGAGCTTACATACAAAGGCACCTGTGGCTGGGAGATTGCGGAAGTATGAAGAACAAAAAGCAGGTCAGTGGCGAGAGGGTGATGCAAGACTAGGCCAGAGATTGGCTGGGCCCAGGTCCTGCAGGACAGTCTTAGGGTTGTTGTCCCTCTTTCAGAAGCAGAATTTTCCTAACTCTGGGACAGTGGGCAAAGTGATTCAATGTTATTTAAATAACAAGGAATGCATTTCTCAGTCTCTCCCTTTTCAGTTTTCAGTCCAAGCTAGTCTGACTTAAGGATATATGAGTAGTCTTCCTCCTTTGGCAACACTGTGTCTTTAACCTTGCTAATCTTCCTTTGTAACTAAGAAAGCTGTCTGGAACCTCACACTTGGCTACTGTTTCAGCAGGATCTTATGACAGTATATCATTTTCATGGTAACTTTTATGAACTGTTTCCTTCTAAGTATAGTGAGTGCTTAAACAGTAGGTTAAGTTTTAAAAATTAGATTAATAATAATACAGTTGTTATGCAGATCTGATAAAAATTCTGACCCTCAACTGTGTGAAGTTTGGGAAATTCTATTCTAAGAGCCATGGGAAGCCATCAATTAAATGAGATAATAAATATTAAGCACTTAGCACCTGCTTACCCCAGACAACCTCATTCACTCATTCAGACCTGGGCTGAGCATTCATTCAAGGAATTGACATTTGAATGGGGGCACAAATGCTAAATAGAATATAAATATACCCTTTCAGCTAGTGAGCAGTACTCTAAGGAAGGCTAAGTTGAGTGGTGAGTGGGATGCTATTTTAGATCAGATAGCCAAAGAAGGGCCTCCCCAAGGAGGTGGCATTTCTGGGAAAAGAGCATTGCCAGCAGAAGGAATAGCAAGTGCAAAAATCCAGTTTGTGTTTTATAAGATCAGTGCAACTGCTGTGTAGAATAGATTGTGGGGGTCAAGGGCAGGGAGGAAACTGCTGCTCTAATCCAGATAAGAGGTGATGGAGGAAAGGGAAAAGCTTGGAGTGAGATGGTAGGTCAAGTCAATAGCCCCTGTGACTGGATGGAGTGTGAGAGAAGAAGAAAAAGGGATTCAAAGAGGATTCCTCAATTGGAAGGCTGGCAGGAAACAGCAAGAATTCTCTTTGGGTCCTGTTTGGCTTGAAATACCTTAGACCCCAAGGAGACTGGGATGGAGAACCAAATTGGAGAGTTAGCACAGAGATGGCATTTAGAGCCCTAAATCTGAATGAGGCCGCCAGGTGCAACTGTACAGAGAGAGGCCCAGGGCCTGAGGCAGGGGTCACTGGTAAGGTGAGAGGAAACTATGAGTGTAGGACCTAAAGGAGAAAAAAAAATCAACTGTCAAACTGTTACCATTTGGCCAAACTCTAGAGCTGGTAGGGGAGGCAGACCCTTGTTCACATTGAACTACTGGAGGGGTGGGAGTGGGGGGCTGTTTTTCTATCTCTCTGGACTTAGCACAGCATCTGCATGCATATGTATATATATGTGTGTGTGTATATATATATACACACACACATACACACACACACACACACACACACACACATAAATTGTAGTGCTGTATGTGCTTTTAAATGGCCAGCACTGTTGTCATTTTACATGTACTATCTTGTTTAATCTTCACAATGAACCTAAGAGGTAGGGACTATTATATTCCAAAATTTATAGCCAGGAAACAGGCCCAGAGAGGTGAAGTAACTTGCTAAAAATTGCACAGGAATCTGGCTATCTAGCTCAGGAATCTGTGCTCCTTTAACTCATAACTTCTGCACTGGCCTTTGCCACCCAGGGTCATGATTCTGAGTTATCTCAGTTGCCAGAGCATGTAGATCTGTCAGGCTTCGGCCTTTAACCTCTAAGGGGAGGGGTAGGGGAGGGGGGAAGGGGAGCAGGAGCCATGGATAGGCCACATTCTACCAGACCAGTCCCATTGGATGGGTATGTAGGTTGTTTCAAATCTGTGCCAACATTGTCATGAACACCCTTCTGGAACCTCCTGCTGATTCCCTGGTGAATCGGCTGAACACAGGATATGTGACATCTTTAGTTTTCACAGCTATTGTCCAATCGATTACCCCCCAGAGGGCCTGTCCCAATAACCGAGGGCTATATAATGGCCTGAAAACTCCAGGCCCCGTCAGTGTCGGTTGTTGTGACAAGTTTTCGATTTTGCCTATTCTGATGGGTGAAAAGGGGTCTCGGGGAAGGGTATATCTTAAGGGCATGTCTGTAGGGGGTTGCTGGTCGGTCTCTCACCGTGTCATCTCCAGGCCTTAGCTCCGGTGGCCGCCACCGGAACTTCCAGGCGGGGGCGGGGGTCGGCCAAGTAGCTTCCCGCGGAAGGAAGGGCCCCACGGTTCCTGCGACAGGATGCGCAGTGAGGCCCCCTCGCCAGCCGCCGGGGACTTCCCTGGGCCAGGCCAAGTTTGCGGGGGAGTTGCTCCCACGCGAGCTCATTGAGCTACCGCTAAGAGAGTGGGGTTGCAGTCCCCCTACGTCTCACTGGGGAGTTCTGGGTAAGGTCCCCGAGTGGGTGGTGCTAAGTCTCTCATGTTTCCCGGTAAGGAATCAGGCGGCTGTGGAGGCAAGCTGTGCTAGATTCCCCCGGAGGACCCAGAGGGAGGGAGGAAGGCGGGGGGTGGGGTGAACTGGGCAGGAGGGAGCTGGGGGCGGGCGTCCTGGGGCGGGCCCGCCCCTCCTCCTTTCACCCTCCGGCCCAGGGATCAGGTCCCCGGGGGCGGAGGAGGCGCGCAGTGGCGGAGCCAGCGGTCTGGGGGCCGGGCGGGCGCTTTCCCGGAGTCACTCGCTCCCTCACTTCCCACACCTGCGGCTCCTTTGTCCTCCTAACAGTCCCTCTCTTGGGTCTATATTGGGTAAAGTATGAGGATTCTCTCCCCTGGAGTGGCTAACCTGGAGCTGGGGTGGGGGCCAAAGCAAAAAAGGGCTCCCACGGGCATTTCTAAACCTAGTCTCCTCGTGGGAACATGTTTGAAAGCCCACTCCATAGATGAGGAAACTGAGCCTGGGAGCTTACCTCCCAGTCTCAGCCACACAATTACACCGCCAGAGATTGGAACAGGGCGTAAAAGGAGCTCCAAAGCTCACCTTCTCTGGGGGCCATGAGACCTCCGCCAAAGCGAATTCAGTGCGATCCTTCAAGTCTCCCAAGGAGGCGTGGCTCCTCAACTACGCTTGGGGCACTGTCCCCAGCAGAATCCCCCACCAAACGTCTGCATTGGGAAGCTCTCTTCCTCGCTAGACTTGTAGGGGAATCGCTAAGGAATCCGCAAGTGTGGGGGGCTTCAGGAGGCGGAGAACCCTGGCGCCCAGCGTGTAAATGCTCCGGCTGAGAGAACGGAGCCCAGCCCCCTCCCGCCCACTCTGCCCATGTGAGAGCCAGTCAGACCGGTTTGTGAGGCCCCTGCAAGTCGCCGCCAGCTTCTGACCCCTTAACCCTGCCCCTCCCCCACTACGGAAGAAAACAAGACAGCAGACTTTTTATTCAGATGGTCTTTATTTTCCTATCTGGCGTCTCTAGCAAAAGTCCAGATAGACGGAGTTAAACAGAATCCACCAGAGTAAATAAACAGTCCCTTAGAACGTCCTGGCTATAATCTACCCCTCCCCAAATTGGCCCAGTCTCACCAGCAACTGGCCCCAGCTCAGCCTTACAGCGCTTTGCAATCCCCTCCCCCCAGTTTTGTGATTCAGACCAAGATTGTGGTTTGTGTCCGTGTGTCTGAGGGAGGGTCACGCTGGAGACTGAACATCATCCTGTCCTCGAACACACCAAATTAAAACAATTTTAACCTGAAATCAGATCAGCTCCCCCCGCCCCAAAAGAAGGCGCAGGGGCGCAGGATGTGAGGGCGAAGTGACTCAGGCCGCCCTCCTCCCATTCCCCACCGCGGTCCACACCCCAGGCCCTCCTCCCAGGCCCCACACCCACGCAAGGCAACAGGAAACTACCCACGACTGCCCCATGACGCAACGATGATCGCTTGCATAAGTATGTCACCGGAGGGGGACGACTGCCTGGAATGCTGAGTTGGGAACGTGAACATCAACTATAGAAAAACCTTGAAAGGGCGGCACAGCCCCAGTAAAAAATAAAGTCCGACCCTGAGGAGTTGCAAGAATGAAGCCTCCCTCTCCCAGTCCCAGAAGGAGACGGAAAGGCCACGTCCCTGTCGGTTAAGACAGCACCTATGGGCGCGGCAGGTCTCGGCAGAAGGCGCCCGCGCCCCCGGCTCAGGCACCTCGGCGCCGCCGCGCCACACGGGTGGCGACGGCTCCCCGGCGGCAGAGTCCCTCTCCCGGCCTTTCAGCAGCCTGGGCGGCGGCTCTTCTCCACCGTTTCCGCGGGCGCTCCCGCGGGGGTAGCCTGACCTCGGGTCTGCGAATTCTCGCTGACGGTTCGGCCGGGGCACTGGGCTCCGGCAGCGCCGCTTGGGGCCCCTCAAAAGGCCACCACAGCCCGCACGAGCACGTTTAGCATATTGTCCGCCGGACGACAGGCCGGCTTCCCCTCACACGCGGGTGGTGACACCGTCGGGGAGGCGGCGGGGCTGCAGTTCAGAAGGCCTGAGAAGCGCCTCTGTAAGACACGCGCCAGGTTGGGGAAGGCGCCCTCCGCTTGCGCGGGAGGGGGCTGCAGGCGATCGGGGACCTCCGAAGACGCCCCTTCCTCCGCTTCCTCTTCTAGACGGGCTTTCTTGCTCGGAACCAGTCCGGCGTCCCCGCCGTCGCTCAGGCTGCTGCTCCGCCGCTTGCGGCTGACTTTGGCAGGATGCGGGGCACAGCGGGCAGGAGTTTCCTCGGCTCTTGGCGCCTCCTGCGTGTCCATGGGCTCCGAGCAGGGCTGCTCACCGTCGGGGGACGCTGCCTCGGCTGCGGCTTGAGCTTCCCGTAGCGGGTGCAGGCGAGGATCTGGGGAGCGGGCGGGCAGCGAGGGCACCTCGGTCTGCTCGTGGGCTTCCACTTTGGCGGAGAGGTAGAGCTCCCGGGCGCTCCGCATGACCAGCGACAGCTGCAGACTTCGGTGCAGCCGCAGGCCCCCGCGCTGCATGCGCGAATGGTACATCTTCCACACCGACAGGGTCATGATGCGTTGCGCTTCCTTCTGCACCTCCATGGCGACTCGACGGCGAGGGCGGCGGGGACTCTCAGTACAAGGAACAGGTGCACTACAGCCTACGCGCTCACGCACGCCTCTCCCTGCACACCAACCTACGCCGCCGTAACGCTGCTAGGACGCTAAACCCGGGGACCCGCTACCCGGACCCTTTTGTACTCGGAGTAACGTCACGGAGACGCCCCGCCCAATCAGAGCGCGGCATCCGGGCTTTCCACAGCGCCGGGGCCAGAGACGCCTTAAAGCCACAGGGTGGAAAATACCCGGCGGAGGAAAGGAACGAGAACCCTGAAAAGGAGGGAGCGTTGCCCAGTTCACAAGGAGCTCTTGGGGTGGTCTACTTTCTCAGCCCCCACCCCAATGCGCCCGCGTGCAGGCCCAAGGGAGGAAATCCCACCCACTTACTAGAGTTCGCAGGCCCCAGTAGGTCATAGGTGGCCAGTTTCCCTTAGCACCCGGCAAGACATAGGTTCCAGACATACATCCCCGTGGGCACAGTTCCAGGCGTCTCAGTGTTTTTTGAATCAATAACGATGCCAACGCTTATTAAGCGGTTACTACGTGCCAGAAGCTGTTAAAGGTTTTCCTTTCATAAATATCTCATTGATACCCTCCACTCCGCTGAGGGTAGTTATACCTGATTTCTTCACGTGGGGAAACCGAGGCAGAGTGACTCGTCCAATGTTTGCTAAACGAATAAATGGGCTATTGCGGTGAAAGGGAGCCACTGGGGCCTTCAGCTCATTCTCTAGAGTCCGCCAGGCCTCTTCACTCCCTTTCTCCGTAGGTGATAAGGAAGTGGACAGCGATGGCTGACTCCAGGGGCAAAGCTGCCCTTTCCACGGACGGCGGACGCCTGTAGACATGAACGCAGCCTGGGCTGCCATCTCTACACTCCGCACACTGATCATTCCCCGTTTCCTTCGGCACAAGCTCCACGGGTGGGCTTGGCGCTCGCAAGGCGGAGAACCCGGCCGCACGAAAGTCCGGGTGAACACGCGGCTGCCTCCCCGCAAAACGACGCGGCCGTGCTCCGCCTCTGCAACCCAGGAGGCGGGGCTGAAAACTGAGCAAAGCAGAGATAGAGCAGATAGAAAACATAGGCTTCACCCTCCACTACGAGCTATCGTTCCGAGAAATCCTATTTCAAGTTCCTCCAAAAAAAATGCGAAATTGTTTGCATGGCTCCATGTAGTAGTGGCGCGGACCCTTTAAGCGGAGGCTCCGCCTACCGGGCTGGCGCGCAGAAACTTCCCGCCACTGGGTCAGCGCGACGTCCTGGACTAAATTCGGAAGTAATGACGTAGGACAGGCGCGCGAGCGGCTTCCGGCTGCCCCTATAAGGACAGGGGCCGGGATCTCGGTACTGGTAGTAGAGGACTTCTTCCGGGAGTGCGTGGGTGGGGTCTGGGCCTCCAGTCACAACCCTTCCCTCTCCCGGCAGCTAGAGCAGGCAAGAGTCCCCGGCTTCCGGACCGGCTTCCAGCGGGGTAGGCAGGGAGGGAGAGGAAGGTTCCGCTTTCTTCCAGGGAGGCCTGGGAGGCGTGACGCCCCTCCAGGTATGCCCAGCAACCTGCGGGTAGGGGCGACCTCAGGGCTCCTACTGACGCCATCTCCCAGAGACCCTACATAAAGACCTTGCCAGCACTAGGGTGAGACAGGTTCATCCCTGTCCCCACACGGAGACCCCACAGTTATTTCTCCCTACAAGACCCTCTCCCCGGTATTCCTGCTCCTCCCAAAACTGATTCTCGTATGCATCCTTGGAGAACGCTCAGGTCCCTCCCTCCGCACATGGATACTCAATTATTCCCCTTTAAAAGACTTCTCCAAAAACTGTCCCCTTTCAGCGATCCTTCCTGCCATATCCAGCGACGACCTGCTGAGAACGTCCCCATTCCGTCCGCGGAGGCTCCAGAACATCCCCAGCTCAGGGGCTGAGATCCCACACAGCGACTCTGACATACACGGGGGCGACCCTCCGAGGACTTTTCCAGACCTCCCGCCCATCCTCCAGAGGGAGTGCAGGACCTCACTGAGGCGATAGCTTCTCCGTATCCCCCAAAAAAGTGCTTTCCCGAAGACCCCACACAGGACGCCCGTGTGACAGAGACCCTATGAATCCCTCCCAGACATTCCTGGCCCCTCCCCAGATGGAGACCCCATGCACAGAGGACTCCCCTGGAGGCAGTCCTCAGAGCCACCATCACATCCGCTCCCGCGACCCCCAGGCTCGCACCCAGTAAGACCCCACCCCCAGAAGCATCTCCGGGACTCCTACTAACCACCACGCCGTCCCAAGTCAACCTCGAGGCGCCCCTCCTTCGCAGGAAAAAGGGAGAGTCCAGCAGAACTCCCACAGAATGCCCGCGCCTCACCCCGCCCCGTGGGAAGGTAAGGACGACCACCTCTCCTCCCCCACCCCATTCGAAACCTGCCATTCTCGACCCCTGGGCTGGGAAGATCTCCCAGGATAGGATTCGGGTGCAGACTCAGGGAGTCCGTTAAGAGGATCTACGAATCGAACGAGCCCAGTCACAATCTCGTTTGATTTCAGGGAGGCTGTTATTATTTACATTGCCCAGAAGGAAAATAGGTTGAGCAGCAACAATTCGAGGGGCTGTGGCTCGAATCCAGATATTCCGAGATCGGACCCAAACCCCAACGGACAGAACTAGAGCACTGCTGAGGGCGGTGAAGTACGGAGACGCGAAGGGGCGGGGCGTGCGTACAGGAAGCCATATTTGCCCACAACCATGATGGCCACAGAGAGGGCGGAAGTTCTGCACTTCCGGCCTCCGAGGCCTCTCTTTCTCCACTGGCGGTCTTTCTCGATGGTGTCATGGGTCACGTGACGGGGGCGGGGGTGGCGGCGCGGTCTGCCCCGCTGGGAGGGAACCAGCTAGCAAGGCCGAGAGGGGAGGGGGCTCGGCCTCCAGCCGTGGGTGGACTGACATGTCTCTCGAAGACCCGTTTTTTGTAGTCCGAGGGTGAGTGACAGAGATGGGGGAGGGCAGAGGGTGCTCGGGCCCCAGCCAGCCAGTGCCCGGGTACCCGCCGCAGCGTGCCTGGCGGTTCCGGCTCGGCTGTCGGGGTGCGCGAGTTAGGATCGTCCAGTGGCTGAGTGGGAGGGTTACGTAGAGGGATGTGTGTGTGGGGGTCCCCTTAACCCACTCGTTTGGGGGTGCAGCCGCTGGAGGCCCGCCTGCCCTCAGACACCCGCTGTGCCCCTGCCTGCAGCGAGGTGCAGAAGGCGGTGAACACTGCCCGCGGGCTGTACCAGCGCTGGTGCGAACTCCTGCAGGAGGGCGCCGCGGTCGGACGCGAGGAGTTGGACTGGACGACCAATGAGCTGCGGAATGGCCTGCGCAGCATTGAGTGGGACCTCGAGGACCTGGAGGAGACTATCGATATCCTCGCGGGTTGAAGGGCGGCCTGGGAGAGCCCATTGCGGTGGCAGGGGGAGCTGGGAGGCTGGACACCAGGGAAGGGTTGAGGGCTTTGAGTCAGAGGAGAGGGTTGTGTCTGGCATTGGCCTTGACTTTTGACTCCCGGCCTACGTATAGTGGAAGCCAACCCAGGCAAGTTCAAGCTCCCAACTGGGGACCTGCAGGAGAGGAAGGTGTTCGTGGAGCGGATGCGGGAGGCAGTCCAGGTGAGACGAGGTTCCGAAGGAGTGAGGATGGAGAGGTGAGGGAGTCTTTACTTTCTGATGCTGTCCTTACCCCCAGGAAATGAAGGACCATATGGTCAGTCCCGCAGCCATAGCCTTCATGGAGAGGAATAACAGAGAGGTAAGACATCCAGAGCCCACATCCTCACCCGGTTTTTTAGGGTGACCCTCCCCTTTGAATGCAAGCCTGACCTCTGTGTCTGTGTGTGTGTTTGCCTGTCTCCTGGAAACGAGTGTACATCTGTACCTTATGTGTCAGTACCCATCCTTTCTGTGTGTTCTCCTGGCAGTCTACCTGCCTGCTTTCAGTGTGCACACTTGACTTTCACTGTGTGTATACTCCCTTCAGTCTTCTTCTGGGAGTCTTTACTGGTTTCCCAGAGTAGGTGGTTGATGTCTGTGTACCTGATGTCTGTTTTTTGCTCTCTGTATTACTGTTTCCAGCACATGTTTCCAGCCTACCTTTTTTTCTCTGGTATGCACCTGACCCATCTGAGCATGTGAACTTGGCTTCTCAAGTGTTTCCTGTCTGCCTTGTGCACACCATTTCCCTCTGTGGGTGTGCTTACCTGTGTGTGCACCTGCTTATGCCTTTTGTGGGCACACTCCCTACTGCCTCTCTGTACACCTTTCCCCTCTGTGTTGTGTGTCCATTCTTTGAATGCTGTGAAACAACCAGTCTCTCCCCATCCCGTCATGGGGCCTGGGAGGGTGGGAGTGCTGAGGCCCTCACCAGCTTGGAGTCCTGTAGCAGTGCCTAGAGGATTAGAGCCCAAATTCATAAATGCACTTGGTTAATTAATTCATTTCCTCATTCCAACCTCAGGAAACAGGGATTATAGAGCTTCCCATTTTACAGATGGAGAAACTGATACACAGGGAAGTCAAGTGATGTGGCCTTGGGGTTACCTTGCTAGTAAGTGGTGAGTCTGGGGAACCCAGGCCATCCCACTTCAGAGACTCCCTTACTGACTGACCATTGCCTAGATTTGCCACAAACCTGTGTCTGGCTCCGTGGTGATTGGGCGTCTCTGCCTGAACTTGTGGTCTGTGCCCCTGCCAGATGCTGACAGGCAAGCCAGCTGCCCAGAAGTCATCCAGTGACCTGCTGGATGCCAGTGTGGTCTCGGCCACCTCTCGCTACATTGAGGAGCAGCAGGCCACACAGCAGGTTTGTCTGGGTAGTCAAGGCCATGGTCTGGAGGAGCCTGCAGACAGCTCAGGGCTCCCTGCCAACAGCAGTTCCTTGCCTCCAAACTGCAGCTGATCATGGACCAACAGGACCAACAGCTGGAAATGGTGTCTGGCAGCATCCGGGTTCTAAAACACATGTCCGGCCGCGTTGGGGAGGAGCTGGATGAGCAGGGCATGTGAGGCCAGCACCCCTGGGGTGGGATGGAAGCCTGAGGCTGGCTGCACAGGGGAACCCTTTGGGGACTGACGCCATCCTGGTCTTGGCAGCATGCTGGATGCCTTTGCTCATGAGATGGACCACACCCAGTCCCGGATGGATGGGGTCCTCAGGAAGATGGCAAAAGTATCCCACATGACGAGTGGTGAGTCCCCTGGGGGAGGCGATTCGGGGAGTGGGTGGCGTGGGGTGTGGGTGGTGCCACCGCCTCCCCCATGACTTCTGACCCTCTCACCCCCAGACCGCCGACAGTGGTGTGCCATTGTGGTGCTGCTGGGGGTGCTTCTCCTGGTTCTCATCCTGCTCTTCTCTCTCTGACCCCGGCCCTCCCCAGGGGGCTGATCCCTCGTGCTGGGGGAACTGGCAGGGCCCTGCCCTCTGGGAGGAGGGGGTCATGCCTGGGGAGCTGTCCCAAGACTCTCATCCAGAGCCAGTGGCACCCTCAGGGCTATGGGCCAGATCCCTCGCCACTGGTCTTGTCTCAAGTGCGCTTAAGGGGTAGTGGAGGTAGGGGGCCCTCAGACACACCCTGCCCCATTTCTATTTCCAGTGCCCCAAAGCCATTTATTTGCCCCTGTGCCTTCATGTGCCAACTTGGAAATAAAATCCCAGCCTTTTTTATACATATTTGTATCATATGGTGTGGTTGATTCGAAACTTGTGGGTACCCCGAGTGGGAACTCGAATTCTAACCCCCGTGTTTGCACTCACTATGGCTAAGGGGTGTGTGTGTGTGCGCGCACACACATGTGTACACTGTTAGTGATTTCATTGGTTAATATTGGGTGCAGAAAAGACTTCCGGTTTATTTATTGGTTTTCATGACTGATAAATTTATTACCATTGAAAATTCCAAACGCCAATTCTTGAGTTTTTGAAGTTCAGCCTACTTACCTTCTGCCTGTTGTGCCCAAGGTAGGTAACTTCTGGAGCCATGGAGCTCAGTGGTCACCTGAGGGGCTTCTAAGTAAGGCAGGATTCCACTGTACACCTGGTCCCTCATTCCCTCTGTGATGCATCACTCTTAACAAGCAGCATTTGTAAATCTAAGGGCTTTGCCATAGAGCCTTCCTCAGTACGAAATGATTCCTGTAAGCCAAGTAAACTTGCGCAGTGAACCTTAGATTATCATCCGAAATGTTTGGGAACCATGCATCTCATTCACTCATGTACACGTTGTCAAGTGCTGTGTCATGAGGATGTCATTGCATTACATCGGTATGTCAAAAAATCGCAAAAAGGGACCAAATACATAGATTCTTCATGTGAAACCATGAAAGCTATGGTGTTGGGTTCTCTTGATCCATTCTACACTTAGTTCTAAGCTTTCCTGGGGTTAAAAGATGTTTCTGGGAGTTGGATGGGGCAGTCACCCTGGATTTTTGTTGGCAATGCTATTGGCCCTCAAAACCCCTACTTTCTTGCCTCTGAAGCTGGACTTCAGGACTCCAAGGGGCTGGTCTTACTTACTGAAACATACCCGTCACCGTGTACATTGCAGTACAGTTGACCCATGAACACAGGTTTGAATTGTGCTGGTCCATTTATACATGTATTTATTTCTAATACTGTAAATGTACTTTTATGATTTTTATTAATTTTTTTAAAAAATTTTAAGTGTTTCCCAGGACCCATCAACTCCAAGTCAAGTTGTTTCAATCTAGTTGTGGAGGGCCCAGCTCACAGTGGCCCATGTGGGGCTCAAACCGGCAACCTTGTTAAGAACACCGTGTTCTAACCAACTGAGCTAACTGGCTGCCCCAATTTTAATTTTCTTTCCTCTAGTTTATTGTAAGAATATAGTATGATATATATATATATATACACACACACCATACAAAATGTGTTCATCAATTATCAGTAAGGTTCCCAGTCAACAGTAGGCTATTTAGTAGTTTTGGGGGAGTCAAAAGCTGTGTGGATTTTCAACTGCACGAATAAGCTGTGTTGTTCAAGGGTCATGTCATCTTCCCCACGGACGCCTGGCACTCCCCTAGCCATCATGGGGTGAAGCACCTGGCCTGGGGGGAGATGCAGCCTCCGTGTCCACCTGCAGCAAAGGTCTTCTATTTGCTTGACTGGGATCCCTGACAGAAATAACCTTCCTGAGCTGCTTGGAACAGCCCTGAATCAATGGGGCCCTGAGGCACAGCCATGTCTTCTCACTCATAGAACCTTTTGTCCTTTTCTAGTCTCAGGACTGAGTTATTTGTGGCTGAGTTTACACTTGCCATCTCACCTTTGTGTTCCTCCTAATCTATGGGCAAGCTGGCTCAGGATGGGGTTCAGGATGTGTGGCTGGGGCGGGTGTCAGACCACAAGACAGTGTCAGGCAGCCCATCTGACGGAGCTGCTACCCTTCTAGCTTTGGAGGGGCTCCCAGGCAGGATTTAGGGCTCACATGTATGCAGAACAGCCTGGGGGGTGTCATAGGTCTGTCCATACTGGGGTAGCCAGAAGGGTAAGTGGAAGTGGTTGGTGGCCTGGCCTGCACCTTAGTGTTCCCATCTGGAAACACCACGCTCTCCCTCCCCAGCGCACACCGTGAGCCAGGACCCTGCTGCAACTGCCAATGTAAAGCCCTGGGAAGAGGGGCTGTTGCTCTGCGCAAGGATGGGGGACGCCAGTATGCAGCGACCATCCCTTCCCGCCCTCCCCAGCCTGCTCCCTGCCCCAGTGAGCAGCGTGCAGCAGGGCTGTTACAAAGGCGTTTAGTTTATTCTCGGCATCAGTATCACTGACGTCCTCATGTTCACATTTCCCAGTGCGCTCCTCCTTACAGTAGTTAATGTGCAATCTCACTTACGGGCCAGGGCGGGGGGCTCGGCCCGCAGCAGGGCCTGTGTTGGCACTCCACGCGGACACGGCGGGTGGCCTGTCCTGCGGGAACAAGGGGCGGCCAGGGGAGGCAGAGGGGGCCCCCACAGTCTTTTTTTTGCGTTGGTCAGTGATTCTCCATTCATGCTCCTTCCTGGCTGCCCGGGGTGGGGGGGACCATGCAGCTCAGAGCAGCGCAGGGCAACAGGGGGAGAAGGAAAAGCAGCAGGCTGCCCAGGGGGGCAGGGCAGGGTGGGGTGGACGGGCACAGGGGTGGCTCCTGGGGTAAGGCACGACCCTGTCTTTGGCTCTCCTGGTGAGGAATTTCCTCCCCTGCACCCCTGCCCGGCCCCTCCCCCCACACCCCCAGACCAACACATAGTCCCTGGAGCCAGGGGTACCTCCTGGGGTCCCTGAAACAAGGAGTCTCTGCCACGTAACCCAGTGCTGCAGGAATATGAAGGATGGGCAGGCCCTGCCTGAGGACAGGGCAGGGAGGGGTGGGGTGGGGGGGCCTGCCCAGGACAAAGGGTGGGGAGGGAGAGGACCCCAGTCCCAGGAGCTGCCCCCCGCTAAGGCCTGGAAGGGGGGAGCGCCTGGGGACTCCTGCTTCCTTGTGGGGGCTGGCTGGAGCCCCGGCCCACCCTCTGTGGCCCAAGGGCCACCAAGTGACCAGGAGATTGTGCTTTGGGATGATGCTGGGGCAGGGTGTCAAGGCCAGGATAAGGGGGCGGGAGAGGTGCGACTAAGGTGCTTGTGCTTTAGCTGGGGGTGTCAACTCCCCCCCATATACTCGCCTCCCCCTACTCAGGCCAGAAAGAGGAGTGCCAGGACCCCAGCCGGACCCAACACCCCCCACCCCCACAACAAGCAGATGCTGGAGGGAACCCCTCCCCACAGGCTGGCGGGGCTGCTGGGTCAGGGGGAGGCCTCCAAGTCAGATTCCAAGGGTCCGCTGGGGTGGCCCTCACCTCCCTCTGGCAGCCCCCTGCCTCTGGAAGCAGTGAGCTGTCAGACTTGAAGAGGAGACCAGAGGTGGTGAGGACACGGGCCAGAGACACAAAACAAACATCAAATGACACCCAGCATGGGGGGATGGGAGTAAAAAAAAAGAACCCTCCGGTTCACAAGTAAATCTCAAAAAAACCAAAACCACTCGCACTGGGCGAGGCTATGAAGAGAGGAATGGTTAGAGAGAAAATTCTGCAAACAACTGCTGACAATGGAGTGGGCCCTGCCCTGTCCCCAGGAGCTGGGCTCAGCCAACAGGCCAAGACCAGGGACACCCTTCAAATGCAGCCCTGTGGGGGCAGCTGGCCAGACCCACAGGAGTCCCGGCAGTGGCTAGGCCTGGGGGCCCACCTCAGAAACACATACCCACATTCCGCACACACACACATTCAGCCTGCCCCTGTCCCCCCACCCATCCTGCCTTCCTCGGCTCCAAGGGACCGAAGGGGACATCACAGTCCCACTGGTTTGAAAAATAAAAGGAAATCTTATACTTCAGTATTTCATTAGCTAAAAAAATGTTTTAAAAAGTATGTACAGGGGTAGGGGCTGGGAGCCCTGCCATGGGGCGGGGTGGGGATGGGGGAGGGAGGGAAGGGCAGCAGCCCCCCAGCCTGCACCCCTGGGTTCCAACCCTGGTCCTACTGCCTCTCATATCTTCATCTGTTTAAAAGCAAAACTACACACGCACACGCACACGTTTCTGCAAGCCCTGGAAACCTCTCCTCCCACCCGGAGGCCCGAGGTCTGCGCTCCTAACTCAGGACCTGCCCCCCTAACTCAGGGCACAGGGTGGGGGAGAGAGAAGGGCACCCGGCCGCCACAGCCTGCCACCTTCAGTCATGACACTGTTCAGAGCCTGTTTTCCTCAGCTGTAACAAGGGCAGTCCCCACGGCCTCGCCTACCCCAGCTCCAGGTGCAGGGACAGGCCAGGGAGACAGGAAGGCGCTTTTGGAAAAGTGGAAGCACTGGGAGGTGGTGGCAGGAAGCGTCCTGAGCACCCTGGGGCCCCCGCAAGTCCCAAGGGGCTGCCGTGAGGGGTGGAGCAGAAGACTGCCCCAGGCCGGTCCCTCCCCTGCCAGGCCTGGTTGAGTGGGGAGATGGGGAGACAACTGCTAGGGGTTAAGAGGGGGAGCAAGTGCTCCCCGACTGTGCACAAGTGTGCGCAGAGAGAGAAGGCCACACAAAGCCCACACCACTGCCGTCCTCTCCCAGCCCGCTTGGAATGGGGTCAGGGGTGGGACAGGGGCGGCTGAGGGGCTGGGAGCATGCAGTGCCCCCTGCCCCGTGGGTCCTAGGGGGACAGACAGTAGCTTGTGACCAAGATGGTAGGCGTGTGTGTGTGTGTGTGAGACAGACAGACAGACAGGAGGGGGAGTGTGCGGCAGGAGGGGAGTGTGCCGCCCCACGGAGGGCCTGCTGAGGGGCGTTACTGGAGCGCCTCCGCCGAGGGCCCGGCCTCGCCGTCGTGGCTGGCCGTTTCAAAGCTGTGCTCCACGCCCATCATGTCCGGCTCAAGCTTGCCTGTGTCGCTGATGAAGGCCGTATAGGTGTCACCCTCAGGCAGCTTCACCTTGGGGACCCAGCTCTTCCGCACAACGCGGCGGGCGTTGGTGCACATGTCGGCCGCGATGGCATTCATCTCGCTCTCCTTGAAGTTCTGGGCAAAGTTCTGGCAGTAGTCTGTGCAGGCAGAGCAGATGGCTCAGGGCCAGCACGGCACAGCCTCCCCTGCCCCCCTACAGGATGCCCAGGACAGCCCTGGGAGATGAGAACGGACACCTTGCAGCCAGCTCCATGCTTGAGGGGGATGTGTGGGCTTGGTGGGGTGGCCCAGGGTCCTTGAAAATGTGGATCATGTGCCAGAAATTAGGAAGTGAGAGATTCCATGTGGAAACCTGGAGTACCCTCCTGGCAACTGGCTGGGGCCTGGCTGCTGCTTAACTCCCATGGCCACCCTGAGTTTCAGGATTCCTCCACCACATCTGACACAGGCTTCCCTTCAGTGCCCTGCCCCCCTGCCCCCACCAGAAAGAAATTTCTAACCAATCACAGCCCTCTTCCCAACAAGCCTAGATTCAACCTCAGAAACCTTGACATCAAACCCTCTCCGTGTGTCAGGGGCCACCACCACACCAGAGCAAAGGGCCATCTGCAAACCCCAGGCCCCAGCCCAGTCAGCCTCCAGGAGGCCGGACACTCACACTTGACAGCATGGAGGACGCGACTGTCCAGCGGTTTGCGTCTGGGGTCGTTGGTGGAAGAGCGGATGCCAGTGCCACAGCTGTTGGCCAGCGTGTTCCTGGGGGGGAGATCATAGTTGAAAGGTCAGGCCCACTGTGGTGGGGGCCTGGGGCAGCACACCCCACTCCCTGGGATCTTAGAGGCCTCACCGGTCAAAGAAGGAGGCAAGGAGGCGCCGCAGCAGGACCTTGTGCCGCGTGCCCGCACTGACGTGGCAGTTCATGAGCTGTGCCCTCGTGATGTACACGTTGGTGCCTGGAGGAGAGAGACGGAGGGTGGCTGGGGGCCCCAAACTGCCACATACCCCACATGGCCAGGCCCACTTCTTAGAGCCCCTCCCCAACAACTCCAGGGCCCCAGGGCAGCCTTGTCAGGGCTCGGGAAAGGACAGAGATGGTGGCACCACTGTCCATGGGGCACCTACATCACATCGGTCCCCCCACGTACACGTGGAGCTTTTGCCTGCACAACCAGCTGGGTGTCAGAAAGAACAGGCAGCGGAGGCTTGCACGCAGGCACCAATGCTGAGGGCCAAATTCTTAACCACTGTGCAGTTCATCGTCACACCACCCTAAGAAGCCACTCATCTACCTCCCTGTGGCCACGATGTGAGCCAGCGCTGACACCTGCCTCCAGGGTGGAAACCTAGAGGCCAATCTTTGATGTGTATCAGTGCTGAGGGGTATCGGCTGCAGCAGGACACGGCCAGGAGGTGGCAGGGCTGCACTGGACCCCAAGGCTGGGCCATAGGCCGCTAGCCCAGAGCACTGAGGCCCCTGGTGGGGGAGAGAAGGGGATTCAGGAAAGAAGTGAGGCCGGCCCACCTGCCACCAGCTCCAGCTTCTCGGAGGGGTCGCCCTCGTCATAGAGCTTGGGGTGGCAGCGGTTACCGATCTGGTTGATGAGCTCGGCTGGGAGCGATGCCAGGTCTTGCCGCACCCGGATGCGATTCCGGGACTCGGGGGTCACCTGCTCGGGGAGGGCCTCCACCTTCTCAGCTGAGGGGGAGAGAGGGGTGTGTGTCGGGGGTGGGAGTGACAGGGCTGGGGGGTGGCGGGGGGGTGGGGCGGGCGCCTCACCACTCTGGCCGACGTTCATCATGCTGTACATAGTATACATGTTGCAGATCTGCCGGTACTGCTCGTCCGTGCCTTCCTCGCCGGCATCCTCCTCCTCGTCCTCCTCGTTGTGGTAGGAGCCGGGGCTGTCGCTGGTGTAGGCACTCGAGGTGCCTGGGCTGGTCCGCTCCGACATGCTGGGCCCGCTCACCACACCCCCTGCCGCCGCTGCTGCCGCCGCCGCCGCCACCAGGGCCTGCTGGGGCGGCCGGTTGGCGGCCAGGTCCAGCGTGGAGAACCTGGCCATCTTGCGGCTGCCATTGCCACCACTGCCACCGCTGGCCCCAGCCTCCTTCTGGCTGCTGTCCCACAGCCGCTTGGCCACGGGCGTGCACTGCACGGAGTCCGACTCTTGCTGCTCGGTCTTGACGCGAGACACGAGGGGCAGTGGGGTGCTGCAGGCCATCCAGCTCGATGTCTGTGCCACGGGGCTCTGGGGCTCGGATGACGGTGCCTCTTCGGCATGTAGGCCCTGGGAGTCGCAGCTGGGGGAGCTCACCTTGAGGAAGAACTCGGTGCCCTTCTCCATGATCTCTTGGATCTGCAGGAAGCCAGCCGTGTACATGAGCAGGAACTGGTCCCCCATGTTCATGCTCAGCCGGCCTGTGTAGCAGAAGCTGAGGATCTGCTGGAAAGACTGGGGCTGCACAGCCGCCGGCAGCTCCACCACGGCGCTCCGGCTGCTGTTGAACAGGTCCCGGAAGTAGGAGCTGCTGGCGGCCAGCACGGCCCGGTGGGCCTTGAAGGCATGGCCCTTGACCACCACTGACACGTCACAGTACAGGCCCTGCAGCCGCTGCTCGTTCAGGCACTCCAGAATGCTGTTGCCAAAGTTCGGGATCTCCATCTGCAGGGTCTGGGCCATGGCGGCGGCTGTGTGGGGGGACGGGGAGACAGAGGGAGACGGTCAGGCGGCCGGCTTAGCCCTGCTCTCATGCACATCCACGTGGTGTATTTACCTGGGCTGTAAAAGTCGCAGGAGCCACCCACTCCTTCCGTCCTTTTAGGACAGACTGTCAAATCAGCTTCACCAGCTCCAGGCCAGGGTGGCCACACACTGTCCCTTGTAGACAAGGGGGCAAAGGCCAACTCACACACATGTACTTAAATATGAAATAACACAGTGAGCACTTGTGAGAATTAAGCACCATTAACTAGCACTCCACACATAGGGTGATTCTGAAGGGCACTGGTATGGCAACTCCCAGAAGGCAGTCATTTAATTTTTCCCATGGTGTCTGCAGTGCTGAGCACATGACCCTCAACCAGTTTGTTGAATGGCTGAATGACCACTCCAGAAACCCTGAAATTGCACGAGACCACCACTAGTTATCAGGGAAACGCAAATCCAAACCACGATGAGATACCCGTTTCATGCCCACTAGGCTGGCTAGAAGAAAGGTAAGTGCTGGCAAGGATGAAAAATCAGAACCTTCCTTCACTGCTGGTGGGAACACAAATTGTGCAGATGCTGTGAAAAACCATCTTGTGGGTCCTCAAATGGTTAAACATGCAGTTGCCATATAGCCTAGCCATTCCATTCCTTACAATTGCACCTAAGAGAAATGAAACCATATAGCCACAGAAAAACCTGTACATAAATGTCCACAGCAGCTCTAGTCACAATCGCCAAAAGGCGCAAACCCAAATGTCTATCAAGTGATAAATGGATAAACAAAATGGGGTCCATCTATACAGCGGAATATTATTCAGCCATAAAAATGAACCAATACATGCCACAACTTGGATGAACCTTGAAAACATTATGCCAAATTCAAGAGCCCAAAGAAAAGACCATATATTATATGATCCCATTGATATGAAGTATTTAAAGAGGCAAATCCGTAGAGACAGAAAGCAGAATAGTGATTGCTAGGGGCTGGGCGGAATGGGAGAATTGGGGGAGGTGCGAGCAAATGGATGCAGGGAACAATATTGTGATTTATAAGAAATATATACTTGGTCATTCAGATAACCAAAATATAGCATACATATTCAGTCTCTGTCCACAATTTCTGACTCACAGCTCCAGGAACTCTTGGAATTTCCTAAGTGTTGAGAATGAAAAGTCTTTTGTTATGTTAAGGAGGTGACTTTTGGAAGCACCTAAGGATGAGAGCTGGTTGCTAATAGACCCAACCATGTGACTAGAGGGTGGAACTTTCAGTGCCCCCACCTCTGGGGAGGGGAGGACTGAAGATTGAATCAATCGCCAAAGGCCAGTGATTTCATCAGTCAGCCCATGTAAGAAGCCTCCATAGCAACCCAAGAAGAGGGCATGGAAGCTCGGCCCCGCCTTCCCACATACCAGGCCCTCTGCATCTCTTCCATCTGGCTCTTTCTGAGTTATATGCTTTTACAATAAACCAGTGATCTAGTGAAGTGACTATAATGCTTGACTTCTGTGAGCAGCTCTAGCAAATTAACCGAAACCAAAGGTTGTGGGAACCTCTGATTTATAGCCAGTTATTCAGAAACACAGGTGACAACCTAGACTTGTAATTGGCATTCTGAGTTGCAGGGGGTCATTGGGACCTCCAATCTGTGGCCCACCAGAAGCAGCGCAGGTAACCTGGGCTTGCATTTGGCACCTGAACTGTGTTTATGTGTTTTAGGAAGGGGCAGTTTTGTAGGACTGTGCCTTTAACCTGTGGATTCTGAAGCTATCTCCAGATAGTGTCAGAATTAAATTGAATTCTCACTCTTTTGGTGTCTGAGAATTGTTTGTTGGAAACCACACCCCTATGTGGAATTGGGTCCAAGAATCCAATTTTCAGGGTTTCTTCTTGACATATGAAATATGTCCAATATTGTTGTGGATTCACAACTGACTATACTGAATACCACGGAACTGTACACTTTAAATGAGGGAACTGCATGGTATGTGTATCTCAATAAAGCTGAAACCATAAAGCTTCTTCTGGGCAGAACTGGGGATGAGACTTGCCACGTTCTACGGGTCTTTTGAATTTTGAACCTGGTGAGTGTATTGCCTATTTACAAAAATAAACAGTATTTTAAAATAAATAGTGTGAAATCATACCACACACATTTATGTAAATTAACCTCAAAGTGCTGGGGGGGGGAGAGGAAGAAATGCAAATTTCAGGTACTGCCTCTGTGATCCTGCTCAGGGAGCCCAGCCCCTATTCCAACCTGTGGGGAGATCACCTGGGAGGCCCAGGGCCCTCAAATTGTGTGCACTTCTGCATCAGAGACTATTCTATCAGTGCACATTCCAACCCAGAACTGGTGGGGTGGGAAGGGCATGTCCCATACTCGGGGGATAACCATAAAAGGGCTCTGAAGGATGATATGGCTTTACAAGTGCCCCCAGGGGTAAGTTCCCTGCAATTCTATAGGGTGGAGAGGGCAGTGGTCCTAAACAGGCAGGGTAGGGGTGAGAAGAGAGGCCTGAGCACTTAGGCTGGTGAGAAACGAGCGTACATGCAAAGGTCCTGGGGCAGGATCTAACTCGAGCCCCCAGTTGGTCTTCCCTCATTTCCATGTTACCTTTCATACATCTTTCACGGTTTTCATTCATTAGCGAGTTCACTCTCAGCTGCCTGCATGGGCTGAGCTCTGGAACACAGCGGAGACTTGGGTCCCACCCGGTAACACCGGGTTCGTGCTGAAAGGCTGCTCAGAGGAACAGAAGCAGCCATATGCCCACGGCTCAGAGTGGCACTTTGGGGCCAGCAGGAACCCAGGCTCCAGAATTGACTGCTCCTGGGATCAGGCGCTCCAAACCTCTACTCCATTTGGATGTAGATGCTAAGGCCAACCTGACCCTGAGCTGCTCCATGCGGAGGACCTGGAGGGATGGCAGGTCCTGCCCTTCCCTGCACACAGGTCAGCAGAGGGAGCCGACAGGTGACCTACACGAGCTCCCTGAATGCTCTCAGCAAACCTCTGGAATAGATTTCATATTCCCAGTACTCAGCTGCGAAAACTGAGGCCATGTGGAATTTAAGGACTGTCCCAAGGTCATTGGTTAGTGATAGGGACAAGATTCAAACCAGGGTCTATTTAGACACTGAAACCCATGATTTCCCTTGGCTGTGCCCTCTTCCTTGTTGGGCATCAAAATCACTGTCACCACCAGGAAACACTTAGAGCAACCAGAGAAGGGAGGCGGAGACAGAACTACTATTTGAAGGAAGCACACACCTCCCTATTGAAGGAAGCTCAATCTCAGTGCTGGATGGACCAGTAGCTGGCCCTCTGCGTGAGGAGGTAAGGGAAACTGAGGAACAAAGTGAAGGCAAAGGACAGACCCCAGAGAGTCCCATCCAGGGGCTTCGCAGCCCCAAGCCACCTCCCCAGGCTGCCAAACAAAGTGCTCTGGGTACTGGGGCCCAAGTGACCAGGGCCAAGGTGGTCTAGGGAGAGGCTGGCCCCTATTCCTGGAGGGTGCTCCAGTCCCCAACTTGGAAGGCTCACACCACAAGAGGGAGGACCAAGGCAGGACAGGCATGACGCAGAGCCAGAGCCCACCCCCTAGACCTGGGTTCTGATGCCAGCCCTCCACTTTCTAGCTGTGTGGCCTCAGGCCAGCCCCTCACCTCTCTGTGCCTGTTTGTTCATCTGTAAAACGGGGATGCATGCATCCAACCGACCTAATATGCAGCGAGGTGCTGGGCACAGAGCCCTGAAGAAGATTCTCACAGAGCTCACTGTCTAGTGGGGAGACACGAAGTGACTTAGTTCCAGTTGGGGTGAATATCACCGAGTAGCCAACCACGGGGGGCGAGGCAAAGACACACAGAGAGAGCGACCAAGTCTTGGGCAGGAAGGAGCCCAGTGTGGCTGGATGACAGCACAAGGGGACAGAGCTGCTGGGCATGGGGTGGGACAGGTGAGGCCCTGGCCTGGTGAGGACATACATCTTTGAGAATGAGCAGTGGGAAGCTCAGAGAAGGACAGCCTCGGGCCCACACCAGCTCTGGAGAATTCCCAGCAGCAGTGTGGAGACCAGAACACAGGACAAGATACGTGTGAGGGCTGGGTGGGGGTAAAGGTGACAGCAGCAGGGAGGGAGAGGATGGTCAGACTCAGGAGTGAGCAGCTGTGAGGAGGGATGAAAGAAAGGAGGGGTGGTCAGGGGAGGGCCTGGCTCCTGAGAGCCCTCAGTACCCACACCAGCCCTCCTGGGGTAGCATGGGGCAGTCCCCTGGGGCAGGGAGACACCAGAAGAGAAGCAGTTTCTTCATGGGACAGGGGACACAGGGACTCTCACATTCCACGCTTGAGGCGGTCATCGGCCCTGGACAGGGAACCACCCATGCTGTCACCAGATGACCTGGGTTGGCGGGGGGCAAGGGGAACAACGTTTTAAGAGCTGTATTGCAGTTTCTCCTCCAAGGAGACTGACCACCCACAAGGGCAGGCATTCTGGCCAGATTTATTCACAATCAGCAACTCAGAACAGAGGCAGAGGCTCAATAAATATTTGTAAATGTGTTAAATAGCTTAGAGAGAGGTGAGCACACACCACCAAGGCTGGAAAGGATACGTCCGGGACAGCTGGTGGGGATCACGTGCAGGGGGAGAAAGGGCTGAGGGGGTACAGATGTGGACGCTTCTGGGGCTGCAAGGTGCACTCCAAGGGGTCCCCCTAACTGTACTTAAGTGTCAGGCACTGTTGCAAGCAGTCTCGGAAGGCTACCCTCCGACGCGGTGGGGACCACCGCTCTGCATCGCCCCAGCATGGACGGCCGACTTGAGACCCAGACCCCTCCCTGCGAATTGGTGCAGCTCAGCAATAGGGGCGCTGATGGAATAGAGACGCAGGGAGGGGGCTCCTGAGGGCATAAACCAATCTGACATTCAGGCTGGGATTCCCATGCCTGTGTACCCCAGCTTCAGAGCCCAGTACCCAGGGCTTTGAAGCTTTTGATTAGTAATGGAGGGGCACATGCACAGGATGACAATTAGTGCCAATGGCTCAACTAAGCAGTACACACGGCTTTGGCAGTGAGGTGGCAGGTCTGGGAGCTGCAGAGACCAGGATCGGCCTTGTTGCTCCTGAAAGGAACGGGGGGTGGGGTGGGTGCTTAAGGGGCTCTGAGACCACTGTGAGGGGCCACAGGGGACCCCAGATACTGGACTCGGAAAGAACCACCATCTGTGTGTGGCCTGGTATGAAGCCCCTCACCCACACTAGCCCCATGGGGGAGGGGCCGTGGAGTCATGATGGGCTCCCAGAAGCAACAGGTCTAAAGCAGCTGGTGCCTGGCCCAGGTCACCTGCTGTCTGGAAAGTAGTAGGATGGGGCCAGGGGTCACAGTCCCCCCCCCAAGCTGAGCCCATCATCCCCACCTATCTCAGGCCTCGGTCGCACTGCAAGGTTCCCCCCAGGGACCAGGCCTTTGGCCAAGCTGGGCACCCCGCCCGGAGTGCCCTTCTCCTTCCACGGCCCGTATCTTCCTCCTCCACCTTCAGCGACACCCCCTGCTCTGAGAAGAGGTCTCCAGCCTAGAGAGAACACCCTTCTTCTTCCGCGTCTCCCACCCCCAACCCCCTATGCTCACCTGAGAACACGAAATTCCACTTCACTATCAACTCAATGGCAAAAAACTGTACTTGAATTCTCGCTCCTCAGAACTTGGCATGTCAGACTGCCCATCTTCTGGGGTCTGCAGACCCCCCCCAGGAGGGGAGAGGCAGCCCTCAGCCCCACACAGAGCCAAGGGGACCCTCCATATATGGGTCCCCAGATGTGAGATGGTCTCCTAGCGAGACAGGAGGCCACGGCACACGGTTTCCATGACCTCCCAACACTCAATAAATATTTGCCAAGCACCTGCCTGGGCCAGGAAGTGCGCGGAGCCTGGGGTTGGCCTCAACCAAGACAAGGCTGCCTCTGAGACCATGGTATGTGTGTGTGTGTGGGGGGGAGACACATGGACAGTCACTCACCAAGGATCACAGTCAACGTGCTGCATGCAGGGCACGCTCATCCTGCCCACGAGAGCTGACATCTGGGGGCAGGGGTCTCACCCTCAAGGTACAGGGAAGGCATGCCGAGCCCTGAGGGAGAAGCAGGCATGGTCCTTCCAGAAAGTGAAGGTGAAGGCTGGAGCTGAGCTCAGTCCTTGGTCTGCTTCTCTCCTCCGGGGGTTGGCACCCAGTCTCAGGACTCTGCTATGGATGGAACTGGTGTCCCCCCCCACCCTAACCCCCAATGTACCTGTATTTGGAGGGGTCTGTAGGAGGAAATTAAGGTTAAATGAGGTCACAGAAGTGGGTCCCTAATCCAGTAAGACTGGTGTCTGTGTAAGAGAAAGAGCTATTTCTCATTCCAAGAGCACACCCAGAGGAAAGGCCACATGAGGACACCAGAACCCAACCAGAACCTCACAGTGCTGGGATCTTGGACTCCCCCCAACCCAGAACTGTAAGAAAATGGGGTCTGTTGTTTTTGAAGTCTCCCCATCTATGGTATTTTGTTATAGCAGCCTAAGCTGAGACAGGCTCAAAATACCATCTACTCACCCACAACTCTGCATGGAGCCCGATGCCAACTCAGTGTGCCCACAACCAAGCTACCATGCCCCTAAACCTGCTGTAGCTGGAGCTCTCACCAGAAACTTCCCCACTCAGGTCAAGACCCTTAGATTCATCCCAGATCTTTCAAAACCAGTTTTCACCACCGGGGCCCCTACAATGCCTACTGGGGCCCTGCACAGTAGGGCCCTGTCTGCTCTCGAGCCTTCTAGAAGGCTGTCCCAAGATGGCCACAGCTCTTCTTACCCTCCCAATCACCGATCTCAAGTTTCCAAAGACAAAGCCTCTCAAACTCCTTCCGGTCCCTTCTCCTGCCTGCTTTTTCCTCCTTGGCTTTGCATCAGTTCCTCCAGGGCAGGGTGTTGGCCTGTCTGCATCACAATGCTGTGTCCCCTCTCCCTAGGAGTGGCTGCGTGCACAGTGGGTGCTCAATAGTTGTTTGCAGAATGAACAGAATGAAAAATTATTTCCTTTACTTCGAACCTAACTCTCTTTTTTGTTCCGTATTAATGGGACTTGGAAGGGGTGTCTGAAGCTGGGCAGGGGTGCCTGGTACACTGTGGTGGGGGCTGCTGGGGACAGCATGGAGGGTGCTAAGTGCAGACGCAACCTCCTCTGAGGGCTGCGCCAGCTGCGGGGCTGGGGGGCTGGCAGTCAGGGTCCCACTTAGGGCTCAATGTATCGCTAGGTGAACAACTGCTCACACTGCTGCCAGATGAGGCTGGGGTGCAGGCTTGTATGGCAGGGCGATTCCTCAGAGGGGAAGCTGCCAGCTCTTTGGGAAAGGGAGCTCTGAATTCCCCAGCTAGCCGAGGCTGTGGGGGCTGGTCTGTGCCTCACCAGGGGCTGTTGAAGGCCCTGATATTCTGGCCGACTTTCCAGGGAAGCTGTGAGCTGCCCATTTACATGTGAACTAGTTATGGGAAACCGAATCCAAGTCTAAGGAGGCCCCTATGGCCCCCTTGGAGACCCCGAGCCACTGGGACCCTCTGTAGGGGCCAAATTGGAAGGCAGCTCAGGCAAATGTTTGCTAGTGAAGAAGAAAGTGCTACCTGACTATATAAATCTTACTGTTGGCATCTGCAATTTTTAAAGGATGTATGCATTTGACTTGCTTTCTCTTCTCCCCAAAGAGCTGCCACTAAGTCTAGGGTGGAGGACAGGACCTGCAACAGGCCCTGGCAGTCACCCCGTCCCTACTGTACACCAGCGCCTAGCATAGCGAGGGCTCAGAGGGGCACTGCAATTATTCCTCTCACCAGTTTCTGAGGAAGCACCGAGCCTTCCCACCATTCAGAGAGGAGAGCGAGGCCAGGATTACACCCAGGCCATCCGACTCCCGTCTGAGAATCGGGAGGCTTCCTCACCACAGCCAGCTCGCCCTCTGCATGGTTCCGTTGTTCTTTGCAGCAGGCAGCCCATGTGACTAGACAGATTTCACTCATGAACGGACGGGAAAATGGGGGCTCAGAAAAGCCAGAGCAGGGAAGGGAAACCAGGACAGGCCAAGGCTAGAGCTGGTCTGTTTATGCTCGCTAGGCATGTCCTCTGCAGAAATGGGGTCTGCTGCCCACCTGGAGGCCCCCACCCTAGTCTCAAGTGCCCTCTGAGGGCCAGGTGGGATGCTGCTCTTTCTGCCCTCCTGGGGGAGGCTGCTTTCCTCCGCCCAGCCTCCCCCAGCTCTTCTCCACTGTTTCTCCAGTCACTGCTATCTCTGAAGATGAGCAGTCTAGCCTGCTGCCTCTTTCCTTCCTCCTCCCACTCTCCTGGCAGCCCTGGGCAATCTAGCCTCCGCCCGCAGCTCCAGGAAAACCCAGCAACAGCCCAGCCCCCTTTCCACAATGACCACAAACCCTCCATTCTGAGTTATATCACACTCCCTGTGTGCATTCACATCCAAAGGACACATGGGCAGCTGCAGTGCAAAGGCCCTGAGGTGACACTGCTGCGACTAACACAGCGGAGCCTGGTGAGGCTGAGGGTAGGTGTTTATTGGGATGAGGCTTGTTGAAATGTGCTTGGATACCACACAAGGTTTGGCAGGGCCTAAGAATTGGAGTCTTATTATTTTACTAGGCTCAAATATCCCTTACAAAGCTTCCTACTTAGAATTCTACTTCCCTTCCTCTTTGTTCCCAGGAACATTTATCTATCACAGCGATCACTCATCAGTCTTCCCAACTATAAAATGGACCAATAGCGGCAACCACCTCACAAGGCTGTTTCAAGGATTAAACGACCAAGTAACCCGGTAGGTGAGAGCCCACCTTGCGGTCAGTGCCCAGTAATGCTAGCTGTTATGAGCTGTGTCCCCTTCTGTTCTCCCCCTGGCCCGCGACAAGACTGTACACTCCCTGACAGCAGCGGCGGCATCTTGCGCCCGTTACCATCTCCCAAACCTTACGCTATGAGAACGGGCAGTGCTCAGTGAGGGCTCCCCTGGTGCCTTCATGGCATCACCTGATCACACTGACACTAACCTCTCCTGTAGTCCTCACCTCGCGGCTGGGAGGATGGTTCCCTGTGGTAGGGGCTGCCCTGTACCTTAGATGATGTTGAGCAACACACTCTGCACCCACTAGAGGCCAGTAGCACCACTAGCCCAGCTATGACAACCAAAAATGTTGATAGACATTTCCCAAGCGTCCCCTGAGGAGACAGAATCGCCCTTGGGTGAGAACCACCTTGGTACAGGCATGCCTGCTTGTCCCCACTTATCAGATGAGTAAACAGAGGCACCAACGTCAAGACCTTTGCCCAAGGGTCTCACAGCTGAGCAGCGTGGCGCTAACCACGGAATGTGACTCTCTCTACTACAAAGTGTTAGCTCAGCCTTCCCCACAGCCTCCACTTAGATCACAAAACAGAGTCACGGTCCTCATGGACAGCCTGTGGATGACCTTCACCGAGGAGGTAGGAGACAGGACAATGACCACAGCTCTAGGACGGGTTGGCAGCCTAGTGAAATCACACTGTCCCAAGGATCCCTTTACTTGCTGTACTTGCCTCCCAGGATTATTATGTCCTCGCCTGGTATCCCAGGTCTGTGCGCCTAAGTCCTCACAGAAACGCTTATGAGGAGTGCCTCCTCCTCCAGCTCCAGGTACAGGTTCGGACCCACTGCACCCTCTTCTCTGTCATCCACACACCATGGCCAAGTACCACCAGACCCTGCTCCTGTTCCAACTGTGTGACGAGAGGCAGCCACCCTGTCCTCAGTACCCAGCCCAGAGCCCAGCCTTGGCTCAGGAAGCCCCAGCCCAGCCCAACCACTTTATGTGGGGCTGCTGGTCCAGTTCCCACCCCTGCCAGAATCAGGAGGCTTGCCAGAGAGAGGAGGAGGCCAGGGCCCTGATGGAAGGCAGTTCTAGGAACTATGGGGGAGATTCGGGGAATGAAAGTGACAACCCATCATTATTAAACCCAGGTCTGGCTGATACTAGACGGCTGTCTGTGGCTCCTGCTTCAGGTGCTGAGCTCCCAAATCAACGTTCCCAGGATACATTGGTGCCTTGCAATTAGTTCAGACAGAAGGACCTAAAGCTAGGGAAATCTGACCAAAGTAGGGAAAAGACAAACCAGGCAAGCCAAGCAAAATTCAGCCCCATCCCCATAACTGCCTCCTGTTGCCAGCCTACAGTTCTGTCACCCCTGACCTCTTGGCTCCCAGAAGCAGCATGGGGGATGAGGTATGACCAGGCCTCTGAGAAAGAAGCTTCCACTGTTCCAGCCCCCTGGGACACCAGGAAAACTCAGTGTGTCCAAAAGGGTATTGACCCATTCCTTGGGATGGCAAGAGGAAAGAGAATTCCTGCCAAGGAATCCAGAACACTGGGGAGCTCCTACAGTCACAACCCTCAAAAGCCAGCTCAGAGGATTGCGGGTTTGGGCTGAGGATCAATCCCAATCGGCCAGTGTCTAGTCACGTGACTTAGGACAAGCCACCCCAAGCCTTAGCCTCTGTACCATGGAGAAGGACTAAGCTGTTATGATGGTGATGAGCAATCGATGAGCTCATCTGACCAGCAAATTCAGCACGGGGCCTGGCCCAGGACAGCACCCCAGAAGTGGGGGGGGTGGGGCGGGGGAGCAATTGCCCCAAGGGCCGGGGCCAGACTTGACCCCATAGTAAGCCTCCAAGACACAATGCATTACAGGTTTACCTCCCAGTCCTTCGCCTCCAGGGAATTGGTGCTTGGGAGGCCACCGTACAAGATGGTGGCTGTGAGGTCCCATCCCCTAGGTTTGAACCTCAAGACTCTGGTCACAAAAAGTGGGGAAAGAATCTAGGACCCTAAGATACTCAGGTAAGGGCGGCTGCGCTGCCTCTCTGCAGTTACATGCAGGGGGGTGCACGTGTGTGTGTGCAAGGGCCACCCCCATGGTAAACAAGATGCCTGAGCAAGGTGTTCCAGACTGTTTCCCAAGCTGCCCACACAAACACCCATCTGGTGGGCCAGCGCCCTGGAACAGCCGGCAGTGGCTTGCCAAGAGGATAGGCTGGGGACCCAGAGCCTGAAGGGAATGAGGTATGGGGAAAAGGAAAGCCACCACCAGGTTTGACCCAGAGCTCACACCTGGCGGATGGGGTGAGGGGAGGAGCACATCTTGGCACGTGCCTTTTGATCAACACTAATTTCTCGGGACCTGCCATCACATCCCTACTAGCTTAGCCTAAAAGCCCTGCTGCCACCACTCCCAAAGCTCCTACAGCAGTTCCTCAACTTACCTGATCGCATGGTATCTGGCCTCCCCCAACACCTCTCCGACCCTAACCTCACATGACCCCTGCAAACACCTCCAGGATCTCCTATCCGCCCGCCCCCTCACCATAGCCCGGAACTAACTCCGCCCACACCCACCCTGCCCCACTTCCTGGGCTTCTCCTCAGCCGCCCCCAGGCCTGTAACCTGACCCACCCACCTCCTCCAGCGACAGTACCTGCAAGCCGGCCCCGCCCCACCCCCCTCCGGGCCATTTCCCTTCGGCCGCACCACCCACCCTTCCTCCCCCACTCCGCCTGCCGAAAGCCCGACTTCTCCTCCCCCTCCGAATTCCCCGGGAGCCTCCTCACTTTACCCCTCGGTCCCTCCAACTTCCCCGGCCCCTCAGCACCTGCCCTGGCCCGGCCTAGCGCCCCCCGCCCCCACTCCGCCCGGAACGAGGGGAGGAGATCTGGGCCCGATGTCGCCGCCCCCAAGCCTCGCGGCCGGGTCCGGGGCTGGACACTAAAGGCCGCTGGCAGGGGCTGGGCCTCCCTGTACTCGCTGGCCCGGCCACAGTGCAGTCTGTGGGCCTGGTTCCCCCTCTGTCGGAGAAGGTTCCCCCCCTCATGCCCTTCTCATTCAGCCCTTAACCGGACCTCGGATGCCCTCGGGCCGCCCGGGCGAGAGGAGGCCGGAACCCGGCCCGGGGCTGGCCGCCTCACCTGCGCCTTGGCCGCGCTTCGGGGGCTCCCGGCGGGCTCCGCAGCGGCGGCTGGGGCTGGGCCTCAGCCCGGGGCGCGCCCCCCTGCGCCGGGGCCTCGGCCTCCGCCTCCGCGGCCTCCGCGGCCTCCGCCTCAGCAGCAGCGGCAGCCGCGGCGGCCATTCATTGTGGGCCAGGCCGCCCCAGCCGAGCGCCGAGCCAGCGCAAGCCGCGCCGCCGCCGCAAACCGGCAGGGGAGGAGCGGCTGCGGCCCCGCCCCCGCCCCCTAGGTGAGGCCAGTCGAGCGCCGAACGCGCCCATTCTTCCTGTCTCTGCCTCCTGCCTCGGCCCCTTGAAGTCCCCTCCAGTACCTCGTCTCAGCTATCCCGACCCCGCCAACCTAGTCTCGCGACCTCAGACAAGTCGCTCTGCCCTTCGGAACTTGAGTTTCCTGTAAAACGCAAATAATGTCTGCTGTTTATTGTGTCAGGCACTGTTTTAGGCTTTTTGTGGGAATGATCTTTAAATGTCACGGTAACATTTTTATGTAGAAATTATTTTACAAACATTTTATAGAAAATAAGAAAGGGGGGCATAGAGAGATAAACCTGCTCAAAATCAGACAGCAAGGAAGTGGTGGTGGGTGGCAGGATTCAAACCCAGGATCAAGAAGCCACAATAAAATTTAACACGCGATGCCAGATTCCATTCTAAGAATTTTACCTGCACTAACTCGTTTAATTCTCATCGCAACCCAGTAAAGAACCTTAGAAAAATCTGCCCATTTTGCGCATGGGGAAATTTAAGCACAGAGAGGTTGAGAACAAGAAACAGGGTGAACTGGGACTGGAACCCAGGCAGTCCAGACCACTATGCTCTCCTTTCCAACACAGGTTAGAACCTACTGACGGTTTAGTATGTGAGAGGGGCTGCTTGGCACACGTTCCAGGTATTCTGTCGTTTAATCTTTGCTCTATCTTGGAAGTTAGGATTCTTATTTAACAAGTAAGGAAAATAAGGTCCACAGAGTTTAGGTAATTTGCCAAGAACATGTGGTAGGACTGGGATTCAAACTCAGTAAATCTGGTTTCAGAGCCTGGGCTAGGATGCCCGGAAATGTTTAGGGCACCCAGCACCCCAGGAAGCGATCAATAGGTGTTGGATGTCTTCGCTTACCGCCCCTTTTCTGCGCCTCACCTTCCTCATCCGTGAAATGGGCTGGTGACTTGTGGCCTTAATTACAAGGGAGCCGCTGTGATTAAAGCCACCTGCACAACATGTTCAGCACTTTCCACTGTGAATTTTGATCCCGGCCCCCCACTGTAGGTAGTAGCATCACTGATTGGTTAAATCCTGCCATGTGATCTACCCTGTGCCAACATGGCGGCGCCCAGGTCCTATCCGGGAAATGTGCACCGAGACTAATTCGGTTCTCGGTGCTGCGAGAGAAGGTGAGGAGGGCCTGGGCGGCGCGGAGAGACATCTGGATCAGGGGCGGGCCCACTCGAGGGCTGCCGGTTTCGCAGGGGCCGGTCCTCCGAAGACAGGGCATGGTGTCAGCTTACCGAGGCCGCAGGGTCTCCTTACCTTCTGTTTTACAGACGTTTAGGCCATGGGCCCGGGAACGCAGCCCTCTGATCCTCTCTATGCCCTCCTGATCCAGGCTTGGTAGGCTGAGGCTCCCGCGGATGTCCGGTGCGAGGATCGTTCCATGGTTAAGCCTGACTCTCCGCTCCGCCTGCAGTCTCTGTAGAGCCGGGTTTATGGAGGGGAAGCCCCAAAGGCCGACGGATCCAGTCTCGATGGAGAACGGCACGGTGCTTTGTGGAGAAAAGCGCCCACCTGAGGCCAAGGAGACGACGGTCACCGAGGGGGCCGCCAGGATCGCCTTCCCCAGCGCCAACGAAGTCTTCTACAACCCAGTGCAGGAGTTTAACCGGGACCTGACGTGAGCAGGGGTCCGGGGTCAGCTTGGCAGAGGGCAGTGGGTCTGTGAAATGAGGGGATGTGAGCTGAGTCTTCGTTTTCCACAGATGTGCTGTGATCACTGAGTTTGCTCGCATTCAGCTCCGGGCCAAAGGAATCCAAAGTGAGTGGGAGTCCAGTCTCCTAGTGGGTGGGGAGGGGGCGGGGGGGGGGGGCGTCACACAGAGCTATTTCCCTGCCCAGCCCCCTATACCCTACAGTCTGGAAAGGCTTCCGCCACATAGCAGGCCCTGGGCTCTGCTCCTTCAGCCTTTCCCTGGGGACTTTGGGGAAGATTTTCTTCCATGAATCTTATGTATTCTAAAGAATAGGAGGAGATTTCTCAGGGAGAGCTTTGGTAGTCCCTGACTTGTGCTTCTGGGTGGCTGCAGTCAAGGTGCCAGGTGAGAAGGACGTGCAAAAGGTGGTCGTGGACTTGTCGGAGCAAGAGGAGGACAAGGCTGAACTTAAAGAGGGTGCAAACGTGGCCCCCGGAGACCAACCTCAAACAGCCGCCGTGGGGGAGATCTGCGAGGTGGGGCCTGGACATAGGAGGTGGCATCCTAGTGGGTGATGTAGAAAGGAAGGCTCCTGGAGGTGGAGAGCTATAGGAGGAGGGTGGTGGGGACTCCTTGAACCCCAGCAGAGGATGGAGGTACTGATGTGAGTGGGGCTCCCTGCTTGCTCCAACAGGAAGGTCTGCGAGTGCTGGAGGGCCTGGCAGCCTCAGGCCTCCGTTCCATTCGCTTTGCCCGAGAGGTGCCTGGGCTCCAATCCGTGGTTGCCAATGATGCCTCTGCCCGAGCTGTGGATCTCATACGCCATAATGTGCAGCTCAACAAGGTGGCCCACCTGGTACGTCCCAGCCAAGCAGATGCCCGGTAGGTTTGAGGCAGCAGAGCCGGGAGGATGGAAGGTGCATTCTGGAGCAAGGCTGCCTGGGGTCAAATCCTGGCTGTGTCATATTCTTGTTCTGTGACCTTGGGAAAGTGCCTTAGCTTCTCTGAGCCCCAGTTTCCTTGTCTATAAAATGACAATTTTACAGGAGTTGCTATACTGCTTAAATGAGAGGTAATACTTGTGTAGCTCATATTCAGTGTGAGAAATAAGTGCTGTTATGGTTTCCATTTTAGATTTAACTTCTTGTACTTTTATTCATTCAAATGAACCTACATATATCCTGTCTACTATGTACCAGACGCCATTCTCAGTGCAGGGAATGCATCAGTAAACAATACAGATAAAATCCCTGACCTTGTGGAGTTCAGGTTCAAATGCAGGGGTCAGCAAATTACAGCCTTTCTTGGTCTGCAGCCTGGCTTTTTATGGCTTGCCATCTAAGAATTTTTTTTTATATTTTTAAAGGTTTTAAAAAAAGAAGAAGAACATGCAGTAGGGACCATTTACTCTCTGACCCTGTACAGAAAATAAATAAGTAAAAACTATTTACTCGTCTGACCGTATTAAAATCTAATAGGAAACACAGATGATAATAAATAATCATGACAAATAAGTAAATTACATAGTAAACTGGAGGTGAGAAGTGCTCTGGAAAAAAATAGTACAGGAGATGGAGGAAGGTGGCGAGAGAGGAGATTGCAATTTTAAATAACGTGGTCAAGGTAGCATTTGCTTTTCCTTACCTGGAGAGGGAACAATATAGTTCCAAATCCATGGAGTTGTCAGGAAGATTATGTGATTAAATGAGTTAATGTATCTATAAATTGCTTGAAACAATGTCAGGTTACATCAGTAAAGCAGATCCTTGAATAATGTCCTTATAATACTGATGAGGGAAAAAAAGTCGATTCCCGGCTAGGGCTCCTATTTGTGTTGAGTTGGCAGATTCTCCCCATGTCTATGTAGGTTTTCTCTGGGGACTCCGGTTTCCTCTCACATCCCAAAGATGTGCATGTGAGGTAAACTGGCATGTTATATCGTCCCAGTCTAAGTGAGTGGGTGGGTGTGAGTGGCCCTGCAATGGAAGGGTGTCCTGTCCAGGGAGGGTCCCGCCTTGTCTCCTGAGATACCTGGATAGGCTCCAGCCACCCATGACCCTGAACTGGAATAAGTGAGGTGGAAAAGAATGATCTGACTTGTTTTTATTAATCTTTCTTAAATGTATGTAAAGCTCACATTTATTTCATTGTTTAATATCAGAAGTGCTTTGGGTATTTAGAAGTTGGGAGATGTTTTTATGACCAGAAATATGCTGTAAGAACTTGACTCTTGTTTAGATAAGTTAGCCTATGGTAAAATTGGTTTCATTATATGACGTTTTGCTTAAAAGTTGCAGTATTCAAGAACCTACGATGACATTAAGTATTGGCTATTACTGCCATTGTTAGAGGTGGGTAGACTGAGACCCAAGGAGGAAAAAATAATGAAGTTAGCAAATGGCCAAACCAGGATCTGAGCCTGGGCCGCTGGCCCCCAAGTTCAGGCCCACACCGTCATGCTGCATGAGTGAACATGTGTAGGGGACAGAGCAGGTCCCTGGTACAGGGGGCTGAGGACCTGGCCCTCTCGCCCCCAGGATGTTGATGTACCAGCACCAGCGGGTATCGGAGCGGTTTGACGTCATCGACCTGGACCCCTATGGCAGCCCTGCGCCCTTCCTGGACGCAGCTGTGCAGGCTGTGAGTGAAGGAGGTAAGGCCGGTCTGATGCAGGGGTACAGAGCAGGGGTTGGGGTATTTGAAGGATCCTCACTGTCCAGTCCCTCCCTGCAGGGCTGCTGTGTGTTACCTGTACGGACATGGCAGTGCTGGCGGGGAACAGTGGGGAGACTTGCTACAGCAAGTATGGCGCCATGGCCCTCAAGAGCCGGGCCTGCCACGAGATGGTGAGGGGACCCCCGACACCCGTTCCCCACCCCACCCCAGACCTGCTCAGCTTCCTCCATCCCAGCACATTAACAAGCATGTCTTTAACCAGCATAGCTCCTAAGAGCATTGGCTGCCAGTCGTGGTCATTTGTGGGTTAATGCCTTTGCCCAAGGTAGGAGAGGTGGTTACACTATTCTTTCTAGTAGTCTCTATTTTTAAACAACTTGCTACAATTGTCTTTTTTAAGGCAGGTTTTCCAGGTCTGGGTTCAGCTCTGGGTTCAAGTCCTAGCTTTGTGGGTGGCTTTGGGCAAGTGACATCCCCTTTCTGGGCCTCAGATTTGGCATCTGTGAAATGGGCATGATGATGATGGCCCAGACGACATTGGGTTGCTGTGGGGATTCAAGAAGGCAGGGGCTGGCTAATGGATGGGCCGGGAAAGGAGCAGCTCTGTTCTTGTTCATCTGTCCTCAGTCTGGGAAATGCTGCCTTCTTTTCTGTGTGTGAGTGTCACAGCAGCCCCCTTGAATGTGTCTCCATTTCCTGCTGACAAAGCTCATGGGGGCCAGACCACAGGTCCTTGGGCACAGCACGGGGCACACTGAAAATGCTATATGGAATAGGTTCCATTTACTGGGACTGCATGCTTCTTAACCACTTAGTTTTCCTGGCAGGACCGCAGAGACGAGACTGTTAGGATTTCACCAATGAGGGAACGTAACACTCACTTGCCAAGGGTGCTGGGCTTTTTCAATCCTGACCCCGTGCTGTGAGCACCTCGCGTGGAGGGAGGGATGACATTGCCCCACCCTGCAGGCTCTGAGGATCGTCCTGCACAGCCTGGACCTCCGCGCCAACTGCTACCAGCGCTTCGTGATGCCACTGCTCAGCATCAGCGCTGACTTCTATGTGCGAGTTTTTGTCCGTGTCTTCACTGGCCAGGCCAAGGTCAAGGCCTCAGCCAGGTTAGCAGGGGGCAGGGATGTGTGATGGACTGAGAGGCAACTGCCTTTCCCTGGGATGGGAGGTGTGGTCCTGCCTGGGGAAATGGGGGGTCCTAAAGGGGACTGAGGCAGCCTGAGGGAGGAGTTGGGGTATGGTGGCCACCCCTTTCCCCCCACAGCAAGCAGGCACTGGTGTTCCAGTGTGTGGGCTGCGGGACTTTCCACCTTCAGCAGCTTGGCAAAGCCTCAGGGGCCTCTGGCGGCCGGTAAGCAATGGTGGCTGGAAGGGAGGTAAAGGGGGCGTCCCAGGGTTGTCGCCCCCTAACCACCTCTCTGTGCAGGGTCAAGTTTTCTGCAGCCTGTGGTCCTCCTGTGGCTCCCGAGTGTGAGCACTGTGGGCAGCGGCACCAGGTGGGGCCACGGGAGGCGAGGGGCTCACAGGGGTCCCGTTGGTCTGGCTCCCTGCCAATCTGGCCCTTGTGTCTGCAGCTTGGTGGTCCCTTGTGGGCAGAGCCCATCCATGACCTGGATTTCGTGGGCCATGTTCTAGAAGCTGTGAGCGCCAACCCCAGCCGCTTCCACACTTCGGAGCGGATCCGAGGAGTCCTGAGCGTTGTCACCGAGGTGGGAGCTGGGCCATGACAGAGGGGGCTTGCCTGTGCCCAGCTTCTTCTGCCTCATGACCGTCCCACTGACCCCCTCTGTAGGAGCTGCCCGACGTGCCTCTGTACTACACGCTGGACCAGCTGAGCAGCACCATCCACTGTAGCACACCTAGCCTCTTGCAGCTGCGGTGAGGGCCAGGCCAGGGAGGAGCAGAGCCTGAGTGTTAGGTGTCCTGGGCAAGTTGGGCCCCTTTTGGGCCCGAGTCCCTCATAAAATGGAGATCCAACATCACTCACATCCAGGGCTTCTCGTGTACAAGTGCTTAGGACAGAGCTCAGAGGCTGAGCATCTGGCCAGGGAGACAGTCTGACTATTGCAGTCGTTGGCATTACACTGGCCACATAGTCACTGTGATGTACAGCCAGCCTCGCCAGTCTGTGACATGATTCACACCCACACAGGTCAGCACTGGCTTTGGAGTCCAGCCTCCCCCTCATGGCTCCTCTTGGTCCCCAGGTCGGCCCTTCTCCATGCTGGCTTCCGGGTCTCGCTCTCCCATGCCTGTAAGAACGCTGTGAAGACGGATGCCCCTGCCTCAGTCCTCTGGGACATTATGCGCTGTTGGGTGAGAACTGGCCTGACCATATGGGGGTCAGAGGTCAGAGGAGGGCAGGCGCAGCATCCTCTGTCCTCTGACCTTTGCCTCCCAGGAGAAGGAGTGTCCAGTGAAACGCGAGCGGCTGTCAGAGACTAGCCCGGCCTTCCGCATTCTCAGTGTGGAGCCCAGGTAGGGATGCAGACACGGCTGCCACAGGCATGGACACACATGCGTGCAGATGACACAGACACGTCCCTACACAGAAACGTGCTGTTCTTCACGTGAGATCCAGAATCCACCTACTCTCACCACTTCTCCCGCCCTCCTCTGTTCCCACCACTGCTCACATAGACAATGTGGTCACCTCTGTCCTGTTCCCCCAGCTCCCATCTCACCCACCCCCGTCCATTCCCCCTACAGCAACCAGAGGGTGCCTGTAAGCTCCCGAGTCAGATATGCCCCCCTCTCTGCTCACAACTCTGTGGCTCCCACCTCATTCAGAAACAAAGTTCCCCCTGCAGGCCCTGCCCCATCTGTCTGTCCCCTCCTGCCCTCATCGATGCCCACCCTTGCCCCTCCCTGGCTCACTCCACACTGGCCTCCTCACTCAGACTCAGCAGGCACAGCCCCACCTCAGAGCCTTTGCACGGGCTCTTCTCTACCTGGAGTGCCTGTCCCTGGGTGCCCCCCGTGGCTCTTCCCCCACCTCCTTCAGGTGTCCCTGACTGCCCTGTCCTGCACTGCACCCCTTCCTTCTACCAAAAACTCATCTCATGCCCTAACACAACATGATTTGCTGATTGCTGATTTGTCCTGTTGCTTGTCCATCTCGTGCATTAGAATGTCAGTGGCAGATTTCAGACACACAGTAGGTACTTGATAAGTGTTTATTAAATGAATGAGAAAATCCTGATAAGGGCAGACACAGTTTTCCCAAATCACATCGAGGGGCACTAAGGCGGTTTGGGTGGTTGGTTGTGCATGTCTCTGTGGCGGCTGCCCCCCAGCCCCAACCCCCTCCCCAGGCTGCAGGCCAACTTCACCATCCGGGACGATGCCAACCCCAGCTCCCGCCAGCGAGGACTCAAGCGCTTCCAGGCCAACCCTGAGGCTAACTGGGGCCCCCGGCCCCGTGCCCGGCCAGGGTGAGTGAGAGTGGTGGCGGTGGGGCTTGGCCAGGGCAGGGGTGCAGAGGCCAGATGGGATCCCAGCTGCTTATCTCCCTACACAGGAGCAAGACAGTGGGCGAAGCTATGGAGCACAGACGCAGGCTGCTCCAGAATAAGCGAAAGGAACCGGCGGAGGACCCGGCCCAGCGGGCAGCCCGGCTTAAGACATTTCCTTGCAAGAGGTTCAAGGAGGTGAGGCACCCGCCGTCTCCCACTGCAGCACACACTGCAACAGGGCTGGGAGGACTACGGATGGGCAAGAGTCTGGGAGTCAGCTCCCCATCCAGGAAAGGAACCCAGTGGAGGCTGCTGACTTCTGGGCCAGGGTTCACATGCACCATCCTCTCACCAGGGCACCTGTCAACTGGGGGACCAATGCTGCTACTCCCACAGATCCCCGACACCCAAGGCCACTGCTGAAGCCACCTGCACTGATTGTCCACAGACTCCCAACCAGAACCCACCTGGGCCTGGGGCCACTGCTGGTCCAGGCGTAGACTGAGCCAATAAAGAGATGTCACCTTACCCTGATTGTCATTTGCCTGAGTGGAGGCTGCTGGTGGTTTGTCCATCTGTCCAGCATGTCTGGGGACTTTTCCCTTGTCCGTCTGTTTAAACTCTCTGGGGGAGCTCTGTGCATCTAGGCGTTGGTTTGTTTCTGCCTGACTGAAGTGTTGTCAGTATTTCTGTCCAGGGCTTCTGTGTGTGGGGGTGTGGCCTGTCCCTCTGCACGGGAAAGCACTTGGGCCTCTGGTTGCTGGCGCCTGCGGTTTTCAAGATGGCCACGGGGCGGCAGCCATGCGCTCGCATCCGCCGCGCACCCCCCACCCAGTTGGCGCGCTCCCGGACACAGACACACGAGCAAGCCAGTGCCACCGAGGCTCCCACGTGGCCTCCCATCACCCCCTCCTCGCTGCCTGGTTTCTCTGGCCCAGCTCCCCGCGGGGCCGCGGTGGCGAAAGCCGGACCGGAACCAGGCGCCTTGTGCATCCGCTCCAGACCAGGTGCTTCCTGCCCTGTGGCCCCTTGGGCGGGGTGCACATGGAGGCACCGGGCAGGCTGCTGCATCCTACCCCCAAGGGCAGGCCTTAGAAACGTTAACGGAGAGGCCTGGGGCAGAATTCCCACCCTGCCACGTGGTAACTGTGGGACCCCAAAGTTACCCTTTACCTTGCTCCATCCACAAGAATAAAACGAACCTGATCCCGGAACCTGCTTTATAGGAACACGAGTTCACTCAGTGCTTAGAACTGGACCTTGACTTCTCTGAGGCAGTGGGATGGTTGGTGGTGGGAATGTGGTATCTATCACCTGGTTTCCGGAAGGGTGGTGGTAGTGTTGGTGGCACTGGGTGGCAGCTGAGGACCTACCTGGCAGCTAGCTCCTCCAGTCACTCAGACACAGCAAAGTATGGGAGCCCAGGTGACAGGATGCCGGGGATTAGGAAGTCTTGTCACTGCTACCTATCTGTACCCAGGACCCCTCCCTTTGTAAGGCTCCATCTGAGTCTTGAGTTTCACGACCACCCAGGACATTCATCCACACCTCTTTTATCACCATCCACCCTGAAGTAGCCTAGCTGTGGGATAAGGGCCAGGGACCACCAAGTGGGGGCTATGTGATCCTGTGACCTGGAAGACCTGGATTATGCAGATATACTAGGGGCACCTAGCCCCTAGAAGATTCTGGCAGCACTGTCACCCTAGGACATCTCCCGAAGCTGTGGCTCTTCCTGTCACCCTCCTGGGCTGGAAAGGTGGTGGGATAGTACACTGGGGATGCAGGACATCTGCCACACTGGACACCCAAGATCAGACTGTTAGAACTGCCTTCCCACCAGTGCCCCACTCCAGGGTGAGGGTGGCAGTAAGGCCGGGAGGGGCTCTGTAAAAAGAGGAACCAGGCAGGGGGAGGAGAGAAGGAGCAGGAGGGAGCCCTGTGTCTGTCACGAGGCCCCAGCAGGGCCGGAAAGGGCTCTCCACCCCCATCAACATGGACATAGCTGGGGGTGTTCAAAGCTGTAGGCCAGATCCAAGCCACACAGGAGGCTACTGCTTCCCTGCCTCAGTTTTCCCTCTGCATGCACCTCACTCTCAGCTGTGCACTGGGGCTGGGTCCTTGGAGGGTCAGGGTCCCTCCAGTGATGGGGGAAGGGAAGGGAAGGCCCTGAGGGGTGAGGGCCACTCCTGACTGCCGGGGGCGGGGCATGAGGTTGCTCTCGGAGATCCCCGCCCTCCGGTTTCCTCCGGGGTCAGTCCGGCTCCTTATCAGTCTCAGCCAGGCAGCCAGGCCCTTATCTGCACTGGCCCAGCATCCTCCAGCCACTGCACCAGGGGTGAGAGGGAGGAAACCGGGCTGCCGGGGGCGGGGAGAGGGCAGGCCAGCCCGGAGCCGCTCACTTTCTCTCGAGGGACCCAGGCCCCTGCCCTGAGGCCCTTGGGAGCCTAAGAAGAGGTGAAGCCCAGACAGGGAGGCCAGCTGCCAGGGGCACAGAGTGAAGAGACTGGACGGAGCAAAGCCACGGAGCCTGGCCTGGAGCTGGAACCACATCTTGGCTCTGACCGACAGAGCCAGGGCACTCAGCAGGCAGCAGGACCAGCACAGGGGTAAGAGGGGAGCCGCATGAAGGTGGAGGATCCCCAATTCGCCTGCATTCATTCATTCATTCCTGCCTTCATTCATTCATCTATAAGAATTCACTGAGAGGCCAGGTCAGCTTCCCCAGAGACCTGCTAGGGAAGACAGGGAAGAGGGACTAGGTGTCCCCGATATTGCTGGGACACTCTAGGCCACGGGGCCAAGAGTGAACAGGGACATCTAAGCAGGGTGCAAAGGGGTGGATGCTGATGGGGCATGGGTTGGGGGGGGGTCACCAGGGCCAGGAGGATTGAGGCATGACTATTGTGTACTGAGCATGGGGTCACAGGGTTAGTGAGGTGGACACTTTCAGTGGGAGTGGTGATCATTGGAGTGATTATGGAGGTTGTTCCGGGTCTGACAGGGAGGCAATGGGAAAAGCCTCAGGGTCCTAGCTGAGGGCCATATGGTCCACCTGGGAAAGAAGGGAGTGGTCTGTGAAGGCCAGAGTCAATTATAGAGGGATCCCAAGGTCACACGGTGTCAATGAAGGTTGTCAGGATCAGATCTGAGGGTTACAAGGTCACCTTGGGAGCCTCAGGATCTGGCATGGGTTCCCTGCCTTGCCCCTCCCTACAGGCTCCAGGTGAGGGGATTCTGGAAGAAGAGAATTTGCGCAGGGGCTGGGCAGCTGAGTTCTTCACGGGTCACAAAGAGCTCAGAGACGGCACTGCTGGGCTCATTGCTGCACAGAATCTCATTGGGCACCTCCTGCCCTTGTATCAGACCCTCCTCCCATATTGTGGCAGTTTCTGGGCCTACGCTTCTACCTGCCTTTGCCCACTGAACTGTCACCTCACCACTATCCCTTCCATTGGAGGGCTCTGCTGGACTAAGGGAGTGTGTGGCATCTGATCCTCCTCCCCACTGGCTTCCTTCCCTTCCACAGGTGAGCACCCCCTTGGGGTCCATGTGCCCGCCCCAGGCCCAGGCAGAGGTGGGCCCCACCATGACTGAGAAGGCTGAGATGGTGTGTGGCCCCAGCCCAGCGCCTGCTTCTCCCCCAAAGCCTGCCTCCCCTGGGCCCCTGAAGGTGGAGGAGTTGGGCCATGGAGTTGCCTCATCCCCCAGGCTGCCCCCTGGCGTCCCGGTGATCAGTCTGGGCCACACCAGGCCCCCAGGGACAGCCATGGCCACCACGGAGCTAAGTGCCCTGCGGCCCCCGCTGCTACAACTCTCCACCCTGGGAAGCACCACAACCCCTCTGGCCCTGCATTACCATCCTCACCCCTTCCTCAACAGGTCAGTGGGGGGCTGGGGCCTGGAGGCAATCCAGGGCCAGGGTCCTTGCCCACAAGGCATTAGTGACCCATGAACCATTACAGCTTCTACATTGGGCCGGCAGGACCTTTCGGTATCTTCCCTAGCAGCCGGCTGAAGCGGAGACCAAGTCACTGTGAGCTGGAACTGACCGAGGGTGAGTGTGGGTTTGTGTCGGCGTGGGGCCCATGTCTGTTCCACACCTTTCCACAAAGAGAGGTGTGCGCACACACACACACACACACACACACACACTCACACACACACAGGACAGCCCACACAGGCTCAGTACTCATGTTACACCCATGCACAAAACCAGTCCCATGGCCAGTCCCACACAACCACAGTCACCCAACAAGCCATAAAGAGTCTTGGCAAACAGCATGGCACAGGGGCCACAAAATGACAGCTCCACTCGAATGCACAGCCACCCAGGAAGCAGCTACACAACAATCACTATGCAAGAGACACCCACGGGACCACAACCACACAGGAGACAGCCACACAACCACAGCCACTTAGGATCATGGCCACACAAGAGTCAGCCACACAACCACAGCCATGCATGACCCAGCCACATGGCAACAATCACACACAACCACAGCCTTTTAGACAGACCATGAGTCACACAGCCACCTGCCACACGGACAGGACCACAATCACAATAAGAGTATCTCTCAGACCCACGAACTCCATTCCCACCCCCGGCCCACAAACAGGGGCACACCCAGAATGAGAACTACAGGGACGGCTTCCTAGACTGGCAGCCACAAGGAAACATTTCCCTGGGGAACCTCAGCCAGTGACATAAAGATGCAGACAGTCAGAGGTACAGAGGTCCCAGCTGTCTGCATTCTGAACCTGTCCTTGTCTAGGTGGCTCAGGATGAGGGGCGCCCAGGGTTGTTAACTGGCAGGGGAACCACACACAGATCCTATACATGGATCCTTTGGGTGGAGAAAGCCCCAGCTCACCGCCTGTGTGAAGTTCCCACCAGGGTGCTGGGTGCCTGAAGCGACGGCATGAGGGGGAGCCCCCTTGGCGACAACCCCGTCCCTGCTGTCCACAGGGCACCAGCCCCAGAAGGTGGCCCGGCGTGTGTTCACCAACAGCCGTGAGCGCTGGCGGCAGCAGAACGTGAACGGCGCCTTCGCCGAGCTCAGGAAACTGCTGCCCACGCACCCGCCGGACCGGAAGCTGAGCAAGAACGAGGTGCTCCGCCTCGCCATGAAGTACATCGGTTTCCTGGTGCGGCTGCTGCGAGACCAGGCGGCTGCTCTGGCCGCAGGCTCCACCCCTCCCGGGCCCCGCAAACGGCCGGCACACCAAGGCCTGGACGAGGGTGCCCGCCGCGGGCCGTGTCGCCGGGCAGAGGTGGTGGTGCGCCCTCAGCCAGCGCCCCAGTCTAGCCCCGATAGCAGCCCCGGTGGGGCTGCCCGGCCCATCAAGACGGAACAAGCGGCTATGAGCCCGGAGGTGCGGTGACCTCTGAGGTGTTGCCTCTGAGCCGAGGGGCACTGGGAACTCAGCGCAGGGCCATCGAGGAAGGGGCGGACCACGCACTGGGCCTGCTCTGGAGCGAAGTCCCCCGAAGAGGGACCAGTCAAGACGTCCCCTTGAGGGGAAAGGGCCAGGGGTCTGTCGCCCCCTGGGGCCCTGCAGACCTTTTTGTCACCTAACGCCCACTGCAAGTGGCCTTGCCCGCGTCCCCCTCCCGGAGGCGAGGTCCAGGAACCAACATGGCAGAGAGGTCATCGGACCCAAGTGGTGCCTCTTTTTTGCGGGCTGGGGCGGAGGTCACCGAGAGGTGGGGAGGGGCCCGGGAGCCTTCCCCTTCTCGCTAGCAGACTCAGGAATATACGCACCTCGACGGCGTCAGCAGCGCTCTTGGCGCGTGAAAAGAGGCACAGAGTCCGCGTGGGGCCCTATCCCACCTAGCCCGACCCGGCCCCGCACGATCGCGTTAGCGAAGGCTCAGGCGCTCTTGCTTTTGTTTTTCTTTATTTCTTTATTTCACATACACATTAGCCATTCAATGGAGAAGCCGGAGAGTCAGGCAAAGATGGTATAACAGAAGCGCAGTGACGGGGGCGGGGTTAGGGCGGGGCGGAGAGGGGACAGACGGGCTGGCTGCCTACTTGCATTCCGCTAGGACACTGAAAACCCAGAAAACAAAACAGACAGTAAACTACCCTTGTTTCTTATGTATCTCAGTGCAGAGACGGGGGTGGAGGGCAGAGAGAGGGGGAGACCAGGCTGAAGGAGGAAGGGGGGGACAGGGGGCGCTAAGGGGAAGCACACCAAATCCATTAGTACTATATATAGAGATACTCGTATATACTGCGTTTCTTAGCCTAAGAAGAAACTTGTTTGACGGGACGGGCGGCCTTTGCGGTCCGCGATGCTGGTGCTGGTCGGGCGCACGGATCTCCCGGGAGGGGCCGAAACGGGGCTGGCCCAGGCTGGCTTGCGGGGGGAGGGGGGGCGCCCCGAGGGTGGGTAGGTGGGGGGAGCAGAGGTGGGGCTGGGGTGCCCCTCGGGCTCTCGATTGGGGGACGAAAGTTATCGTGACTTTATTGCTCCTTTATTTTCTTTCGTGTGTGTGTGTGTGTGTGTGTGTGTGTATCCGTTCAGCACGGTCGGGGTGGGGAAGTGGTGGGTCGTCTGAGCCACCCGACCCCTCTGGGACCCAGAGCGCGGCGTCCGCTCCGCCAGCACGGGGGTGAGAAGAAGGCACTAGGTCGGCCGGCCAGCGCGGGGGTGGGTGTATAAGGCAGTCAGTCGACAGGGCTGGTTTCCGGGTGGGGTGGGCTGTGTGCGGGCCGTGTGCGTGCGTGCGGGCGGGCGCGGGCCTGGGCGAAATCGACCTGTCAGCTTGGCTGGTCCTGTCCTGGAGCTTCGAGCCTTTCCCGTGCTCCCCGGAGGGTAACGGGGGTGGGGATAGGGTGGGAGGAGTGATGTTGAGTCGGGGGCGCCGGGGAAGGCGGGGGAGGAAACTACCAACTTGCTGAGCGCGCTCCTGATAATGCTGGTGTGGGTCAAGTTGGCGTCTGGCTCAAAGAAGGGCGCTCGAAGCGGAGAGGGAGGGGAGGGAGGGGACATTTGTTCGTTGGCATTGACCTCTGCGGGGGAGGGGCTGGGGACCCCCGCTGCTCCCCCGTGCCCGGAAGGGGATGGGGCGAGGAGGGGGCGCCGGGCCCCGGGGATGGGGCGCCCGAGGAGACCCGCGGCCAGAGCAGCCCCGCCGCCGGGCGCACGCCGCTGTCCCGTTCCGTTAAACTCAACAAAGAAGGGATATGCGTGTTCCTAACAAGTGCAGGATATTTAATTGATTCATAAACTTATGTATAATAGTTTGTGGGTTTTTTAAAACGTACTTTATAATGTAAGAAGCACCAGGGTTTTTATGTTGAATTATCTTAAAAATAATTTTCTCTCGTCCTTTTCCTTTTTGATTTTGTGTTGATTTTTTTAAATGTCGAGGTGTTTTTATTTTTTTAACTCTAAAATGTGAACGTTTCCTTCAGCCCTCCCACCGAAACCGAGAACGAACGACGAAACAAATAAAAACCCCAGATCATCCTTGTCAACGCAGGAAAACGACTTAAAAAAAAAAACAACTGAAAACGAACAAAAAAAAAAAAAAAAAAAAAAAGGAAAAAACACTCAGCTTTCGTTATCCCCGCGAAGGGCGGGGCAGGCCCGGTTCTTTTAGCGTCCCCAGAGCCGCGAGGACATTACAACAAAAATAGAATTTTTTCTTAACAATCTCTTAACATACAAAGATAGGAAAACTCTCTGATGCATTGCACTTGGTTCAATGAAAAAAAAAGTTCATTTCCCCCATATATATTTTTGTGTTTTTTTTTTTCTCTTCTAACACGTCCCCACATCTCCTGTCGCCCTCGTCGCCACTCGCCTGCCCCTCACAACGACTCATGGGAACGGAGCGGCCCCCACCCCCCTGTCCGCCGGGGCAGCCCCGCCGGCGCGCTCCGTCCCGGCCCAGCTGGCCTGCAGCTTCCGACCTCGCCGGGGCGGGCGCCCCGCAGACCCCGGCTCCCGCGGGCCCGCACGCCCGCAGCCCCGATTGTCTTCGAGGGAAGGGGCAAATGTGGCCGGGCGGGGGGGGGGGGTCCCTTCCACTCCCCTCTCAGCTCTGACCCTGTTTAGCCAACCAAACTGAAAAATCATTGCACTTTGACCGCGCGTCACGCCCGGCCCACCCGGCCCCCCACCCCCCACCCTACTCCCTACACCCTCCAGGCTCCCGCAGGATCCACAGCCCCCGCTTCTCAGTCCCGGTCCTCCCTGAGGGCTGCACACGGATGGGGAGAGGGCGTTTGCTCAACTTCCAACAAAAGCCACCCTTGGGGCCAGCCACCTTGTGGCTTCCAGCTGGGGAGGAGACCCCACCCGCTGGCCCCCTCTGCCCCAGGTGAGGGTCCTTCTCCCCTCCCCAGCCAGCTCCCTCGCCTGCTTCCTTCCCCAGGCCTACTCTGCCCACAGCCTCACACACTAGATTCACAATAAATAAAGCCCATAACCCACCCCTGCGGTGCAATGTTGGGTTGATTGACTTTCGGAGGATCCTGACCTGTGTTTTGTGTTTTCATACGGTTAAGAAAGAGAGAGAAAGAGAGGCACAAGGACTTAGAAGGGGGCCAAGGAGGGGGAGATGCAGGGAGGAAGGAGTAAGGCACAGAAAGACAAGCCAGAGGGGCCAAGTCACACCCTGGAGCCGGGCTGGGCGTGCTCGTGCTCCCTCCCTCCCAGGGGGGGGCTTCTGAAGACCCTCTGGAGAGACCCCCAAACCTTCCCTTGGGGGAAGTGGGGGCTACAGTGGGGGGAGCTACTTCCTGTGGTGTGTTACCAAATTGTTCCCAAGTTGCTCAAATGGAGGAGTTCTTAATTGCAACAGCAAAAGACCCGAACAATGAATGCCCCACCCCGAAATAAAGAGTAAAGACATTACAGCTGAAATCCAGAGAGAAGTGGCCATGGGGGCGATATGGTGGGAAAAGTTGGGGAGGGGGACAGAGAAAGCTTCAAAACACTTTTGAAAAAGGACGACACCCAACACCCTCCAAAGGAACTGAAAGTGGGCGAGCAGGACGCCTACCTAGCGCAGGTGGCGGCTTAGCAGAGGGCAGCGGCGGCTGCCTGATCTTCTCGCTCAGATCCAGGGTCCCCTTTCTGCTCCACTCTCCGGGCCCGGCCACAGCAGGGCTGTCTGCATGAGGGGCAGGGGCAGGGACCAATGGGGTGTCGAGAGGGCACCTGCATGCGGGCTGGGGTGTGGGGTGACCTGGGACTCATCTCCCCTCACTTGGGCCACAGCGGGAGAGTGACCGCCCCAGCCTGCCAGCAGAGAGAGAAGAGGGGGCCTGTCCCAGGCTGCGACGGGACCTTCGAGAGCATTCTGACTTTTTTCTATGGACTGTACAGAGGGGTCTGGGGCTCAGGGAACTACCCCCGTGGCTCAGGGTGGGGTGGCAGAACACCCTCCATTATGGGAGGACGAAACTAGCTCCAGGGGACGCCCCCTGTCCACCCAGGGGTCTTCTAGCCCAAGGGTGGGGCAGGGGAGTGCGGAGGTCACGCTGCCACGCCCAGTCCGGAGCAGCTAGGGGAAGAAGCCAGAGGCAAAGGTGGTCTGGGAGGGCTGGGGCGGGGTCTGGAGGGGAGGACCCTCTGGATCTGCACCCCTCATCTTTACAAGCTGGTCCTCTGAGCTCCCTAGTGAAGCTCCGGCCCCAGTCGAGGGTGGGATTCCCCCAGGAAGGACGAGGATGGGGTACAGGCCCCTTCGGAACGGTGCTGGTTGCTTTGTTTGGGGATTTCCTTCCTTCCCCAGAAGGCCAGGATGGGATGGGGAAGAAGGCAGTTCTGCTGCATCTTTTCTTTCTTTCTGTCCTCTGCTTGGCAGAGTCCGTTTTGCATGTTTCTTTCTGCTTGGCTGCTGGTGCACAGCTCCGCTGAGACCTCTTCCGAGGGCTCTCTGAGAACTGGGCTGCTTCGGGGGGCCTGCAGGGGTCCCTGGGCTGGAGGAGAGAAGGGCTGAGTGGCTGACGACGTCTAATTTTTGCTTTTCGGTGGGACTGGGCTGGGCTGGGGGATTATTTTCCACGTCTCAAAATTTCTTCTCCCCCCGTTTGAGGAACCTCTTCTTTTCATTTTGTCATTTCTTTTGTCGATCTTATCAGAGGAACCAGGACTGAAGCGGGACAAAAAAGAGGCAGTATTGAGAACAGCAGGGTCAGGTCCCTGCTCACTCCCACCTGGCCCTGTTACTGTAGGTGGTGCCCAAGGCCCCTGGAAGGTTTAGCTCCAGTGGAGGAAGGGACACCAACATACCATGCAGAAGTACGTCCCCATTCTATTGGTCCCTCCTGTGGGAACCCTGCCCCCCCAAAATACCCTGCCCCCCAGTGCTAGAGTCCAGCTGGCCTTCCCTTGGGCGCTGTGCCCAGCGGGTGGGACCCCTGTGGCTGGCGCTGGCACAGGCACAGACCTGCGATCTGGCCATGTTTCCAATTGTTTAGGTTTTTGTGTGGGTCCTGGAAGATGGGGTGGATGCCAGGCTGGAGCTTTTGTCCCCAGCAGTGTTTTCGGAGTGGGGTGGGGGTGGCCTAGCTTCTCGCTGAGTTTTCTTTCTGTCTCTTTGGATTAAAAGCAGAAATTCCCATCTGTACACCCCAGCCAAGGTCCCACAGGCTGAATGGCTGGGGAGAGGGGGACACCACATGGCTTCAGTCTCCAGCAGTGCTAGGCCTGTGGGAGGGGCCTGTAGACACCCACTCCTTTGATCCTCTGCCCTCACTCAGGGCAACAGCACTGGGGAAGGACCTGGAGGCTTCCTGGGGCAGGTGTCACTTCCCTTAGGATGCCAGCAGGGGGCGCCGCCTTCCCACAAACAGGCTTTGGTGGCCACTCAGCACAAAACATACCTAGGATGGACACCCACCGCAACAGTGGAATGCCTGGGAATCTCCTTTACCAAAGGCTCTGGCCCCACCTCGTGGCCAACGGCTGGGGGTGGGGGTGGGGCCGTCCTCTTCCATGGTCTACAGTGCCTGACCTGGGTACACCTGGTGGTACCCTTGGGGCAAAATCCCTGAAATGCATCCCAAGCTCTGGGTCACACACTCGGATCTGCAGGGGCATGCAGCGCTAACCACAGAGCACACAGCAGGACCTGACCTATTCTACCCTCACTCCAATGCTGCACAGAAGCAGGTAAAGAGAGGGTGGCTGACCTGCCTGAGGCCGCACAGGCTGAGCCATGACGCAAAAACAGGAGGAAGTTCAGAGGAGATGCTCCTAACTGCTGCATGTGGTGCTCACAGGGTCTGCGGTGGCCAGAATGCCCACACCCTGCCTAGAGCCAGGGCTGCCACATCACAGTGAGGGCCTGGGGCGGTGGCTACATCAGCCACCTTTTCAAAAGAAACTAAAAGTCCAGATAGAATTTCATGTGAAAATTTCTGATATTTAAAACATTTGTTTGGGTCACACAGATTATGCCTGCAGGCCGGACCTGTCCCTCAGGCTCTGGTTTGGGACCGCAGGCTGTTGTCCACAGTGAGATGGAGACACAGAGTTTTACAGTTAGAAAAGGCCTCAAAAATCATCTAGAACTTTCTGCAACAATGGAAATGTTCTCTATTTGTGCTGTCAAGTGTAGTAGCCGCTAGCCACGCGTGGCTTCTAAGCACTTGAAATGTGGCTAGTGTGATGGAGGGACTAAATTTTTCTCATTATTTTATTTAAATTTAAACAGCCACATGTGGCCAGTGGCTACCCCATTGTATGGTGTAGATGGAGGGCATTTGGAAACATGGGAGTTTGGGGTCATCACAGTGATTGGGGTGCTGTTGGTGCTTACTGAGTGGGCAGAGATGCTAAATTTCCTGCCACGTGCAGAACGACACGCACAGAGACCTGCCCAGAGTCCAACCCCATCAATGGCCAAAGGGAGGCTCACAGGGGCCTGGCAAGGCGTGAGAGAAACCCGGGCCTGGGCATCCCCAGTGTGGAAGGGGAGGGTCAACAGCCAGCTCTTGGGCTTCTGGTCCTGGACAGCAGAAGTGGGGAGCTGTCTGGGTGAGCCCCCTACCCAGCCTTGGTGCTCTCTGGGACCCCATTCCCAAGGGGAGGCTACACTGGAACCTTACACTAGTGCCCTGGCTGTGAGCTTACCCCTCCCCCTCCCTGTGAGGGGAAAGGCGGCTTGGGGACACCCAGGACAGCGAGGACCTGCTTGGCCCCTCTGCCCTTGGCTGACCAAGCCAACGCCCTATGCTGGCCCCTTTGGGGTCTCCTGAGCTGTGTGGCAGGGGGACAACCACCAATGCTCCCTCAGAGGAGGAAGACTTCTGTTACAGGCCTGGAATTAGGGACAAAGGCGGCTCCAATGGGGTCCCCAGCACCTCCCCACGAGTCCCAGGAATGGGGGATCTGCTGCCAAGCTCGGGGTGGCTTTTCTGCTCACCCCTCCCTGCTTCCTGAGCCAGGTCCAAAATTGATTAAAACTAAGTAAAAAGCGCTGCCCAGGGAATGACAAAATTGCTAAAATTTTCTTTTCTTCCCTCATTCTATTGTTCTCTCTCCATCTGGTGCTCCAGAGATCAGCTAAAGTCACTGGTTACTGTGGAAACCACCCCCCACTGTACCCCTGGCGCCCGCCCTGCCCGCTGCAGCCGCTTGCCTGCCCCCAGGCCCAAGGGCTCCCGGCTAGGCTTGTCCAGCTCTGGTCCCCCACCACCCCTGGACACACCTGCCTGCTTCGGGCTCAGGGCCCAGGCCCCTTGTGGGAACAACAGGGAGAAAAAGTGTTTCCCAAACTTGCTTCAAACTCTGACTTGGCCCCAAAGTCCAAGCAAAGTGAGCAAAGAAAGTGCAGAAGGGCGAACATATGGAGGCAGAAACGGGGTGAGCAGGGAGCTCTCGTGGCCCTGGTCCCTAAGAGCAAGACGAAAGCAAGCAGGGGAACACAGAACTGCAGGCAGCAAGCCGGCAGCAGGAGGGAGGGAGGGTAGGAGCGATGGAGCCCTGCCGCCTGGTGCCAGCCCAGAGCTGGGAGGGGAGGCCTGCCCGAGGTCCCTTCCTCTGGCACCCCCTCCTGCTCTCTGCCAGCAGGGCTCTCTCGGGCTCCCTGGCACAGAACGGAGGGGGCTGGCTCCAGCCCCTGCTCGGAGCCATTGTTTTTCTTCTCAACACCCCCAAGTTCAAGTTCATCTGGGTGTTACATCATGTCTGGTTGCTCCTGGAAACCAGACGGGTCAGACGTGACTCTGGGGAAAGGGGGTGGGAAGCTGGAGGGGGCTGAAGTTCTCCTCCCCTCCCCTCCTTGCCACTTGGGAGCTCTGAAGTTTGAAGTTTGACAAAGTTTTTGCTTTTTTTTGAGGGAGGGAAAGGAAAAGGGAAAAAAAAAACCCTCAAACCACACATACAAAACTTCTATCCACCAACTTTCTCTGGACTCAGGCCTCAGAGCAAAGAAGAAGCAGGAGCTGAAAGAGGTGGCCCAGGGCTCCGGGCCCAGGCGGATTTCCTGGGACTAAGGAAGCCTCCAAGGCCCTGGGCTCACAGGACGGTGTTTTTGTAAAATGTGCAAAAAGAAGCCCCACACTATAAAAGCTGCCTCTACACTGTTCCTGAGGAGAGTCCTCCCTGTGCCCTAAGGGTCCTGGGCTCTGTAGGCTATTCCCAGCCTCTTGGGGACAGGCATAGGAAAGGGGGGAACATATGTGCGTGTGCAGATACCTATGCAATGCGGGGTCCAGGGGCATCCAGCAGGAGAGCTGGGGGGTGGTTGGGTATTTCATTGTGAGAACTGTGGGGCAGATGGGAGCAGGATTGCAGACTCCTGCAGTCTGGCTGCCATTCTAACAGGATTCACAGGGACTTGGAGGCGGGGCCTCCAGGGCGGCAATGGGCCTTGCCCTGCCCTTGGTGCCAGAATCTCCAGGCACGTGGCCCACCAGAGTGGCTTTGTCCCTCCTCCACCCCTCGCCCAGCCCACCCAAAGCCAGGAAAAAGGGGAGGACAGGGGCCAGGGCTTCCAGTGGAGGAGAGCAACGGGGCAGATGCTATCCTCCTTCTGATGAGGACTCTGGCGTCCATCTTTGCTTTCACTACGCCTAGCGCTCTAGCCTTGGGTCCTTGGTCACTTTCTCCAAGTCAGGGGTTGTCGGAGCTAATTATCCAATTAGCTGATTAGCCGGGGTTCCTGGGGACTGCCTGAGGAGGCAGGCTCAGCTGGCCTTGCAAAAGCCTGGGTCCTCTAGCCCTGCCCCAGCCCCTTCTCCGGGACTGGCCCTAAAGACCCTGGCCTCTTCCGTGATACCAAGATGCCCCCACCCTGGCCTGCTCCCCCTGTGCCCGCCTCCACACTCCTACCTGAGACTGCTGTGGGATGTTCAGAAAGTTGCCGTCCCGGGGTCCGATGCTGACAAACCGGTTGGCAGAGGAGGCGCCTGTCGTTGCGAATGCTGTGGGGAGCAGGGGAGAGAGGAAGAGACCCTGTGAGGCCTTGGGGCCCACCTGGGCACTGCCCTTTGGGGCTGCTGAGAGAGGGAGAGACCGGGTTAGACCATGCTGCCCAGCCTTAGGCTGGTGGCGGGAAGGACAGGCCAGAGGGGCCCCCTCATCCTCTCACTGACCTGGAGCACAGTGTCCCCCAACCCTGGCACTCCGCCTCAGCCAGGCGTCTTCTTTCCTGCCCAGGGATGAGGGAGGGGCCCTGACGGCTTCAGCTGAGGTCCCATAGACCCAGTGCTGTCCCCTAACCAGGCACTGGGCAGGGCCAGAGATAACCCTCCTCCTGAAGGAGGAGGGTTAACCCACCCCAAAGGGGTGCCCTTGCTTTCCCACTGGCCCTCTTGGAGAAGAAGGAGCTTGGGGGAGTGGGAGTCTGGCGGACTGGCCCCACCCTGCTTGGGGAAGGCCATCTCAGCCAGGCCACCTCTCCAACAGGGGCAGTTAGTTGGGTGCTGTACCACTTACCATCCTGGGCAGTACCAAGGATTGGACTGGTGGCTCAGGGAACTTGAAGGGGCCCAAGGGAGGTCTAGCCTGGGTGGGATGGGGTCAGAAAGGGGCCTAGGAGCTGGCTGCCAGCGCAGGCCCAGGGGTGGCAAAGCTCAGGCCTGGCAGGCATTCTCCTCCTCTGATGGATGAGTCAGTTCCTTTGGTCCTGTGGTCTCCGGAGCCCAAGATGGGCCAAGGCTCAAGAGGGGGAGGAGGCTGGAGAGCCTGGCAGAATCCCCAGGCTTGGGTGCCCAGGGGCAGCTGTTCTGGGGCCTGAGGGAGCAAATGAGCCAAAGACCCCTGAGCTCTTCTCGGGAAGAGCTTGGGAAGCTCCTAGGGGAGAAAATGGGCCCTGCACCCCGAGTAGGGAGGACACCCCCAGAGAGGACAAGGAGGGCCAAAGGCTGCCTGGGAGCCCCCCCCCCATACCCCACCCTGAACCAGATATACCCCAGGGACCCCACGCTCATTAGATTGTATCCAAAAGTGCCTCCCAGGCAACCTGTAGCCTGGTCTCCCTCTCCCACCCTGCCCACCTCCAATGACCATGACCATGACTGGATGTCTTATGGCAGATGCAGATGGGAAGATGTCATGAAGAGGATGGAGAGGGGGAAAGAACTCAAACCATGAGAGAGAAGGCGAGACAGAGAGCGCAAGACGGAGAAAAGTGGTGAGATGGGCCACCCCTCCCACCACTGCCCTGGAAGTCCTGGCCTGCGGCCTGCCAGCCCCCAGAGTGCCCAAAGCGCTGCCCACGCCCTGCCCGCAGACGGCACGCCGCCCACCCTCCACCTTTCCTGTCCCTCACATCGTCGGGTCTACCTTGGGCCTCCCAAATCAGATTTTTCTCTTCCCTTGGACAAAAGTTGTCATTGGTTTAAAAAAAAGAAAAGAAAAGAAAAGAAAGAGAGAGAAAGAGATGAAGTAAGCCAAGGCCCAGAGTCCTCCCTTGTCCTTGGAACATCCAACCACGGGAAGGAATTGAGGGAGGGGAGAGGGATGGGAAGGGAAAAAAAAAAAAAAAAAAAGAGGAACAACGAGAAACCAAATGTGAGACTGAAGGGGTGGGGTCAGGGGCTGGCCTGCTGTACCTTTAGAGGCCTGAGGGCCCTGAATGGAGGGGTGGGGGGCACGGCAAAAAGGGGATGGTGGTGGCGTCGCCTTGTGGTCACATTTAATTTTCTTGGTGTGGGGGCACGACAAAACAAAAAAAAAAATCAAAAAACAAAACGAAAAACGAAAAAAACAGCAATCAGGCATGAAGATGGCATGGCTGCGCCTCCCTGTCCCCTCCCATCCCAGCCAGCACCTGGCCTGTGCCCCACTGTGCTCCCCCTCCCGCCCCCCCAGGGACCTGGGCCAGGGGCCCAGGCTGGGAGCAGCGGGCAGGCAGGGGGGGCTCGTGGGGTGCTGGCTGGTGCGACTGAGGCCTGGGTGGCCGTGGTAGGGGGGTTCAGCTCTGCTCTCATCCGGGTGGGAGGCTCCGTGGCGCTCTGGGTTGGGAGGGATTTGGTGGTGGTGGGCGGGGGTAGGGGGGCTTTTCTTTTTGCAGTAGAGACTGTTTAGATGGGCCGGGGACGCTGGGCGTTGTGGTTTCGGTTTCATCGTCCACTTACAAGGTGATGGAGGAGTCAAGGCGGCGCCGTCTGGGGCAGTGCTGGTGGATTTGGAATCAGGCATAGGAAGGGGCACAGGTCTGGCCACTGGAGGCGGCGGCGGTAGCAAAAATGACCCCGGGACTTTGCCCTGGCCGCTACCGTTGGGCTGCGAACAACATAAATAGAGTGACGCATGAAGGCACATCACACACAGACACACGCTCCCCTGCGCGGCCACGCCAGCTCGCTCCTGAGAGCCGGCACTCCCGGCGGAAGGTGCAGGACAAGGTCCTCTCCTCCAGGACACGGGGTGCGTGAGGGTGGGAGGCCTTGATTTGGTCTCTCAGGTGTTTCTCTCTCTTTTTTTTTTTTTGTGATCTTTTGAAGTTGTGGGAGGAGGAAGGGGGGTGTCCGACGGGTTGTTTGTTATTTCTTAGGGAATGTGTTTTAGGTACCAAAACGTGCCACCTAACCACAGAGCAGCTGCACTTAGAACTCTCATGCTCCTGAAGACATCTAAAGGCAGGAAAGATGTACCAGCTTGCCCTCTCCCTTCTCCCTTGTGTCCCCTGAAAACGCACACGTGCCCCACTCTGCGGGTCCGTGGGGTGGGGCCAGCTGACTCAACTGAAAACGGCAGGCTTGCCATCACCTGCCCTACATCAGGGCGGGGAGTGGGGGAGGGGGGACACACGCGCTGGGCACTAGGGGACTCTCCCTCAGCTCCAACAGCCTGAGGATGGTAGGGCACTGGCCTGTATGCTACAGAAGAGCCCAGGAGGATCGTCCATTGCTGCCACTCCAGTTCCCATGAGGTTCTTCAAGTGGATTTCCTTGTACAACTCTCTCAGAAGCCAGGGATGCCTGGTCACTAGATCCACTCCTTGTCCTTTATTTCCTCTTGTGCCCCAAATTCCAATTTCCTCCTCCAGTCCCTGTATGTGGCCTTGCGTGCCTCAGCCTTTGGGCTTCTGGTGCCACAGGTGCCACAGGGGGTATAAAGGTCCCCAGCCTCTTGCAGGCACAGCTTCCCTAGAGAGACCTCCCTGGAGTTCTGGGCACACTCCTCTCCTGCTCTGGGCAATATCCTCCAGGACCACCAACAGCCGGAGCTCTGGCTGCAGACTGGCTCCTATTCCATGGGGCAAAGCTCTGCCCTCCCAGCCAGCCAGGTGCGAGAACTTGGGAGGCTCCTGTTCTACTTCTGCTGGTAGGCAAGTCCTGTGGAGCCCCTCTTCATGTCTCCAGTCAGCCCACCTTTCTGTCATCACTGGTTTTGCATGGACTATGACAGTGAAACGCGCAAGGGGTCTCTTCTATGCCAACAGTGCTCATCAGCTCAGTGCCCTTGGCGCCCGGCTCTGTACCAGGTGCTTTACTCAGTTTTTGTTTGGGGGCACTGGCCATGTCTATAGACATTTTGGTTAGCACAACTTGTGGGGTGCTACTGGCATCTAGTGGGTGGAAGCAAGGGATGCTGCTTAACATCCTACAACACCCAGGACAAAAGCTCTTGGTCCAAATGTTATCAGCGTTGTGGCTGGAAACCCTGCTGCAAGGGCAATTCTATTCTCCCCCTTTCACAACCAGGGAAATTGAGGCTCTGAGCAGCAAAGTGGTTTATCCAAAGTCACCAGCTGGAACTGGCTAGGCCTGCCATTCACAGCCATGTCCTTCTGACTCCAGGGGTCCTATCAATTCTCTTCAGCAGGTTCATCAATCCTCTTCCCCAAATCCAAAGGTGCTCAGACTTCTCCCATCCCCTGAAACCTTCCACAGCTCTGACTGCATCTGATATAAAATACGATCTCCCGAGTTGGGCATCCAAGGCCCCCATGGTGGAGACCAATGGGGTCTCCCAGCACGCATGCCCCATACTCCCTTCCCCCAAGTACTTCCCATTGCAAACTGACTGGGGCTTCCAAACACAGCCGAAGCAACTGGGCTGCACGCTTGCTCACTGCAGAACCCTGTCTGGAACGCCCTTTCCCACACCCTTCAAGGCCTGCTCCAAGAACACTGTCCCCAATGTGGGGACCAGCCAGACTCCCTGAACCACCATCCATCTCTCTCTGCCCTGTTCTTCCAGGATGCTCTTGACCTCCATTAGAGCCTTAGAAACACACTGCCCCCAGGTTCTCCAGAAAGCCACAGAATGTCACCACTGTGTGGCCCAGGCGTGCAGCATTTAAGTCCCTCTGACTGAGTTCAATAGACAAGTCCATCCTGCTGAACTTTAAAACCACAGAGCCCCATGGCTGACCAGTGTAGGCCACGCCCTTCTGAACTCTGGCCATTCCACCCATTGTCCTTCATATCTAATGACCAGCATAGGTCTGACACTGTCTCTCCAAATGGTTCCCCTGACTTGATCCTTCCTGCCTATTCAGAGGCCCCTGACAAAAGCAAGTAGTGGCTGCTGGTCCCTGCCTGTGTCCCAGGCTGGAGAACCCCTTTGTGCCAAGTGTCATTTTGGAAACAGACCATTCATTCCTAGGCACAGGCCAGAAGGATTTCCAGCTTTGCAGAGGTGATGCTGAGACACAAGAGGCAACTGTCTTCCTTCCTTTTTATAACCCATCTGATTCCTATCTCACTCTTCCATCAGGGCAGGAAACCCCACACAGATCATAGCCTCACTTCTCTCCAGGCCATCTTGAGCCTGGGCCCCTGGGGTGGGGGTGAAGGTGGGGGGAGGCTGGGGCACGGGGGCTTTCCAGATAGCCCTTGCTCCCACAGGGCAGCCTCTGCCTCCTCCTAGTCTCCAGGGTCTGTCTCCGCCCAGCGGGATCCATATCGCTAATCCCACCAATAAAGCTAATCCCAGCCCATATGGCAGGACATCGAACTTGCTGATTTACAGTATTCGGTTTCTAGAAGCAACTTCCAACCAGGTTAGGGTGTCACAGCTCTGGTTGGAGTACAAGTTGAGGTCTTTAAAATCTCAAGGTCTTGTGACTTTGCAACACCTTAAAACCTCGTGAGTTAAGAGCTAGAAGGAACCTAGAGGCTGGAGAGCTGCTTGCTTTCATCTGACAGATGAAGAGGCGGGCCAGGCTGCTCCCGCGTTGGTGATGGAGGCAGAGCTAGAACCAGGCCTCCTGCCTCCCAGAGTCACGCTCTCCTATTGGGCCGTGACTTCTCCATCGCATTCACTTGGCGGTCTCTTCTGTCTTTCAGAAATACAGCTAACCAGGCACCCTCTCTCTGCCCTTTGCAGGTCTTCTGAGTGGTGTCTCCATTTGGCCTTGGCTTTTACTGATGTGGTTCTTGTCAATCAGGGCCTTAGGCTGGGATCTGAGGACAGTCCACAGGGGAGCCCTTCTGCAAACCATCTGTAAAATTCTTGTGTGCATATATTTTTCTGCAAAGATGACCTGTAACTTCAAATTCTCATGGCAGTTATGAATTGACTCCCCTAGGCTCTTAGATCTGTGGCTCTCACAGTGGGTTCCCTGACCAAACGCAGCAAACACCATCTGGGAACTTGGGGAGAAATACAGATTCTCAGCCCCACCCCAGACCTGCTGAATCAGAATGAGGTGAGGCTCAGCCACCTGTGGGTTTGCGAGGCGTCCAGGTGACTGTTATACATGCAAAGACAGACCTACTGCTCCGGAGGCGGCCGCGGAGCGAGTGCAGCCGGTAGGACCATCCCCTGCTGCCCAGTCTCTCTCCTCCACAGCATGGTGCCATCTCTAGCCTCCTCTCAGAAGTGGGGACCCCTGGAGTGGGCTCACTATAGACACCCCCTCCTCTCTTGGGCACAACAGACCACAAGAAGAAACCCAGAGAGGCTGCTCCCCAGCTGGGCTAGACTCCCTGTTTAACCAGGGTGGCTGTTTCTCCTCCTGTCTACAGTGTTTTGTCCACAGTCTACTCAGAGCAAGCACATGCCTCGAGAAGAGAACTTTCTAGGCCAAGTGAGATCCTAATTTTGAACAGTCAAGTCAAGGGAGAGGCTCAGGACCCAGCTGTCAGAATGCCCAGGGGACGGACTGGCTCTCTGGGCTAAACTGGTCCCCCAGGTTGGTCTCATTGATTCAAAAACCCCAACTGCCTCTGGAGGTGAGAAGGCGGGGTTCCTGGCCTCTGCTCCATACTCCAGACCCCAGGCTCCTTGGGGACTGGGAGTGGGGCTGGCAGTTCCCGTAGACACTGCCGGCATCTATGGAGGAAGTGCAGTAGTTGTCAGGGGTCACATTCGCTTTTCCCTGAATGCCCTTAAAAGTGAACAGAGCTTGTCCAGAGAGGCAGGCAAGGCTCTGAGTGTGCTAAGGAGCTGAAGAGCTAGCAAAAGAAACCCTCACAGGGCAAAGGGTTAAAGGAGCTGGAAAGCGGAAGGAGGGAGAGCAGGAGGGAGGGAAGAGGGAATGAGGAGACCCCTCCCCATAATCCACCAGCACTTAGCAAACTCCCACCCTGCACAGGGCACCCGGAGCTGGCACTGTTCTCCCTGGCGTCCTCTAGCATGGGTTTCTGACTGGCTTCCTCCACTGCGGTCCTTTGAGCCACCTCCCCACCCAACCTCACAGCCAGCAGGCTTCCAGGCTGGACAGGCTGCGGGAGACGAACTGGGCCTCTCAGAACGCAGCATACTGCTGGGGCTCCAGAACCTTCCCAGAGAGCACGAGACCACCGTGTTCCAACCCAGAGTGGTCTCCCTGGAACTGAGGACCACTATCCCATCTAGAGCGTTGCCTCTGGCCTACCACTGTCTGGGATAATTCCTTTGCTGAGCAATCCCCGCATTTCTGCTCATCAGTGACTGGACCCTAGGGCTCGTTGACATAGAAGGGCAGTGCCCCCCCCAAACCCCGCAGAGCACCACAGGAAGCCAGACTTTCCCAGGCTGAGGAGCAGGGCTTTGCTCCAGAACCATAAGCGACCTGGGAACCCCTTGTTGAGAGTCCTGCCAACAGGAGTCTCCATGACAGCCCCTGTGGACTGGGCCCTCTCACCCAGGGGTGATGATGCCCCCAGGGCACCCTGAGGTCTGTAGACATTCTTGATCATCATAACTGGGGAGAGGGCAGTGCTGCTGGCTTCCAGTGGGTGGGGGCCAGCACCCCAGTGCCCAGGATGGCCCCACACCACAGAGAGTGTACAGCCCCAAATGTCAAGTCCTGAGGTTGGGAAACCTTGGTCTAGAACCTACCATGTTCTTGGCAGCCCTGAGGTTTAAGAGGGGTATTAGGAGGTAAGGGGCCTGGCCTAGGTTGGACAGCTCCCGGGTGCACTCCTGCTGGGGGAACAGAGACTGTAAGGAGGGCAAGGAGCCTGAACAAGGTGGGCCCAGCCGCTGCCCCCACCTTTCTGGACGGTAATGGAAAGGCCCCGGCAAGATACACAGACCCCTACCCCAGACCAGAAGGCTGAGGTGTTCGCACTTCTGGCTCTCTGCTGCTCCAGCCCCAGGTGGGCTCCTGGCTCTGGGGCCCTTTCCCTGTGACCCTGACACAGACGGACAGACGCAGAGATGAGCTGTGGCGGGGCTCCTGGGCCTCTGGACTCACCTGTCCAGTGGCCTGGCCCGAGCCATCTGAGCACACGAACTGCACAAACTCCTTCAGCGAGTCCTGCCCGTGGTGGTGGTGGTAGCGGATGGTCGGGTGCGTGAAGTACGGACTCGACTGCTGGATGATGGATGTGGAGGGGAAGTGCAGCGCTGACGCTGTGGCCCGAGGGCTCCCTGCATGCACATGGTCAGGAAGAAAAGGGCATCAGGGGATAGAAGATGAGGGGAACTGCTGGTCAGGGCACTGAGGATCCAGAGAAAAAGGGAAAATGGGCAGGAGCAGGGCTGGGACCAGGGTCAGGAGAGCCAGGCTCTGGTGCGAAAGTTGAAATGGTGCCAAAAAACCCAGTAATCAAGGTAAATAACATTTTAATGCAATATTTTTTAAAAAATCAAATTGGCAAACGAGGGCCTGCACGCCAGCTGCTTGTCTTCATAAATAAAGTTTGATTGGAACCAGGACAGGGGTTAAGGGCAGGATCATGCAAGTGCAGGGTCAGTCCCTTCTTTTGTGTAAAATGTTGACTGTTTGCTCATTGTCTGTTTTTGCAATAGCTGTAATTTTTAAAAATACTGCATTACAACATTTTTTATCTTGACAACTGAGATTTCTGAGGCCCCCTGACATTTGGTGCCGAAAGTTAGTAACTTATTCCCCTCACCCTGGTCCAGGGCTTGGGTGGGAGCCTGGATCAGGGAGGAGAGGAGGCAGACATGACCCCACACCTGTGCAGGACAGGCCCCCGCAATGCACACACATGGCTCCTGCATGTGAGCATGTGTGCACCTGGCCACTGCTGCGCAGGCCACATTCCTGTGTGTTCAGCCCTATCACACTCACACATGCATCCTTACACACCAGACCTCGCACACACGATCCCACCCCGGCAGTGGCCCCAGCTCCTCCCCAGCCATCCTCCCCCTCCCGTCTGTTTTCAATCAGCTTGCTCTTGCTCTCGGTTTCATTAGGGGGCTGAGGAAACTTGGCTTCTCTCTGGAGTTCATAAAAGCTGAGTGGAGCTGGGCCTGCTGCCTCCCGCAGCCCAGGGCCTGGGCTCCCTGCCCCCACCTTGAGGCCACCACGCCCTGCCCCAGCGCAGGCTGCCTCTGGGCTCCCAGCCAGGAGGCCCCGAGGAGGAAACTGGGAGGGTAAACCTTGCTATTCTCTGTGTCCTATTGAAGGGCCCAGGAGACGGCGGGCCGACACAGGGCAGCGTCCAGAGAAAGTCCAGGCCTCTTTCTGCCAGATGGGTGCCGAGGGCAGGAAGGAGCAAGTGAGGGAGTGGCAAGGCTGGGCACTCAGCTCCCACAACTTCCTGCCTGATTCTATCCCCTCAGGACACCGAGGTGTTCTCCCCACCAAGCGCCTTCTCTGGACACTGAAGCGAGATCCCCCAAGTCAGTGGGCAGGCCCCGTTCCCAGGAGAGCAGCTCAGGTGCCACCTTTGGTCCTCTTGGCCCAGCCCTTCACTTCTGGAAATGGGCTGGGAGGCCCCAAGAAGGAAACCTGGGCTCCTCTGAGTGAACTTGTCAATCTGCGCCCCACACCAATCTGGGTTGGTTCTAGGAAACCAGACCCTGGGCTTGGCCAGGAGCTGGGAGAGAAGAGCTGAAAGGAGGGCAGAGGAAGAAGCCTGAACTTTCCCACTCACAGCTGGCGGAGGAGAGGAGAATGGGGCAGGCCTGAGGACTCTACAGTCCTCAGAAGACAGGCCTGTGCCTCACACAGCATACGTATGTACACACATCCACGCACACACACAAGTACACACTTATCCTGGCACCCATGTACGCACCCATGTGACACATACACCCAATGCATGCACACACACAGTACACGCACAAGCATACATACACATGTGCACATGGGGAGTGAGAAGCAAGTGGGAAGGTGCTTGGGAACAAAATGAGGAGGCCCAGGGGCCGGCTGGTGGCTGGTTCTCCAGCTGGTGCTGCAGTGGAAGGAGGGCCCATTCCCTTGCCCACCCGCTGCCATACCACAGCCCCCTCAGAGAGCTTGGGGCTGTCATTTGGGTGGACTCCGGCCCCTTCACCTGGCCAGCTGCCCCTCAGTGCTCGGCCACCTCCCCCATGGTCCCCTTCCGGGGCCCCCATTTCTCACCTGGTCTGACTCCAGCAAGCACAGGCAGCGGGTGGTGGGTGAAAGCCATGCGCGGGGAGCTGCCCTGAGAGGAGAGGGCACTGCAGAAGTCCAGCTTTCCTGACTTCTTTAGAGAAGCCGGGCCTGGGGGGAGGAATCAGCAACACAGGGCAGGTTTAACTGGGCCAGGGCGGGAGCAGGGGAAGGCGGGAAGCCAGCAGCTCACTCTTTCTCTCCTCCGCCCCCTCCCGGCTGCCCCTTCCCCCACTGTGCGCCTTCCTGCCTCCTCTGCCCCATCGGGCTGGCCGTGGGTGCTTCTCTGATAGGAGAGGAAAATGAGGCTCTTGGGAGCGCTGGGCAGGGAGTAAGTGGAGGGGCCCATCTTGCCCCCTGATAAGTGGATAACAAGCTGAGGGGACACAGATGAAAGGGCTCCAGGAAGGGCACTGGGGGCAGAGGCAGACAGGAAAGGTCTCCCTCCACCAGAGGACCCAGATGCTGGGTCATTTCAAGCCTTTATTTTGCTCTCAGAGCCAGAGATGGGGTGGCATTCAGCAGGAGACAGGGCCACAGCGAACTCTCCTCTAGGAGCCTGAAGATGCCAACCAAGGTCATCTCTGTGCCCAGTGGACACCATGTCCGAATGATGCTATGACAAAGCAGTGCCCCAGGGCCAGGTCCTCTAGGAGAGCTTGTCTCTTGCCTGGGCTGAGCCTCAAGGCCGTGCCCAGCCTGGGAGGGGTAAGGTGGACTCCGGGCAGATCTCCAGAGCTGCCATCTTGGAGACACAAATCAAGGCAGTTTGGGTGGGTGGGGGGGCTGCAGAACAGAGAAATAAGAGCCATCTTAACCGCAGAGGGAAGAGGGTGGGGAGCGAACTCCCAGCCAGAAGAGGTGTTATCTGGCGGCAGCTGTGTGCCACCTGATAGCTGGCATGGTGAGGGGGAGGTGGAGTGCCCCCACCAGCTGTGCACAGCTGTTCCTGCTGCCGCACAGTGCCTCCCCAGCTGTTCCCAGTCCTGCAGCTGGGCTGCTTAATTGGCGATTTGTCTCAGCACAGGGAAACAACATGGGAAGGGGGTAAGGAGGAAAAGAGGGAAAAGCAAGGAAGCTGGGGTGCTGCAAAAGAATGTTGGGGGCCATGCATGGCAGGACTGATGGAAGGAGCAGAAATGATGGGCTCTACAGCAGACAGCCAAGAAAGGAAAGAGCAGGAGCCTGGAGGGGAGGGCTCCTTGGGAACCAGGTCTGGGCAGCAGTATCTAAGGGCCACCAACCTTGGTGGGGGCACGTGAGGCCTTGTGGAAGCAGTCACTTAATTGAGACCCTGGCTGGAGAGTCTTTAGGGCTTTCTCAACCCCTTCTCTCTGCACCTCCCGAGGTTCCTCAGGGAGGCATCTGGGCTATGCTGGCCCAGGTCCCCTCCTGCCACCACGAGATCCTGGAAGGGGCACCCAAAGTCATGTGGAGCGATGTCCCACAAAGGTGAGCCTCAGTGGTGGTCTAGAGCCTGTTCCCTCAGCCCAAGGCCTGGAGGCGAGCCCTCCTCCCCTCCTCCTAGGTACCGAGAGCAGAAGCTGATTCTGTGTCTGGGGCAGCAAAAAAGCAGGAGTGCTTCCCCCACCCTTCTGCCTTGCTTCTCCCCCAGCCCGGCCCTGCCCATTCACTTGGCCCTTCCCAACAGGGGCACATATGGAAAACACCAGGCAAAGCCCCCATCGGGTCAGACCCTCATCTTCCTGCGTTGAAGATCGAAGCCCCTGTCCCTAGGCCTGAGCAGAGCAGAAGTGACCTGTGTACATTCCACACACTCAGGGCTGAACTCCTCAGCCCCACATCTCAAGGACACACACAGGCTGCACCACCAGTGTGTAAAGCAGAAGTATCCTGCAGCCAGCCTCCTCATACACACCTGCACACACACAGGCGCAAACACACACACACACACACACACACACACACACACACACACACTACTCCTTCTATTCCACCTGGGCTCTCCCGGTGAGCCCACGCCTCCTATCAAGACCGGAAGTGACAGTGGGTGGGTTCGCTAGGAAGAGGGTGGTCTGTGGGGGTTTGGAGGACTGAAGACAATTCCCCTCACTCTTTACTCTGTGAAGCCGGGCTCCTTAGACCAGTAGCTCTGAGCTTGGTCAGCCCAGGGAGATTCTGTCCCCTGCTACCTGTGGGACATTCAGCAATGTCTGGAGACATTTTTGGCAGTCACACCTGGTGTGTGTGGGGTGGGTGCTACTGGCATCTAGTGGGTGGAGGCCAGGGCTGCTGCCCAACACCCCAGAGTGCACAGGACGCCCCCCCACCCCCGAGAATGCTCTGGCCCCAAATGTCAGCAGTGCTCAGGCAGAGAAACTGCTTTAAACCACAAAGACCATAGGGTTGGAGCAACCTTTCTAGAAAAATACCAAGAGAACCAAGCTGAGAAGGCTCTGAAGAGGCCATAGCCCCCACTTCTTCCCGCCAGAGCAGAGTGGACTCTGCTGCCCACTCAGGGACAGCCCAGCACCTCATCTCTGCTCCCTCCTTTGGCCTAGATCTTCCTCTGGAAGACCAGGAGATGAGCAGCTGGGTAGTGCCACCGACAGCGGGAGAATCGCCAGGTAACCTGATGGGGAAGAAGAGGCTCTGGGCTGCCCTTGCTCTGGGTCAGGCGCCCATACCTGCATCCACATCGTTGGGCCACCCGCTGGACTGGCTGCTGCCAGCTGCGGGGGAGCGGCCTGTCCCAGGATAGAAGACATCGTCGACAGGGCTCTCCATCTCGCTGTCATCGATGGACTTGGGGCGCTTGGTGGTGCTGGGAAAGGAGAAGAAGGATCAGGTGAGCCAAGGTACTGGTACTCAGGCTGGTCCTCTGTGTTAGGAGCAGGCGCCTACTGACAGCAGCACTTCAGGGCACTCACTGTGTGCCCACCCCAAGACCAGCCCTAGAGCCCCTTAGGCCCAGCCTGCCCACTCCTTCTCCTCCTCCTCAAGCCTCTTCTTGGTCTGTGATGCCATTAGCCACCAAGCTGCCCAAGTCAGAGAAGCGGGCAAAACCCTCAAATGCTTCTTTGGCCCTACCTTCTACTTCCCATCAGCCCCCAGGACCAGGCGAGGTGACTGAGGCACTCACCAGTAATAAAAATGCCAGTGGATGCCACAAAACTCTGTCATCAAGCTATTATTTGATATTAAATATTAAATATGAAAATATTGCAGTTTTAATGCAATATTTAGACAAATCAAAATGAATACCAAAAAACCACACAATGAATGAACTAAAATGTTCAAGTGTTTTTTATAAAGAGACAGGATCCCACCCTGTCCTTCATGACTGGCCATGACCAGGAGCTACTGTGTCCACCCCCAAATATCTCTCAACTACACCCCTCCCTCTCATGCCACTCCCCCACCTCCAGGACTCAGCTCTCTTCCACCCCAGCCTGGCCAAGGCTGCAAGGAGGTGCTTTCTGGAACACACATCCCCAGATCTTAAAACCCTTCAGTGGGTTTTAAGTCTAAAGGCCTTCCTCTGGCCCCCGACGCCCTCTGTGGGGTGGTCCTGCCAGCCTGGGGTGCCCTCAGCTGGGACAGAGAGCACTGTCTGTAGCTGGAGTGTCTACCCATGTCCTTACCACCCCCCTGTATATCTGGGCTCAAATGTCACATCCCCAAAAGAGAGATCCCCATTGGGACTGCCTCCCAGGCAGAGCCCTGCCTTGTTTAGGTTTGTGTTCCCAGGGCTGAGGGCCCAGGACAGCACAAAGTAGGACAGCACAAACAAAGTAGGAGCTTCAGGGGGTGGGGAGCACAGTGGGCCCTGGCTGCTCTGGAGCCAGTGCCCTCCATGAGGGGTGACATTTTGAAGCACCCAAGGAACTGTGGTACAGCTGCCCACAATACCCGAGATGGCCTGAGGGGCAGGGGGAAGGAAGGCTGCAGGACTCGGCTCACCTGGTGGAAGGAGGGGAGGTGATGGACCGCCGCCCCAGGGTCACCTGGTTTATGTTGTAGTAGCTGGGACTTTCCAGGTCCGCCAGCGAGAAGTTGGGCCCTGATGCTGTTGCAACAGGAGCTGGGAAGAAGAGAGAGGATGATTAGCTTGGAAGGTATGGGAGGCCCTGTGGGGCCTGTTTTGTTGCCACGAGCAGCTCCCCAGAAACCCCAGGGCAAGTTCACTGGGAAGCCGGCTGAGGAAACCTCCTCTGGCTGAGGGTCATTGGAGAAGAGCCCTTAGTTGTGATTTTTTTCCCTCTAAAGCAGAAATTAGAGATGGGGCTCTCTGGACGCCTCCGCTCCACCCAGCCTGGTGCCAACGTCGCAGACATTGTCCCAGGAAACCCTGTCTGCCCCCTCCCCCAGCAAGACCCCCTCAGTGGGAGGCCACCTCCTCACCCCTGTCCCTGCGGACTTAAGTCGTGACCCCAAAGGAAGGACTCACTTACTCTGTGATACTCTGACCAGCTCCGTCACATTCCAGACCCCAGAAGTCACAAAACAGTCCTGGAAACTTAAGTGCCCTGAGAGGGAAAAGAGGGAGTGAGTGGAGGCGCTTCCACTCACTTCCACCTCCCCACTTGCTCCATCCCAAGCCCCAAGTCCCAGGCTCAGGCTGGCCCTCAGGGGTCCTCAGGTCTACAGGGAAGAGGGGGTATGCTCCAGGTGAGCCCCTCCCGTCCAGCTGGCAGTTCACCTGAGGGACAGCTGAGTAAAGGGGAAGAACCAGGGAAGGATAGACCAGCCAAGGTATGGGAGGGCAGAGGACGGCGTGGGGGGTAGGGTAGGCAGGGAGGTTGCAGGCGGGAGGGCAGGTGGGCCCGGGACACTGACCGTTGGGCAGTGGTTTGATGTCCGCATCTCCTTGCTGGTTTGAACTATCTGATTGTCCGGATTCTGCAGGAAACACAAAGGGGGTTTGGGTTAAGACCAAAGTGCCTCACGAACAGCTACTCCTCCAGCCCTGTAAACGCCTTCACCCTCCCTCTCCCAGCAGCCCAGGGAGACCCATAAGACCAGAAGAGGGAGAAGAAACTACTGTGGTGGGCAGTCCTGGGCAGTGCAGGGTGTTTGGTAGCACCCCCGGCCTCCACCCACTAGATGCCAGTAGCACCCCAGTTGTGATAACCAAAACTGTCTCCAGAAACTGACTGATGTGCCCTGGGGGCAAAGCCGTCTGTGGGTGAGCAGCACTGTCAGAGTCAGGGCAAGAAGGGCGCCCAGGAGAGAAGCCAACGACCATCTCTGCACAGCTGGGATGGACCCAAGGGTCCCCCATCCTCCACCCGGGTCAAGCGCCCAGAGAAGCAACCCTTTCCTTCCCTCACTTCATTAATTAGAGCCATTCCTGTCTGCCTGCGCCACCCCCACCTCACCTTTATGCTTATAGGCAGTGCCTGGCAACACGGAGGGGGGAGATCTGCCCTGACGCCGTCGCCCGCTCTGTGCCAGCCTGTCTGGGCTGTCTCATGCCCCAGTGCCACAGCTGCTCAGAGGGAGCCCCGAGACAAGGGCCCATTGTGCGGTGGGAGCTCACAGAGGACTGGGGGCAGGGTGGAGTGTGTGTGTGAATATTTTGCTGAGCTTGGGAAAGCCCCCTGCCCCCGCCCCCCAGGTCCTCAAAGCTTTGTATGCCAGGGGCACAACGGGGACCTCCAGAATGCCTGCCTGGGCATGACAGCTGGAGAGAGGGTGGCGGAGGGGGGCCAGGGCAGGTTGTGGGGCAGGAGGAAGGCAGGCATTGGGTAGAGAATCAGCTGCTCGCAGTGGGACAACACAGGGTGGCATTGGGAAAACTGGGCACTGGTGTTGGTCAGGGCTTTGCCTGATGCTTTGGAGCAATCCTGCCTCCTGGGTCTCACCCACCACCCTGCGGTCAGTCCGCTGGCCAGGAGTCCGCCCCCCCGCCCCGCCAGCCTCACAGCTGAGCTGCTCACGTTGGGGAGTGACCAGCAAGGAGATTCCTAAATGGTAACGTGGGACCCCACTGGGGCTGGCATGCCGAGCAGCAGCCTTCTCAGAGCACAGGCCTCATCACGGCTCCAACCAGTTCCTGGCCGCCTGCCTCAGTGTAGCCAGTGGGGAAGGATAGGCTGCCCCCAGTACGGTTTCAGGCTCCATTTCCCCCATTCTTTACCTTGTTCAATTTTTTTATGTCAAAGATTAATAATAAATTTTGTCACAAACCAAGAAAATAGAGGTTTAAAGGGAAAGTGCTCACCCCCTCTGGTTTGGGATGCATCCTTCTGCACTACCCCTTTGGAGTGGTGTGTTTGGAGATGGCTGATCCCACCCCAGGCCACCTCTTTGCTAGTGGCACTCTACTCTGTGCTGTGGAGAGACCCTACTGGACCTCCTCCTAAGTTCTGGGGAGGGCAGCCTCTGCCGTGGCATCTCGTGGGTGTGAATTTTCTGTCGCTCTCTCACCTTGGTCCATTCCTGGCTTTCTAGGTCTGACTGAAGCTCTAGCTGGGCCAGGAGGGAGCAGGTGAGGGGTCCAAGGCAGCAGGCAGCTCACCCTAGGGCCTCACTGGACCCAGGCACGGAGCCTGCTGCCTCTCAGGGCTGCCTTTTCCCCAATTCCTAAGTCAGGAAGGGCAGAGGCCCAGGACCAGCTTGTGGAGCCTAGCAAGGGGCACATGCTCTAGCCTCTGCTGCCCAGAAATCCCTGCTACCAAACCACCTGTCCTAGGACCGACTCAGTCCCCACCAAGCCCTCCAGGCCTGAGTCAGTGAAGTGGGGGAGACGGAGGAGGCTCTGGACTCCACCCCACAGGAGTGGTTCTCGCCCTCTGAAAATGGACAGGTGGAGACAGAAAGCCTTGCGCACGCGCACACCCAGCACAGGGACAGGAAGACTAGAGAGAACCCGACAAAGAGATGGAGGTGGGCCAGCGACTGAGGCAGAGACAAATGGGGCTCCAGGAGAGCGCGACAGACAGGAAATCCTCCTAAACCAGGACACTGCCCCGAACGTTATTGCTGTTATTACTATTAGTTCCATGTAGAGAAGCAAGCAGGAGCGAAGATCGGCGTGGGCGAAGCGGCTGCCACGCGCCTCTGGGCGCTGCTCCGGGCACTGCTGGCAGCCATTTTAGCCCTTGGCAGCCATCTTACGGCTGGCGGCCCCAGCCGGCGGCCCCACAATGCCACCACCGCCGGCCGGGCATGCTCAGCTTAGCTCCAGGACAAAAGGCAGAGACACTGGAAATCTGGACCCAGACTCAGAGGCACAGGAGCCAGCCCTGTGGCCTGGGCAGCTGTGGCCAGGGCCCCGCCATCCTGTTCAAGCTGCACCCGCGCAGAGCAGAAGGGACAGGGAAGGCTGAGCCCAGGCATCTGGGAACACCATGCCTCGCTCAAAAGCGGCTGAAGCCCCCACGGGCCGTCCTCAGGCCCAAGGGCTCCACAAGTTCAGCAAGAGTGGACCCCTGTACCCCAGGACAGTACGGGACGTGATGGGGGCAGGCCTGTGTCCACCTAGTCAGTTTGGACAGAGAGGGGAAGGGAGCTGGCAGGAACCCAGCCAGCGGCTGCAGGGCCCAGACAGGCTGCTGGGCCCATGGTGCACAGGCTCCTGGGGAGGACATGGAGAAGCCCTCCCCACGCAGAGGTGGGGGATAGCCAGGCCAGCTTTCTTAAACGAGGGGCTCTTTGGGGAGCCATGCCCTCAGGTCAGGGCCTGCTCTGGACAGCCACTGGGGAGCACACAACGCCCCAGCACCTTGACTCCCTTCCCTGTCTGGGCTCCCCAGGGGAGGGGATAACCCCAGGCCTCGGGACAGACAGGAGGAAGGCTCCAGGCCCCGCCTCATGGCTGCTCAGCTTTTATCTGGCAGAATGGGGCTTATCAGAACCACCAGCTGAACAAACACACAAATCCACGGTTAGTGAGAGAAAACCCTCTGCCTGAACTCTTTATCTCCTGTTCGCAGGCCCCACGCACTGCCCCCTGCCAACAGCACAGGAGGAGACCTGACTGCTACACAAGCGGGGGCTCTTCTCTTCACCGCCCCCTTTCTCCTCTCGCCCCTGACCCAGCACGGGGTGGCTCTCCCCTGGCAGTCCCTGCCAGGCAGGCGTGCATGAGTGAGCTTCTGCCACATAGGAGCCCCCCTCCAGTGTCTGCTTTCTCACCGGGGACAATGGGCCAGCTGGTGGCCTTCGGGCCAGTGGAGGGGCAGGGACGGTGTTGGCTGGCACAAGGCAGGCAGGTGCCTAGCTCCATCTTTTATCCTCTCCCACCCAGCCCACATCCCCGAGGCTGTCACTCTGATTCCCCAGCCTTCCGGGGCCACATCCTCTGGCAGACTTTCCAGCCTCAGCCTTCCCTCTGGCCTGGTCACCCTAAGCACCCCCCTGCCCCCAGTTCAGGGCCACCCTGACTAAGGCCAGCACAGAAACCCAGACACCCCCCCCCCCCCACGCCTGCACCTCTCTTCAGAGGCTACTGCTGCCTTCACTTCCTACAGAGACTAAATATGGGACAGAGGGGCTAGGACGCCACTACCTCCCCTCAGCCCCGAGACAACTCAGCGTATTCCTACATCCTGCATCCTGTGTTGAGGACCGGAGAGTGCCTTTTGTGTTCTAAGCTTCCTCCCACAATGCCCATCCTATGAGGCCTCCTCAAAACTGAGTCCAGCCGCTATGTCCTACGACGATGGATGCCTGGGCAGACATCAGGACCCCTGCCAGGTTGGGGATGGAGAGAATTTTGGAGCCCACAGCTCGTTTGTATGCTTCCAGGGGGTCAGGCCGGTTCGTGTCACACACGCAAGCATGCTCTGCTGACTGTCCTCCATAAGTCTGCCTCTCAGGACCTGGGCTACTCGTGAGATCCACGCTTCGGAGGCAGAGGCCTCGCCTGCCAGTGGTGCCTGGGGGCTCTGGCCACTGAGAAGGCTCCCAAAAGGGAGGACTATGCAGGAGCAGCTGACAAATCTGGACTGTCTCAGCATGGACTTGAGTGGGCTCTATAGAGCAAGGCTCTGAAATTGGATTTGGCTCCTGGGTCTGGGGCTTCTGCCATTCACCCACACACATCATCGGTCACCCCCATGTCAATGGCTTGTGGACTGGCGGACATATGTAGCACCTGGGTGAGGCACAGCGGGCAGTTGGCAGTGTGGGCCCCTCTCTTCCTCTGCCCCTCCATATGCCCTGGAACAGCCAAAAGCCCCGCCAGTACTGTTTTTCTCACCCTCACCATCCCCCACCCCCCACCCACCAGCTCTACCTTCTCAGTCCTTGAAGTCCCCACTTCATTCAGCTCTTAGCCTTTCCCTTCGGAATCTGCTGCTTTGACTCTGCACCCCTCTCACTGTCCTTTCTTCTCCTTTACTTTCCCCCTCTCCGGCCTCCTTTCCTCTCCCAATCCTGCCTGTTTGCATGCATGTGTGCATGTGCACACGTGTGCGTGTTTCCAAAAGGGCTCTGCCTCTTTGTCAGAGCTCTGGAGCTCTCCAGCTGCCACGAGGAGCCTAGCGCCGCACATGCACCCGACTAACAGCACGTTTTTTTATATATATTTTTTCCAGTCACAGGCAGGGAGATATTTATGGCTCTTGCTAGGTGAGGAGGAATTCCTGCTCATTGCAGCAAACACTCTGCCTCAGCTCCCACCCAAGACAAATTCTGAGAGAAGGCCACATGTAAGTCGTGGGCCAGCCAACCCCACACTCACTGATGGAACAAGTTCTTCAGGGCTGAGAGGGGCACACAGACCTGGCTCAACTACACTCACACAAGCACACGTACCCGAGCACATGTGACCACAACTTGGAGATGCCACTGGCCACTTCCTGCTGTGCTTGGCGCTAAGCAATGGGCCAGAGGAACCACCTCTAGTGGCCTTTCGGGGCTGGAGAGGACAGCCCTCAGAGTGCGCCTGTACTTCCCCTGGCTCTCCCCAGGCCTGAGGTTCAAGAAGCAGGTGGGGTGTGCTCTGTTCTGGGGGTGCCATCCTTTGAAGGGCCGATGCAATTCAGGAGCCAATCCTAGCCCTCGCCAGCATGGCACACCCCTCCCCCACTCCTGTGCGAGGAGCGTCCAGGGCACGGGAAACCCAATCTCAAGGGGAACCAGAGGCCCAGCCTGCAGCAATCAGAGCTGCAGAATGTAACTATTGTGCCTCTTGAAACCTAAGTCCGAGAATCTGAGACACCCTGAGGAGGGGAGCGGGACAGATGGGGGGCTAGGAGGATGGGTCACAGAGGGGTTCGCCCCATCTCAACAAACAGGAGACTGGGGACCAGGAAGTCCTTGAGAACACAGGGCAGCCAGAGGGCAGAGGGGGGCGGGGCTTAGCCTGGGCCAGGCCCAGGGGGCTTCTAGGATCTTCCCCTCCTTCCTGCCACTCCTCACTCCACCCCCAAAAGCCAGTTTGCATTGGCACAGGCCCTGGGGCCATCCTGAGGTTTTTCCCTCCTGTCATCCCTAGACCCCCGTATGGTTGGAGACAGAAGCCTGACCTAGAAGCAGAGCCCTGGTCAGCACTGAAGCTGTGGGTAGGGGGGGGTGGGCATGTGGGGAGACATGTAACTCCCCATATCACCGTCATCTCTCCTTTTCTCATTTCTCCTCCACTCATTGATCCAAAGGGGCTTGAGCCTTTGACCTGACTCACCTGCACAGAGGAGGAGGGGATGAGTGACAGGGAAGAAGAGGCCTAGTCACAGGTGGTCTAGATCTGTTCTGGCTGCCCCTGAGTCCTGGGCTCAAGAAAGGCCATCAAGGCGGAAGCAGGAAGCAGATCAAGCCACAGGGACCAGGCAGGCCAAGGGCCAGCATCTGGATGGAGCATTTCGACAGTACCGCCTTCTCCACCTCAACCCAGCCCACCTCCATAGGTGCTGTGTAGGGTCCCCCAGGAACTAGGGCCAGGTCTGGCTACTGCAGAGCTCACCGCCTGGCCATAAAGCTACGGGAAGGGAGGGGAAGGTTAAGTCTGTGGGCTCATCTGGTGCCCAGAAGACCAGCAGAGTGAGCTCTGATGGCAAGAAGCCCTGGGGCCTCCAGGGTGCTCCTGTGGTGTGAGCTGCTCAGCATTCCCCACCCTGAACCTGCCAGGAGAAACTTCCTTAGCATTGCCCCCAAGAACTAGAGATGGGGCCTGGGCACTGGAGCCTAGGGGCACTGGGTGCCCAGTTGCTCATCCCCATGGGATGAATCAGTGGCCAGCAATGGAGAGAGGAGGGATGCACCCCAGTGCAGGGCAGAGCAGAGCACCCAGCAGGTGGATAGAGCCTGTCAGCTGCCAATCCAAGCGCAGCCCAGCATTAACGAATGAGACCCCCTACCCATAGCAGCACTGGGAAATGAGGGTGAGCCGGCAGGGGACCCAGTGCTGACCAGCATCTCAGACATCAGGGCTCCACGGCTATCTGTGCAGTGAATGAGCAGACCCAGGACCTGGCAGTAACACCATCCCAGATGTTCCAGAGGTGCCCAGAGGCTAGGAAGTCCCACCAAAGAGGGATTGAAGGTGAAGCAGCCACTACTGAAGGATGCAAATGGAGGAAGCTGCGGGGAAATGGAGGGAGGCAGGAAGGAGGTCCTGGCCCCAGGCCTGTCTCCACCTCTGCCCTGAGCTCGCCTTTGGCCTGCCCAGGGAGGTGTCCTTGGTCTGGACCCCATGCCTGCTCAAGGGGGTACAATGATGCTCTACCAGTAAGGACACCCCACCCTGGGGTGGGCGGGCTGGACTTACCCCAGCACAGAGGGGACAAAGGGGGCACACCAATAGCAGGACGAGGGGAGATGGAGGTGGGCAGCCAGCCATAGTGGCAAGGGCTCCCTGTTCACATTGTGCTCCAGAACCTACCGGCCCAGTGACCTTGGCCAAGTTCTGAACTATTTCCTCATCTGTGACGTGGAGATATACCACCCATTCCCTAGGGTTCCTGGGCAAGGAATAAATGAGAAAACAGGTCTAAGGTGCTTAGCTCAGGGCCTGGCTCATAGTAGGGGCTCCATGAACACCAGCTGTTCTTCTGCCTGGATCACCATTTCCCTTCACCTCCATTGGCTGAAACTCTACTCCTCATTCCGGGCTCAGCTCAAATGCCTCCTCAGTGGGGTAACTGTGGCTAACCCTCAGCTCCCCTCCCACAGGAGTTCAAACACTATGACACATTAAGTTTGCCCTAGATTATAGTTTTTAGTGTCTTGCCCCAGAGACTATGGCCAGTGAGCCGAGGGGCTCCCTTGGGGCCTGGCCCATTACCATCTGCAAAGAGGGGCAGAGAGGTTTTCCTGCAAATAAAAGACAGAGCCAGACACTTTCGACAGGTGCATCCCCCACACTGTCAGCAGCTGCAGTATATGGTCTCAGGATGGTCACCACATTGGAAATGGTAAGAGAGGGGCAGGGGTAGGGAAGGCCAGGAGACAGGCAAGGCCAACAGGGAAGGGGAAAAAATGCTTGTGCCCCTAGATTCTGAGGGTGTTGGGCCGTAGGCCCTGCCCATCTTAGCGCAACCCTGGGGATGGAGAGAGCCAAGGACACACGAGCATAGGCACTGCCCCACCGGCTGCTGGGCGCCATTCCTGGCAGCACTTCCTGGTGCCACAACTCAGCTGCAGCTGGAGCCAGCACATCCGGGAGGGCCTGGGGCCAGGAGTCATATGACAGCGGGGTCCAGAAAAGTGGCCCCCAGCCCCTGCAGCTTCTGTCCCCTCTCCAACCTGATGGATAGAAACTGACGGTAGAGAATGTCCCCATACCCTGGATGTCAAGAAAACACGGGGGCCCGATGGAGCAGGTGCCCACATCCAGGCCAGAAGCCTGCAGACCTGCTCCCCCACTCCCACCATTCTATTTCCAGCACTGCCCTTGCTGGCCCTTTGAGCTGCCCAGGCCAGGCCAGGCCAGACAACGGCCGCCACCCCCCAGCTGCTCTTAGGACTATTAATAGTGTCCCTACCTCCCAGGGCCGGGCATCACCCTCCTCCACCCCCCAAATATACTTGCCCTTGGTCTAATTATTTGTAAAGGGAAAGAGTCCTCCGGATGCTAATGCCAACCCAGGATGAGAAGGGGGAGGCAGAGGCTCTGGAGGCCACTTAAGGGACAGGACTGGGACGAGCCGTAGTTTGGGGAAAGGAGAGAAGGAAGCATTAAACCCCAGAGCAAGAGAATGACTAAAAGACAAAATTAAAACTATGAGAAAGGGAGGAGACAACACAGAAAATCAGGGCCAAAGCAAAGTAGTTCAAAAAGAGAAGGCTAAATTAGAAAGGATCAGAGGAGTAGAAGGTTCCAAGAGAGGCAGGGAAAGGGGGAGAAAGTAGAGCGAAAGAGAAAGCAAAAGAGGAAATGACTCCTTAAAAAAAAAAACTGAAGGGGGAGAAACTTCCCTAAAAAATACTTAGGAGTGGCTTCGTGAATGCAGCTGCCAATATGTGTCTGGAGGGTGCTCAGCAGTGGGAGACCCTCCCCATGCTCTGGGGAAGAGAGGGGAAGCAGGACAAGGACGAGGTGCAGAGAAAGAAAAACTGACCGGGAAAATAAGGTGGTAAAAGCAAATCCACACAGAGAGAAAACTAACTCTCAGCCCTGTGGAGGGGAAGGCCCCACACTCAGCATGTCTTCACCTATGGAAAGGGGGCCAGGTGGGCCAGAGGATGGCAGGGATGAAGAAGGAGAACACACCTACCTCCATTCACCCTGTGGCGAAGCAGAAACAGGCCAAAGCCATCTGCCTCCCATCCTTAGGTGCTCTAACTTCCTCAGCCCCTAAGGGACAGCACCTGGTACCCAGGCCAGTGACCCCCAAAGGAATTTCCTCTACTGGGGACTTGCCTTGTTAGGGGAGATGGACTCTGGCTCCCAGAAGAGCAACAAACACAAAAGAATGCCATAATCAAATGTCTAAGTGGAGCCCTTCTGCCTGCAGGCTAGAAGCCCAGCAACCCTTCCTTCAAATCCCGCCCCCACACTGGCAGCCTCTGGACAGCACAGGAGCCCTAAGGACCTGGTCACCAGGACTCCCAGGCTGGTGGTTCCTGGCCAGGAGCATGCCACCAGGCCATCAGCCCTCTGGGGGTAAGTCCTGTCCGTGTTGTTCATTACTGTATCTCCCACACCTCAAAGCACAGTTGAAGTAGATACGTAGCAAGACTCTGAAGAGACACTTCTAGATCCTTCTTCCAACCGTGGCTACACTGACCACGCAGGAGACAGAAGAGCCAGTTAGTTGGCACCTTCCCCACTCCCGAGAAGAGAACATCTTTCCTGCAGACCCAAACCTTGACACTCACACCCGAGGACGTGATGTAGAAGCCCCGGTACCACTAATCCTCCTGCGAAGCCCAATTGGGCCCCGGGTGCAGGATTGGACACACTGCCCTCACGCCTGAGGGTTGGACTGACCAGAGGAGGGAATAGAAGGTTCCCTGTGAAGGGCAGGGCAGGGCAGCACTCTAGCAGGTCTGCTCCTTTCCCCACCCTGGAGGCCTTAAGGCAGCTGCTGTCCAGAGCTGTCCAGATGAGACATGAGGAATTTGGGCCTTTGACTCCAAATCTCCAACTCAGCCCTGAGAGCCCAGGCTGGGCCAAATGGGTGGGCGGGCAGGTGTCCTCCCAAAGAGCTGAACAGCGCTGGGTGCTGGAAGGAGCCCTGAACCTGGAATCAGGAGCCTGAATGCTAGACCTGCTGCTACTGGGTACCCAGCGTATCTCCTGGGCCTCCTCTCCCTCCATGTGCAACAACACAAGCCAGCTTTGCCTCAGACAGCAGGATGAGACGGTGAGATGTGAGCAAGAATTTTTTTTACCGAGAATGAAAAGTGAAGGTTTTATACACCGTAAAGCACCAAGCACACATAAGGAAAGCATGATGGGGCAAGGGGAAACTTGCGGGACCCTGTATTTCAGCGTTGCTGCTATCCTGAGGAGCAGCCAAGGGGCGACTTCCAGAAGCCTGGACCCACAGAGTACAGAGCCTGGCATCTGGTGGAGAGCAGCTACCCAGACTAAAGGCTGGGACAGCCCAGGCTGCTGAAAGGACAAAATGACATTCTCCAGGCTGGCAGGTGCCAAATTCCCCACTCACAACTCCCTGAAGGACCAAAAGGAGCCGCGGGGCAGCAGGCTCAGCGACCGCACCCCTCGGGAGCCGCGCGACGCACTCCCCGACGCCGTAGCTAGGTGGCGCAGCGAGTTAACACTAACTGCCCTTCGCCTGCCGCGGCGGGGTGCGGGGTGGGGGCGGCGAACCTGCGCGCCGCCCGCGAGGGTCTTTAGGGGCCCGGGTTCCTTCTGTACACCCACGAGACCGGAGCAGGAAGGAGGAGGACCTGCCCAGGCCTAGGCCACTCGGACCCCGGGTTGTGCCGCCCAAGGCAGCGGCTCTCGCTGCTGCTGCCAAGCACATCCCGTGATGTGATGTGAGGGCCGAGCTTCCCGTTCTCATTGATTAGGAACAGCTTGCGGTGCGGGGGCCGGATGGAAGGGGGCCGGGGAATGGCGAGCTAGGAGAAGCGGGAGGTGGGGGGCTGCCAGGTGCATGGCTGGGGGGATAATCCAGTGAGCCGGGGCCCGCCCTGCGCAGCCGCCACTGCGGCTCTGAGTCCCGGTTTGCCTCCCCCAGAGCGGGGCTGCCCTGGGAGAGTCTGCGGCCGCATGACTCTAGGTGTGTTCCCAACACGTCCACGACGTCCCCACCTTTTGGCTGCACAGACCTGCCTCTTCGATTGATAAATGCTCGAAAAGGGAAGATTTCCTCCCCACCTCCATCAAAAAGTGAAAAATGGAGGCTAAAAGTCAGAGATCAGGAACCAAAGAGGGAGAGAAATGGAGAAAAGTCAGGAAGAAAAATAAAAAAACAGCGCTTTCTACAGTGGCGGCAGCAGTTGGGCAGGCACACCCTCCAGGGCAGGCGTGGAGAAAGGCCCCTTTGTTCAGCAGGGAGGTTAGCTGAGGTGAGGCCGCCCCCCCAAACCCCCCCTGACCCTGGCCAGTGCAGATTGCTTCTCAGGGCTCCCGACTGGCCTGACTGCTTCCCCGGCCCCCCAATCCTTCTCCCAGTCCTCCTGCCAGCGGGCAGAGCCGCCTGGGGAGGACTGCTCCCTACCCACTGCCTTGCCCAAGCACCAAGGGTCACACATGCGGGGCTGGGCTGGGCTTCTCTAATGGGCCCCCTGAATGCCCGCACTGTGGGCCATTAGTAGTTTAACCAGGCTGCTCTTAAGCTGCGCGGTTTGGGGGTTAGATTCTGCACTCAGCAGGTCCCCCACAAAGGCTAGTGAGTGCTAGGAAATTGCGCCCCAAGAGGCACAGGCCGGCTAACCAAGCCCCTGTCACCTACAGTGAGGCTGCAAGGGGCTTCTCCTATACTCTTTCCAGAAACGGCCCTTTCCAATGCCCTGGGCTAAAAGTGGCTCTTCTGGGCTTCCTGAAAGTGAGGGCTGGGCTCTGGTGCTGGGGTTACCTTCAGATAAGAGGCAGAGCCTGAGCTCACTCCTTGGCTTCCCGAGGAGGGGCCAGGATGGGGTCATAAAGGGGGGCTGAGAACAATTTCACCCCCAGAGTCTACCAAAGCAGAGGCTGAAGAGGGGCTAGGCAGGGGTGGAAGGGGAGAGATACTGAAAAGCACCCCTTTGCTCTGCAGCACACCCCACCCCCATCACACCCACTGGCTCAGGTAGAGCAGGGGACCCTAGAGATGGCAGTCCCCCAAATCCAGTGTGCCCTCCACTGCACCCTCACCCCACCCACTAGGGTTTCTGGCCACTCTTGCAGGGATGCAGGATCTCCAGAGCCCTACGACCTTTCAGGCAGAGCTTAGTGGCTTTACACTTGGCCAAGAAGCGCATCCCATTTTCAACTCCCTCCAGCTCCCATCACAGACGAGGGCAGCAGAAAACCTGGAATGGGGGATTGACGTGAATGGTTTTGCTCCCTACATTCCCCAGGCCTCCCTCATGCTGGGGGTGGGTACCTGCTCCTCAGGAGGCCACAACCGCCTTCCAGCAGCGATGGAAATCAAGGCTGTGAGAGAAGGGAGGAGTGGGGTGTTGCCAACCCTGCCCTCCCTTGGCCTCTGGCCTGGGAAGTGGGGGAAGGGGAGAGGGGAGAGGAGCAGCAGCAGCTGGAATCGCAGGGAGCCCCCGTCCTGTCCGGCGGCGCTGAACCGGCTGCAAGAAGCTGCAGCTCAGATACACAATGTCCTGCCAAATCCCAGGCCTTTAATTCAATTAAGTGCAGGACAGACTTCCCAGATTTTTCTGTGTGTGAGTGCATGTGAAAACCTTGATGTGTGTGAATCCCGGGAGCTGTGAGCATACACCCATGTGGATGTGTGAATCCTGATGGTGGAGGCAGGAAGACTCGGGGAGAGTGGGTACCTAAATCTTCTAGCAGGGCCAGACTCCAGATCAGGATTCTCAACCCCCACCCCATGGACCATTCTTGATAGTGGGGCCATCCTGAGTGGATAGGATGCCAGTATCTCTGGCCTCCACCCACTAGATGCCAGTAGCATCACGCCCCCTCAGTCGTGACAGCTGAAAATGTCTCTGCCATTGCCAAACATCCCCTGGGGGCAGAATCAACTCTGGTGGGACCTGCTGCTCTGGGGCACCAGATGAAACCGCCTGTGTATTTACCACCGGCGCTTCGCCTCACCTCTCCCGCTTTGGGCTTAAATACCAGTGTGCTTGGCTTCCCAAGTGTCTCTGGTCTGGCTCTTTTTTCTAAGATATTCTCCCCACCTTACCCATCTGGCCAGAGGCTGCCTAGAGCAACTCCTGTTCAGTGATAATTTTATAAAGCAGCACGGTGCTGGGAAGTGTCTGGCCCCCTTGGACAAGGGAAAGGAAAAGTCAGAGTGCCTATAGTCATAAGGTCATGCCGGGTCCAGACAGAAGTCTGAGCTCTACCTCGCTGGGGGCAGAGCCCACAGGAGAGGTGGGGACTTGCCTGGGGTCAGACTCCTGGAAAGGTGCTCTGCTCTGCTCAGTCCCTGGAGGCCAGCGGAAGCCCCTGCACAGCACTCTCTCCATCTGACCACCTCTCCTGCTTGGGGGCTCCAGAGAAGCAGGAGCTGGAGACAGCTCAGCCCCAATCCAGGCCAACTCCCCTTCCTGTTCCCGGGGTCACCTGTAGCTGTCCTGGCGGGGGTTAGGGGGAACCCAGTTCTAGAGGCTCATCTCGCCTCAGGCCCAGGAAGCTTGCCTCTTTCCCCAGCCCTCCAGGAACCCTGAACAGCCCCTTTCTGGGAGCAGAGCCAAAAAGATGGGAGAAGGATGTTTATAAGCTGCTAAAAGGAAAAAGGAAAAAACTGGGAGGTGGGGCAGAGAGGCCCAGGCCTCCAGGTAGTGTGGACTGGGGCCTCGGTGGGGAGAGGGTGAGGGATGTAGCCTTCCCCAGGGAGCCCGACATCCACCTAATCAAGCAAGGTGGCACACCCCTGCCCTGCCCCATGGACCACAACCAGGCCTAACTTATGCACATACGGGGGTCTCTCGCCCCACAGTGCCCTGACAAATGAGTTTCTTGACATTCTTATCCTGACCCACAGGACTCTGAGACAATTCTGGTATTAGCTTAACAAGGGCAGAACCAGGAAAGGGCCCAGGACCCTGGGGAACAGGGGCTGGAGGTATGGCAACAGGAGCCAGGCTCCGCAGGATCAAAAGCTGAGTCCCCAGCTCGTAGGGCTCGGCACACAGCTAATGGGAGGCTGGCAGCAGCAAATTGTTGTTTACTTTTAATTAAGTAAACAATGTCGGCTTTCCGCCTCCTCCCCTGCCATCCCAGCCAGTAATTTGGGGGATGACAATGGGGTTGTTTCCTTCCTCCTGCCTTCTTCCCTCCCTCCAAGCACTCCTGCTCACTCCCTGCTCTGCTCAGCCGTTATAACTTGCCAGTGCAGGGTGAGGCTCCACCCCAGGGATGGTGGGGGACAGGAAGGTCCTGGCTGACCCACTGCCTGCTAGGCCCAGTGGGAAGCAGTTTCCACCGTCAGGTTCACCAGAGGGTGGCAAGGGCCACCTTGCCCTGAGAATCTCTAAAGATGTGGCCCATTCTCTCTCTGCCTCTTCCCCCTACAACCCTCTCTCTAAACTTCATCTCAAAAATCCAGAAACGGGGGCATCAAGACTCTGAGCTACTCGCAGCAGAGACCAAAGCCCCAGGTGAGGAAGAGATTTTGCCAGGAGTCAGGTCTGCTTCAGAGGTAATCAGAAGGCAGAACCTTCTGGTCCACCCAAGCAGGTCAATGGCTGGTGGATCCGTGGGGCCAGAGCTCACTAAGCCACCTGGCTGCTGGGCTGTGGGTACCAGCTTTCCTCGGAAGTAGGGCTGACTTCGTGGCTTTGGTTTCTGCCATTCCTTGACATTTTAAATTTTTGAACAATGGGCCCTGAATTTTCATTCTGCACTGGGCTCCACAAATTTTGTAGGTGGTTCTGCTCAAAGGGCCAAGTGAGTGAGGAACAGGAAGAAAAGAAAGCTAGGTCCCCCAGCCTGGGGTAGGGACACTGGGCTCTCCTGAGTGGAGGGGCAGAAAAGAAGGGGGAACCCTGAGTCTCTGGGGGAGGCTGAATTTCAAATGACTCCACATAGACAGACTCATTCGTACACAGGATCTATGCAGAAACAAAGTGCTCCTCATGCCCTTTCTCAGTAAGACTGTACATGGGCCCACCTCTCCAAGAACCTCTGCGCAGTGGGTACTCTGCACGCCCCGAAAGTGAGCAGAAGGGAGAGGAGGGAATTTGCTCCGTCCCCTCTCCTGCCTCTGCCTCCCAAAGATCCAGCAGTCAGGTCCCGAGCCAAGCCTGGCCCGGGCGCTCACACGCACCCCCTCCTCCCTGAAAAGCAAAGGAGTCTCTCCAAGGTGTTGGGGGGTGGGGGACGGCTGAGTCGTGTGCAAGCCCCGCTCCTTCCCCGGCCTGGCTGCTCCCCCACCTCCTTCCGAAGGGCGGGGACTGCGGCGGCAGAGTTGGCTGGGGCTGGATGCAATTTCAGCCGCAGAGCAGGGCTCCCTGGCTGGAAGCAATTTTCTCATTAGGACCCCAGGCCTGCCTGCCCGTTGGTTCTCAGCCCTCACTCCCCTCCTGCGAAACCGCACCCCACAGGCCTCCCCACAGACCACTCACACGCACAGGGAACCACACATGTACGAGTTGGAGGGGCGACGGTGGGGTCACCGCAGTGGGGCCCGGTGCAGAGGGGTGCCGGTGCAAAGCCCCACTCCCCCCAAAAAAAAAGACTCAGCACGAGGTCAGGACTTCTCATCCACCTCCTAGTCGTCCGTTTCAGGCTCTTCCACCCTTCTTGCCCGCAACAGGGAGAGAGGATCCCAGACCCCAGGACTGAAAGGGGAGGTCGGAGACCCAAAGCCGGGCAGAGCACAACACACTCGAGAGAAAGCTCCCAGCGCTCAGCCGTTTCTGGCCCATCCCCTTCTGGTGCAGCAGGGCCTGGGGCGAGCAGATGGGCTCTCGGGAGGCAGCCCCCCTCCCCCAGCCCCAAGGCTGCTCCGAGTGGAGGGTGGTCTCGGGCAAGGGAGGGGGACCGAGGCCCTGTGAGGGGCGGCTCCGTGCTCCACAGACACATGTGGTTGGACTTAAAAAGCTATTAGGGAGCGAGGCGCTGGCGGGAGTGCGGCAGCCCTCGCACCAGGGGCGGGGGGAGGGCAGATGCCGAGGTGGTGAGCTCAGCACCTCCCGCTCCCTCCCCGGCGGGGCCCCTGGACTCGGGGAGGACTCGGGGGACCCTCACTCAGCAGGAGAGTGGGACAACCCCTCGGGGAGGAAAGGCAGGCTGCCGGGCCTGGGTCCCAGCATGGAGTTGGGGAGGCACTGCCATCTAAAGACTCCAGGGCCTTGAAGGCAATTTCTGGGGGCAGAAGGCAGGGGGGCTTGGCTGGGGCCCTGGAGGCACAGACAAGTCCTCGGCCTTCCTTCCGCTTTCTTGGGGTGACAGCCGGCTGGAGATCCCCTAAAGGGTGTGTGTGTGTGTTTGGATGGGCTGGGGAGGGGGTATTATTAGGAAAGCGGGAAAGGGAAGGGAAAAGTGGGCCCCACCCATCACGAGGCCAGAAAGAACCGACGGAAAGTTCCCTAGAGCGGCCAGCTTGTAAAAAGCTCCTTTTCTTTCCAAATTATGAACATTTTTTTTAACGAGGGGGGTAAAAACCCAGAGCAGCAATCTAGGACTTCATCAGGACCGTGTGTGACTGTGAGTGGCTGGTGACTGGAGGTGACGGAGTGTATCTGCAGACCTTCCAAAACGTTCTACTCGAAAAGCCTGGCCTTCTCTCCCTGGGGCTCTGACTTCACCCTCTTCAGGTCCCCTTATTTTCAAGATATAACCTCCCTGTCCCGTGCCTAATCCAAATAGGGTACCCCCTGCTGTTACAGATCAAGGTCGGTACCAGGAGAGGTGGGGGCACAGGAAGCAGGCCCAGGCCTGGGATCGGTGGGCCACTTGCTAAGGACCCAGCTCCATCCCTTAGGAGGGGAAGGAATCCCTGGGGTGCTGGCCTCAGTGCCCTCCAGGAGTAAGCCTTAAGCTCTAGGTCCCCCACAAGACTTTAGGGAAATGTCCCACTCAAGGCTCTCAGGACCCTCCAAACTCCTCAGCCATCCACCGAGGTCACCGCTAGTCCCCCAGCCCCCCAGGGATCAGTGTGGAAGTGGGAGCTCGAGTTACACAGTGCCTCCGCTGTGTGGCAGGCCAGAGCTGGGTGTTTGGGAGACATTTAATCTGCCTGACAGCCCCATGGGGTGGCTGTTATTTTCCCCATTTTTATAGGTGAGTACATGGAGGCGAGGCTGGGTGGAACTAACCAGATCAGTCAGAGCCCTGATGAATGGACTCTCCACTTGCCCCTGATGGCTCTGCAGCCCCAGGGGCCAAGCTCCTAGGGCTCTCTCTTCTTGGCCCAGATCCACTGACAGGAGGGATGTGAGCTATGGGAGGAGGGATGTGAGTTGTGGGAGGACCCAGGGCTAGGCGGCAAAGCAGGGACTGCTCTGAGTCCTGAGGAGTCAGCCGGCCAGTGGGGGAGGAGCTGACCACGGAGGGAGCGGGAGCAGGGATCCGCGCTCAGGAAACACGCAAAGAATGCAGCTGGCAGCAGGCCAGTGGGCCAGGACCACAAAGAGGCCTTTGTTTTAGGAGGTGTCCAGGGAGTGGATGGACAGAACAGCAAAGGTGGGGGGAGCACCCCTTGGGGTGGGACTGGGGGACGGAAGCGATGCCTGTGCTGTCCCCACATACCCCCCTCCCGTTGGCCCCCCTCACTCCTGGCCCCCAGTAGATTCTCATATCAGGCCTCAGACTCCAGGGGAGGGAGCCCATAGGGCCAGGATTACCCCCTTCTCAGCTTCTGACCTCCGTTAACTAGGGGGGTTGGTCTGTCCCAAATCCACCCTTCTGAACCCCAGAAGTCACTTCCCTTATAATGAGAAGCTGCAGTTCTTGGAAACCCTGCTGACATTCTCCTCTGACTCTGCCTCCCTATGCAGGCTGGGGATTTTCAGAGTAGGGATGGCTAAGGGGCTCTCTGACCTCCAGGTGAGCTATCTGGGGCACCCGAGTACCCCTGCTCCCCTAGGTGTCTCCTCCTTTCACCAAGGAGGAGAGGGAAAGGTCTTGGAACATGTTCCCTCTTCCTCCCCGCTCTGCAGTTGCAGGGTTTCTCTGGCCCCTTCTTGGCATCTGGAAAAGTTTGGGAAACTTAAAAAAAATTTTTTTTGAAGAGTTTGTCTATTGCTCCCCAGCCTTGCCAGGGAGCCACGGCCAAGAGGAAGAAGGAAAGGAGGGGTGTGGGGGAGTAGGGGACAGAGCAGAAAGTCCAAAGAGAAGCAGAGCATACAGGGAAGGTGGGGAGCACTCTAGGATGCCTCACTAGCCAGCCACCCTGACCCCCAGCTGGGTTTCCTGGGCCTACTAGTGTCTCACAGCAGGTAAGAAAGACCCCCCCATAAAACACTGTCAAGCACACCCGGCCTGTGGGCCTGTGGTGGCTGCTCCCTTCAGAACCCCACCCAGTGCTCTGCTCAGCACCTTCCGAGGGCTACCCTCTGCCAAACACTGCGCACTGTGGCTGTGGACCCAGGGAAGGAGGACGGCAGTAATAGCAGCTCCATGTGGGGACGGTGGAGAAGCAGGGGGACTCTAGACCTGTGGGGTTTCCATCTCCAGATGAGCATGAGGGCAACATGGACGCCAGGGGCCAGACAGGATAGGGACACCAATCAACGTCCTGTGCCCAGCACTCCCTCTCCTCTGGTGTGTGTGTGTGTGTGTGTGTGTGTGTGTGTGTGTGTGTGTGCATGTGAATGGGGTGGGGGCTGGCCCCAGCAGCACAGGGCAGCCGGGCTGGGCTGAGATAGCCTATAGTTTGGGTTGTTCAATGGTTAGGGTTAATGGTATAGTATAAGCAGACGTTTGGGTTGTCCCAAGAATGGGGAAACATGTGACACATGACTGTTTCTCTGAGAGGACCCAGATCATCTTGCCTAAGTCAGGGGGGTTCCCCCTTCACCCTGACATGGCTCCCAGAAGAGTGAAGGCCAGGGGTGGCAGGAGGCTCCTTTGTATGACCCCAGTGAAACATGGTGGGCCCCATCTGGCAGCCCCTGCGTTGTCACCAGGCTGTCCTTAGGTGACCCACCCCTGTGCTACCAGAATGCAATGCTCAGAGAAGTTCATACCCCACTGGACGGCTCCTATCTCAGCTCCCAGCACAGGTGGCCAGCAGTGTGCCCCCTTAGCAGTACCTGGGAACTAGCTGGAAATGCAGATGCCCTAAGGAGGGCCCAGGGATCTTTGCTGTAACAAGCCCTCTAGGGAACTCTGATACAGGCTCTGGCCCGGGGAAGGATCCTGACGGGGCTACAAATAGGAGAAGGAGAAAGAGAGAGGGCGAGCAGATGGGGGGGTGATGAGGGGATAAGGGCAGCACCACCTGTGCATAAGGGGGCATTTGGTTCCAAATCCTACAGGAAGAGTGGAGAGCAAAGGACAGACAGACAGAGGGGAAGTGGTGGTGGAGAGGAGAAAACAGTGGGCAGGACAGGATCTGCAGAGGAAGGACAGAATCCTAGAGAGCAGGACAGGGGGAGTGGGAGGGCGGGCGCAGTGGGGCAGGCGTGTTGTGGAAGCTCCTTCCCGCCACCCCGCCGCCTGCACTCCCAGGAGCTGCCCCGCCCCCTCTAGGCACCTGCTAAGGCGGCAGCAGCGGCAGCGGCAGCAGCAACAGCAGCAGCGGGTTGTGTTTCTTTAACCCCTGGGGCCTGTTGACACAGATTAGTATCGCTGGTCAGGGGTCAACAGGGAAGGCTCTTGAGGTCAAGACCTGAACAACTGGAGTTGTAATGAGCCACGTGGGGAAGAGGCCCAAGGAGAGGAGAGGGGAGGAGGAGGAGAGCCTGGCTACAACTAGAAGGCGGCTGTCACCAGGAGGGGGGCCCCTGGGCCTCCAGCTCGCCTGGGGAAACGCCTGCTTGGGGCTTAGAGACAATGGGTGTGAGAGATGAGCTGGGAGGATGCAGTGGGAGAAGATAAGAGGTGAAGCGTAGACCACTGACTCGTGTGGACCCCCTCAGGTGCAAACGGTATCCCTCTCCAGTCTCTCTCCATCCAGCATACGGCACCCCTATTCCTCCCTGGGCCTGTGGTGGGGTGGCTGGGGTGGCGCTGCACCCACTTGAGCTGCCTGCTTGCCTTGGGCCACCTGGCAGAGCCTGAGCTCGGTGACTCATTTGGAGCCTGAGTAGAGCTGGTGTGCGTGTGTGGGGGGGGGGGCGGGCGGGCGGGCAGCATCCCAAACACCTTCTACAAGGGGATCTGAGGTGTTGAAGCACTCACCGAAGCCCAGGGCAGCTGCTCCCCAACTCCTCTGCTCACCCCCATCCTGGCCTCAGGAAGGTCCCAGAGGTACAAGGTGCTCTAGGCCAGCCTGCGCTCACAGCAAACAACACCGGGCCCTGGAGGCTTCTCTGAGGCCACCTCCAGAGGGGCTGGTCTGGATGGGAGGAGAGCACAACCCCTCTGTGCTTAGAGGAGGAACGAAGGAGATCAGCTAGAAACCAGGCCACGTGTGAGCTGCTGTTCACCTATTTGGGTTAGAGGCGGCTGGATCCCCCCAGAATTGCCTCTGAAGCTCCTGGACTCCTGTAACATGCACTTCCCTTAATTGCTCCTGGGAGGCCATGGGAAGCATATGCGAGGACCCTGACACCCCAGGGCCCAGAGGGTGATGGGAGGCACACTGCAGAGGTATGTTCATTTGTAGGTTTGCAGGGGCACCGGAGTGGGTACATACAGGTCTGTGACATGCAAGAAAAGTGAATACAGTCTTAACATTAATTCGACACAGTTGTTAAGCACCTATGACCTGCTAGATGCTGCAAATACAGAACCAGAAAAGCTGCCCTGGGCAACTCTCCCTGCAGTTGGAAGCTGGGTGAGTAATGGACAAAATGCAAGGCCCCTCAGAGAAGGAGGAATGGGCTCCAAGCGTGAGAAGTGAGGTGGGAGAAATCTGCACCAAGGGGGATGACAGCTGGACTGGGTGAGAAAGATGGAGGCATTTGGACAACGGGGGGGAAGAGAAAGGCAGACTGGAGAGAAGTGTGAGCATAAGCCCAGAGGCACGAAACAGCACGGCACATGCAGGGTCTGCAGAGAGCTCTGTGTGCTGGAATACAGAGCCAGGGGTATGATGGGAGATGATGCTAGAATGGACAGCAGAGGCCCGACTGTGAGAGACCCTAAGAAGACGGCACCTCTGGGAGATGGTGGGACCAGCTGCCCATTTGAAGGTGGTTACAAATTCCAGTCGAGAGCAATTCCCCTCCTAGGTATATACTCTAGAGAATCAAAGACATATGTCCACGTAAATACTTGTACACAAATGTTCACAGCAGCACTATTCACAATCGCCAAAAAGTAGAAAAACCCCAAATGTCCAACAACAGAAAGATGGATGAACAAAATGTGGTCCATCCATACAATGGAATATTACTCAGACACAAAGAGGAATGAAGTCCTGATATGTACCACAACATGGATGAATCTTGAAAGCATTGTGCTCAGAGAAAGAAGCCGGTCACAAAAGGCACATTGTGTGTGATTCCATTGATATGAAATGTCCAGAACAGGCAAATTCATAAGAGACAGAAAGCAGATTGGTGGTTGCCAGGTGCTGGGAGGAAAGAGGAATTGGGACAAACTGCTAATAGGTATGGGTTTTTGGGGGAACAGGGGTGATGGAATTAGACAGTGGCAATGGTTGCACAACGTTGTGAATCGTGCACTTCAAAATAGTGAATTTTATTATGTGAATTATATCCCAATAAAAAACAAATCCAGAAGAAAGGAGAAGCCGCTGAATTGAGAAAATGACAGTGGTAGTGAAGAGGCAGGGACGCTTTGGAGCCACCACACGGTCACATCAGTTTGGCTGTGAGGGCTCATAAGTTTGGGGAGCTGGTGACACCCCCCCCCCAACAGAGACAAGTCATGGAGTGGAGAGAAAAGAGGGGAGCAGGGAGTGTGGTGAGCTCACTTACGGATACGGGACGGGGTATGAACTGGATGTCTGCCTGGGAGCTGGAAAGAAAAGTTTGGAGAAATCAGACCTGAGGATCAGAGGGGCATATGGACACGGAGGCGACAGGACCAGACCACAGCTCCCTAGGGCACGGCCTCCAGCAAGGTTCTTCTGCCCACCAGGCTTCCGGGCATAATTCAAGGATTATAACAGCATCTAGTTCATCAGACTGTCATGGGCTTAAGTGAGATGGGGCTCAGTGACACTGACAAGTAGCATCACCGATTGCAGGTGAGAGCATAGGAAGAGAAGAGGAGAGAGGGGAGACCCCAGGGAAACGAACCTTTACAGGGCAGACGGAGCAGGAGGACCCAGGCAAGGCACATGGAAACAAAGGGGCTGGATACCAAGGATACCAAGGAAAGAGAGGGGCCTGTCTTCCATGGGTCCAGAGGCCAACCAAACCATAAGCAGTTGGAGATGGAAAGCCAGGCCTGGGAGAGCAGGCCAAGTGGCAAGTTCTCGGATCCTTGACCAGGGCACGTGGGACGTGTGGGAAGCAAGACTCTCGTCCTCTGAGCCTCCTGATCCTACGCTTCCACCCTCCTTGCCTCAAGCAGCAGCCCTGCCCACGGTGCTGGGCCCCAGAGCTCAACACATGGCACCACTCAATGGTTTCTGGCACCGGAGAGGAATTTATTTCCTGGACGAAGCAGCCAAAATCGTTCTGCACCTTTGTTCGCGAGCATGGTACACTCGGAGCCGACATTTTCTAATGGGGCCGAGGAAGAGCAACTCAAAATGGATTCAGGGAGGATGTCGGCTGAGGAGAAGCTGAAACGCAGAGCATTCGCAGGTCTGGAAGGCTGATGGGAAAATGGACGTGGCCAAGTTTATAAAGTCAAGTACACCACAGTTTTTAGTGAGTTTGCTGTAAATCAAATCCTGGGATAAGCCACCTGAAGCTTTAAAAGGAACTGGTTTGGGGTGGCCGGTTAGCTCAGTTGGTTAGAGCGTGGTGCTGATAACACCAAGGTTGCCGGTTCAATCCCTCCCTGCATGAGCCACTGTGAGCTGTGCCCTCCTTAAAAGAAATGGGGGGGGGGGAATGCTGGTCTGGCATCCAGTGAAGATGGTGGAGTAAGTAAATGTTGTGCTCACCTCACCACAACCACAACAAAATTACAACTAAACTACAGAACCGCCCTCATTGAGCATCGTCTGAAGTCTAACGGAACAGAAGTCCTATAACTAAGGATATACAGAAGAAGGCATGTCGATACTGGCATTAGATATTATTTTCATTGTCTTTAAAAATAATGACAAGTGCAAAATAACCACAGAAACTAAAAAAATTGGGGGGGTCATTTAAAGCAACAGTCTTAAAAAAAAAAAAAAAAAAAAGAACAGGGAGTAGCCTTCTAGCTAAGAGACAGCCTCGTGTCCAGGGAAAAACGGGCTCCCATTCATGGGTGGAAGACCAGCATTGCTCCTGAGAATACAGGGCGATCGATCGATGCTGAACAGGAGGAATAATTCCCTCCAGAACCCACCTCTCCGGGCCTTATGGGGGAGGACAAGCCCACCGTCCCATTCCAGCTCTGAACAGCCAGTCCAGTGACGGAATGCAGTGGCTTCTTTTTTGATGTTCTCCTTGGCCCTTAAAGGTTCTGAGCCTCTGGCTGTCTCCTGCTCAGGGCCTGTGATTTAGATCGAGACAATGTCCCAGAAGGAACAGTACCATCACAGGGCCCCCAGAAGCCATCCCTCTCCTCTCTCCTTCCTTCTTCTTATTCTCTTCCCTTTCTCTCTTTCTGCTCCTAACACTCACACGTGCCAAGACGTGCATAGACACAATAAGACGCCCTCGTGCACCCGTGCACCCGTGTAGAATCATCGCCTCGCAGCCTATTTACAGACATTTTACCAAACAAAACATCAACTCCCAATGTTTGACAGGAGGCCCCTCCCCTCTTGTCAGGAGAGATCCCTCCTAACAGGGGTTCCCTTCGATGAGCAGCAAAAACCCCAGGAAAGGGAGAGGGAAGAAAAGGAGCATGTATGAGGCGGGAGAAGGTAAAATTATAAGGTTGGAGCTGTCAAGACAAAAAAAGGGGGGGAAAGCAAAGTGACTCCACTATTAGGGACTCGGTGTGAAACCTGGAATTCACAACAGCTGAAAATTGCCTCGCTTTGTCTGCAGAAAACAGAGACACAGAGGTCTAAGGCCTGGGAGGACATCAGAAGCCCCTCCACCCGCAAACACGCACAGGGTCTGCACGTGGCCCGCTGGCAAGCAGTGCACATACCCTAAGATATAGGGCCGAGTGTCTGCGCCCACTTCAACCAGCGTGCAGGCCACTCCCCATAATGCAATCCTGTCCTGCCACGGGCCACCTAGGATAGTGCCAAAGGTGGAAACAAAAGTGGGAAGGGGACAGTAGTGCTGGCCCATAGCAGCACCCCTTCTGTGGACAGGCACAAATGGTGGAGGAAGGCTTCCTGTGCGTACCCAGAGAAGTGCACACAAGGAGTTACTGGTAAGGCCTCCGCCCTGCTCAGCTCATGCCTCAGAGCAGAGGACGGGCCACATGTGTGTTCTAGAGAAGCCAGGGTGTGGCCGGTGTCCTTGCAGGATGGGAGTGAGAGGGTGCAAGCCCTTCTCATCCCTGCACACCTTCCTCCCGACTCTTCCCACCCAAAGGGGCCTATGAGGCTGAGGGACAGGGTCTGAGCCCCTCACTCCCAGGGGCCACAGTGGGCAATGATGACATGGGTGGGTGTGAGGGGGAGCAAGGGCAAGTGCTCCAATCCAGGCTCAGCTCTTGCTGCCCAAGGAGGGAAGGGCCTGCCAGAAAAGGAACGGGAGTGGATTGTAACGTCCACGGCCTGTAGTCCTCTGACACTCACCACGGAGTCAACATGCTGGGGTTGTCAACCTGGGGTGCCTGCTCTCCTAGTGACAGACCTGCTGAGCACCCTGGGCCGAGGTCTCCAGACACAGCACCAGGGAGTCCTCGGGCCCTCCTCAGGCCTGACTTGCCCTTTCTTCTCTTACGGTCAGGGTTCCCCACCATCATCCTCTGCTCTGAGGGACCGTCCCTTTTGTTGTAGGACAGTTAGCTGCATCCTTGGCCACAGCCCACTAGATAGCTGCCAATAGTGAAACCCCCACCCCCAGTAGTGACAACCAAAAATATCTCCAGATATCGCCAGCAGTCCCCCGGGGGCAGAATCGCCTCCACTGAGAACCCCGGTGCTGTAAGACCACCTGAGTCCTCTTCTCCAAGGAGCACATGGCACAAGCTCTGGGCCAGTGCCGGCATAGACCAGACACTTCTGTTTGTCCACACAAACCAACGGAGGCTGGTGGCTGCGGGGCCCCTCAGAAGACAGCCACTGCCCCACCCTGACGAGTGCCACCATGTTTCCTCCATTCTATGCCTCCGAAGGCCTGTTCCTTCAGCATGGGGCCTGTGAGGTCAGGATGCCCCAGGGGGCCTCCTCTGCTATCCCTGTCCTCAGCCCTGCTGACCTCCTGTGTCATGCCAGAGCCTGTAGTGGAATCCCAGCCCGCCCCCCACCCCACGGCCTGCCCAGCTCCTGGGGAAAGGTTGTTGTCCCTGCATCATATCAAAACACAGGGCTTTTAATAGCAGCTTCCTGTGGGGCTGGTCTCCCCCACCTCTCTCCTCTCACTCAGCCCGGCTCCTGCCGGTGGAGCCCCAGCGCCCTGTAATTACGGCAATTGTAATCTCTTTTACTAACAGGTAGATTAATAGCGAGGCAGGTTCACAAAGAGCCCCAGAAAGGAGCTGCTCAGCAGCTGAGCAGGCAGGAAGGGCCTGACACTCCGCAGCAAGTGCGCACATTGCAGATACAGACACTTACTTGCTCCAGGCCCAAGGTGTTCAGGGCCTGGAGTAGACGGCTATGCCCCTGGGTGATCTGAGTACTCCCTGGGTGACTGGGGGGCTGGTAACTGCACTCTCTGTGGGCTTCTGTGTCCTTGTGAAAGCAACAAGGGTTTGAACCTTATGACCTTCAAAGTTTCCTCTTACATCTTTGGGGTGTGATTCGCACTGACACACACAAACGCCCACCCATACTGGTGCACGCATGCACACACACACACACACTCACTCACAACGCAATGCATGCGGAGCACACACAGAGGAAGAGAACAGACCAAGCTTCGTAAACACGAATCCCACCCATGATGGTACAGACACAGGCCTTCTAGCCGGATGCCCGGCACTGCCACCACAAGAAGAGGGAAGAAAGGCTTCCGTTGCCTCTCCTGCCCGGCAGAATCTCCTCCACTGCTGCACCCCCAGGCTTCCCGCCGGGTCTCAGGGGCAGCTCCCACCATCCAAGTCCTGAGGACAGTCAAGTTCTGGGCAAGACAGAGCATCGAGTAGATGGGATAAGCGATGAGGAGCAGCAGAGACCCAAGACACTGAAGCCTTGATAGGCCAAACAGATGTAGAAAGTGATGTAAGGCCAGGTTCTAGGTCAACGAGCGCACATGTGTGCACACGCGGATATGGGGACACGTGGCAAGAGCCAGCAGGGACAGAACCTGAGAAAGCACTCACTCACACACGCATGCCTAGGGACTTGATGGGGAGACAGTCCTGGCCCTGGGGCATGCAGTCTCTGGAGGCACAGTGTGTGTGTGTGTGTGTGTGTGTGTGTGTGTGTGTGTGTATGTGTGAAGAACGTCCAAAATCCAGATGGAGGGAAGGAGGGGCTTGCACTCCTTTAACCTCCCCTCCAATCATAGGAGGACGCGCACCTCACCAGGCAAGCCTAGGGTCCTCAGGGTAGGGTAGCCTCAGGGGTCAGCAGCAGCTCCTTCCTGAGGAACTCTCTGGACACCACGGGCTTGCACTTCGGTGGTGGTGCGGGGGGACTGCTGCCATTCAAACGTCTGGCCAGCACCTGCTCACCGCCAGGCAGTCCCTGGTCTCCCCTGCCAGCTCCTGGCCCAAGGGAACCAACACTGTAATGCTGGGGGCCCTGAGGACCCCTCCCCTTCTAGCAGTGCTAACAGAGAGGCCTGTGGGGGGGGGTCCTCAGATTCACATAAAAACATGAGTTTGAGGGTGCAAGTGTGTGGGGTGAGTCCAAAATTAACTCTTACAGAAGACGATAGCGTGTGTCCATCAGGGGACTGTGAGCCGATGGGGACAACATTCACCTATGACAGGGCTCCTAGGTACGTACCGTGTTTCCCCAAAAATAAGACCTAGCCAGACAATCAGCTCTAATGCGTCTCTTGGAACAAATATTAATATAAGACCTGGTCTAATTTTACTATAAGACTGGGTCTATATAATATAATACAATGTAATATAATGTAATATAATATAATATGATATGATATGATATGATATGATATGATATGATATGATATGATATGATACTGGGTATAATATAATATAATACCGGGTCTTATATTAATTTTTGCTCCGAAGGACGCATTAGAGCTGATTGTCCGGCTAGGTCTTATTTTTAGGGAAACACGGTCATAGGTACGTGATATGGGTGAATGATGGTAGTGTCTTTCTGGGGCTCTGGAATGAACAGGGTACAGCTGGGGATGAGGCAGCATAGGCCCTCAAATGCCATCTGTGGGCATCAAATTTCCAGACAGCAATTTAACAATATATATGAAGAGTCTGTACCCTTTGCCTTGTAATTCAAGTGCTAGGAAGCCTTGTCTGAAGTTCATAAACAGAGATACAAAGCTTAGTGCACCAGGATGTCCATCCTGGCAGAATTTACAACTTAAAGGCCTCCACAGGTGAGGGCTTACATCAAATCTGGCATGCTGAAGTCTCAGGCAGATGTTTAGAAAGCATGTTTGTATTTTTTTAAATAAGCACTATTACATTTATAATAAAAGGTAATTTATCATTTTCAAAATGAAAAGGGGATAGACGTCATTAGAGATGTCAAGAATTAGGGGCAACGCAGCTAATAGGAAGAGATGCTAAACCACCACAAATTAGTTTTTGAAAAACTGTGATGTGGTAGAATACACAATGGGTTACATTTTAAAAGTAGCACCCAAAAGTGTTTATATCATATACTCTAATTTAAAAAAAAAAAAATGTACATAAATATAAAAATGCAACAAAAGGTTAACAGTGGCTAAGCGGTAGAATTTTGCTAATTGTTTTGTATCCCTCTAGACCTTGTGCTTATTTGGTATTTTTATGATGGTATAAATGTGCACTAGTCTTACAATCAGAAAAATACCTTTTTAAAAACAGGGCATGGAGGAGCGACTCTATGTATGTGACTCTCTCCCCGAGTTGTAGAACATAATAAGGTGATGGCAAACCACTGTCTGCGGGTCCGGCTGTGTTCCCGTGAGCCCGGCAGACCTCAGCCTCCAGAACTTTCATGCTCAAGTGGACGCCAGGCCAAATGACACAGAACAGGAAGCAGGGCGACACCCCTAAACCACCGTCACACTGCAGCACATCACACTCCCGCAGGCCACACTCCTGAGACTGGGCACTGGGCCACCCCTCCACTGGACAAGAGGGACTTTGGAGGGGAAAACAGCTTTCCAAGAAAGTCCAGGACAGGCACGTGGGGCCCAGAGAAAGAGATTCAGGACCAGAAAGGAAGTGGCTGGCTGCAGAGTCCTATGGTGGAGCGGGGAGAGCTGGGAATTCACTCAAAAACTAATGAGACTAACTCTAAAGTCAGAGACAAGTGAAGAGGCAACAACAGCAGTGCTGACTTTGGGGTTCAGTTCAGAGAAGTGGCTATGCATGTGCAAGTGTGAGAAACGCACTGCTCGCATTTGTCTAACAACTCATGGTTGAGAACGAAATCCAACCACCAGAAGTGGGAGTACATGTACCAGGTAGGGGATGGCAGCCATCTTCCAAATGGGAGGCAGAGGCCCGAGGGATCCTCAGGAGAGAGAGGGCAGGAAGAGCCAGCCACGTGTCTGCCTCTGCATCCACAGGAGAGACCTGAAGACCAGGGCTTCTGGGAAAAGGGGTGGGGGCCCAGGAAGCCTCTGAGCAAAAGGAAAACAATCCGGACTGCTCTGTACAAGCGACTGCTCCCTACCAACCCATGCCTCAGGGCACCTGCTAGACTATCAGGGAGAGGAGGATCTGACATGGGTGGAGATCCCGTCAGGAGTGAGTGAACTTGGGCCACAGGCTGTGTCTGTAGAGGATGTGGGCTGGAGGTCCGCGGGCTGGGGGTCCGTGTGCTGCGATGCCTGGGGACGCCCTTCTGTCTAGCAAGGACAGCTAAGGAGACAAAAGGAAGGTCTGGGTGAGGGTAGGGCGGGCTGAGCTGGGCCTGTGGCCCACCCAGCAATGACCCCTCTAACAAGGGGCCAGGGAGTAGAGGAGGGGGCCAGGAAGAGGGCTGCTCTTTCCCCATTTCCTGACACCTCATTCCCATAAAAGGAAAAAAAATGTTTTGCGAAACCAAGTCCCTTTCAACCCATTAACCCATAGTTTTTCACTTGCCTTCCACATCCCTCCAGAAACTGCCACCACTCCTTATCTGTCAGGATTCTCCGCATGTGATACCCACTCAGAAAGCACACCAGCCACTCTCCCTGCCTTCACTCCCTTTATTTATCAGCCCTGTTTCTGACGTGTATGACATTTCATGCCTTTGTGTCCTCTCAAGGATGGACCCTTGGCTGCTTTTCGTCTGAAGGTAATTCAATATTCAAAATAGGTTTATGTATAAAACTATACGCTGGGCAAGAGACCGATGCAAAGGCAGATAAAATATAGTCCCAGTTCCAAGAGTCCAGCCTAGTGAGAGAAGCCTACAAAAGTAAACGCAAAGTGTCACAGGAGGGTAGCAACATTACCCAGCCCCCAGCCGAGCCCTGGGGCCACCTTGCGTTCCAACAGGGCCTCACCCAACTGACTGCTCACTTCTGCCACAGGCTCTCCAGAGAGGCCTGGCTCATGGTGAGACACACAAAGGCAGGACTTGCACCCATGGGAATGCCCAGCCTCTCCCAGGGAAGGTACACTAAGGAGGCCAAGACATGCCTCTGCCCACTGTCCAGAAACGAGGGAGCGAGGTTCTAGCTCATCACGGGCATCCCTGCAGCCAGAGTGCTTTGTTGGAGGGGAACACAATTCAAGAGGCCTTGCCAAGCCAGGCTGGCATCTGAGTAATTATATTAATGAATCTGAGTTACAAAATCTAATATTAGATGGTGGCTTCAGGACCATCATCCTCAGTTACTGTCCCACGTGGCTGGGAACACTACTCCTGGGCAGCAGCACGGCTTGAACAGACTGTGTGTGTGTGTGTGTGTGTGTGTGTGTGTGTGTGTGTGTGTGTTCGCACGTGCACGCGCGCATGTGTGTTGTTTAATTTAAAAGAAATGCATGTATTTGAAACTATGCCCAGAGTTCTGTGTGCTGGGCCCACGTTATAAACCACAACACCATAAATAAGTGAGAGAAATCTGGCCCATCCTAGGGGCAGGGGCCTCTCATTTGGCCCTATCTCGTGGGCTGGCAATCCCCTGAGAAGCAGTGGAGCAGTGGCCTTTGTGTTGGAAGCCAGCATTTCTCCCCACTGAGTTCCCCTTGGCACAGCAGCAGGGCCTCGCCTGCAAACCTGCGGGCCCTGCCTCCCCATCCGTGCTCATTAGCTGCCTCGATCCGAAGTCCAAACTCAAAAGTTGGGCTTGACACACACAAAGGGCAGCGTGAGGGCCAGCTGATCCTCCTGCTCTGGCCAGCGACCCAGTGCCGACCAGACGACCGCACCGCCATCTTGGCCATTGTCTGCGGCCCTGTCCCAGGCCAGCAGAAACGGTGACCCAGTTGGCCACACTATGCATGTGGTCAGGGCCAGAGGGCGCCAAGCAAACTGCAGCCATGTAGTAAATTAAACAGGCACGAAACACAGGTGAGTAAGAAAGTGTTCACTATAGGCTCGCAATCACAGTTCATATATGCCATGTGCAATGTAATCGGCTAGAAATGATATCAGGTAGCGTAGAACCCAGATTTCTGCAAACTCCACATTCCAGAATGGGATTCAATGCTTTCATCTGGCCCAGTGGCCAAAGTGGCCTGCTCAGGTCTACGCAGGAAGAGCTGGCCTGAAAGGTGTGGGAAACAGATAGGTCTTGCCTCTTGGAAACTATCTGGTAGGCAATCAGGGATGGCTGTTTAATGATTTTTCCATTATTATTTTTTTAAATAACAAGCAAAAGATCCACACCGGAGCCACGCTTCCTGGCAGGGCTTACACTCAGCATTGTCTTAGGTTTGAAGGGCCTCTGAGCTTTGAGAAGGGGAAGACTCTGTCAGAAGCTTCGTGATTCCGTAGAAAAGGTCTCTCAGCCCCAGAACACTACACACAACCAATCAAATCATGGAAAATAGAGCAGCAAGAAATTCAAAGAGGCCAGGAGGCCCTTCCGCTCGCAGGGGCAAGGGCTGTCTTGAGGAGAAACAGGTAGGTTCTGCTTACTCTCCCTCCAAGGCAGGGCTTCTCGGCCTTGCCACTGGTGACGTTTGGGGCCAGATGAGTCCTTGTGGAGGGCCTGTCCTGTGCACTGGCCTCGACTCACCAGATGCCAACAGCACCCTCCCCTGGTGGTGACAACTAAAAGTGTCTATGGACATTGCCAAATGTTCCCTGGGGGCCAAATAGACCCAGGTTGAAAAACCACTGTTCTAGGGTGATTAACCATCTGGTTTGGGAGACAGAGGGGTTTCCCGAGGACGAGGGACCTTCAGTGCTGAAACCAGCAAGTTCCTGGGCAAACTGGGATGATTTGGTCACTCACCCTCCCTCCCAACTAACTCCAGTGTCCCCATCTGCCAACAAATTTCCTTCTCTACCCTCAGGGCTGGGAAGAGTAGCTCTTCACTGCCTTGTATGAAACTACCTCTCATACACCTACAAAGATGAAACCCCACCCCACAGCTTCTGCTGCAGCCAAAATATTATTATCCTTGTCTCCTCCTTCCCCCGGGCGCCATCTCCCAGTGCCATGACTTCCACGAGGCTCTCTCAGTCGCACGCCAAATTGCTCACATATTTCTTATATTACTAAGGCTGAAATTGGCCTAAAACCTCTGGTAGAGGAAGCAGCTCCGCCCTGGGGAGGCCATGACTGGGGTGCAGAGCTTTGATTTGCCCACGTTCAGCTCCCCTTCGTAAGTGTGACCAGAGCCATGAAGAAGTCACCGGGGAGAAGAAAGGACAGGGAGAGACCATTTGGCTCCCCTGTTCTCCCTGACACAGGGTCTTGCATGGTCTGCTACCCATGGGAGGGGATCTGAGACCCTCGAAAGAAGAGATGAAATGAAATGGAGTTTCCTGCCCTGGCTCTGGTTAAACACCTGAGAGTAGATGGCCTGTCTCACTCCACTCAGTCCTCCACCCAGGGGACCCCACCCCACTCAGCCCCACGCTCAGCACCTCCCACCCAAGCTTTCTATCCATTTGCCTCCTCCCTTTAAAGGCCTCTCATCACTTGGTACCCCTGGAAGCGTTCTTGTTACTACGGAAACAATGATGTCATATGGCTGGGTGAGGCTGCTGTCCCTCCTACCTCCGCCTAACTAGGTACCATGCCTGCCTTCGTCATCGCTTAGAAATTTATAGCCCAGCACCGAGTATTTATAAGGTGGCTCTGGTGTGACCACAGATTCAGTGCAGGGCTGGTGACTATTTATAGCCAGAGGATATACACTTATTACACCCCCCGCCCCTGTATTCTGGGCCATGTGTTATATAACTGCCATTATGCAATAATGCCCATTATATAATAATTATGCGCTAATGGGGATATAATCTGCAGGTATAATAAGGACACGCTCCCCAAGGGCTGCACTCAGTTGGCCTCCTGCAGGCGGCCTCCAGGGATCTTCTGATCTCTCCGCACACTCCGCCCAGTCCAGAAGAGTCACCAGGTGTCACCCTTCTCCCGCCTGTCATCTGCAGCCTACCCTAGACCAGCCGGCCCAGCCGCAAAGCTCTCTCCAGATTCCTTTTCCCTGTCTTGTCCCTGCCCCTGACCTGGAAAGAACATTCTTCTCTCTGCAGTATCTGTAAGCCCGACACAAAGAATTATAATGGGATAAATCCTGGAAGGCTGAGGGACACTTCACCCCCATTTTTAAGAAAGGAAACAAACCACTGCCTCCCCTGGAAGAAGCCTGTAGGGTCTAGAAAAGCCTTAGGACGCCAGGCCAGTTGGTAGAGAGTCAGCCCCACCCAGAGGATCACCTTGGCCCTCCAGGAAAGAGCTGGAAAGCCGGCTCCAGAGGTAAGAGTTCGGGACCAAGCTGGTTGACGCCAAGCAAACCACTGCTCAGCAACCCCTCCTTTCCTCAGCTCCTCCCCACCCCTGCCTCATGGTGGCCACGCTTTTTATTTTTGGTGGGGCCTTAGCGCTGGCTGAGGCTGGAACCCTAACTTCCACTGTCGGGAGTTACACCATTACACCGACACCAGGAATGCCCCAGAGCAGGATCCTGGCTACTCAGACACCAACACATGCTCTGTTGGTCACCCTGCTCGCAGGAAGGACAAGCAGAAACTGTCACCGCAAGGGAAAAGAGGACAGGGACCTCGGCTCTACACCTGGGGTGATGGGAACACGGGTAGAATGAGCAGGGGAAAAGTTAAGACCACAGTGGCACTTGATGGAGCCAATTCAATTAGTCCAAACATACTGCCTGCTCTTAAAATAGTTTATCTCTATATTTAAGTTATTTGATATATGAATTGATGAAAAAAATTAGACAGACTTGGGAAGTTTCTCTCTGGCACAGGAGGGTGGTTTGGGGAGACTGTCTGTCTCTTACATTTCTCTATTGTTTGGATTTTTTACAAAGAGAGTCTTGTACTACTGTAATTTTAAAAAATCAAATACATCATTTAAAAAGAAAAGTACTTTGGCTCAGGTGACATTTCTGATGTCTGCATCCCATGCTGCAGAAACAAATGCCTCCTGCTCTTTGGGGTCTGGGATGGGCTTGATGGGGTCCCTGGCTCACCAGCTAGGCCTGGGTCGGTGGGGTAGCAGATCCCTTCTTCCAGCCCCGCAATCAGCAGCCCTGGCACACAGAGACCACAACACAAGCTATCAGAGGGATATTCAGCAGGAGCCTTGGACGGGGCTCATGATTCCCTCGAGGGGTCCTGCTGCCCACAAAGGAGAAAACCACACACGATACGGAGGAGAACAGCTGGGGCTCAGAGGTGCTGTGGCCATGTGAGAAAAGGTAAATGAAGTCCTAAACTGGAGGAGAGGCAAGAGGTGAACACAGGTGACATTCCGTCTGAATCCCTCTGTTTGTCTCAGGCCAGAGGTTCTCAGCTGGAGCAATTCTGTCCCCAGTGACACTTGGAAATGTCTGGAGATATTCTGGTTGCCACACCTGGTGTGGAGGGTTGCCAGTGGCATCTCATGGTCAAGGCCAGAGATGTAGCCGACCATCATGTAATGCACAGGACGGTCCCCATGACACAGAATAATATGGCCACTAAAGTCAACAGGGCTGTGGTTGGGATGCTGTGCTCTGTGGGAGCTGCTATTAATGGTTAAGAGGTTAAGTCCCAGTCTTATTAGCCACGGAAACAGGAAAATCTCTAGCCATGAGCTAGCCTCTCTCACAACCCAGCCCCTCGGCATGTTGGGAGAGTTTTTATACACACGGCCCCGAAGTTTGCAAACTTGAAGAAAGGCACGAGGGCGAGAATTTACGTGGAGGATTATAGAAGGCAATGAAGAGCAGTTTACTGCAAAACTTCCATCGATCATCGGGTTAATTAGGACAACTACATTTTTATTTCAAACCGCTATTCCAAGCAGACTCCCAGGGAAAGGGCACGACAGAGCAAGGATCAGGGATCCCAGGATCCAGCCAAGCCCTCCTGGCCCCATGCCTGGACTTCCTGCACACTCTACCTGCCCTCCCCCTTGCTCCAGGGAGAGGGCCAAGAAGCTGAGCTGGCTGCAGCAGGGTGGGGTGTCCAGCTGACCTTCCCCGTTGATGTGAGCATGCTGCCTCTAAGGTGGGAGGCAGGGGCTGGTGGACGGTGAGGGAGGCCAGTGTCAAGGACAGGCCAGGTGCCCCCCTCTCTGTCTCCACGCCACCTGGTCAGCGGCTAGGGAAGCCCTTGAGCTGAGCCTCAGGCTGGGCTCAGCGCCTCCATCACAGCTCCTAGAGAACAACGGAGACCATGGGGTCCTACATGGCTTTCTCTTATGAGACTCTGCCATGGCCAGCAATCCCGTTCAAGTTCAAGAGAGGTGAGGCCCACAGAGGGAAGTCAAGGTGACCTAGAACCTGAGATCCTTCTGCTGAAAACTCATAGTGTGACCCAAGTGCCTTGACCTCTCTGTACGGTGGGGATAATAAGACCTGCCCTGCCTATATCACTCAACCATTGTGAGGCGCGATCAGCTCCCAGCAGGCCAAAGAGGCTCGGCGAGATGACAAAAACGAGCTAATGCCTCCCATCTTTCAAGGTGTGGTTCAAGCAGGTCACCTTCCAGGAAGCCTCCCAGGTCTCTGGGTCTGGTTCACCGACACCTCACTACACACACGGAGACCCCTCAGTGTGCCACCTGAGCGCGTGCACACACACACAGCCAGGAGCACAGGTTTGAAGCTAGAATTGGTGTGAGAATCTGGGTGGTTGACACATGGACCAGACTCAGCATGGGACCTCGGCCATACTGGGCCTTTGCTGGAAAACTGGAATTGAAGCAGGAGACGGAGACCAAGGGTGGCTCCCTCCTCCATCAACAGGGGACAGGGAGTTGTTGGAAGCCTGGACAAATGGGTGCCCCTTAAATTATTGGATACCCTAAAATAAGAGCAACGATGGCCCTGAACCTGGGGCAGGGACATGCCAGGCCATCATTAACACATCAAAAATGAAGAGAAGAGCCAGAACGTCCCCCACAGATAGACAGGCCACAGTGGCTGGTGGGGGGACAAGTCACTTGGAAGACAGGCTCCCAAAGGGCAACCCCAAAATATTAAAGAAAAAAATCCCCAGAAGGCCAGAAAAATCAGACATTAGATATCCATATGGACAAAGTAAGGAACCCAGGCATGCAGGGTAGGGAGGCCCAGTCCCGCCAAACCTCCCTGCCACAGCCCCAACGCCTGCTGGGACCCTCCTGTAATGCCAACAACCCTTCGGCTCAAACATGCTTAAAATGGCGACGACGGTCTGTGGGGCCAGGCGCTTGTCGTGCTGTTTTCCACAGTGCCCTCGGTGCCAAGAAAAACCTATCATCAGAAATGCCATCAGCTATATTTATCTATCTCTCAGCCCCCCAGCCTCCTCCTCCCGTCTGCCAACCAGGCCCTGCGGAGCCCCCCTCACCCAGTGGGCACACTTCCCTGTTGCTGACGCTCGCTCGTGACCACCTGCCCAAGCCTCACTCTCCGGCACTCTCTTCCTGAGCCCCAGCAATCAGGCCTCCACACGGGCAAGACAACCTTCTTACTGGTATGTCAGGGCACACCCACGTGTACTTCAAATACGCACCCCGACAGGCACTGGTCTGGGTCTTTCTAGTCCCAAACCACAGGCCTCCCTTTCAGCCTCAGCTCCCTGCTCGGCGGGGCCTCTACTGGCCTGCCCGCAATGTCCTCCACAAGCCATGAGCCGGGTCCTCTGGGAGGGGTACCCACGCTGAAGAGTCTCCCACTCTGGTCATCATGGAGAGGCAGGAAGCGCTGTGTGAGAGAGCAAGCCTGAGAGGACAGGGGCTCCTCCTGGGCCTCTGGGCACCCTTTCGGCAGGACACTTGGCTGCTGGATAGACTTCTCACCCCTCTTCATTCCCTGATGGAAAATGGGGAGCCCCAGCCTGTATTTCAAGGTACTAAGAATTTCCAAGGCACGTGTATGCGAGAAGGATGCCCACCCTTTTCCCATCCAACCAAGGGGAAAACGACAAAATCTGGGAGGATAAAGAGAAAACGGTCAAGTCAAGGTTCAGGACTACTCACAGCCTCCAGCTGTCACCAGGCCTCTGCTAGGGGAATGTCCTTCGGTGCCAGGCACTTGGGACCTTTCCCTACCCAAGCAGCGGGGCTCCAACCTGACCCTTCCCACCCTCTGGCCCAGCACATAACTTTTGAAGGTGAATCAATGACTATATCCTAACCCCCATCCCTGTACCTCCTCCTTGCTCTTGGGGGTACGGCCGTCCCCACTTCCTGCCATAGCCTTCTCCCCAGAAGGCTGCCCCTTGCCTCTGAGCCCCTAACTCAGAAAGGAGTTCCAGGGAGCCGACCTCTCTGAGAATGAAGCAACCCAAATAAAAATTTTAAAACCCAGAAGCTCTTTCTCTCCTGCCCCCTCCCCCTTCACTGGCAAATGAAAACAAACAAGAAATCAAAGAGGCCTTTTGTGCGAGCACCGCGCTGACACGGCTGGGGCCTTTGAAAGGACTTCTGAATCGGACACTGAAGGATAAAATAACTGAAGCGTGGCAGCTCCTGAGACAGGGGGGTGGTGGGGCTGATGGGGCAAAGAGAAAAAGGGGTAGGGAGGGAGCCACCTTCTTCCCGGGGGTTGGGGGTTTGGGGGGTGGGGAAGGAGGACTTTCAGCTGTGTCCTCTCTGCCTAGCTGCTGCGGGACACCAGGACAGAGGGAGACCATGGCACAGCCCTCTGCCCTTCCTGCCCACCCTTCCTCGGCTCCCCAGGTCTCTGCAATACTAGAAGGTTGCCCAGATGGGCCCTGCCTCCCTCTTCATGGCCCATCGAGAACAGCCCCTGATGAAACTCTGCTGGGTCTTCCCTCTCCTCCAGCATGGATCACTGCACACTTCATGCCTGCAGGATGGTGCCTTCTAGAAGTCATCATGAGGCCTTCACCCACACCCTGCCAGCAGCGTGCAAGACTCTCATTCTTAGAAGGGCCCTGCTCACAGTAGGTTCACCAAATGCGTATTTCATGAATAAAGAAAAATTCAGCCATCCTTTGGCAGTGCCAAAAAGTAAATGAAATCCTCAGAAAGTCCTTCTGCGTGTCTGGACCACAGCCCTCCTGCTGCAGAGCGGCCCCGTTTCCTCTGGGTGGGCGGCACAACACAGCTGGTCACCATACTCGGGCATACAGTTCCCTTCTAGTTTATCCATGGCCCACACTCTGCCAGCTCAAGCTCAGACAAGGGGGGTTCTTTTTTGCCTTGAGCTACAGCTTCTAACTCAGCCAGCAGAGTGAGCACTCCACCAACGTCCCCTGTGCATCGCAGCCACCGGGGACTCCTGACTGATTGGGCGGACAGTCACTGGACAAAGGGGACAGGAGCAGATGGTCAAGGGAGGCCCACAACAAGACTAAGCCCAAGGACAGCGTCTGGGAATTTCTGATGTCCAATTTGGGGTCACACTCCCTCTGAAGCCAGCCTGAGCCCAATCACCCTCCCATACCAGCCAGGGTCAAGAACCCATGTTACATTAACAGAGCAAAGGTGACCTGGGCAGGACTCATGGGTGTGTGACCTGGGCAGTTGCCCAGGCCCCATGCTTGGTTTAATGCTGTAACTGTTATCATGTTGCAATTCCTAATCATTTTGAACTAGGAGCCCCGCATTTTCATTTTGCAGTGGGCCCGCAAATTATGTAGCTAGAAGGCCCCACAAATCGTGTAGCAGCTACCCTGGGATCTGGTCGCACCCGGAGTTTCTGTGTTCAATACCAGCTGCTCCAGTTTAGGAGGCCCTCCAGGGGTGGTGACCAAAATGGCAAGGGCACGAGAAGCTGCGTCAAATGCAGGAGGCATGAGGGACTGGCAAGTTTAACCTGGAGAAGAGACAGCTTTCTAGGGAGAGGGGTGGGAAGGAACCATGAGAGCTGTCTTAAGCATTTAAAAGGCTACCGTCTTACATCTGGGTCATCCTTTAAGACAAAAATAAGACCGACAGGTAAAGGTGAGAGGAAGACGGCCTTGGGCTCACGACATCATAACAACAGTAATCGCAGCAGTAATCCACTGCCTGCTATGTGCCGGCCGGTGTTTTTACATATTGGCTGGTTTAATCCTTTAACTGTCCTTGGAGTTAGATGAATAGAAAAATTTTACAACCAAAGCTGAACAACAGTGATCTCTCTCCCAGGATGTTCTAAAGGGGTTAAAAGATAATCCGTATATCTTCTCACTTTATGAATCTGGGCCCTGCAATCTTCGCTGGCCCTGGCACCAGATGGCGCTGCCTCAAAGACGCAGACTAATGGCATTTCTGGGCCTTGAAAAAGGAAGCAGTGGGTGAAGTGGCACAGTGGCCACAGTAGGGGTTAGCCCCCCACCCCCCACTTCCAGGGCAGCTGGTGCTCCTGTGGTCCTTCCCACGCACTCACACCCGAGCCACCAGACGGGCTGGGAGTTCAGCAAAGGCTTGGGGGGGCAATGCTGGCAACAGCCATATCTTGGCACAGCTGACGTGGCCTCCACTGCCGAGAAAGGACGCAATCAGGAGCCCTCACTCAGTCCTAAAGACCAGTGCTCACTGCAAAGCCCCAAACCCTGAAGCAGAAAGCGAAAACCAGGGAGATTTTATACTTGAGAAGGGCGACCTTGCACTCAAAAAAAGTTCACTTAGACAAATCCTCAGGTGCTAATCCATTTCCTTTGACAGGTAAGGCCTGGAGGCGAGGAGAGAGGCAGAATCTCCTTTCATAACAGCGCAAGGACTGACCCAGGGGATCCTGCAGAGTCCAGACAGGGAAACTCTATAGGACAAATGCGGCTCCTTCCACAACAACCCAAAAACTGCTAGAAAAGAAACCAGGAGGAAGGAGAAAGAGGAGGGACCACCTAAAGATTGAGATGAGGCTTGAAAGATCAACCCATTGTAATGCATGGTCCTGCTTTGGATCCTGATCTAGACAAACAAAATTAGGAGATAATAGAGGAAATGTGAACGCTGACTACCTGACCATACTAAAGAAATTAATGATTATTTTCAGGAATGACAGTGATATTGCGGTTACATTTTTCAAGAGTCCTTATCTTTGGAAACACGTACAGAAATATTTACAGAGGACAAGCTACGATGCCTGGATTTTCTTCTACACAACCCAGCGTGGGTGGGCAGTGGGGAATATGGATAATCGAGATTGGCCATAAGTCGGCAACTGTTGGCATTGGTGATGTGGCTTCCTTCTACCTGTGAATTACCGCGTTTCCCCAAAAATAAGACCTAGCCGGACAGTCAGCTCTAATGCGTCTTTTGGAGCAAAAATTAATATAAGACCTGGTATTATATTATATTGACCCAGTCTTATTTTACTATAAAACCGGGTCTATAATATAATATAATATAATATAATATAATATAATATAATATAATATAATATAATATAATATAATATAATACCAGGTTTAATGTAATATAGTATAATATAATCCCAGGTCTTACATTAATTTTTGCTCCCAAAGGCACATTAGAGCTGATTTCCGGCTAGGTCTTATTTTCAGGGAAATGCGGTACTCCGTAATGACAAAGCTGAGCTAAAGAAAGGAGCCACCACCGGATAACCTGGACTTCGTGAACCGTCACTGAGGGCCCATTGGAGGGATCTAAGGGGGGAAGCTGACATTTCCATTGGGTAAAACATTTCGTTACTTTCAGATTGTTTTTCTTTCCTAGGTTAGGGCCTACGTTAAGGAAGCTATAAAGGTGCCAGTTCACCTTCAGGTCCTTGAATAAGCTTTGGAGATAGTCCAGCAGCACTTACAGACCAGCTTAGCCATTCTTCCTCACACAAGCAAGGGCATCCTGGCCCCACACTCCTCTCTACCTCCGGCCACCTGCCCTGGGACACCCCCTTTGAATGGAAGGACATCACCATGAGTGTACCTCCTTCTCCCGATGGCAGTGCTCTCTGAGCCTGCTCTGCCTCAACTTCCCCTCCTAAATGGGACAGACAAACTGCGAGATTCCTTCCTAGAAGGAAGGCTGCCCTCACACAGGCCCGGAGGCCGCGGCACACTCTGGGCTGCCTTTTGGACTCCGTATTCTGGAAGCAGAGCTCCTGACATCACACTTGCGTCCTTTATTCCCTTTCAACTATGCCACCTCTTGAAGCTTCGTATGGGGCAGAACAAGGGCTTGCAAAGGCCACAGATGAGGATGGTGACTGGAGCTAAAGCCACGCTCCCATACTTTCCACCATGTCAAGTTGGCTTGTCATCAAACCCGGCACCATCAGCTCAGCCCAGATCGAGTTCTTCAGCCCAGTTTTAAGGAAAGAAAATACTTCTTTTAGAGTCCAAAGCAACTCTTGTCTGAGCCCTTGACAGCCCCGCCCCCATCCCGCCCCCCAGTTTACACTGGGAGGAAGGAGCATGTCTTCCAGTGTGGGCATAGAGAAGGCCATGCTGTCAGATCAATGCCATTTGGGGGCTCAGCCAGGAGAAGACCTTTTCTAGCAAACTGGGGTAACTTGGAGAAGCTATTCCTGCTCCACACCATCCCAAGACCACCTATCCAAGGCCCAGTGGTGACTCAGGCCGCACCAATTCACCCCCATTCTTTCAGTAAGGCACACTTAAATTAAAGCAATTCCAGCAAGAAAAACCTTATTGAAACGCTCTGGAGGCCAGGGGCTGGAATTATAGACAAATTATAACAAACATCCTTAGTTCTCCACTCATCTTTTGTCAAGGAACTCGGCCTCAGTCTGGACAGAGATGGCCATGGTGAGATGGGGCATGAATTCACTCATATTCCTGGGCAAATGATCTCACTACAGTTGGGGGCAGGCGGGGGCACCTCTCTTCTCCCAACACCTGCCTGGTCAGTCCAGGAGCCAAGAGGCTGGCCAGGAAATGGTCTCCTTTCTCACACACACTTCATCGTACCTCAGCCCCATGCTGGCAGCAGTCAAAAATTTGGCCTAAAATAAGAGGCCAGGAAAACAGCTCAGCTCCAGGGACCCAGCTAGAGAGCAGGGTAGGAGGAAACTAGCTCAGGAGGAAGATGAGTATTAATTTCTGTCTTAGAGGCCCTAGTTCTAAATCAGAAGGTACAGACTCCCCTTATGGAGGAGGTAGCTGACGAACACAAGCTTGAGGCTCCAAGGCTTCCCCAAGCCACCTCCGACACCATCAGACACACACCCTCCCCACTCTGACTTGCTGTGTAGATGAAGAATGAGGGCATAACTTTAAAATTTTTCTTTAGTCTCTTTTCTGGAAAGAAAGAGGACTAACGGGGGGAGAAGACTGGCAGTTGCTCATTCTTTGTGAGGGGTCATGATAGTCACACAGGGTTAGGTGCAGGCCTAGAAAGATCCATGGAGGGAGGTAGGGTGGTGGGGGGGTCCACTGCCTCCAAACAACTACCAAAGCCACCACCTCTCAGAACAAGAGAAAATGAGCAAGAAGAGAGACCTCAAATGCCCCCTTTTCCTCCCCAGAGTTCTCCAACATACAAACTCTCAGTGCTAATCTCAGTTCAGGTTATGTTCCTGACGCAATGCTGAAAGCACCCCAAAAATTCATTTCTGGATTAAGTCATACCGCTCCTCCCAGCTTCCCAAACAGGCAAGGGGGTGACCACAGCAGAAAAGTCAGTCGCTTTTCTTTTTTGTGAATGAACAGGAAGGAAGACACACACACACACACACACACACACACACATACACACGGGAAAGAACATTCACTAGAGTTGAAGTTAAGCCACATTCTCTTACATTCGCATAAAGAGAGAAAGAAGGAAAACAAGGGGAAAAATTACTGGAATGGTGGAAAGGAAAAAACACACACGCGCACACACACACAGAGAAAGGTTTGGTAGCCCTCTCATTACAAGTTGGTTGGGCATAATGTAAACACACTTCTGCCTTGCTTAATCACAGAGTGCCGCCCGTTTAGGTTTGAAAGGCGGCAGTAAATTGGGCGTAGCTGAGTGGAGGCTAAAAATTAACCAGCCATCTCTGTTTCAATTTGTAAGAAAACAAAAGCGGAAAGAAATTATAAAAAGGGAAAGAGTGGGGGGGGGAAAGGAAGAAGAGGAGAACTGAACCACTCTGACCCAAAATGCAGGGTAAAATTGGAAAAGCAATAGAGGAGAACTGGAACTACTTGGAACACAAAAGGAAAAGGAAATTTTAGGGTTTTTTGACTGTTTGTTTCTTTAAGACCTCTCCTGCACTCCCTTACATGTCTGTGCCCCCACCCCAGCAGAAGTGCGAGGGCTACTGGGTAAGATCCTGGGGTCTTACCAATTCAGCGAAACACGGGTGAAAGGGAAGAGAGAGCATAAGGAATCTCGTGCTCCTTTTTACTCTCTATGAAATCAAATGACTTTCCTAACTCTCCAACAGCAAAATCCCAGCCAAAACAGGTCCTGCCTGGGCACCTGGGCCCCAGAATCTGCCTGCTTCTGCTTTCTCTCCTCTTTTCTATTCATTGTGTCTCATATCCTGGGGTTTTATGCACCCCTCTCTCCACGGAACTGCTGTCCATCCCGCTTGTGCCAAATCCGGCTTTTCCCCAGAACTTGAGGGGAAGCAGCAGGAAAGCCACTACCTGCCCCCCAATACTATTTCTGATTCATTTAAAATAAGAGCAACCAGTGATTTTTTTGGAGAGGGGTGTTCATCAGAAACTCTCACCATCATGGGTAATTCTGGGACATCATGGCCCCAGTCCTAAGACCTGCAGCATCTCTTGGGTAAGATGAGTCCTCCAAAGATGGAGATGCAAGAAAATCAGGGACATGGCAAGGGAGCCAAGGAGGAAGAATGGAGAGGGTGGAGGTAAACAGAAAAAGGGAAAAGGCAACATCAAATGTGCTGCAGGCCTCCACAGGACGGGGCACTCGGTAGGCCCATTGGGTGTATGGTTTGGACAGAAGAGGAACAATAAACAGAACAAATGCCAGCAAGTAAAATAAAATGATGGGGGGGGGGGCGCGACTGAGAGCGACCTACCGGGAGTGTGGACAAAGTAAGCCAGATAAAGATCCAGTTCTTTGATTGTGACTCCAATGTGATGTGGCTGGACGCACAGGCCGGGGTTCGAGCACTGGGGCGACTTGTAGAGCCGCTCTCCATCAGTACTTTCCAGGGGGATCCCCTTAAACAAAATCACCATGACCAGGTCCAGTCGCCACACCTTGTCGGCCTGGCGCAGGCAGTCAATCCGCCGGATCTTGCCCTTCTGGTCGGGGTTGGAGAGCACGCAGCAGGGGGGCTTCTTGCCCGTGATGGTCAGCACGAAGTCCTCTCGGAACTCGGGCCGGATGTCTTTGCGCAGCTTGGCCAGCAGCCGGGATGCCCACTTCTGCTTGATCTCGGGCTTCTCGCCCAGCAGCTCGTCCTTCACCGCCCGCTCCTCGTCCTTCGACATCCGCTTCTCGTGCTTCTTGAAGTACTTGCGCTTCCGCGCCTGCAGGTTGAACCAGGTGTAGGAGAAGGCGCGGACGTGAGGCAGCAGTGCCTCGATGAACGGGTGGAACTCATCCTGCAGGCGGCAAGCCGGGAGCATGCGGGGCGAGGGAGGACGGGAGGAGGGGAAAAGAGAGAAGGAGAAAAGAAGCGTTAGAAGGGGGTACAGGAGAAACCCTCTTCTCCTCCTCCCCCCCAACGACAATTTCCTCTTGCGATTGTTCTAGGAAAGTGTGGTCCGGAGCCACCACCAGTCTAGCCAGCCGCTTGCTCCCATCTCAGCCTCAGCAGCCAGACAGAGGCATCCGGAGCCTGAGCACACACCTATTCTCTCTCTCTCTCTCTCTCTCTCTCTCTCTCTCTCTCTCTCTCTCTCTCTCACTCACACACACGCGCGCACAGACAACGTTGCCGTCCACACACACACGCTGCTGGTATCCCCGCCAGGCTCTGTCGCGCCCATGACATCTCCATGTTCTATCGCAGCCTGGAACTCGTGTCAGCTCGCCCCAGCGCGGTGTCCGATCTGCACAGACGTCTGCCCGTGGACGCACACTCAGGGCGTGTGGAGGCCGCCTCGCGCCCCAACACCAGTCGGTTTTTGGCCACCCCCAAGAAGAGAGAACATGACATCCACCAGCGAGAGAGCGAGGAAACGGATTTGGCTTCCTCCTCCCCGGCCTGTTTTCATTTTCTTTTTTCCTGCTCCAACTGGAACATCCACCCCAGCATTTTTAAAAATCAGATCTAAATTCGAAATATGTGATTTCAGCTTTGTTATCGACACCAATATTAATGTTAATCACAGTAATAAGGAACAAAACACTTCTTGTTAGCACAAATAAGGTGGTTGTCTCGGCCACATTAGGGTTAAAAGCTACATGGGGTGTCCTGCACCCCGTCCCCACTGACCCCGTCACCCTCTTTCGCACTCAGGTGACAGAGGGCCAGGCTCTCGCTGTCGGGGTTTTTTTTTTTTTTTTTTTTTTTTGCTTGTTTGCTTGTTTGAAGTTTAAATAATAATTGATTTCTGTTTACAAAAATAAAACTGGAAAAAAATAAATAATTACCATTGATCTGAAGCACCCGGCAAAGCCCAACGCCCGATTCTGAGCTTCTGGACTCAACAGAGTTGTGAGTTGGGGGCGGGTGGGGGGAGGGGGAGGGGGAGGAGCAGGGGAGGAAGGTAAATGTTTTAAAGGGGGTTATTATTGGTGTTCTGGGGAATAGGGGCCGGGCTTGGGTGGATTCTCAAACCCTTCCCCCTCCCCCCCCACGCTCCATTGCACAGAAGGGGGAAATTAATATTTTTTTTTGAAAAGGAGCAAAAAGAAAGAAAGGTCAGGGATAGCAAGCAGAGAGAGGGAGCGAGCCAGTTGCCACACACGCCAGGTAAACAAAAGCCAACAAAATTGTTTTTTTCAGTTTTGCCCCCTGTGCATCCTCTTCCAGTTAAAAAAAGAGAAAAATATGCAAAATTTAAAAATCAAAATCTACCTCCCAACGCCCCCAACCCACAACACGCCCTACCCCACCCCCCGTGCAAAACAAAACAAAAACAAAAACCAGGAGAGGGAAAAGCAGCAGCTGAAGAAAAAGGCTTTCGGCTTTGGCAGCGGCACAGGGGTGTAAACTTGGAGCTGCCTCCCTCCGCCTCTGAGCCTGATCGCCGGCAAAGGGGGAGCTCGCAGATTCCCGGGGAAGGGGACGAGTTCGGACCGGCTGCAGACCGTCTCTGGCAGACGCGTGCTAAAGAGAGAGGGAGCGAGGGAGGGAGGGAAGAAGAGAGAAAGAGAAAGAGGGAGAGAGAGAGAAAGAGGGAGAGAGAGAGGGAGGACGTGGATGGGATGGGTGTGTGTGTGTGTGTGTGTGTGTGTGTGTGTGTGTGTGCCCGCGCGCGCGCGCGCGCGCGCTGCTTGGGTTTTGGGTGGTTTTTTTTTTTCCTTCTTTTCTCTCAAACTCCCTCTCTCTCTCCCCTTTCATGCTCAATCCCTATCCATTTGCTTGTGCCAAAGCCAGTAAAGGGGGGGAGGAGGAAGGAGAGAGAGAGAGAGAGAGACAGAGAGAGAGAGAGAGAGAGAGAGAGAGAGAGAGAGATCCACCTATTTGGCAATGAGACATCCTGGAGCAGCCAATGGCTGCGTCCGAGGGGAGGAGGAAACCGGGCGAGCAGGGAGGGTGGGGAGAGCCCCCGGCAGTTGGAGACCAAAAACAATTTGCCCAATCGACAAGTTCACGTCTAATGAACAAGCAAAGTCCAGCAGTTATGAATTTTTCATTCCAGGCTCCCACTCGGGTCCATTTGGCAGCGGCCACCCAGCAAATTTGAAGTGGGTGGGGTGGGGTGGAGGCTAGGATGGAGGAAGACTCGCAATCTTTTTTTCAAGCCAGAAAAATAAATAAATAAAGGCCTGACTCCCGCGGGCTGGAGGGCAGGCGGGCAGGAGCCCCAGAAGGCCTTGGGGAAAGCAGCTGCGCCTTCTCTCTGTGTTTTGGTTTCAGTCTCTTTCTCTCAGGCCTGCACACTCTTTTTCTGGTTCTATTTCTTTTTTTATTTATGGAGCGCACAGGGGCGAGTGGAAGTTTTCCTCCCCGGCCATACAGGAGCCGTGCTATGAATAGAAAGAGAAAAAAGAGAGCTCCAAAGTGTCGATGCCAGCAGGACTTCCAGGGCAGGGACCCGGTGCCCAGGGTGCAGCCACCTCTTCATCTTGGGGTCTGGCAGCTGCTCACAGGAGCACTCCCAGACCAGGCGGCCCCCAGCACCCCGCAACTCCCTTCCCCAGCCCCCCAGCAAGCTCGGCAGCCTCCCTGGGCCCACACCCAGCCACGCACGCTCCATTAGCAGTGACAAGGGATGCCAACGCAATGCAGCTCGGCTCGAGAAACTGCAACAGTTTATGAAAATAGCCTCCTGTCACAGCACTCCGCTGACAAGCACTCCATGCAGCCACAAACACAACAGCCAACCCCGGGAGAAGTGACAAAGGCAGGAAGATGGACACTACTTCCCAACACTGAGTCCTACTGACACCTCCCCCCACCACCCAGAGCTTAATTCTTTGCTTTCTCCCGCTCTGTCTCCTCCACTTGACTGGTGTTTAGTGTTTCTTGGTTGGAGGAGGGGAACACTCATCGTTCCCCCAATTCAATTCAGACTCAAGGGCCTGAATCATACGGAGCAAGGTGCAAGAGCATAAAATAAGAAACCTGAAGGGAGAGAGCTAAGAAAGCAAACAACAGAAGAGAAAGACAAGGAAAATTGAGACAACCTTGGGGAAACTGAGTCACAGAGAAGCGGCCCACCATGGAGCCCCTGTTCCTGGGCCTTCCTCCCAGGAAGGCCAAAAGGTGAGCATTGCAGAGGAAAGCCAAAGTGTGTCTCCACGGGGGTTTTCTCTGGGAGGGGCTATTGAGCAGCCTTGCCTCAGCCTTGCCTCAGAAGCAATAAGCAGGATACAGTTATTAAAGAAACAAATTGCAGAGGAGGATGAGAACATCACCAGGGAGAGACTGCTCCTGCTCAGGGACCATCCCTACAGCTGCCCTCTGCTCAGGTGAGCTCAGCCCTCAGCTGGCAACGAAAAAAGGTCACTGCTCACTGGCGCCCTTCTTTCCCATCTGAAACTCTGTGCTTGGTGGCCTTTATGTTCTGCGAAAAGGTTCCCGGAAGAGTGCCTGGGGTGTGCCAAAACAAAACATGCAGCCCTGGACTGGCACTGAACCCTGACAATGGGAAAGGTGCCGCCCAGCACCTGGGACCCCAGACTTAGGACTCCAGTCTGGGCCCTGAATGGTCTGAAGTAAGCTCATGGTTGACCCTGACTGAAACCGTTAGAGGTGAGACAGAGGGAGGCAGATGTCATTTCGGATAGGCCTCTAAGGGTGGTGTTCAATAATTAACATCATGTTAATAACCAGCTTCGGTCCAATTAGCCAAAGATGTTAGCTGAGTGACATAAGATACCAGACCATGCCTCTCCACCTTGAGAGAAGCAATCTTACTTTCTAAAGTCAAGATGAAACAGTAGAAACTACAAGTTGAGTTTATATTTGGCACGGCGGTGTTTTTCTGGTATTTTGATTTACATCAAATATTAGACACCGAACAGAAAATGGCCAACGTGAGCCTCCTGGAGAATTCTGGTATGTTCAGTTTCACAGACCACAGTGCCGAGTAGAAGAGACTCGCTGAACATGGGTTGATTCTGAATCTGGTGGTACAACTACGGTAGGTAGGTGGTGGGGAGATGGCAGATGGAAGGATCCACATGGAAGTTAGAGTAGCAGGAGGAGATCCATGATTCACTCCTGGATGGAGGGAGGGATCAAAGGTCGAGAGTGGTGGAGAGACTGGACATACAAGTGACCTAGGAGGGCCAGTGGAGTGTCTCAGTGGAGCTTCAGGGACCCACGCAGAGCCCATCTCACCCCCTCAACATTCCCTTAACAGGAGCAACAGGCCCTTCCTAGGACAATCATCAATTGTCCTTCTTCTGCCAGGGGCCATAACCTTGAAGGTGAGCAGAGAGGATTCCCTGGAGAGCAGCGCTCTCCCTTCACCTAGTTCCCCCAGTAGAAGAGGTATTCCGAATGCTTGGGGAGGGAGGGGAGAAGGTCTCCCTCTCTCTCCAGTGGGCAAACACAGAGAAGAATCTCACTCAGGTTCCATTAGAAACACTTGGCACACCTCCACCCATGCAGCCCCCTTCTCCTGCATGCCAGTGGTGGTGGCTCTAAGCCCTGGACACGCCCCTCAGGAGGACCAGACAAAGGGGGACTGTCCCCCTTTTGTTAAGAGAATGGAGGCTCCTGTTGGAAGATTACCTGTCCCAGACCCAGACTCCTTCTCTTCTTCCTTCCTGTAGCCCCTTGGTCTCCTGCAGGGAGCTCAGTTGCTCAGCACCCTGAATCCAGAATAGAGCCAAGACAAAAACCCGCAGACAACACAAGGTTCCTCCAGGGCTGAGTTATCCACAAGTCCAAGGGTTCATAGGATAGAGGGAGCAAAGGGACAGGCAGGCCTCTGAGGAAAATGCGAGGGGAAGGGGGAATGGGAATTAGAAATAACAACCAAAAACCAAGGGGAAAGGAAGTTAGTGATGCTCGTGAGAGTAGTGAGCGGAAAAGAAAATTAAAAACGAGAAGTGGAAAAAATAAAGGAAAAGCAGCGAAACTTTTGGGGGAAAGTTATTTTCCCCATTTAAAAGAAATACCGAGAAGCCAGAGATAAGAATTTAAAAATTCACGAGCTTTTGGTTTGTGGAAAGCAATTTTTCTGCCTTTGTGAGGGAGAGGCCTCTCTTGTTATTGTCGAGTATATAGAATTTTATTTAAAAAAAACAGCAACAGTTTACACTGAAACATTTCTAAAATACCCATCACTAGGAGAAATGTGGTCCCAAAAGGAAAAGACTGAGCAGGCCACCAAAAAAAAAAAAAAAAAAAAAAAAAAATAGAGAGAGAGAGAGAGAGAGAAAGCCAAAACTGCAAAGAGAGAGAAGGATGACGATGGAGGGGAAAAGGGCTCTGGGACTGGAGGGGGGAAATAAAAGCTAAGGAAAATGACTGTTTCGGTCGCAAGAAAGTGAAACATGTGGTTTTCCAAAATTCCACAAAACAAATGAGGCCTTGTAGATTATTTAAGGGAAAATAGAAAAATAAGTACAGAACCTCACATATACAATATTCAAAAGTATTCAGGAAACAAAATAATTTTCCCAGCCTGAGATCAGCGTCTTAACTGGCCCATAGCTGCTAATAGTGAAACATCTAGAAGCTCAAGAAGTTGTTTCTTTAAAGACAGGGCCACTGTTTGGAGGTCTCTTTATCTTTAAAAAAAATCCTATTTGTCCACATCCTGCTTGCTTTAAGGCCCAGGTTTATTTTTTTAGATCCTGGATACATGCTAATTTTATACATATACATATATATACATATATATATATGTATATGTGTGTGTGTGTATATATATATATATATATATATATATATATATATAAATCCATGTTAATTTGGATAACTATACACAGTTAGTGCAAATAATTGACAGCCTACACAGAAATTACCAGATATTTCAGTATCTATTTTACTACTGCATATCAGCAGCTTGGGTGAAAAAGGACACAGGAAATTTTAAAAGGCCCCAATTAGTCTGCCCAATTCCTGGCATTTCATAATTCAGTCTTGGACCGAACCAAAAAAGCAGACTTCGACTTTGTATCTCCGAGATCTCCCATCTTGTCCCACAGAAGGGACACAAGAAGGCAGTGGCGGCCTCTGGGACAGATAGAGAGAGAACTGTAGGCAGAAAAAGGAAGGATCCCGGCTGCTTGTCCTAGAGGTAGGTGGGGCCTCCCCTCTGGGGGGGTGGGGGGCAGGCTGGAAGGGGCTCTGCCGCCAGAGTAAAATCATCCAAGAGTCCGGAAAAGCCAGACATGGAAACCAGAAATGTACTTTGCGAGGAGGCGAGGAGAATTTGGATAAAGCGGGTTTTTGGCTGCCTTGGGCCTGTTTTCCTCTGCTCAGGAAAGGCGGCCCCGCAAGGTTTTCCCAGCGTCCTCAAGCTGGCTGAATGGATTTGTCCCACACCCCAGTGCTGGGTCTAGGACTGGGCCTGCCTCAGAACCAGGCTGCACACTACTCTCCTACAAAACCGCCCCCCCCCTGCCCTTCCTTTTCTCCTCCTGACTACAAACCGGGAGTAGTGGTCTGGGATCGGGCCAACAGGCAGCCTCGTTCTGGCTCTAAACACTACCCTGCTCCAGGCACATCTCCCCTCACCCTCCTGGCACCGAATGAAATAGGGTAGGAACAGGGGACTGGGGGAGACAATCTTTTCTCTCTAGTGTAACTGGAAAGTGTTTACTTTCATCCTCTACAGGGGATGGGAAACAAAAACCCTAGTCTTTAATTCATTATTTAGCTTGAAACTTCCTTGTGTCACCAAATATTATAGAAGTAAAAGACGGGAAGACCAGAGCCCTCTTCTCCAACCGGGGGGGCTATGTGGAGATGGGGCCCTTCGCAGAGCGCACAGGACAGATGACAGCCAAGAGCTTCAAGGGGCAAGGGCAGTGCAGAGCCTGCACCTCACCCACCTCTTAGGCCTGAAAAGTGTCACACCAGGTGGCCAAGAGCCTTGGAAGAAGGAAGAACGCCTGGGCCAGCTTTACAAGTTTCTCTAAAAGAACTGAAAAATGGACAAAAGGCCAGGGAAGGGAAGACCAGCACGTGAAGATGAGCTCTGCGCCCAGCACACTGTGAAAACGTCCACAGGGCAAGAGAGAAGGCCAGAGCAAAAGGCAAAATGTTGAAAACTTGCTGGAGGCAAACTGCCAACTACCGACCCCCAAAAAGTATTGGGGTGCCTACAGGGGAGATGTTCCTCTCCCTACCCCCCACCAGGAGTCCTGCACCTCAGAGACTCCACCGGCAACCTTGCCAGGCCCTCTGCCAGAGATCCACCAGGATCCGCTGTGACACCCTTTTGCTTTATTAGGTCTATTCCCCCTGCCACAGGAGAGAAGGGTCAGGGTGAGCGAGGAGAGTTTCTCTGAGGCCCTGTGCCCTTGCCTGGTCTGCACTCCCCGCACCCTTGGCCTAGAGAGAGCCTCTTTCTTGCAGTTGCTGCGGCAACAGGCAGTGCCCAGAGCCCAGGGCAGACAGCGGGAGGCCGGGATGGGAACAGCCCAGGGTTTTCACAGCTTCAGGGCTCAGGAGAGCTGGGCGGGCTCTGTCTGGGCAAGTGGCTTCCCCAAAAAGTACAATTTTAGGAGTTGGAAGGAAGACATTTTTCAATCCCTCAAAATGTATTGCTCCCCACAACTATTTTATTATCAGGATCATTGCCAAAGAAACCCAAGAATCCTCATTCCCCTGGTGTGTAGCCCCTTTGGAGGCCGGCATGGAGGGTGCCCGGAGCTCAAGACCGTGCACACCCCTCGGCCACAATCCGTTCCACCGCGGCTCCCTTTTTTTCTCCCCCTCTCTCCCCCTCTGTGTCCTCGAGCTCCAACACAAACTGTTTGCACGGGAAGTCTCCCTCTATGACCCGATTCAGCACACACAAGAGAAAACTGTGGGCGACAGACCCAACGTCCTAACGAACTTGAGTTAATTAATGCTAAGGAAGAAAAGAGGCTCCCTCGCTCTGTTGAATCACGGTTCACTAGCCCTTTCAGTGTGCTGTGGGTGGAGGAAAAAAAAAGAACTTTTTGGTTCAAATATTTTTGGGGGGCGAAAGGAAAACAAAAACACCGCAGAAGGGCCTCAGAGGGCGAAGCTGTCAGTACCTGCCGGGAGGAGCAGAGGCCACGGCAGCGAGTGTCCTCCCCCAGCTTCTGGCCTGAGCGGCAGCACTGGAAAGGCCAAGAGGGTAAAGAAAAGGCAGGGGATTATCAATTGATTTCAGACCTGTTCAAATAAATTGCTCCAAATATTGTACTGTCAGACTATAAGACTATATATATATATATATATATATATATATATATATATGAATATTTTTAAGCTCAAACCCAACAACTCAGTTTGAGTAGAGCCGTGAAAATGCTTTAACATTGCAGAAAAACGAAGTACGTATGGCACGCATACAAAAAATTTAAGTGTGCAGAAAAAAAGAAGAGGTGGTAATGGAGGGGCAGGAGAACAGCTGCAATTTTGCTTTCCAGATGTTGACAGCAAAGTGTAATTGGCAAGTAACTTCCTTCTTACCACTTTTTATCCTTTGGTCCTGAGATGTTAAAATACTACAGCTAGACTTAAGTCTGCAGGCGGTCTCCAGGCACTCTGCACACGTGGACAGGTCAGGAAGCCTCGTGGGCCACACGCGTGCGAGTTTTATTATCAGCCCACTAATTTTTACAAGCCCTTCCACCATCCCTTAGCAGGGAGGCCTGAGCAAAGCAGGCTGGAGGACATTCTTATTTAAATTATTATTATTATCATTATTATTATTATTATTATTATTATTATTATTTTGTAATGCACAGCCTTTACTTTTGAGACTGGGACTTCCTTTTTTAAAAATAAACTTTTTAACTGAAGTGTGGTAGGTATAAAGAAGAGCGCACAGCTCTAAGTCTGACGCATGATATATTTTCACAAAGTGAACACACCTGTGTAACCCCACCCAGGTTAAGCAATAGAACATTTTCAGCACTGTCGAACGGGCCTTGAGTTTTTAAGCTATAGAGTTCTTGCAATTCATATGCCTTAGAAATAGTTCCTGCCCACACCACTAACTTCACGTTTGAGCACCTATGTACACACGTGTGTTACAAAGCATGGTGCAGTACTCATGTGACCACAAAAACCCATAGTGAAAAAAAGCCCCTCACCTCCTCACTGCTGCAGAGGGGTTTCTATGCCTCTCTCACTCGGTGCCTCTGATCCCATCAACAGGGCAACCAACAGTGCAGCAGCGTTAGCACACTAGTGGATGTGTGCGTGGGGGGGAACAGTCAGGGCCCACCAAACTGAAAACCTGAACAGCCATAGTGACAGTGGGGAATAAGCAGGCAGGAACTGAGGGGCCTCGGTACATGTGGGTTATGGGGGGAAGAGGCTCTGCAGAGTCCGGGGTTCCTGACAATCGAGGCACGGGGCCCTCAGCTCAGTCCATACGAGCCTTGCAGGGAGAGGAAGGGGGTGGAAAAGGCACGAAGGGGGCCTTGAGAGTGAGGGGATCCTGGGGCAGGGTTGCCGCGGGAAGGGAGGCCCAGCCCAGCGGCATCTGCCTCCCCCTTCCCTGGCTCCAGCCCCAGCTGGCTTCCCCCTCACTTTCACTCACACTAAATTTACTTTATAATTTTAAAATTAAATTTTTTAAAAAGCAGGAAAGAGAAAGCACTTGAAGGCAAAATACCTCCCACAATATCTCTCCGAGAGGAGGGAAAAGTTTCTGCTTATGTAAAAAGACGAATGCAAGGGATCACTGAAAAGTAAGCATCGAATAACAAGGAAAATAAAAGAGAAACACATTTAATTAAAAACACCTGAAGCAAATAAATAAAAAACTCCCTTTGCAAGGCAAAAGCACTACACAGCCACTGGCGCCAGTGGGCACCAGCCCTTACCCCCATTTCTTACCCACTGTCCCCTTTTCTTTTCTCTTGGGTAGCTGCGTGTTCCCCAAGCACTGCGGAAGCCCCTTTTCCTCTCCAGCCGTCCACCCCACACCTGGGGGAAGGACCAAGGCAGCCTTTTAGCCTCCCACCAGACTGGAGCAAACCTGTGCAACCCTGACAAAGAGCCCGTTCCTCTATTTCCACATCTTCCCAGGCGGTGCCCACCGAAAGCCCTGAACCGTGCACTCCTGCTCCAGATCTAGGCCCTGTGGTTGGTGGCATTGTCCTGGGGCTGGACGCCAGGCCCAGCCCAAAGTGGGTAGCTCTCTCCCCTATCAAGGGTGTGGGGCTGCCAAGGCGGGTTCTTGAGGACCGCATTTTCTTTTCCTACTGCATATTGGGCTGGGAAGAAAGAACTATTCAGCTTAATTGAAAATATGACATGGGATCTGAGCTCTCTGAGCCTGTGATCTTTAGAAGCAGTTGATTACTTGATCCCTTTTTTGGGGGGTTGTTCAGAGTAGGCGTGGAGACTCTGCATCTGAGACCCCCACCAGTCTTACGCTCCCACCAGCCCCGCCGCCTGGGAAACGCGCCCTCGGCTGGCACGGTGGTACCAGAGCCCAGAGCCCGGCTCCTTTCTTCCTTTCTTTCTTTTTTAAATCGCTCTAGCGCAAACCAGGCAGTGGGTCAGGGCCCAGAGGCGGGGGAGGGAAGAGGAGAGGGTAGTCTCTGAAAGAGGGTAAAAAAGGAAAGCGAGGTTCCAACTCTGGGAGAAGAACGGCCGCCGCAAGTTTCCCGGCTTGTGCCAGTTTGGGGATTTGCGAATCAGACCGGAGCGGAGGGAAAGGCGGGTGAGAAAAAAAGCCCGCATTAAAACCAACCAGCTCTGCCTAAAAGAGCACTTTCCACTCTTAAATAAGACAATGCTGAAAGGAGAGGAGAGACGAGTTATTTCTCACTCTTTAATTATTCCAATGCTTAGCGTTATTAAAAAAACCACACACATTAGCCAATGATATATTCTAACCTTCAACAAAGCTGGTATTTTTCTCTGATTACAGACTTTGCCGTGGCAAACCCGGGCTCCAACGACAGAGACAGCGCAGAAGCGCGCTCCTAAATGGGACACACTTTTATTAAAATCGTAATAATCCTTGCAATTCTACAGTGCCTTTTCAGCGGTGCAGATCCCAGGTGCCCCACACCGAGTTCTACCAGGGAACCGGCGACCAAAAGCTCCGTCGAGAGGCAGGCAAGGCTCGCCAGCTCCACGGAGCGCCACGGGCACATATTTTTCTTTCTTTTTTTAACAGCCTGTTTCCATCATTCAGCTTTTTTCTCATGCTGTTTTTTTTTTTTTTAAGTAAAACTCCTTTAAATTTTTAAAATACCTATTTTTAAGAGGGAAAAGATGACCCAAAATATAAGGGGGGAGAAGGGGCCAAGTGTGATCTGGGAGCTTGAGGGGTGGGCAGGGGAGTTGCTGCTGGGATGGGCAGCCTCTGGGTCCAGGGTGCCCCAGATCACCTCCCCCAGCGCAACTGGAGCAGGGTGAGTCATTTGCACGTGGAAAAGGAAAGGACCTAACACCACCAGCGCTCATTTAAGTAATTCGGGTGATGAGAAGTTGGGTTTATGACTGGCTTCCGATGGGGCCGCTGGGAGGCCCCTGGGCGCTTTCTCTGAATGTCCAGGGGCTGCTAGGGCTCTAGTGGGTGGCTGGGGGTGGGCATTAGCCGGACACCAGCCTCTTCGTCCAACAGGTTAAGTCGGGCCCATTGGGCGCATACCGTTCTTTTTCCATTTTTCCACCTCCTCCCCAGGCCTGCCCAGGAAGTGCTGCAAAACGGCTGGTAGTAATGGCTGGGGAGACCTTAGCGGCCCAAATTCAAGAAGCCCACCTGAGAGGAAAGGCGGTGTTGAACAGAGAATCTGGGAGAACTTTTTTTTTTTTTAAATAAAAGGTTCTTGGAGGCTGTGCAACTGCGCGGCCTGAAGGCAGAGGAGACGGAAAGGGAAAGCGCATTTTCTGCCACTTAGTCACATTTCTTCCCCGTGCTCGCTGGAGGCCAAACGCCCCCAAACCCAGCCAACCCTCGAAACAAACAAAAATCTCCCCTGGTAAATTTCCCCACCCTTATTCCCAAAAATGAGGCGGCTTGGAGTTAAATGGAGAGGCTCCTGCGAGTCCTGAGGTCTGGAGGCGGTGACACGCACCAAGCGGCGCGGAAGAGGGAACCCTCTCCAATCGATGTCTCTAAGTTGCCCTCGGATTCTGGGGCACTTAAACCCAAAAGTCCCCGGAGCAGCCACAGAATAACAGGGCTCATCAACGTTGCATTCATTTCCAAAGCCCTCACGCGCATTAGCCCGTCTGGTATGAGTGGGCACAGGAGGGAAACTGAGGTAAAGGCGGCCCTGAGCTCTACCCTGCGCGCCTGGGAACTAAACCCGCCTAGAGGCCAAAACGTCCGCCTCCATTTGAGCACTTAATGGCGACGGCCTTCGATCCTGCAAAAGGCCAGCGCCCCAGAACGCTAACCACGCGGGTTCTCGATGCCTACATCCGGAGTCACGTTTTTTAGGGATCGCTGTGAGGGGTGAGACCGCGCTGGGCAGCAGGGAGCCGCGCCTGCGCAGTGTGGGGCAGAAGGACGCAACAGGGGACACCCTTCTCACCCAGGGTCTACAAGGTGACACCATTTGGGGTGCCCCATCTATCGCAGCAGCTCCTTTACACCTGTTCCCAGTGTCCTGTGACCTGCCCGCAGGGGCAGCAGTCCTCACTCCTCGCTCAACGCCTGAAGCCGGTCGACATTAGCGATCCAACCCCGTGCCACAGGCGCTTCCCACTTCAGGGTTCTCCATGCGCCTCTTCCCGCCTTTTCGCCTCTGCGCCCCCGCGCACTTCCGACCTTGTTCAGAGCCTGCTGGTGGCTGGCGGCGCTCTAGGGCCCCAGAGACAGCTGTCCGTACCGTCGAGGCTGTGCTGTCCCCTCCCACCCCGTGGTGCCAGAGCAAGTGACCTTGAGAGTCAGCACCCATGTTCTGCGGGGTGGAAAACACAGTCCTCCCCCTACCTGAGGTTTCCCCACTACCTCTACCTACCTGTGTCTGCCCCCCTAGACGTGAGCCAATTGCGGAGGGTCCCGCAAATGCCACGAGCAAAGAACACCCGGGAGGTGACAATGAAAGGAACCCGTAGGCAGAGGGCACCTGCTGATGGGCACACCCAGGGGCTAGCACACAGGGCACAGGCAGTATGTCTTTGCTGAGGTTTGCACAGGCACACGAGGTGATTAATGCACACGTGGACTGGGTAGGCTCCATGGCGATGTGGGGGGCTGAAAAGGGAGGCGTGGAGGGACGTTTTACTGTAACTTTATTCAGCCAGGTTGTGGCACCGAAGGGAGTCCTGGGACACCCCCACACCTGCCTTAAGGAATGTGCTTATATTTTAAGCTATCTCCCCCCACACCTCCAAAACCCACCCACACTTACTCCTGAGGTCCATGGTTTGCAGAGGGTCCCGCCCCCACGCCCTGGGTGCACCTGAGGGGAAAGCCAGGAGGGCTAGTAGCGCAGGGCCTGAACTGCCAAGCTGGACTCAGGGGGCAAATGGAAGTTTCGCCTGAGGAGGGGAGAAATTAAATGGCCTCTTTGTGAAGAGGAATTGCGGGCCGTCACTCAGGATTAATTTAAGCAGCAACAGCAAACACACCAAAAAGCAACATCTCGCCACCAGCACCCACCCCCGCAACTGTGTTTCGGGGAGGACCTTTTCAGGGGAGGAGGGGGTGTTCCTGGCCTTTAAAAACATGGGGCATCCACAATCGGAAAGCGAAAGACTGCACCCACCTCGCCCCACATCCCTGCTTGGTGAAATGGGTTTTGCAGGTTTGGGAGGAAGCCGAGTGGGGGTGGTAAAAATCCAAGTACAGACGTGGAGCAGGAATGGGGGGAGGTTCTTAACATATAAAAATATAGAGAGAGGTACAAATTTTCAATATAAATATAGCACACGCAGGGGAGCTACTGGGCAGCCTGGGTCATCTCACCTGTGCCCCCAGGGACATTTGGGAAAGCGGTGTTCTAAGAGAAATGGGGGCAGTGGGAATTAGGCCTCCACTTCCCAGTCCCCTCCCCCAACAACCTGAATGCGGCTTTGGAGCCAGGTGCCCAGGGCGGCCTGGCAGGTGTGCGATTCACGTGAAACACACGCATATGTAGGCTGGGAAGGTGAGTGCCCACGTGGGCCTGGAGCCACGTGCGTGGGCACCAGCGGCTTGTGCAGGCTCACGAACCCACCTGAGCCCGGGACCCCCATGGGAATGTAGGACAGTACCTAATGGGTGCAAGAGGAGGGGGGGGGAAGAGGAGAGGGGAGAGAGAGAGAGAGAGAGAGAGAGAGAGTTCGGGACCCCGATGATCTGCTGTTGGGCAAGGGCGTGTTTATGGGCATGTGCTACCTGGCAGCCCCATTGGGCTGTCAGGCCTGGTTGTGCATATAAGCTGGCGGTGCCTGGGATCCCGGTCTGGCGCCGGGCAAGGGCGTACTGGACCCCAGGCGGAGCCACTCTGAAGGATCTGAAGGAGCGTGCTTCTGTGCGTGCATGTATCTGAGTGCCCGCTGAGGTTTCAGACATGGGCGCACGTGCGTCCGGGTGTCCCATCCGGCCGCCACGCAGAACTGTGCGCATGTACTTGCACGCGCCCTAGGAGTGGCCACGTGCGCCCGGGGCCACCGTCGTGGCTGGGTTGAGCCCGGATCTACCCCCAAGCGGGCCAGGGGGCAGGGCCGGCCGCCCCGCGGGCTTTGGCGGGATGTCGTCGGAGCAGTGTTGGTTTTGGCCGGGGCAGCTCTAATGGGGGAAGCCCCGGGGAGCGGGCGGGGGTGGAACAAAGAAGAAAAAAGCAAGGGAAGGCGGACTGCAGAGGAGGAAGAGGAGGAAGCGCCTTGGAATGCGGAGTGCCCTGGGGAGTAAGGGTGCAGGGTGCCTGAGGCTTCTGGGCCGGGCTTGCGCGGAGGGGGCCTAGGAGCCCATGGCTGTCACTTCTCCCATGTGAGCAGGGGCAGAGCTTTTGAGGACCCTGAACTTTTCTGTCTCCCTGGCTCCAGCCAAAAGGCTCCTACACAAGGAAATCTCACAAGTCAGCAAGCTGCACCGCAGTGGGCTACAAAAAGCCAAGTAGCATTTGGGGTGGAGGGCATGGCTCAAATTTCCTCAGCCAAGGTTAGACAGTTTGAGGGCCCTTTCCCCTGTTTCTTGACTGGACTGCTTAAAACCTCACTTTTCCCAATCTGGGGAATGGGAAGGGACTCTCCATGGGGTAGGTGAGGAGGGGTGGCTTCAAGTAGATAGGAGTGGGTTGAAAAGCAGGATGACCTGTTTGAGTCTTGCTTGCCCTGTGGGCCTAATTCCTGCCACCCCACTTCTAGCCCCATGACCTTGGCACTTGACTTTTTGGCCTCTGTTTCCTCATCTGTAAAACAGGTTACTCATACCTGCCTCATATTGGGTTACAGGAGGTCACGTGCACCCGCCCATTGCCCTGGCATAACTGCTCTGGAGTTGGTAGCTGTTATTTTTATTGTGAGGAGTCTATGGCTGTGACAAGCTGTGATGCTTGGTGTGATCGCGTGAGGCTGGCTGTGTGTGCGACTGTGCTGCTGTGTGTGTGCGCGTGTGACAGGTTGTGTGTGAGACTGTGCGTGGACGACAGATTGTGCCGGTGTGTGGCAGTGCCTGTGACAGGCTGTCACTGTGTGACAGACTGCGGGTGGTGGGGTGTTGTGAGTACCGACTGTGAGTGGAAATGAGGCAGTGTGTGGGGCTGGGACCGGGGGACCCCAGCAAAGCTACCTTGGTGAGGGTCTGGCTGACAGTAAGACTGGGAGGCTCTTGCGGACTGGGGGGGGGGACGTCTAGTGTCCCCTGGGGCCTTGGCCTTTCTTTTGTGTTGAGTGAGACCCCACCAGCTTGCAAACCTCAGGAGGTGACAAGTCAGAGGGACCCTATGACAGAGCCTCATTTTTACCTACTGTGTCAGTTCAGATGCCCACCCCCAGCTTCATGCCTGGGTTTGTGGGACCCCAGGAGGGACATCAGTGACCTCCAGGCATGGAGGACTCCAGGCCTCGCTGGCTTTAATGAGGGACATACACCCTGAGCCTGTTTCCCACACTTTCCCTGAGCTCCAGGCCTGGGAAGGGCTGGTGAGACCAGGAGAAGGAGGGATTTGGGGAAAGATCAAGAAAAGCCAGGAAATGGACAGAGAAGGTAAGAAAACCCTGGGACCTGGAGACCCTGGAGCTGCTTGGAGTCCAAGCCTCTAGTCAGGTGGATGCAAGTCAGGTTTGTGGGGTCAGGACTGGCAGCCATGCCAGCAAACACTATGAGCCCTGCTTGTACCCTGACCCCATGCTAAGCCCCTGTCTGCTTTTAGGGACTCACTCCTCAAATCAACCCTGGTGGAGTGACAAGAAAACCCAGGCATTTTCCTAATCAGTGTGGGATTCCACTTCGCACACCACCCAGGCCCACCAATTCCTTCTATAGTTGGGAAAGCTTGAGTCTGGGAGAGGAGAGGGGACACTTCCTAGCACCCAATCATGACCAGGAGACCAAAGAATATAGGACTCCAGTCTCTGAGAAACCTCCAGCTGGAAAAATTCCGGGACCCATGGGCGGGGGGCAGCACCCTATGAACCCCGCCCTCCCCCCCTTGGTGTGTCAGTATGTGTATGTTGTGTGTGTTAGGGTGTGTGCTGTGGTCCCCAGCTGTCATGCACCTGGTGTGCAAGCTGCATGATGTGTGTGTCTCTCGGTCAGAGCGGGCCTCTGTGTGTCTGTGTGTCCATTCAGGGCCAGCCCCTGTCACCAAGGGGGGAGAGGCATGGAAGCACCCCACCCCCCCCGAAAGTGTGTCTTTGATACTTGCAGCCTCGGCAGCGAAAAGCAAGTTTCCACAGGGCCGTCTTGGGCTGAGGCCAGGCCGTCCTCAAATAACATTTGAAGTTACTTAGCAAACTTTGTTTAGTGCCGAGAGAGGCACAGGCAGCGGGCTGGGGGGGGGCAGTAAACCGGTTCCTCCAAAGTCCCTTGGCCCTCTGGGGGCACGAGTGCCCAATGTGGGGCTTGGTTTCCCACCCAGGCTCTGGGGAGGAGAGCAGGAACTTGAAGCCTTGGGGGAAACTTGGGGGGAGAGGGGGTAGGGCATCCTACAGATGTAGCCTCCCTTTGGAAAATCCAGGCTCTGGCTAGGGCAGAAAAGCCCACCCTGGTCTCCCAGTTGCCCAGAGGCTGACACTGGGCTTCAAGGACTGACCAGAAATGGAAGGGTCTGCACTTTCTCTGCCACCCCTTTTCTGCAGCCTCGCTCTGCCAACCTCAAGGCAGGTGGCACAAGCTGGTTTGGAGCATGTGTCCCCATCCAGACACACACACGCAAGCACTCAGAAAGTCCTTGGTGCCCACATGCCCGGCCCCTCAAGCTCTCATTCCCAGGATCCCAGCCCTTAGGCAGCAGAGATCAGTGATGGTGATGGCAGAGGGTTTGGGAGTGAAGTTGGCGCCTATGGGAGGGGGAGGGGAGGAGATGCCAAAATGGTGAGCCATTACAGGAGAGAAGAAGAGGGAGGGAGGAAGTGAGCAGGAAGACGGGAGCCAGGCAGGCATCGTCACCGAGTTCCAGGCTGCAAAGGGGCAGCGGGAAAGCAGTCTGGGCGTGGTAGCAGGCAAGGGGGACAAGCCCCAGGTGGCACAGGACAGGCAGGGGGCAGGGAGGCACCCAGTGTTCCCCCACCCCCACCTTAAACTTCAAAATGGAGACTGGCAGCAGCAGCCGCTCGGCTCTGCCCGGGCATGGGGTGGGGGTGGCGGGCAGGCAGGGCGCCAAACCAAATGCCACCAGCCTGGGCACGGTGGTTGCCAGCCAATAGTGCCGACCCCACCAGCCCCAGCCCAGGGCCCTCATGCCTGGAGCTTCAGGGTTGGAGGAAGATGGGGGCCCAGCAGAAATCAGGGGTCTGGCAGACAAAGCCAGGTCCCCCCCAAGCCGTGAACAGGTCCCCAAGACCCTACAAAGATGGCGCTGCCTGGCACTGCCAGGGTGACGGGCTGCGGTAAAAATAAACTGGGCCCGCCCCGGGGGAGCTAAATCGAGGGGCCCAGGTGGAAGTGCCACTCCAGGCCGCCAGCTGCCCCTGCCCCACCCCCAGGCTCAGAGAAGCAGGATTGAGAACGCCCGGTGCCCATTGAGGCCCAGTTTCTACACAGGAGAGGCCCCAGCCATCTTGTCCTCAGGTCTGGGGCAGGCAGCATACATCGTATCTACAAGTACACATAATGGGTGACCTCAGGCTGCAGCAACAGGCCATGCGTTCAAGGCAGAGGGTACGGCGACCATGCTAAGCCACATACCCTTGACCTCCAGACTGCCCCTTTGAGAGGGAAAGGGCCTACACTTGAGCTCTGGCAGAGGGACATTGAGTTGAAAGTCAGCCTCGCTGACCATCTCTGCTAAAACCGCAGCTGCCCAGCACTTCCGTGGGTACTACCTGTTCTCTCCCTGTACATCTATTGCTGCCTCAAGTATTGGAAACTCCCTTGTTTATCGGGTTCATTGCCCTCCCACCAGGGCTGGCACTTCAGTTGATTTTGCTCCCTGCTGAGCCCCCAGGGCCCAGGACAGGGCCTGGAACCCAGGAGGTGCTTGGTAAATATTTGTTGAAGGAATGAACAGGCCCCCGGCTGCACCCCTAGCACGCAGGCTCTGGCTGGGTGTCCAGCAAGGTGTGGGACAGGGCATTAGGCCCTGCTGGGGTAAAGGTGAGCCTAGCCAGGGGGGGTGAGACGACCATCTACTCTTATTCTGAGCGTTGGACAGAAGACGATCTGATGGTCAGAGCGGTAAGGAGGATTCAAGGGCCGACAGCTGGGGCAAGCTTCAAATGGGGATATGGAGACACACAGGCCCACTCTGAAATTTGGTAAAGGCCAGAGAATAAGCTGCAATTCTGTCCCATTAGTAGGATTTAGGATGGTGGCAATCAGAGAAGTGGCCTAGGCTCCACCATCTCCTAGCCCTTGACCCTGGCACTGGATGCTCTTCTCTGAATGTTTTTGACCTATAAAATCAAGCACTTATTTCACATCAAGCACTGTTTCAAAGCACTTTCTGTAAACCGACTCCTCTAATCCTTACTACAACCCTGTAAGAAGACATTGAGGCCCAGAGAGGTTGAGTGACTTTCCCAAGGTCACACAGCTAGTGAGTAGCAGAGCCAGGATTCAAACCCAGGAAGTTGGCTCAGAGACTACACTCTCCTAATAATGTGCAAATGTCCCAAATATCAACAGTGTCAAAGTGGAGAAACCCCGCCCTAATATACTGTCAGATACACATAGTAACACACACATGGGCACAGCTAACCCCTGCCATACCTGTCTCACATGGAAGGACTCAGAGAGACAAGCTGGGAAGGCCCTTAATACAGGGTGAGACACAGTGAACACAGACTTTAGCCATCGCTCTGATTTTTAGGACAAATGCTCATTTCATTATTATCCTACAAAAGGCTTTCTTCTTGTTTGAATTTACCAGCCATCTTTCTTCGCTCTTTTTTCATATTCAGAAACGAAGAGTCAGAAGCCAGAATATTAGCGAGACAGCCCTACAGAGGACAAGAGTCTCAGACGTTAGCCTCACCTCCACCCCAGACTGTCTTGGTGGCTGCCAGAAGCAAGACAGTGAGAATGGAGCCTTCGTCCACTGGGCCCACCTCTGGGTCCAGAGGGCCAGGAGTGGCCTGGGCAGGGATGGCATGTGGTCTCCCAGATTTCAGCAAACCAGCGCAGGGACTCAGAGCTCCAAATTCCATCAGGAGAGGTTACGGTGGTTGAATCTGCTGCTCAGAGACAGTCAGAGGGCCGGTAGATGGAGGGGAGATGCCAGGAGGGCAGGTCTCATCTCTCAGGTGCCATTTCCAAGCAGGGCCAGGTGTGGCCCAGGTGCAAGTGTGGGTATGACACTCATCCCTGTGTGCTGAGGCAACACGGGGCTGTGTACATGCCATAGCCTTTGTGCCTGGACTTGCGGAGGACTGTATTTGTAACAGCAGCTGGGTCCTGGTGAGCAAGACTGTGTGAGACACTGTGTCAGCTGGCCTCCTGTCTGTGTGTGTCTGTGAGTGTGAGATGGGTGTCAGGGGTTAGCTGTTCCCATGTGTGTCTGACAATATATTAGGGCTGACGTTCTCCACTTTAGCACTGTTGATATCTGGGCCGTCCTGTGCCCTATAGGGTGTTGGGCAGCATCCCCGACCTCCACCCACTAGGTGCCAGTGGACAAACCACCCTCCCCGTGTAACAACCAAAAATGTCTCCAGACACTTCCAAGTGTGTATGCCTCACCGCAAGTCTCGGAGCGCGCTACTGTGCATGCGTGGGCTCCTGTGTCTCTGATGGTAGTGGGGGTATATCGGGGCTCCTGTGTGAGTTTCTGGGGTCTGACGGTGTTACTGCATGTGTCCCGGGTGCTTCTCACTGAGTGTCTGTGGGTCCATGCACTCCTGTGTGTTTGGCAGGGGCAGTGCATACGTCTGTGCTGTGTATCTCACAGCATGTTATTGTGTGACTTGTGTGCGCCTGAGAGTCTGAGCCCACGTGTGTTCCTGTACCGATGTGTTCGGGTGTGGCAGACATCTCTAGGTGTCTGTGTGTGAAGACGACCATCTTTGTGAGGGGATGCCTGTGTCTGTGCTTGATTAAGGGAGGTGTGTTGTGCCAGGGTGTGCCGCGCCTGTGTGCAACAGCATGGTTCTTTGTGCCCGTGTGCACCAGTGAGAGAGTGCGACTTGGTGTGAGATGGACCTAGAATAAACCCCCGAGATGATTCGACCGAAGCCCCTATACAGACAGACCCTCCTTGATGATTTGGCCTCTACCCCCAACTCCTGCTGCCTCCCGAGGCCAAGGAGGTGGGGTACACCGCTGAGCTGCCCCTTCCTGCGGCTTGGCTCCCACCAATTCAGATGGGGACAGACCCCCGCCCTTTGCCCTATCTGTGCCAGGAAGGCTGACACCAAGCTGTCAGCCAAGGCGGCAGGGTCCTCGGCAGTGGTGGTGGCACTGTCCCCTACTTGCTGCTGGCCACCACCCCTGGCTCCCCTCAGGATGGGGCCCAGTGGGGGAAGAACTCCCAGTGCAACCCCGGCTTCCAATTGGCCACAAAGTGCCGCAGTGCCCGCCACCCACCTCCCCCTCCCCGGCTGGCGCAGCCACATCGGTAGTGGTGGCAAACGCAGCTCAGAGTTCTGGGCACAGCTGCGCCTCACAGAGGCCTGCCAGCCCCACCAGAAGCCAGACACCCCAGCTCCGTGCCCCCAACCCCTCCCCACCTGCCCGCCCGCTCAGCCGGGTAGCACAGTCACCACGGCCGCTGCCTCTAACGCTGCCAGGCCCAATCCTCCCGGCCCCCTCACCCACCAGGCCTGTGCCCCCTTGGCCAAGCCCACTCAGGGGGCCTAGGTCCCTGCATATGGCCACTCCCGCCCTCAGAGGGGCTCTTCAGGAGTGGGGAAGCGGTGAGGGGGGGCAGGGAGGGAGGGAGCTAGCCCTTCTTCTTTTAGTGAACGCGCCCAGAGCTGGAGCCAAAAATCGAGGAGGAGAGATATTCAGACAGAGCCAAGACGCGTTTGGCAGGAGGAGAGAGAGAGGGAGAGAGGGAGCGGGAGGAGGGGAGGAGAGAGGGAGGAAAGGGGGGGAGAGGGGGACCTCAGTTTCCAAATCCACGCTCTCAGAGCCTCAGAGGGACAGCCTTGGGTGTGGGACCCAGGGCAGGCCTGGCTCTGGGAGCAGTGGGCTCAGGCCCACGGAGACAACCGGACACCCCAGCTGGCCAGGCCAGGACGGACACAGGCAGAAGCCAAGATCAATGCACAGCGGGCACAGAGGGAGGCCTGTGGGCGGCCCCAACACATACCCGCACCTCGCCACACAACGGGCTTCTGTCCATGCCGGGCCAGGGGCACAGGCGGGGCCCACAGCGGGGCCACCACGGCCGCCCAACCTCATGGGAAGCTATGGAGAGGCCAGCAAGCTCCCAGCTGCTCGCTGGCCTGGCCGCCATAGTGGGCATTTCACACTATGCCGAGAGGATGAGCGAGGCCAGGGAGAGGGGCTGGTGTGGTAAGACACACAGTGTTCACGGGGACGAGCCCAGAATGCACAGTGCCATGAGGGCAGTATCCATAGGCACACACATCAACACGTGTGCCGACACAGGGCAACACGGACAAGTCGACACGCAAGGCAAGGCACATGGATACACTCCCTCCCCTGATGGTCAGACACCCAGAGGATACAAGTCGTTGTACAGTAACACACCACAGGGGTACCATGACACAAAGACCATATCAGGCACCTGACACGTCTGGTGACTCAGACCCCTGACCCCACTGTCACCCAAATACACAGAGACGGCGCTTGGGGTGACCCTCAGGCAGGCAGGCATGTACCCAGTGATGGACATTCAGAGATAGAGGGACACTTGAAAAGGGACCTATGCAGACATGCATGGCCACATGGCTCTGCGAGAAAATGGTGGCTCTGAGACCCAAGATGCGGATGAACATGTGCAAATCTGGGAGAACCCAGGTAGCAGCTCATAGCTGGCCACTGGCCTCTTCACCTCAACATCCGGGGTTCTGGGGGGCAGGAAAGTGAAGATACCCACCCCTTTTCCCCAACCCAGCTGGAGCCCTCCTCAGTGCTATGTTGGAGGGAATCACAGGCTTCCCGGACTCCTCTCCTATCTCTTGGTCCAGCTGGAGGAAAGTGCAAGACCCCAAATTCGCGCTTCAAGAGCAGAGGACAGGGACTAAGCAAACAAAAAAGGCTGGGTTCCCAGCAGGTTGGACATGAAGGTCAGCAGTCAGACACAAAGCACCAGAGGAATTTTGCCACAGCCACGGCTGCACGCCCACCTCTACACACACCCACGATGACCAGTGGACACTGTGAAGTGCCCATACAGGGTCCCACACATGCATCCTGGCCCCATGGTGGACCCAGGTGATAAGGCCTGGGTACAGATGCAGAAAAGGCTCTGGAGCCATGCAGAAGACCCTGAAGCCACCATCAGGACCCATCCTCATCCCCAGGTCCTTTACCCCATTCACACTTGTACGCACACATACTTCTTCACACTCCCGCACAAAGCCCCAGAGATCAGACCCAAAGTGCACTCAGTGTCAAGATGAGGGAAAGGACCGGGACAACCAGAGCCCCAAGAAAGCCATCTGGTCCCCACAGGGCAGCACGGGCCTTGTCTCTTTCCTCCTGCCCCCTGTCCTCCACCATCCCTGCCTTGAACACCTGCTGCCCTCCACTTGGTGTACAGGACCCCACCCAGGAGAAAACTGCTAGGCCATGAGTTGGCCTCTCTCCTTACAAACTCTTCTCTTGCTTCCTCTTCCAGGTAGTCCATTTGGATTTCTATGGTTAAGAAGTGTTCAACGATGCCTCTCACCCCACTAAAGTAGCCTTCCCTCAGTTTGGAAGGCCTGGGAGTGGCCTAACAATAGTAATCAAATGACAACCAAATGTCATTTTGTTTCTTGAGCACATGCTACATGCCTGAGCCTAATACAGCCCGAAAGGTAAGCACTATTATTAACTAATTTACAGACCAGGAAAATCCTGTGCTTCAGGTCACAGGATTAGAAGATACAGAGCTGGAGCTCAAACAGCTCTCAACGTTTGCTCCCTCTTCTATCTGGGAGCCCTTGAGGCCACACAAGACATTCCTAGCTTGGCCAGGATGCCTGGTTCCAGGCCCCAGGAGAGGGGAGCACCCTGCCTCCCGCAATAACCCAGCAGAGCCCTCAACTCCGAGCTCAGCCTGGCCCAGCCTCAAAATATCTCATGGAGCCCAACCCAGGCTCAAGAGGACCCTACCCCATCCCAGCTCATGCTGCGTACACCTCCCACCCAGCCATGGCTATGAAGCAGGAAGGGCCAGCACAAGAGAGAAAATGTGCCATAAAAAGGGGGCCCCACATGGGTGCCAGGACAGGGAGTGACAGCTTCACAGGGACAGAAGGGTGGTCACAGTGACCCACAGAGAAAGCTAAGGGGGGGAGGGCATCAGGGAAGCTCCAGCCCATCCCCCTCCTCTGGAACCATTGTGTGTGCAGCTTCACAGAAATAAAGGTACATAAACATTCTGCTGCTCGTGTGGCAGGGAACGAGCAGGGAACGTCGTGGCAGGGAACGTCGGTGAGAGTGTGTGTCTGAGGGCGTGCATATCTGTGTACAAACCTGGGTGAGCCAAGAGCATTGTGTAAAGGTGTGTGTCCATCCATCCATCCATTCCTGGATCTGTGTAAGCAAGTGTGGGGGTGAACACACCCTTGGTTCAGCCTGTACCAGTGGTATGGCCATGTGTCCACGAGCCGACGTCGATACACATGTCCCATTTTGAGGGGTGTGTGTGTTTGTGTGTGTGTGTTGGGCAGGGAGGGAACACAGATCCACCATCTCCTGTGTCTGTAAGTTTGTCAGTGGCCATGTGTCTGGACATCAGTGTGAGCATGTCGTTTATGTCCCCATCTTGGCGGTGGCAGTGGTGTGTGTGTGTGCTGACATTCTGGTGTGCATCTCTGTTTATTGGAGGGGGAGTCCCATCCATCTGCCCCCTCCTATCCACTGAGGACTCAGGTCTGTGGCTGCAGCAGGCTCAAGCAGCTCCAGCAAGCGCCCCGCCCAGCCGCCCTGGATTTCGATGCTTTTTCCAGAAGGAGATTTTCCCCCGTCGCCCTTCCCCCTCGCCCACAGAGCCTTTCCCCGCCAGGGCCCCGCTGCTCCAAGCTCATTCCTGCTCAATCATTTATTGACTTTAAAATCGAAGCCAATTCTGGTTTGAAAAAAAGAAAAAAGAGAGAGAGAGAGAGAGAGAGAGAGAGAGACACACGGAGGCCAGAGAGAGACAGAGTCCAAGACGCAGAGGGGAGGGGCTGCAGAGATGGGGCCGGAATCAGAGACAGAGACAGGGAGAGACAGGGACAAAGATAGGACAGAAAGAGAGAGAGAAAAAAAAGAGAGAGAGAGAGAAAGAGAAAGAGACTGGCAGGGTAAACTATGGAAGCAAAAAAATTCGTAAAAACAGAGACTCTGGATTCAAGAGATGTAGCTGTCAGAGGAGTAGCCCCTGCTGACCCGCGGACAGCAGCCACCCTTTCAGACCGTGCCCACTTTCCTACCCACCTGCCCTGGCACACCCCAGCTGTCAAAGCTGAGGCCTGTGACAGAGCTGAGCCCTTGCTCCCTTCTGGAGTGTCACAGAGTCAAGCACTGGCCATCACCCTGAGTCTGGGGTTTGCCCCAGCCCCTTCCTAGTCTTGTCACAGTGGATCAGTCGGCATTTTCTTCCCCAGGGTACTGTGAAATCTGATGGCCAGAATCTCACCCAGGCCTCAGGTGGCACGCCAGGGAGCTGGACTGGCAGCTGGTGGTCAAGGGGCTGCTTGAGTGTAGGGTCTTGGTCCCACTAGGCCCGAAACACCAGCCATGCAGACTAGCCAAGCGTAACTCCAAAGGCAGCCATGGCTCAGACCCAGCTAGGTGGGTAAGATCATCATGTAGAAGCCCAAAATGGGGTGAACTGCCAGTGAGAGGCACAGATGTCGGGGTCCCCACACTGCTACAGTGACCAGAGTGCCTGCTCACACTTGCATGCACACCATGATACATAACCTCGCTAATGTGCACCTCACTGACATATACTCACACCTGTACAGGAAAACCTGTTCCCTGGGTCACACACATGTCTATGCCATGCAGGCCTGCCCACGGCCAATCCACAGAAGCCACACGCAGACCCCTGAGATCTACTCACACACATACACACGCACACACCACACAGTTGCATCTGTTGACACACACAAGAGCATGGTGTGGCCACAGCTGACACTAATCCCAGAAATACCCTCTTGCCCATGGCCACACACCAGGCTTATGTAGCAGCCATATTCACGCAGACTCCCGCTCCCAGTTGTGGGCACACCTGGCATACAGTTAGCAAGGCTCAGACTGGCAGAGAGGAGAATTAGGACCCCTGGCCTAGAGATTCCCCACACAAACAGGTCCTGCTGGTAGGCACCGCTGGGCAGGCCCTTGGTGTCCCCTCTGTGGAGTCTGTGTTGCCAGCCTAGGCCTGGCCCTGCAGGCAACGTTGCCAGGACTGCTGTGGGACTCTGGTCAGTTCCTGCGCCCTCTCCGAGTCTGGGGCTACAGCCCAAAGAGGGTGGCGTAGAAAGGCAGGCATCCTCAGGGCCTTTGCCTCCGCGGAGCGCTGCGCAGGGAACTTCGCTGGAGGCGGGACGCGGGACGCGCTCTCGCAGCGCGCCAAGGTCGGCGCTGTTTTGCTCGCTGCTGACCCGACGGCGTGGCCGCAGCACTGTAGGCGGCGTCCACGGCTGCCTCCCGCCCTCGCGCCTCCGGGCGGCGGGACGGGATTCCCCGGGCCCGCTTGGTCCACCGCACTGCAACCGGAGTAGCGGGGGCCAGAAAGTTTGCGCGGAGAAAAGTTGGGCGGAGGGGAGGGGGCGCGAGGCGGCGACGTCCAGGGTCGGTGGAGAGGCGCGGCCCCGGCTGGCAGCGCGCCCACTTCTCCCTCCCCTCCCCTGCCCCTCCGAAATTTGGGAGCCCCGCCATTTTCTTAGCCCCGCTCCCATGTGAGGCCTGAACAAAGACTTTGGGGAGACGCCCGGGCCGCTCGGCCCGTCCCGGGCACCCCGGCCGCACGTAGGGGCCGCCGCCACGCACGCCAGCCGCTGCCACCCTCGAGAACCGCTGCGCCCGCCCCTGGGAGCTCGGCCGGACTGATCCAGGCTCTGAGCCCTCGGGATCACCCCCTGCCACTCTGTCACCCCCGCAAACACTGCCAGCGGCCACGCTGCCCGGGTGCCGCCACAGTCGCCCACAAGTCGTCCGGAGTCCCGCTGCCCACCGCACCCCAGCCGAGCGCGCGCGCGCGTACACACACACACACACACACACACACACACACACACACACGCACTCCCGCTCAGCGCTCCAGGGCAGCGCCACGCACGCAGCCGGCCACCCCCGGGTTCCCCAACAGGAGTCTGCCGGTGACCAGCGTCGCACGCGCACTGTGGTGCCCGCACGCGTGCCCGGACTCCCCACGACACCGCTTGCACCCCTCCGCTGCCCGCGGGCTGACTCCCCCGGCCGCCGCACGGCCCCTCCGCCCGCCCGCCCGCGCTGCCGGCCGGCCTCCTGCGCCCTCTCCCCTCCCCGGTCGCGCGGGGCGGCGGCCGGTACCTGGGTGAGGCAATACGGGGAATACATAGCTGGGCGCCCGGGCGAGAGCGCGGCGGCCGGCCGCGGCGAGGGGAGGCCCGGCAGGCGGCAGCCGCGCTCGGGCTCGGGCTCCGGCTCGGCTCCTCCGGCCTCCGCCGCGCGGCTCCCGCCCGGCCCGCGGCCCCGCTCTCGGCCCGGCGCCGCTCCTCGCTCGCCGCTCGCAGGCTCGGTCCCGCCGGCTCCGGGTCCGCCGCCGCCGCGCTTGCCGCTGTCTCTCGCGTCCGCCGCCGCCGCCGCCGCCGCCGCCGCACGTCTACTCCATGCCGCCGCCGCTCGGCCGGTCACCCTCGCCCGCCGCCGCCGCCGCCGCCGCCGCCGCCGCCGCGCTGTGAAAGTGAAAGTTTAGACAAAGTTTGGAAGCGGCGCACTCCGGGGAGAGGGAGCGGGCGGGCGGGCGGGCGGGAGGAGGGGCACGGGGAGGGGCGGGCGGGCGGGGAGCGGGGAGCGGCGGCCGGCGCGCACACACACACACATGCACGCACACACATGCACGCAGACACACACAAGCGCACACACGCGCGCGCGCGCGGGGGTGCACACCGACACAGCCACCCCGACACGTGCTGGCTCGCGTTCCAACGCAGACACGCTGACACGCAGACACGGACCCCACCACACATGTCATATACAGAATGCTTTGCCACACGTACCACACATTGCGACAACAAAGCACAGGCAGACACCTACGCACATATAGCATGGACACACGCCAAGCACACACACACACACACACACACACACATCCCAAGACTAAGAAACCAACCCACGACCCACACACAGACATGCACACAGGCCCACGATCACATGATGAAACCTGTGCACACACATTCCAACAACAAACCATGTTTAGACACTCAGGTATAAACACACACCAACACCAACTTCACACAGACACCAAGATACACACACACTAGTACCTGTTGACACATACAGATTCACACTGACACACACACACACACACACACACACACACGACACCTTGACATGTTCCAGACACTCAACTCCTATACATAGACATACACAAAGCCGCACCAAAACATCTTGGCAGTTGTGGCAATACAGAGGACACACCCAGGCATGCAGAATGACACTGATAAAAGGAAGATGCACTAACACATCATCACACAAACACACACCATCAGCACCTCTACTTATATGCCAAACAACACAAGGAATACCCTGACCCTAATACAAAGAGATACAGCGTCACTGATATTGGCAGTTACGACAACACACAGGCATACACACCGCTCACCTGATGCCCAGATGTATCCCCAGGCCTCAGGCACACTGACCAATAGTCTTGATACCCAGTTAACTGGCAATCCCCCTTGGGGAATCATCCAGCCATGCACACAGGTGCCACACACATGCATCCACGCCCCTCCCTCATACACCCACACACACATAACACATGCACTCATACTTGGCCCTGATCAGGGACATACACAGGTCTAGCAGGGGCCACACAGCCCAACCTGCAAGGACAAAAATGGGCATGGAGGCCTCAGGTACATATATACACACACCCTGGTGAGGCTCCAGTCCTTCATGCAGGCCCCTGACCCCCAATTTCCACAGCAGAAAAGAACTGGGGGAGATACAGTGCTAGGGACCCTGGCATGGGTGCAGGGGGAGCCCTTGGGCGACACCTGGGGTGGGCGGGGAAGTGGTGCTACCGCCCTAAGGGAGCTCCTGCTGAGACAAAGCTCCCTCCTGCTGCCAGGTGCAGCCAGCACCATCTCACCCTCCCAGGCCAAGAAGCTGTGGCAATGCTCAAGTATGCATTGTCTGTCAGAGAGGTGTTGGTGCCCAGGTGTGTGGGGGTGTGTGCGGGGGTGTGTATACAGGGCTAGCTGTGTGGGAACACAGGGTGTGTGAGAGAGAGAGAAAGAAAATGTCCCTGAGGGGGTGTGCAGGGTGGCTGGAGTTGTGTCCTCAGGTGTCTGGGTTGGTCTGGGTGTCCTCTGGGGGAAAATAGACACAGGTCAGTGGACATCCAGGAGTCCCTTTGTGTGGACCAGTGTTGTATAGTGGTGATTCGGATCTGGCTGTGTGCCTGGGAGGTGTCTGGGAGTCAGAGAAGGTGAGCATCTGTCAGGCCCTGTGCCAAGCATTGGGGACATAGTGGGGATCAAACAAAAGACCTGTTCCCAGGGAGCTAACTGTGCTAGTGGGAGTCAAATATATATGGGGTCTGAGTTTGACAGGAAGTGCTGGTGATGGGGTGCCTGGATGAGCATGTGTGTTTCAAGCTGACTGCCATGTGTGCACCAGCTCTGAGGATCTTTCTGTCAGAAGGTGTCAGTGTGTGTGTGATGAACTTGTGTATGTGTGTCAGGGATGTGGGTCCCTCTGTGCCCTGGAGTGTGTGTGACCAAGTGGGCAAGTAAGTGTACGAGAGTCCCAATTGGTCTGTCTGCATTCAGGGTCTGTGTGGCAGAAAGTGTCAATGGGTGTCACTAGAAGTGTGTTTCTTTCTGTGGGGTGGTCCCTGTGAGTCTGGAACAGAGATGAGGAGCTGTGTGTTCCAGAGTATATGTGCACAAGTGCTTGTGTGTCAAGGAGAGGGGCTCTGTGTCTTTGTCAGGGATGATGGTCTGTGTGTGACAGGCTGTGTTGGTGTGTGTGACTAGGTTTGTGTGTGTGTGTGTGTGTGTGTGTGTGTGTCAGGAAGGGGTGTGTGGGCACTTGTGTCAGGAAGGAGGGGTCTCTGTCTGGGTACATGAGTCTGTCATTCTGTACTTGGGGGTCTCTGTCCCTGGGATCCCTGGGTCCAACCCAGCCTCCCCCCTGTGTGTCAAAGCCACTCTACTGCAAGGCCCTGGCGGAGGGAATCGATACGTCCTTAAAAATTCAAGGGCTTCTCGTAAACAGAAACTTTTAACACCGTTTAAAGTTTCAGGGCCGCTGTGGCTGCCTCTGCAGCCGCTGCAGGAGTGGGGGAGGGGGAGGGGAAAGGGTTGGGGGGGACTCTGAGGGGAAGGGGCGGGGCTACCAGATGGGGGAGGGGATTGGGGACTGTGAGCGGCTGAGGAAAGGGGCTTGGGGATCAGAGGGGCCTGGATGACTCAGGAAAGGGGCAGGGTGGGGGATAGGTTAGAGGATGGGGAAGGGAGGAGAAGGGAGCAGGAAGACGCAGGGGATGGGTGTAAATGGGTCTGGGGGCCTTTGAGGAGGCCCAAGAGAGACTGGAATATCTGGGAGGAGCTGGGGATATGTGGGCCCAGAAGGAGTTTGGGGAGCCAAGGGGGAGCTTGGATGGCTAAGAGAAAAGAGGAGAGGTTTGGGGATTATGGAGCCTGGGTGAAGGGGACACTGGAGTAGTGTGGGCCTGTAAAGTGCTTGAGGAGGGAGCATGGGAAAGGTGTGGGGAGGAGGAAGAAATGGTGGAAGACTTTGGGGTGTCTGGGACTTTAATGTAGCTGTGGGCTAGGGGGGAATCTTGAGATCCAGATGGACCCTCCTTGGTCCTCTGCAAATGAGCCACAAAGGGGGTGTGCCCTCTGAAGCCCCCCACCATGGGCCTAGTCCTCACTTCACCTGCCTGCCTGTTTTCCCAGCCCTGTCCACCAGCCATGCCAGACCCTGGGGCTGGGGTCTGTCTACTTCCTCATCACCCTCCCAGTCCTGCATCTGGCCCCAAACCTGGGCTCTGCTGGAACCTGCATTCCATTCTCGTATCACACACACACACACACACCACACTTCCACTTGCACACACACACAATACCCATCCTTCATTCATTCACACACACACTGACACCATAATATTCAACCCTCCATTCATACACACCCAGGACATCCATCCTTCCATTCAGACACACACAGACACATACAATACCCGTTCTTCTATTCCAACACACACACAAGGCCTATCCTTCCATTCAGAAATACAGGAACACACACAGCATCCAGACACACACACAGGATACCTATCCTTCCACTCATCACACACAGATACACAGCATACATACACACACATATATACACACGACATCCATAAACACAGAGAACACCCATCTTTCCTCTCTCTCTCTCTCTTTTTCTCTCTCACACACACAGTATCCATACATACACAGAGCACCCATCTTACACACACACACACAAAACCCACAACAACACCCATTCATCCATTCAGGTACACACACACACAGACACACAACACCCATCCTTCATTCATGCACAACACCCATCCTTTTCTTCACACACACACTCACACCACAACACCCTTCCTGTATGCAGACACACACTCTTCCTTACTCGCACCACTTCTATTCATATTCACACAAACAAAACACTTGCCCATGTTCAGGCACATATCCATACTCAGAATTCTCTCCAGGGGCAGCCAGTTGGCTCAGTGGGTTAGAGCACAGTGCTCATAACACCAAGGTTGCAGATATGATTCCCACAAGGGTCAGTGAGCAGCACCCTCCACAACTAGATTGAAAACAATGACTTGACTTGGAGCTGATGGGTCCTGTAAAAAACACTGTTCCCCAATACTCCCCAATAAAAAAAAAGAATTCTCTCCACACATTCAGACACCCCCCTATCCCCCGGTACCTACAACACACCCCGGGCCCCCACACACACATCCACTCTACTCCCTCCTCCACAGCTGCCAGCTGGGATGATTTTTATGGGGAGACAGAGGGAATGCTCTGGAGGACATCCATGCCCCTATGTCCCCTCACCCCCAGAGCCCAGGTCTCAGGGCACACCTGGCCCTTGAGAAATCCCCGGGGAGGGGGGTGCTGCCAGGGGGCTACACACAGCTGGGATGCCACAGCTGGAATCCCCCACATTCCTCCATCCCAGTCTGCCCAACTGGCTGCAGCTGGCAGCGGTGTGTTCTTCCAACGCAGGTGTGTGGGTAGAGGAGGAGGGGGAGGAGCAGGAACCAGGCCCATGCATGGCACTACCTGGCCAGGATGCTGGCGTGGGGCACTGAAACATCTGGGTTCAGGCAGCCATGTCCTGGGGCACTGAAGGTGGGGTCAGGTATTGCTGGGCTTCAGCATAGCTGGGCAGGCCTCTCGGGGGAGGTGGCAAACATCTGCCACACAGGATAAGTGAAGAGCTAGGCTATGGGTCCTGCTGGGGGTGGGGACAGGGAGACAAGTGCTCTAGGGCCCTCCTGGCAGGACTGGGGATCCCCACTCCCTAAGAGGGCCCAATGCCTCCCCTGCCCAGCCTGGTGGGCATGGTTTATGCCCCAGACCTGGGGTCCTAGCCGTTCACTCACTGCCGCATCCATGGGCTGGGAGCCCTAGTGGGGTCCGAGCCTGAAGAGTTATAGGCCCCACTTTCAAGGCACACTGACCAGGCACCCGGGAGCACATCACACACACACACACACACACACACACACAACATCACAAAGACTCACACAGGTGTACTCAGACACACAAAGATACAGACTCTCCTCCTCTGGGGAGTCACATAAAATGCCCTAATCACACAGACACAGGATCACCCAGAGATGCTATCGTGTACCCTTCCAGAATAGCACACACACACAGAGAAACACACACACAGCCACACAGACCTTCCCAGAGCCACTTACAAAGTGACACCAATAGCAGCGCCCTAATAACACACAAGGACCCTCACCATCACATAGACCCCCACAGAGACTCAGAAATACACCAACTCACAAAGACACACCCACACACAGTTATATGGACTCCCAGAATCACACACTGAGCCTAATTACACAGATACACACAAGGCCATTGTGTGGGACAAACCCATTGGGTCACACATAAAGCTAGTCCCAAAATCATCCATAGGTTTGGCACACACAAAGTCACACCATGATATGCAGATGACATGCACACATGGATATACAAGATCACTCATGGTCACAAACGGTTTCACACAGCTGGTCACAGACCACCCGAAAATACATGCAAGCATCACCAAATCACAAACAGGGACACAAAGGCCAGCCCGCAGCTGCACACAAAGTCCTATAGGCACACACTGCCATATGCCGCAGAGGCACAGCCCGGCCAGGTCCCAGGACAGGCAAGAGGCAAGGCCTCTGGTAGCAGGCGCTCATCTGGAGGCAAAGAGAAGGACTTGGGGAAATGTTTCATTTGCAGCCGGCAAGAGACCCACCCACCCACCCTGGAAACCTGGCCCTGGCTCCTGAATGAGGCCTCTGTATGTGGCCACCGCCCAGCCATCCCAGGGAGTGGATATGGGGGGGGGGTGTTGTAGGGGGGGGTTTAGCCGGCTGTACCATGTCCCTGGCCAAGCCTCAGGGGCCACCCAGCCACACACCAGGGCTCAGGCTGGAGTCCCCCAGCCTGGAGGAACCCTCCCCAACCCTGTTCCTTTTATATCTGGAGGCCACTCCCCAAACCCAGGCTGCACAGGGAAGACAGAGCAGCAAGACCATGGCCCCACTGGTGCTGAATGTCCAGGTCTCCCTGTCTCAGGCCTACGTGCATCCCCAGGCTGGGTGGGCTGTCAGTCCCACACCACAAGGCCTCTCCCTCTAGCATGAAGGTGTGACAGCATGGCTGAGGAAGTGACTGTAGTCGTGTGTGGCGGGGCTCCCTGTGCAGCATGGGGGTAGGGGTGGGGCAGTCATAGCCACTTGGCTCCTGTCAGCACACACACTGTCACACCATGGATCACACAGCCACACACATAGCCACCCTGTCTCATCTTCAGTCACACTGTCACACGCAACCACCCTGTCACACCTGCTGTTATACACAGCCATGCTGTCACACCTTTAACCACACACAGAACCACACTGTCACACCTTCAACCAGCAACACTTCACAGCCTCAGCCAGGCTGTCACACAGAAATACTGTCACACTTGCAATGATTCTGGTCACACACGCCTTCAGCCACATGGTCTCACACTTCCGCATGGTTAGCCTGCCACACTGACCCTCCTACTGTGTGAGGTTAGCCTCCTACACTGACCCGCAGACGCACACTGACGTATATGTACTCCTGCAGCTGTGTTAGCCACAGGGACACCTAGAGTCACTGCCCCACTCAGCCACAAGGAGGGGAAGCAGATCTGATCACTTCATCCCCAGGGCGTAGCATACAGCTGTCCCTAGATCAATGTTTGAACCAAACCAGTCGCTCTCACTGTCAGGGTCACAGCAAACATCCAGCAAGTAAGGTCACTAGAAAATTGCTCAAAGATACTCTGCTGACACACGCTCAGGGCCTCACTGTTGCAGGTGACAGGCACACATCTCACACTACCACACAAGGCCCATAGTCCCCGGACAGAGCTACAAAAAACCACCGCATCACCATTAGAAGTAAGTACATCCTATCACACAACAGTTGCTCTCCCCAGTGTCTGTCACAACATTGAGACAGCCCCTTAGCTGTCCCCATAGGCAGACAAGCATGCTAACACGGCCCCCACAATAGTCACTAGGCCACCACCCAGCCCCCCAGTCGTAGAGAAAGGGACAAGCCCGTGCTGACATCCCTCCTCCCCGCTGTCATTGGTACATGGAGAGTGGGGGGGGGGCTAATGGACGCACAGCTGTCAGCAGTGGGTGCCAGCCCCCCACCTCATGAATATTCATCATCTGGGGCTCTCCTGAACCTGTGGGGAGTCTGAGGTCCCACGCAGCTGGGCACCCCCTTCTGTGCCAGAAGGCCCTCAGGTGAGGGGGGGCACTCAGCAAGGCCCCAATAGTCCTCAGAACCTACAACCAGTCCCATACATAAGTACATACGAGTTTGTGAACAGACTCCCCCAGACACACAAACAATGGTCACAAACTCACAACCACACCCCAAAACACGGCCATCCACCATCATACACACACACACACACACACACACACACACACACACACCCCTCAGGCATGCAAACACAGGCATAGTCACATGAACTCACAACCACACAATCACACACACAGACATACACACACACCCCAGGTATGCAAACACAGGGGCACACAAACTCGGTCACATGACCACAAACATATGTAAATCATCACACCCAAATGACACACTCACCATTACATTCAGGAATGAAAATACACACACATTTCCAAACACACGGACACACAGCCACCTCAAAACTACAACCACTTTTCATAAAACACCCACACAGTGTGCAAACTGGACTCACAAATTTGCACATACAGTCCCACTGACTCAAATGCACTCACATACTACCACCCTAAAGGGCACACCTTCACTGACCATCACACACACACACACACACACACACACACACACACACACTACGATCTCACTTGGCCCGCCCCTGACGGTTTACAGAAGGGGAAACTGAGGCACTGAGTGGCTGAAGGCCCCTAGGAGGACGCCCCTCCTGACTCCGGACAGAGGCTGAGACCAGGCGCCCCCTGCCGGTCTGGCCCCTCCAAGAGCGCGCGGGACGGCGGCGCGCGGGGCGGCGGCGCGCGGGATGGGCACGCGCCTGACGTAACCATGGCATCCTCTTGGCGCTTGCGGCCCGCGCACGGGGAGGGCGGGGCGGGAGCGTTGCCATGGCGCCGACAGGCCGCGTGAATGGGGCATTGTTCGCCTCGGCGCCCGGGCCGGGCTGTCCTGGACCCACCCGGACCCACTCAGGCGGGCAGAGACGGAGAGACACAGAGATTGGGGAGAGACACAGATAGGGAGAGACAGAGATAAGGAGAGACAAGAGATGGAGAGAGACAGACAAAGCTGTAGATGGGGAAAGAAAGACATTTAGAAGCCAAGAAGGAGAGACAGAGACGGGGAAAGACAGGTGGGGGAGACCTGAGAGATGGAAAGAAATGCACCAACGAGGAAAGACGGACAGAGGGACAGAACCAAGGAGAGGCAGGTCCGGGGATCATGATGTAAGACGAAGGGCTGGGGGCGGGGGTGGGAGAAAGGGCACGACCAGACAGCCAACAGTGCCAGAGCCCACTGTGCCTGGCGCTGTGCCTGGCAACCTAACCAGGCAGAGGACCACGACCCCCAGACAAAGTCAGAGACGCTGAGAGGTAGGAGGAGACAGCCATAGAGAGACTCAGTGAGACGGAGGTTCAGAGATACCAGGAAGGGAATGAAGGGAGTGTCTGGAGGGTCTCTGGCCCCACCCATCTCAGTCCTTCCTCCTTTCCCCTTTGGACAACAGCCTTCCCCCGGTTTGACACTCTTGGAAGGCACACCTTTCTCCTACACATCTACACGCACCCGCTAACAAGACACCATCAACACAGGGACCTAGTCTTTGGTGACACTACCCCAGACACTCCAAGACACCGGCTTGGACCCAGTGACACCTACAGATACACCCACAGACACCCAGTGACAGTCATGGTCGGACACCCCCATTTGACAGGTATTCCAGGATAACAGAGATACAGCCCCATAGATGCATTGTCACGTGAGGACCCTGCCAGACATGAGGTGCCAGACATGGCCACACACCACCACACTGGCTCACTCCATGGGAAACACTGTTATATGTGGCCACCCAGCCATGGTGCACCCTCACACCTGCACACATTTCCCTACACTCATTGACACCATCAGGGACACATGCACTCTTTATACCGGGCATTTGACCCAATGACTGGGTGCCCTGGCCCCCGGCCCCGACTGTGGGGATCTGTGAGGCTGCTAGGTCCAGTTCTCCAAGTTTGACAGACATCAATCACCAGCCGAGATGAGGAGGGGAAGGAGGTGAAGCTCCACCCCCCGCCCCCTCAAGGGGCTGGGTCAAACAAGGCATGTGTAGCCCCTGAACTCCTCCATGTCTGAGTCATCTTGGCCCAAATCTGGACCAAGGGTGTCCCCTGGTGGCCATGTGAGGTCTCTGCATCCATCTGGTGGGGTGATGGCAGGCAGCCCAGTTGCCCAGCCTTGAAGAGAAGGGCAGAGAGGAGAGACCCAGGCTCAGCACACAGAGCCCAGAGGCCGGAAGCCAGGGTCCAGAAGCCAGAACTCAAAGCCAGAATTCAGAGCCTGGAATCCAGATCCCAGAATCCAGAATCCGAATCTAGATTCTGTCTTCAGAATCTAGATCCTGTCTTCAGAATCTGGAATTGAGGACCCAGAATCCAGATCCAAGAACAGAGCCCAGAGCCCTCCTCAGAGCCTGCCCCCTGCCTTCCCTGAGCCCCCAGGTTAGAGCAGGGCAGAGGGGTTGATGAGAACAGGAACGGACTGAAGGGGCAGAAGACCCTCCCGGCTGCTGCCCCCCGTGTGTTTACACACACACAACAGGCTCTTACACACAGACTCACGTGCCCAAATATACAGCCTCTGATCATTAGATGTACATCACAGCCCACCCTCAGATACATACACATAATCACACCATCACACATACACCCTGACACACCATCAGACAGCCAGACCCACCTTTCTCTCCTCTCCCAGCACACGGACACACTCTTACCTGTGTACCCAAACCATCTCAGAGTTGCTCCCCACCCTCAGCCATCCCACTAAGCTTGGACACATAGCCACCACACCCAGAGATGCATAAAAATCCAGACTCCCAATCCCACACCCTGACAAGCTCACAGAATTGTGCAGGCTGACATGCACGTATACACACACACACACACACACACACACACACACACACTCCCCCAAGCACAGAGAAGCCCCATGCCTTGGCAGCCACAAAGCCCCCGGGACTGGGACCCCCGGGACGGGGCTCGCCTCGCACCCCTGTGCACACTCCAGCCCTCCCCTGCCTGGCCGGCTGGCGGGCTTTAATACAGATGCCAAACTCATAATTGTAACTGAGGGTGACAGGGTCACCTTGAGCCCCAGATGCTCGTATGGTGACAGATGGCGTTGGCAAACCTGATTAGCAGCCCCCGTGCCAGCGCCTGTGGCACCTGCATCCCTGCCCCTCCCCCGCTCCCCCAGCACTCATTACCCACCCATTACTGGGCCTGGGGGGTGGGGGTGGGGGCTGGCTGGCACTGCCCAAGAGGGGGCAGGGACTCCAGGGCCCCCCTGGCATCAAGGTTCCCAGCTGGCTCCCTGGCTGGCAGGAGGTGGACACAGCTGAAATGGGGGGAGCAGGCGCTTCATATGCCTGAGAGAGGGGTGCCCACAGTGCCAAGGCTGGGATGCCCACTCAGACACTGCCTGGGGTTTGGCACAAAATCTTGGAGGGAGGAGGGAGAATGCACCCCCCCACACCATGGGCCCCTGCTGACCCTCCCCCGCCAGGGCCCTTGAAGCAGGGCCTTGGGAGCTGCCTGCCTGGCCTATTCCCATCCCTCTGTGCAGATCTGTGGGGTCAGAGGTCACAGGCTCCCACGCCCAGCTGGCCTCACTGGCCCATCTGTTTCCTCGGGTCCCCTCCTCCTGCTCCCCTCACCTGAGGCCTTCCTTCCTGAGGCAGGAAGAGGGCTGAGGGGGGCCTGGCCGCCCCGCCTCCCTGTGCGCTCCGGGGAGCATTTGGAGGCAACCCTGACAGCGCCACATGTCCCTGTGTCTGTGCCAGACGGGCCCATCTGCTAGGGCCCTGGTTCCAGCCGCCCAAAGCCAGGTTGCCCTCATCCGCTGCAGACTCTGCGCCCAGCTGAGGAGGGAGTACTCCCCATGCCCACATTCCACAGGGCCACCCACTCCCAGGGAACCCCATTTGGAGGAGCAAACATAAAATACACACATATACACACAACTGGGCTTGGCCAACCTTTATGGTTCCTGTAGAATGCCACACTGGGCATGGGACTGGGAGGAGACTGGACGGGGGGTGGGGGGACAGCTGGGAACACATGGATCCTGCCTCTGACTTGGGGAACACAGCTTCCTCCAGCAGCTACATCTGCCTTCCTGCCTTGGTTACTTGGGGTCCCTAGGACAGGGTCGTCACTGTATCTCCTGGTCTGGGTGGGACCGTCTGTCTCCACTGCAGTTTGGAATGTGTCTTTGACTCAGTCTGTGAGAGGAAATCCAGCCTGGTGGTTAAAAGCAGGTGCCATACTGTCTTGGGTTTGAATGCCAGTTCTGCCACATACTGTTGTGCGATCCTGAGCAAGTGGCTTTGCCTCTTGGGGTCTCAGTTTCCTTCTCTGTAAAATGGAGTGATACCCCTATGTCGTCAGGCAGCTCTAAGGATATGAGTAAGCTTAGAGCCAGGCCTGGTTAACAGTGGGCGCTTAATAAATGCATGCTATGACTATAAGTGGTCCACCTCTATAGCTGGGGCTGTGTCTGGTGTCCCCGGGAGCAGGGCAAGGACTCTGGAGGCCCAAATGGCTGTCCCTGCATCCTTGGTCTCTTTGACCCACTGTACATGGTCCAGGTCAGCGTCATTCATCTCCCCACAGCTTTCCAAGGTACGTGCATCTGTGTGTCTGTCCATGATGCTCAGCTCATGCCTTCGGGCTGCACTGACACTCCTCGACCAGTACTGTGGACGTCTTCACCCGCCGACGGAAGGCTGGACTGCCCAATTGACACCAAAGGACCACAGGCGCCCAGCGCCTGCGAGTGGGGGCACAGCTGTTGCAGAGGACAAGTGGGGTGGAGTCCACACCAGGGATGTAGATCGAGGAGCAGTGGCCAAAGCAGAGGTGATTGCGGAGATGCACGGCCGTGCAGCCCAGCCGGGAGAGCACCTGGGTCCAGAGGCAGGGAGATGGGTCAAGGGCAGTGGAGTCTGGGGCTAGAGTGGCAAGAATAATCGCCCATCCACTTCCACCCCACCTTGACAAGCATAGATGCCTGGGCTCAAATCGTGACTCTGCCATCTTCTGACTGTGTGACTTGGGGTAAGTTACTCAACCTCTTTGAGCCAGAGTTTCCTCATCTTTGAAATCAAAGTCCAACCAGGAAAAAAAGAAACCACTCTAGGCCCTTCAACAGAGAGGATTAATACAGAGAATGGTGAAGGGACAACAAGAAGGGGGGCATTACAGGAGTCTGGAGGGGATTACACAGAAGCCCTTAGCCCATTACCTAGAACACAGTCAGTGCTCAGTAAATGTTAGTTCCTCCTATGATCCCCTCCAACTAAGTGGATTTATCAACTCCCCCTGATCGTGGCCCTTCTCTATTTGAACCCTGCACTCCTGCCTCTGCTTGTCTCCCACCCCTCAGCTCCCACCCTCCCCCTCACTCTGCCCTAACCACCCCAGCCTCTTGCCCTGAGTCATACAGAAATCAGCAGTTAAGGCAGACCTTGAACCCAAATACACCTGGCTCCAAAGACTGGGCCATAACATACAGTATGAATTCCTACAGCCCTTATGGAGCATCAACAGAATGAAGCTGTGAGAGTGCTGCCCATACCCCTCTCATTCAGGCTGCTCAACAGAGCCTAGGAGGCAGGTACTACTATGATTCATTATTCAACAAACACTGAGCTCCTGCTATGTGCTTGGCTCTATTCTAGGCCCTGGAGACAGGAATACAGAAGTGAACAAACTATAAAAATCCCTGCCCTGGTGGAGCAGACACTCTACTGAAGGAGACAGACAATAAATGCAATTACAGAATCAGTTTCACTTGTTAGGTGATTATGGGTACTACAGCGAGAAATAAAGCAGAAAGGGAGGAACAGGGTGGGAGGTGCTGCATGTTTAAATGATGTTTGAGTAAAAACCTGAAGGAGGTGAAAGAAGGAGCCATCAAATGTGTGTGTGTTGGGGGTGGGGGGGAAGGAAGGGTTGCTAAAGGCAAAGGAACAGCTAGTGCAAAGGCCCTGAGGTATATAACATTGGTGTGTCTGGGGGAAAGCAAGGAAGCAGGTGTGGAAGGAGTAAAGTGGATGAGAAGATGGGAGGAGGTGAGGGCAGGGAAGGGAGAGGCAGATGGTGCAGAGCCTTGTGGGCCAAGGGTAGGACTTGAGCCTTTGCTCTGAGTGAGGTGGGGGCCATGGAGGGTTCTGAGCGAAGGAGGGATGTGATCTGACTCAGGTGTTCACAGGCGCCCTCTAACCACTAAATGCAAAACCAGACTTGGGCAACGCTGGTGATGGCAGAAGCTGGGTGACCAGGATGGGGGCAATTGCATTGGCCCCAGTGGGAGAGGCTGAACCCCAATTTTATAAGGGAGGAAACTGAGGATCAGAGATAGTTAGGTAAGGGATGCAGGGCTGACCCCAAATCTGGCGCCACAGCCCATGCTCTCTTCCAAGGCTGAGACCCAGCCCTCTCCTTCCCCCACCCACATACTCACCTGAGTAAAGGGCACAGCCTTACACCTCTCCTGGGCTACTTCCTGTGGATCCAGTGGGAGAAACATGGTGGTCGCCACCTCCTGCCCACGCTGCAGCCCACCTGTCCCCAGCCGTCCAGTTTTCTGCAGGTCCAAGAAGGCCTTCCAGCTGCCAAGGGCAGAGGATGACACCAAGGAGGCTAGGGCCCCTCTGCCCAGAGTTCCGGTCTGATTGGCGGCAGCCCAGGGTTGGGGTAAGGGACCGTGGGGTCCAGGCCTCCCCAAGACTATAGGCAGCCAGGCCCCACTGAACAGGCTCAGGAGAATGGTCAGCTGGCCGGGGAGCATCTGTCTGTCTGAAACTGGGCTCAGGGTCCCGGGCAGACGACCCTGCTGTCTGGTGAGTAGAGTCTAGGCCTTCCACACCCGCTTTTAATGGCCTGCCCTCCACCTGGCAGCCTGGGAGGCAGGCGCCTCTGCAAACCTACCATGGGGAGAAGAGTAAACCCAGACCTGCTGGGTTCCCACCCCTCCCCCATACCCCAGCCTGGCAGGGGATCTGAGGGCTGGGCCTGCGGGTGTGTGGGCTGGGGGACCAGGAAAGGCAGGTCTAGAGACAGGGGCTTGGAGCACAATGCCGAAGCCTCTGAGGGCTCCTTTTCCCATTGGGGCCCCATTCATCCATTTAGCAAAACCAGACTTTGCAATTAAGCTACTCCGGTTTCAATCCCAGCATTGCAACTTCCTGGCTGTGCAGCGCTGGTCAAGTCCCTTAACCACTCTGGGCCTTGGCTTCCTTTTCTGGAATATGGAGATAATAACAGTCCTTACATGGTAGGGTGGTTCTGAGGATTCAAGGAAATAGAGAATTTATGGAAGAAGTTTAAATTAGAGGCTGGTACACAGTAGCACCATGAGTAAGCTATGATTAACATTATTGCTGTTGGTTTTCTTTTAGCACCTGTTAGAGGCCAGTCATAATTCTGAGCCCTAGGGATACAAACTGATAAGACAGAAAACAGGTCCCCCTGCCACGAATTTTACATTGTAGTGCAGAAAACAGACACTACAAGATAAATAAGATGATTTTAGAGTCTTGAGTTTTAACAAGATATTAAAAAGGGATGTGCCTTAGAGGTGTCTTAGAGGGGGCTTCTGCCCCAGAGGTGGTCAGGGAAGGCCTCCCTGAGGAGGTGACATTTTTGCAGAGTCCTGAGGTGCTGTCACAGGCGATATGAACAGCCTGGTTGGGGGCGGGGTAGGTTGGAGTGCTTGAAGCACTAGGGGTGGGAGCCGAGTACCAGGCTTTTGGGCCCCGGGGGATCCCCGCGGGTCCTGACACCTCTAAGGCCCCCATCTCGCACCCAGGTGAGGCGCTGCAGGCCGCGGGGCCGTGGGAAGCTGCAGGGCGGGTCCTTCCCGCGCCCCACAGGCTGTGCGTGCGATGGAGGCGCGCTCGCCCTCTGGCGGCGGCTCTCGGGACTGCGCGTCGGGCTCTCGGAACGTGCCTCCCAGGCGACCCACCTGGAGGTCCGCGGGCGCCTCCCATGCATCCCCGCTACATCTGAGTTCCTGGGTGTCCCCCAGCTTGCCTTTCGGCTGTCCTCTAGGCCCAGCTAACCGCAGCTCCATTCGGCCAGGTGCTAAGGCTTCAAACTTTAGAGCATCCTTGACGCCTCTCTCCGATCCCACCCCCTCCCCAATTTTATATGAAAGCCAAGTCCCGTCCACTTCAAAATCTACCCAGAACCCGCCCACTTCTCATTCCTTCCTCAGTCCCCCACCTGTACACGGCCCCCATTATCTCCCACCTGAACCAGTATAGTCCCTCAGCCTTGGTCCCCCAGCTCCTGCCCCCACAGTCTGTTCCCCCCACAGCAGCCAGAGGGCGCCTGTGAACACCTGAGTCCCTGCATGTCCCCCTCCACCTCACCCGGGGTAACAGCCAAATTTCTCACTGCGGCCCACCAGGACTTGCACTGTCTATTCCCATCACCTCCCCACCCTAGTTGCGCCCCACTCTCCCCTCCTCCAGCCACACGGGCCGCCTCGCTGTTTCCCCGACTCAACAAGCATAATCCCATAATACTGCACAGCTGTACAGGGCTGCGTAAGCTCTTATAGTTTCAACATGGAAAGATACCCAAGAAAAATGAAGTTAAAACATTTGCAGAACAGTGTGTCTATTATGCCCTGACCTGTTGGGAGAGGGGGATAAGAATTTACAGCTACTGTTTACTTGTATATGCATATTGAAAAGTACAGCAGGATTTTCCTGTTGGGGAGGGGCATGGAAATGGGTGGATGAGATGGCAGGGGCTTCACTTTAGAGTTTAAAAATTGTTTTAACCATGCAAAAAGAAACTTCAGAAAAGGAAAAAGCACAAATTAGAGCAATTTATACCTTTGTCCTGCCCCTTGCTTTTTTTAAATGAACTATTTTGGGCATTCAAATAAGTGTAGATAAAAAATATACCCCACCACCACTGTACTCATTACCCCAATTAAGAAATCAAAGATTACAGACATGAGAGAAACTTGCTTTTTACTTGTCCCTAACCCCTGAATTTGCCAATTATAACCCCCATGGCTGCATTCATAGTTTTACTACATATACGATGAGGTGTGATTAAAAAAATATGGTGAATGTTTAAATTTTTTAAATTTGTTATAGTAAAAGACAGATTGCCATTAATTCCCCTCAAAATACTCCCCCTGGCTTCAAACACACTTATCCCATAGTTCTCGCCATTTTCTGAAGCAGTTCTGGAAGTCCTCTTTCGTGTCTTTTTTTTTTTTTTAACTTTTATTTATTTAAGTGTGTTTTTCCAGGACCCATCAACTCCAAGTCAAGTAATTGTTTCAACCTAGTTGTGGAGGGAGCAGCTCACAGTGGCCCATGTGGGGATCGAACCAGCAACCTTGTTGTTAAGAGCACCATGCTCTAACCAACTGAGCTAACCGGCAGCCCCTCGAGAGTGTCTTTAATTGTGCTGTTGTGTTTGTCTCGATGTCCTGAATCGATTCAAAATGTTTGCCTTTCATGGTCATTTTGACTTTGGGGAAGAGCCAGAAGTCGCATGGTGCCACATCCAGTGAATAAGGTGGATGAGGATACACCGTATGTTTTTATTTGACAGAAATTGCCGTGCCAGAAGCGATGTGTGACACGGAGCCTTTTTGTTGTGATCAAAACATACGGTGAATGCTGCTTCCGAGTGCCATCCAACGGATAAGCAGAGATCTTCAATACAGGAAGTGGCACGTGGAACCTTAGTGACAGTGTGTGACAAGTTTCAACATGTTCGGTGCAGTCAGTTTGGTGTGAGCTACGTTTGAGAGGTGTGTTTTAAAGTGTGCCCTAAGTCATCCTCCATCATGACAACGCTCTGTGTCACACTTCATTTCTGGTATACGGCAATTTCTGTCAAATAAAAACATACGGTGTGTCCTCATCCACCTTATTCACTGGATCTGGCACTGTGTGACTTCTGGCTCTTCCCCAAAGTCAAAATGACCATGAAAGGTAAAAGTTTTGAATCCATTCAGGACATCGAGGCAGCCACGACAGTGCCACTACAGACACTCATGAAAGAGGACTTCCAGAACTGCTTCAGAAAGTGGCAAGAACGATGGGTAAGTGTGTTCAAAGCAAGGGGGAATATTTTGAGGGGGATTAATGGCAATGTGTCTTTTACTGTAATAAATTTTTATTTGAGCATTCACTGTATTGTTTGATCACACCTTGTATATCCATTCAGAAACGATATATAACATTGGTTTGTGTATTTTAAACTTAATATCATGGTATCATAATGTATAGATACTTTTAACTTTCATTTGTCCTCCACTTTGCAGTCCCTTCTTTTCACTGCTGAAGAGTATTCCACTGCACATACATACCCCAAAGTTATTTCTCCATTATCCAAATTTTAATGATCACATTCCTACAAAGAACATTTTGGAATGTGTCTCTTTCACACCTGGCTTTTTGCACTTACTCCATCTGGCAGTTTGTTCCGTATCAGTGGTTCACATTCCTGGCTGCACATTTCTAAGTAGGGAATTGATGGCCAGACCTCGCTCCAGATAAATTGTGCTGGAATCTTTGGAGATGGGCCCCAGGCACTGGTGTTTTTAAAAAGCACCCCAGGGCTGCTGTGAACTCCTGGTCTGTATTGTTATATACAGCAGTAGGTCTCACAGGTCGGCCTGTATCAGTGTTATCTAAAGGGCTTCCACACAGAAGACCCCACCAGTAGAGAATCTGATTCTGTGATGGAGCCTGAGAACCTGCATTTCTAACAAGTTCCCAGGTGATGTTGATGCTGCTGGCCTGGGGACCACACTTTGAGAACGAACTATGAGAGTGCTTTTATTCTTTTTAACACCTGTATAGTATTCCGTCCTATGGATATTCAGGCATTTCTTTAATAAGTCCTCTATTCTTGGACATCTAGGTTATTTTCCACCTTTTGTTATAAGAAAAAAAAATTCCTAAATGGAATATGATTCAGCTATTAAAATAATAAAGTACTGTATTAATTTGCTAGGGCTGCCATAATAAAGTACCCCAGACTGGGGGGGCTTTAACAACAGAAATTTATTGTCTCACGATTCTGGAGGCTGGAAGTCCAAGATCAAGGTGTCAGAAAGGTTGGTTTCTTCTGAGGCCTCTCTCCTTGGCTTGTAGATGGCTGTCTTCTCCTTTGTGTGTGTCTGTGTCCAAATTTCCTCTTTTCCCTAATTACCTCATTTTAACTTAATTACTTCTTTAAAGACCCTATTTCTAAATATGGTCCTATTCTGAGGTACTGAGGATTACCACTTTAATACATGAATTCTGGGGGGACACAACTCAGGCTATAACAAGTACTGATACATGTTACAATATGAATGAACCTCAAAAACATGCTAAGTAAAAGAATCTAGACACAAACAGTCACATATTATATGACTCCATTTTTATGAGATGTCCAGAATAGGCAAATCCATAGAGATGGAAAGTAGATTAGTGGTTGCCAGGGGGTAAAGGGAGAGGGGAACTGGAGTGACTGCTAATGGGTACCGAGTTTCCTTTTTGGGGTGATGAAAATGCTCTAGAATTAGATAGAGGTAGGTGGTGGTTGCACTACACTGTGAATGTACTAAACGTTACTGAATTTTTCACATTAAAATGATTTAATTATATTGTTGAGTGAATTTTACCTCAATTTAAGGCCTGCCCTCAGAAGGCCTCTCCCATGACCATTTGGTACTCAGTGTGGCAGAGCCATGGCCAACAGCTGAAACTCAACCCAGGATGGTTTGACATCAGAGTGCCTACTCTTAACCTCCAGGCTGGTGTTTCTCAGGGTGGTTTCCAAATTTGCTAGTCTGGGAGAAAACTACAGCTCAGAAGTCCCACATCTAACTGCCCATCTGCCCCATTCCGGGTACTTTCTTCCTCTTTTACTTCCATGATAATTACTGGTGTGTCCCACCCACAAGACTGTGAGCTGTTCCAGGTCAGAGACCATCTCTACTTTATTTCCTGTATCTTCCAAGATCCAAGAAGTAGAAGAGGGATCCTCCGAGTTAAACCTGAATGACAAGAAAAAGCTCGCCATGTAAAAGATCCTAGGAGAAAGTTCTAGGCATGGTAACAGCAAAGCTCTAGGCATGGTAACATGCAAAGGCCCTGAGGATAGTGCAGGTGGGGTACCATACGGCCACCTGGCCCCTTCTACCTCCTAATGGGTCTTTCTATTTCTACAGGTTGACCCACTCGGTGTCTTTTCTGTTCAGCAGCTAGAGGAGAATAAATCATATCCGTCATTTCTCTGCTCAAGCCTTCCAATGGCTCACCACTGCTCTTGGAATCAAACTGGAACCCCTCACCATGGCCTATAATGCCTGCATGGCTGGCCCCTGCCTAACACTCTTCACTTCACTTCCTCCCTCAATCCGCTTCATTCACTGTATCTCAACCACACAGGCCATCTGTTCCTCAGCAAACCCTGGGGAAAAATTGTGATTTGAGCAGCCCAGAAAAACTTCCTCATGGGCACACACACAGACAGGGAGGCTCACTACAGCATCATTTCTGCAATCGAAAAAGAATTGGAAACAAATGTCCATCAAAACAGCCTGACAGAAGAATTATAGTTTATTCATACCGTGGGCAATATTGAGCAGTTTTTTTCAAACTTTTTTTTTTTTTTACCACTAAGCTCAGTAAGAAATATTTTATTTACAGGCCTTGACAGAGAGACCTTGACAATACTTTGATTGACCCCTCCCCTTGAACCCAGACAACCTTTGTGACTGGCTTGATAACAGAATACAACAGAAATGATGTCATCTGACTTCTAAGACTCAAGTCATAAAAATGTCTGCACTTTAGCTTAGCCTTGCTCACTTGGGACCCAGCTGCCATGTTGTGAGGAAGTTTAAATTGGCCCACATGGAGAGACCACTGTGTAGATAAATATTCCAGCTGATAGCCCAGCCAGCGTCAATCACGAGACATGAATGAATGAAGATATCTTCTGATGATTCTGGCGGTCAGGTGTCAAGTCACTCAACTTTGAATTCTTCCCAGTTGGGGCTACAGATAGCATGGAATAGAGACAAGCTATCTCTGTTGTTTCCTGCCCAAATTCCTGACACACACAATCATGAGCATAATAAAAATGGTTGTTTAGGGGAGGTTTGTTAGCATACAATTGCAACTGGAGTATTAGTATATACATACAGGTACATGTGATAGAAACAAAAGTTTTACCAAATAATACCCATACTACATGTGACACGATCATTTTTATTTTATTTTTTCCATTAAAAATTACTGCTGCACCCATGTTCATAACAGCATTATTCACAATAGCCAAAAGGTGGAAGCAACCCAAGTGTCCATCAATGGATAAATGGATAATTAAAATGTGGTGAATACATATGATGGGATATTATTCACTCTTAAAAAGGAAGGACATTCTGACACATACTACAATGTGGATAAACCTTAAGGACATTACGCTGAGTGAAATAAGCCAGTCACAAAAGGACAAATACTGTATGATTTCACTTACATGAGGTCCTTAGAGGAGTCAAATTCAGAGGCAGAAAGTAGAAAGGTGGGTGGCAGGGGCTGGGAAAGGGGAGAATGGGGAGTTAGTGTTAATGGGGACAGAGTTTCTGTTTTGTAAGATGACAAAAGTTCTGGAGATGGATGGTGGTGATGGCTGCACAACTATGTGGATGTACTTAATGCCACTGAACAATATGCTTAAAATGGTTTTAATGGTAAATTTTATGTGTATTTTGTCACAATTTTCAAAAATAATTTTTTTAATTAATTTTTTTTATGAATCATTCTCCCCTAATTGTAAACCTGGAAATAAATGTTGGTTGTAACCCACTTCATTGATTTCCTGAATCAATAATGGGCCCCATGACTCACAATGTGAAAAAAGCAGCTATACAGCATGTACAATACATCTACAGGGATCCACGTGGAAACATCTAGAAAGCATGAGGTTAAGGGAGAATAACTGCAAACTAACATGTTCAGGATACCATTTATGTAACCTGTTTAAAAATATATATTGTACATTGTTTCCACAGACTCCAGATAACTAGTGAATGCATAAAGGCTGGTCCTGGAATAATAAACTAATTTCAAAATAAGTGTTACTCCTGAGGTCAGGGAGGGAAAGAGATGGCATTTGTAGATGGAGGTCTTACTGTCATTGGAGGCTGTGATAGTAGGGGTCAAGTTTTATAAAAAGGAATTCTTTTAAAAAGATCTGAAGCAATCAAACCAAAGTGTTAATATTTATTAAACCTGAATGATGACATAAGTGACTGTACTCTTTTGTCCTTGACAAATAATTTATTAACACTGTAAATAAGAATGTACAAAGCAACTCTCTAGGATACATAAGAAACTAAAACAAGTTAGAGGGGTGCTCAGACAGGGAAGGGGAGGATGAGAGACAGGTGGGAGTAAGACTGTTCACTGCAATCCTTTTTGTTGCTTGTATTTTCATTTTTAAATCGTGAAATACAATAAATCTACAGGAAAGTGCACAACCCACACAAATATGCAGTTATTAACAGCTTAAATAATTATAACTCAGATATCACGGTAGCCCCGATCAAGAAATAACATGGAATATATAGTCCATTTAGAGAAAAGCAAACAGAACAGGTTGCCCAGCTCAGTGACCTGCTACAGAGCGAACTCCCTCCCCCAATGTGACCACCACCGACATGTCCCCTCATCCCCACCATCCTGACTTCTAAAATGAAAAGAAAAAGTTTGGTCCTGTCTCTTTTGTTGCCTCCAATGTCTGTGAGACTCATCCATGTTGCTGTGAGCAGCTGTAATTTCTGCTCTTGCATGCTTGTGTGGTATTCTATCAGCTGAAACATCAAAATTTAGGTATCCTTTCTACTGTGTGGATGGACTTGAGCGAGTTGTTTCCAGCTTGGGATTGATATATATGATATATACATTACCGCTATGAACCATTTACATCCTTATACAGGCCTCCTGGCTCATTGAGCAAACTGCAATTTCTTTCTTTCCTCTCTCTCTCTCTCTCTCCTTTAGTGATAAAATATAAATAACATCACATTTACCATTTTAAATGTACTGTTCGAGCCAGCTGGTGGCTCAGGTGGTTGAAGCACCGCCATGCTCCTAACGCCGAGGTCAGCCATTCGATTCCCACATGGGCCAGTGAGCTGCGCCCTCTACAGCTAAGAGTGTGAACAACAGCTCTCCCTGGAGCTGGGCTGCCCTGAGCAGCCGGAGGCCAGTGTGAGTGGCCGGCAGCCATCGTGAGCGGCCGGCAGCCCAGCCAGCGAGAGCTGTCCTGAGCTTCTGTGAGCGGCCAACTGATGACCGCCCACCAACTGCCTCAGCCGGGGGGAGTGTAGGACACAGCTCCCTGGCCCATGCATAATACCAGCACGGGCCAGGGAGCTGTGTCCTACACAATTAGACTGAGAAACAACGGCTTGAATTGGAGTGGGGTGGGGGTGGGGGGGCAAGCGGAAGAAAGGGAGAAAAATAAAATAAATGTACTGTTTAGTGGCATTAAGCAAATTCATTCACAATTTTGTGCAACCATCACCACCCTCCAGCTCCAGAATTTTTTCATCATCCCAAACTGAAACTGTCCCCATTAAATATGAACTCCCCCATCCCCTTCCTCCAGCCCCTGGCACCCACCATTTTACTTTCTGTCTAAGAATTTGACTCTTCTAGGGACCTCCTGCAAATGGAATCATACAATATATTTCCTTTTGTGACTGGCTTATTTCACTAAGCATGTCTTCCAGGTTCATCCATGTGGTAGCATGAGTCAGAATTTTCCTTCCTCTTTAAACAAGGCTAAAATCCTTTCTTAAAAATAGTGTTTTAATTTCTGCACCATGATCAAATATTTTAAACATTTAAAAATATAAAACATTAAGTTAAAAAGCATAGTGTAACTAAATATTTACAATAAAATTTAAAATATCTGTACATAAATATCTTATTGCATACACAGTAAATAAATGTCTTAAGTAGATATTTAAATATTTAAAATAAACGTCTAAGTAAGGTTTTAAGTAATTACTTTAAATCAAAGTTTTAAGATATTAGAAATTACAGTAACATTAAAATCATGAAATACCTGAGAATTTTTAAAAAAAGATTAGAAATCAAGTTAAAGAGCATAAAATAAATATGCAATGTAATGAACAATATTTAAATGTTCAAAATAAAATTTAAGTATTTTAACGATCATTTTAGATTTCAAACATTTAAATTAAAATACATAATATGTAGATTGAATTTAAAATCGAAATATTTTAAATATCCAAATAATTGTTTAAAATAGTTTAAATTTAATATAAAAATCAAATGCTATTTAAATATATAAAGTTAAAATGCCATTTTAATAAATAACTGCTAAAATAAAATTTAAAGTTGTATTTGAAGATGTGTAAAAAATATATTACGATCCTCTTCTTACCCCTGCCCAGAACTGAGAGGCAACAGGGACACACCTCATCCCGCCGGCCCCCCGTGGGAACTCCAGTACAGGCAGGGCCGTGGCCAGCCCGACTTGCCCGCGAGGACCCCGCACAGGCAAGATGGCAGCGCCCGTGGGGCAGGTTCGCAGCCTACTCGGGCTGGTGGCGACCCTGGGCCCAGGCTCCCGCGGCTACCGGGCACCGCCGCCCCCGCGCCGCTCGCCGGGGCCCTGGTGGCCGGACCCGGATGACCCACTGACCCCGCGCTGGCAGCTGAAGCCGCGATACGCGGCCAAGCAGTTCGCGCGGCACGGCGCCGCCTCCGGGGTGGCCGCCGGGTCGCTGTGGCCGTCCCCGGAACAGCTGCGCGAGCTGGAGGCCGAGGAGCGCGAATGGCACCCGAGCCTGGCGGCCATGCAGGAGTCATTGCGGGTGCAGCATATGGCCGAGGAACAGAAGCGTCAGGCCAGGTGCGTGCAGTCGGGCAGGCGCTGAGTTGTAGGTCGCGCCCTCCGCAGCCGGGTGGATGAACTGTAACCCGACGGTGCTTACTCCATCCAGCGTTTAAGGGCGGGGTGGGGGCGGGGGTGCATGCTATAGATTTACGTGCATGCACACCTAGTTGCAAAACATACTTCTGAGTTCATTTAGCCATTCAATGGCAAAACTTTACTGAGCGCCTACTGTGTGCAAGGCCTTGTACCAGGTACTGAGGACAAAGCAGGGACCAAAACAGGTCATTTCAGGTGGCGACAGAGAACCATTAGGAAGATGAAATTTGGTGAAGAGTACATGCCAGAGAGTGGCTCTGGTTTGGGACTTAACACGTTGCGTACTGCGGGGTTTAAATCCCTCGTGAAGATTCTTGTGATCCCTACGCAACGTGTTAAACTTGATGTTTAAGCAGAGACCTGAGTGACCAGCCAGCCACGAGATCTTATGGAGAGTGTTCTGGGTGGAGGGAACAGCTGGTGCAAAGGCCCTGAGGTATGAACCTGCTTTAAGTAACAGCCAGGACATCATTGTGATTAAGGAAGAGTGGAAAGTGATGGGGTCTGGAATTAAGGATAGAGGTCAGACCCAGAAGCAGGTCTAAAACATTAGCCTTGACAGAAATATGGAGGCAACACTGCGGGTATCAGGATGGTGTTACTTTCTGGAGGGAGGGGCTAGCCAAAGCAGGCAAGTTGGGGGAGCAGACCAAGTGTGTTCCTGGTGTTTAATATTCCTGTCCTCACAACAGTTCTAAGGAAGAGAGGGTCAAAGCCACCAGTCTGGAGTCACCCTGGCATTGAACAGTAGAGCTGGGATGTGAACCCGTCTTCCATCGCTGCCCCATCCCGGCTGGATAACCCTGTTATGTGACCTTAGTTCTTCCAGCTTCACCTTTCTAATCCTTAGATTAGAATCAGATTAGAATCTAATCCTTAGATTAGAATATGGGGCTGTAACTGGCACCTGCAAACTCACTCACAGGATTGGAGGGAAAAGGTCCATTTCTTGCCTTCACTCTTGTGCCTAGAATTGGGCCTGGTTGGTATACAGGTGCTTGGTAATGTCTATAGGATGGAGTGAGCTGTGGGAATGGCCCGGCATGGTGTGCAGCACTCAGAGGGCTCAGTAGACAGTTCAGTGAAATGTTGGGTTGATTTGGGGTCTGCTCCTGGGAGTTATTGGGGCTTGGCTGTCATGCTCAAGGTCGTATGTTCGTTCATCTCTCTTGCCTGTTTCTTCACTTGTCAAGGACTTCCTGACAGTGAATGGCCAAGATAAGTCTTCCCAGTTTGTCATCTCCTGGGAAGAGTTGGGAGGCAAGACGTGGGCAAAGGCTTGAGGGTGGCATGTGGGTAAATAGGTATTGCTCTGGCTGGGTATCATTGTCCTCACGGCCCACCCTCCTTCCCCTGCAGGGAGCAGCTCATTGCAGAATGCATGGCCAAGATGCCACAGATGATTGAGAACTGGCGGCGGCAGCAGCAGGAGCGCAGGGAGAAGGAGCAGGCAGACAAGGAGCGGCGGGCCCGGCTGCAGGCTGAGGCCCAGGAGCGCCTGGGCTACCACGTGGACCCGAGGAGTGCCCGCTTTCAGGAACTGCTGCAGGACCTGGAGAAGCAGCAGCGCAAGCGCCTCAAGGAGGAGAAACAAAGACAGAAGAAGGAGGCGCGAGCTGCCGCAATGGCTGCTGCTGCAGCCCAGGACCCAGCAGCCTCTGTGCCACCCAGCTCCTAAACTTTGTTCTTTCTCAATAAAACCTGCTGTCGGCCATCTCCCACCCCAGAGAGCTCTGCTCTCAACTGAGTCTTCTCTCAATGTGTCCCTCCCTGGTTCCTTCCGCAAGACCTGGGACCAGGGAATCCCCCACCCTTCCCTGCTCACTTGAGGACTCTAGGCCATGCTGACTAACTGGGGCTTCAGGGTCAGAGAATCAGGGAGGAGTGGGGTACAATGGGGAAATAATGGAGCAGATGGCAGATGAGAAGAAGGCTTCTGTTTACCAACATTAATCTCCAGTAATTAGCCAATTACCAGGGGGGAAGCATAGCCAAAACAGACCAGTGATGATGGTGGGGGCAGGGAAAAACAGCCCTTCCAAGGCCAAGCTGGAGCTGGGACCCACTGCCTGGAATGAGACAGCTTCTGAGGGGGCAGGATACACTGGGAACCCCAACGTGCAGAGGCTGACAGATACCTCTGCCTCTTGGTATTCCCAAATCGCCTGTGCCCAACTAGCCCCCAGAGCCAGACGAGCTAGAGTGGGAAGCCCCAGCAGGCACCGACCACAGGACAGGCTTTTAAAACTTTATTCACTTCAAAACCTTTATCAGAGACACGGTTCTGTTCTAGGGTGGGGGGGGGGGGGTGGCCTTGACCTCCAGAGCAGCTCTGATGTTACCCTTTCCCCAGGCAGGACAAACCTGGCTGCCTCCTCAGTGAAGGGATACAGGCTGGAGGCCAAGGCCAGACTGGAGGGGACCATGGACCTCTGAGTGCTCACCCCAGATGGGAAGATTTGGGCCACTCCAATGGAGGATCAAAGTTTGGGGCTCCAGGTTCCCCTCACCCCAAAAGAGGGTAGGCGGGGGGTGGGAGGGAGGTCTCGGGCTCTTCAGGGGATGGGGAAGCAAGCAGCCGCCTCTCCATCTGGCTGCAGGGAGCTGGGACAGAAGCCAAGAGGGGCCCATCTGTTGCCTCCATTTCTGCCAGCTCCTTGGAGCAGGCTGGGCTGGGCCGGGGGGTTCGGGGGACAGCTGTCTGGCCTAGGTCTTCTCAGGCCAAGATGGGAATGGGGGCCATTTCAGGAGAATACGAAGTTAGGGTGTTGTTGTTTTTTTAGGTTTTTGATTTTTTTCCACTTCTTAAATAAACATGAATATATATATATATATATATTTTTTCTTTTATAAAACTTTTGTGGAGTTGGGAGTAGGGTGGGAGCGGTGAGCAGCCTGGCCTCCCGGCATCACTCGTCATCAAAGTTCTGACTCAGGAGGAAGTTGGCAGCCAAGTTTTCGTTTTTTTCACAGGCAAAGTAGGCCTGGATCACTAGGCTCTCTGGGAAGCCCAGGGCCTTCAACTGTGGGAAGATGAGCAGGTATGAGCAGAGGGTGGGGGCCTGCCCACCAGTCACCCTTCAGCCAGTCCTCTTACCCTCTCTATAGCTTCTTTCTCCTGTGGAGTCACTTGGATGTAGTTCATCTGTGGGGCCTCCTCACCTATGGCGCCCACCTCACCCTCCACATCTGAGATGTCCGCCAGCTCCCCAGGGGGCTCGTTTAGCATCTGGATGAACTGCTCCTGGTGCCGGCTGATTTGCTGTGGGAAACAGAGCAAGGGACAGTGACCCACAGACCTTATGCCCCCTCCCCAGATGCCTATCACAGTCCTCACTTTTTCATCCACTCAGCAAATACTGCGGGTGCCAAAAAAATGTATACAAGAGGACACTTTGGGGCCGGCCTGGTGGCTCAGGCGGTTAGAGCTCCGTGCTCCTAACTCCGAAGGCTGCCGGTTCGATTCCCACATGGGCCAGTGGGCTCTCAACCACAAGGTTGCCAGTTCAATTCCTCGAGTCCTGCAAGGGATGGTGGCTCTGCCCCCTGCAACTAAGATTGAACACGGCACCTTGAGCTGAGCTGCCTCCTGGATGGCTCAGTTGTTGGTTGGAGCGTGGGCTCTCAACCACAAGGTTGCCAGTTCAATTCTTCGACTCCTGCAAGGGATGGTGGGCAGCGCCCCCTGCAACTAAAATTGAACACAGCACCTTGAGCTGAGCTGCCTCCCGGATGGCTGAGTTGGTTGGAGCATGTCCTCTCAACCACAAGGTTGCCGTTAGACTCCCGCAAGGGATGGTGGGCTGTGCCCCCTGCAACTAGCAACGGCAACTGGACCTGGAGCTGAGCTGCGCCCTCCACAACTAAGACTGAAAGAACAACAACTTGAAGCTGAACAGAACCCTCCACAACTAAGATTGAAAGGACAATTTGACCATTGTTCCCCAATAAAGTCCTGTTCCCCTTCCCCAATAAAATCTTAAAAAAAAAAAAGTTTAATAAAAAAAAAAAAAAAAGAGGACACTTTGGTCAATGTTGCTCAAGCAGTAGTTCGCCGTCATCAGAAGTGTCTGGACGCTGATGGTAACCACTTTGAGCATCTCTTGTAACTGCAGAAGTCACACGTGACTTGGATTCATATTTTGTTACCGGTATATGTTGAGTATTACAATTTTAATAGTTCTTTTCCTTTCTTAAAATGTATATACATGTTTTTGGCACCCTCTGTATTTAGCGGGTGCCCATTCTGGCTAAATAGCAACACAGTATTGGACACAGGGCCTGTCCTGGTGTAGCTGAGGTTCCAGGGTGAGGAGACAGGCCGTCAACAAATAAATGGACAATTATTTACAATGTAAATACTGGTCCTAGCATATAGTAGAACATACATTGGGCTAGGAAAGACCCTCTAGGCCAGGTGGAAAGAAGTTTCCTCCAATCAGAGCAAATAGCAAGCGTGAGACCCAGGGGTAGGGATACTTTTGGCAAATTCCAAAAACAAGATCCTTGGGGCAAACCCACGTAAACAAGAGAAGAGGGCAGAAACAGAAAATGAGATCAGAGAGGAAGGCAGGGAGCAGGTCTGCTCTCTTCTAGTGCAACAGGACATCACAGTAGTCATGGGTAACTGTGTCCTTTTAAAAACGTTAACTCATATGTCTTCTAATACCTATGATCAGGGTTCTAACACAACCCAGTCTACTTTTATGTATGTCTGACAATTTTCCCATCAATGAAAAAAATACTTTTTCAGGATTCTGGCTCCTGGTGGAGAATGGACAATAGGAACAGTGCAGAAGCCGAGGCCTGCAGTGGCTACTACGCAACCAGGTGGGAGATTAGGTATCAACCATGGAGATGAAGTGCAGGGCTGGGTTAAGATGTTCTGGAAGTAGAGCAGACATGACAGGTGATGGACGACCCCAGCAGGTCTCCAGGGGAGGGTCTGTTCTGAAACCTTAGATGCCTGAACAGCACTTTCATGGAGGCGTCAAGTCAGCCATAGAACAGCATGGCATCCAGAGGTCTAGGCTAGTTACATACATTTGGGGGTCACCACAGATTGAAGGCCCCCAGGATGATACGTGGGAGGACTGAGTGCAGATAAAGAACAGAGGTACATAGCCTGGGCCGCCAACATCTGGAGGGGGTGAGCAGGAGCCAGCACAAGGGCCTGAGAAGTGGAGAGAAGCAGCAGGCGACGGGTCCTGAGCCTGGAGAGGCAGGTCACGGAGGACCCAGAGGACCCCTCTCACAACCAGCGGCCACTGCCCCTCGGCCTAGGAACCTTCAAGGGCAGGATGGGGTCTTGCTGAACATGATGGACCCAGAGCCAGCTGGAGCACAGCAGTCCTGGGCAGTGCCATGCAACCCTGTGGACATTTATGAAGCACCAGCTATATGTGGAGCCAAGCCAGTCAGAGCCACAAGATCCAGAGGGCAGAGCACAGGACCCAGAGGCTGGCGGCACATACTGCACCAGATGTTTGGCTGCTCCAAGCCTCTGGTGTTTTCTTCCATGGGGGTGATGACAACAATACCCACCCCACACAGGGTGGTTACATGAAACGGTATAGGTCATCAGGTCACAAGGAGCAGCACCGGGCTGTCCCACTTTCCTAGTATAGAGGAACTCCTACATACGGCGCCGGGCCAAGCTTGCTCTTTGGAGCTGTGGTTCCCACAGGGGATGGGAGGTGGTGCCTACACTGGTTCCCTCTGCCCCCAGGACCACACCTGCAGAAGCTGCGGGTTCTCCTGGCCCAGCTGCTGGAGCAGGGCAGGCAGCAGTGCCGGGTTCTGCTGAATCACCTGTCGCATGTTCTGGAACTGGGGCTGGTCCCGCAGGAACTCCAGGGGGTTCTCTCCCACTGGCAGGTGGAAGGCATATGGTTAGACCCCAGGCTGGGCTCCCAGAAGCATGGGGTTTGGGTGGGAGAGAAGTCAGATGCCTTGACAGCAGACACCCCACATGCACACATCCCGACTCACTCACCTGCTTCTGTAGCTGGCTGCTCGGACACCTGGCTCTCCTGGACAGAGCCGTGTTCTGGCTCGGGGCTCCCAGGAATTCCCTGTCAGGACTCCTATTTAGTTCTAATGCACAGACCACCTGCTGCCTCCCTCCTGCACATTCAGCCCTGGCAGGAGACAGGTGAGGCCTTGGCCCCGCCCTCCACAGGCCCAACCCTCTGCTCACGTCCAGCCTCCTGCAGGGAGGTTTTCCTGGCTCGAACCATGACCCAAAGGCTTTTGGGGGCAGGTTTTACCTCCCTGACCACCTATCAGAGTGCTGAAGCCCACGTATTCCCTGGAAGCCTCCCTTGGAGGCAGCAGCCCCACCTCACCGTGAGTAGATACTCCACGGCTCGGTGGGGGTTGTTGTAGCTGGCTCTCAGGGCGGCCACGACCCGTTCCCGCTCATAGCCCATGGACATGATCTCTGTCAGCATCGTCTCATACTCGGAGCCCGTCACTGTGGAGGGAGCAGCAAGGCCTGGGTCACCCACAAGAGGGAAGGGCAGCTCCCAGGCCCTCCCGAACCCACACAAGGCCCGGCTGGGGCACCCAGTCACTTCTGCCACGGGGACCACCCACCCACCTAACGTGGAGGCTGCGTCTTCCTCTCGCCCGCTGCTACCTGAAGAAGGAACAGAGCTGCAAATTCAAGAGAGAGAAATCGGACCCTGGCTTCTGGCGGCTTGCCCTCCCCCCGGGTGTGTGGAACCGCATATGTGGGCACTGCAATGTGCTGGAATAGGGCCCACAATGAGGTTGCTGCTCCTTGCCTTACCCTGACACAGACTCTGGGGACGTCGTGGGGACTGATTCCTCCGATGGACTCTTGTCCTCTCTGGCTGTAGGTGAGGGATGGGACATGCCTGAGGCAGGGGCTGGCGGGAAGGATGTGGAGGATTCTGGGGCAGCAGTGGGTGATGCCTCTGGAGGTACTGACGTGCCTGGGCTGGTTTTGGCCTGTGACACCCAGAAAAAGGGAACAGGCATCAGTATCCCTATCATGCCCCAACATCCCGCCACTTCCTAGCCCCGCCCTGTTCACGACTAATCTCTCCAGGGCACACAAGCTCATCAACTTCCCAGCTAATCAACATACCCTCCCAACCAGCACACTTCACCCACCTTCGTCACCATGACAACCACAAAGTTCTTCTCATCTATGCGATAGTCCCTGATGGGGACGTCATCGCTCAGGATCTTGCCAGCATAGATGAGTTTCTGTCCAGCCACCGGGAAGGCATCACGTCCCTTCTCAGCTTCTATCTTCTCCTTTAGCACCTTCACCTGGAGGGAGGGGTACAGTCATTGCAAACCACAAGATTCTCTCTTCCCTTCTAGTTTGGTGATTGAGGGGAGAGGCTGCAAGCCCTGATGATGGAGAGACGAAGCTTCGGTCAAGCATGCTTGGTATGAGTTCATTTGATCATCCCAACATTCAACTGAGTATTTACTGAACACTTTTAATGTGCCAGATGCTGTTTCAGGCACTAAAGAAACCGCAGGGGACAAAACCAAAACTCTACTCTCATGGAGGTGACGCTCAAGTGGGAAGACAAAAAAACAAGTATATATTTCAGGTAGTGTAAAGTACAATGAAAAATAAAATAAAAGGGAGATGGGCGAGTTCCTCGTTCCACACTGCAGACAGGGGTCAGTTTTTACTGAAAACATCTAAGTTGACAGAGACGTCATAAATGTATATGCATCACACTTTTAAAGTCTCATAATTCTATGAGATAGATACCATTAGCCTCATTTCATATTTAAGAAAACGGAGGCACAGAAAGGTCCAGTAACTTCCCCAAACTCAAATAGTTGAACAGGTCAAAAAACCTGAGTGTTTTTTTTTCTACAAAAAGTGGATGTCAATGTCTCCCTCACGGAGTATTGTGCAAAAAGTATCAAATACATAGTTAAGTCGCTCACTAACGCTGGTTAGGTCCTAAGTTTCCTTTCAGCTAAAAAGGCAGAATGTTTGGGCTCTAACATGAGGAAGAACCGAATTTGAGTCCTCCGAATACTCACTGTGTTTGTGGCAAAGTTCCTTAATCCTAGGTTTCTACATCTGTAAAGTGGGGAGTCAGAGTCCCCAAATGACAAGTCTGTTTTGCAGATTTAGTAAGATAACACTAAAATGCCCAACGACTAACAAAGAACAAACGGCCAACAAACACGGACCACTGAAACTCAGACCGTTTATTATCAGTATCACCGTTGTTGCAGTCATGAGTCCGCATCTCTAGGCCATTACCCCCAGAGTCGGCCACCAACGTCCCGAGGAGACAGACGTCTGCAAAGCTGGGAACTCAGAGATCCCCGTCCGGGAGAGCGCAACCCAACCGAGAATCTGAACCTGTGGCTCCTGCGCCCCGCAAAGGCGCTGACATTGGAGTCGGGGCCTGGCAGGCGTCCCGGGATGGGGCCTCGTCCGAAGACCGCCCGTGAGCACCACCAGAGCCGCCAGGGGCTAGGCCGGAGACCATCGTGGCGGGGATGGGAGGCGGTGGTTCCGGAATGTCAGGCAGGTTGGGAGAGCGCTATTCCCCCTGCCCCTCCCACCGGGATCTCGGCCCCCCCGCCCCCATCCCACCCCGCGGCACCAGTCACTCCGCCCCCGGGCTCCAGCCTGGCTCGCACCGTCTCGTCAGGCTCCATGCGGATCTTAAAGGTCTGCTGCTGCAGCGTTTTGAGCGTGATGGTGACGGCCATGGCGGGGCCCGAGCGACGGGGCAGCCCCAGGATCTTCACACAACATGCAACTCACGCCGCCGCCATCTTAGCGCCCAGCCGCGCCGCGCGCCGACAGCTTCCGGGGCAGGAGCTGCGCGCGCCGACTACTAGAATGCGTGACCTGCGCACCTCCCTCCCACCCACAACCTGGCTTTCGTGGGCATGCGCACAAGAATGCCCTCGGACCAGACGCAGAGTAAGGTCGGCTCCGGGGAAGGGGAGGGTGAATATCTCTGTGCGCGTACACTCGTCACGTGATTTCCTGTCAGTGACGCCATACCCGTTTGCGGTGACGTCATACGGCCATAAAATGGCTCCGAAGTCCCCTTTCACGCCCTCATGCGTTTAATTTCATGACGTAGAACAAAAATTTTTGTGTACTTGTTATAGATATTTGTGTTTCTCTATAAAGTCTTTGTTCACGTTCCAAATGAGTTTTATTCTGGTCCACCACCCTGACAGGAACCTCATCAAGGCCCTGAGAGTGACAATTACTCAGGACTGGAAAAGATACTTGGAAGGTCACAAAAAATAAATTAAAATTCTGAAAAAAAGAGAGAAAAAAACATTTGGCTGTGGAAGCTGGAACACGGGCCATTTTGTGGACTCATTCATTCATTCCTGAACTGGGTTTTTTGGAATGATCCCTGCAGTTCAAGTTCTTGGGTCTCCCACCTCTGTGCTGCTCCCTCCCCAACCACTTGGTTCACTCCACTATACCCAGTCCGACCCCAAAAGTATTTAAGATGTTAACTTTCAAGGCCTCCTTACACTGAATACATAATTCTCTCCATAAGCTTGCCCTGGATACACCAATCCTGGAGGCTTCCCAGAGGGTTGGAGCTGGGCCACAGGACCCAGGATGGAAGCTTGAAGGGAGCCCATCCAAAAAACAGACTTCCCAAGCCTGGCACCAAGCAGGCAGTCACATCTCTGGCACACCCAACTATAACCAGGTCCTGCTGCTTCTTTCTTTACTGTGTGCCAAGCCTAGAAGCTTCCACCAGGGTAGGCCAGGCCCAATTGAACTTACCTTTCCTGCAACAAGGTCATTAGCTGCAGACCACCTACTAGACTTCAGTGGCAGCTTTATGGACCCCAAGAGTGGGCCTAGGCCAGCCTCAGCAGCCCAGACCTTCCTCTGCCACTATCTCAGCCTCTGCACCCTCCCTTGGGGTCACCTCTCCCTTCAAGAGGTTCAAATCCCAACTTGGCCACTGAAGTCCATGGGTAAGCTATATACACCTCTGAACCTATTTCCTTGATTATAAGTACACAAGGAATAGCTTTTACCACTGGCTGGCATTAAGGTTTAAAAATTATCCAATTGTTCTACGTAGTCTTGCTCCATAATAGGTGTAGAAGTACATACGATTCAGTATAAAATAGTATGAGATGGTGTCTAAGATGTAGGTTTAAATCCCTGCTCCACCTATGACTAAATTCTGGACCTGTCTTCTCATCATACTGAACTTGTATTAGAACCAAAACTCACCAGTTTGGTGCAAGGACTCAATGAGTTGATACACGGAGTATTTGTAATGGTACTTAGTTCATCTCCCACTGCTTTGTGAGGGTAACTAGGGCCTCTGTAACCTTATGGGACACCCAGCCAACACGTTAGTGGCTGAAAAATAAGCCTTACTCAAATGTCACCCCCTAAAAAAAGGGCCACTTTTGGTTCCCTGATGTCCATCCTCCCCCAGAAGGAGACACAGGAAGAAGACACAAAACTTAATTTAATAGAAATTTTGTTTGTAGTTCTTACATTCTGTATGAGCTGAGTTGGAACCCACTGCCCCACCCAGAAGTGGCCCAGTTCTGGAGGCAGGGAGAAAGGGAGGAAGTAGGGGTGGGGGGGGTGGAGCTCGGGCCCTAGAAGCCCCATTCTTCCTCAGTGCTGGGGGTCTGGGACACCACGCTCTTCTCCTGTCCCACTCTGGGATTCAGGAAGGTGAATAGATGGAATCTTGAACCTGGGGCTTCTCCTCCACACCTCCTCATGCCCCCAGGTTGGAGGGGACTAAGGGATATGGGGAGAAAAGAGACAGAGGAAGGCGAAGGGTCAAGAAAGCTGAGGGCCAGAGGTGAGGGCTGAAGGAGAATCAGACAAAAACACCAGTTCAAAAAACAAATAACAAAAACAGGGAGAACAAAACCAAAATCCACCCCAAATCCGAACCCGCCTGGAAAAAAAAGGAAAGTTCTCCAGTCTCATAGAGACATTATTTGGCGCAGCCGGCTCTGCGGCAGGAGCGCTCAGGCCTCAGTTCAGCCCTGGAAGCGGCGGTGTGGCCCCTACAGCTCATCCTTGGACTGGCCGGCGGCAGCATCCTCCTCCTCTTCCTCTTCCTCCTTATCATCCTCTTCCTCCTCCTCGTCTTCCTTGTCGTCCTCGTCATCCTTGTCTGCCTCCTCCTCCTCCTTGCGCTTCTTGTCCTCCTCCTCCTCCTTCAGCCTCTGCTCCTCGTCCTGCTTGTCCTTCATTTGCTTTTCTGCCGCCTGCACACAGACCACACACTCAGAGCCTGGCCCCCATCTGCCAGCCCTGCCTGCCCCCCCCCCCCCCCCCCGCCCAGGACTGGACCCAGGTCCCACCTTTGTGACACCCCACGTCTCATTGCCGAACTCTTCAGCATATGCCTCGTCGTTGGTGATGAGGAAGTTGTCAAAGATGGTGCCAGACTTCACCTGGGAAGGGGAGGATGGATGAAGGGGTGGTCAGAGGGAACACTCCATGGTCCTGTCCTTCAGTTCCATAACCACTACACAATGCCGCAGCCTCACTTCACAGTTAAAAAACAGGCTGAGTTCAAACCCCAGCTCTGCTATTTCCCACCTACATGACGTTGAGCTGGTGACTTCTCTCTACCTCAGTTTCTTTATCTGTATAATGGGATCTCATCCTCTTGTTCAAATCTTTTTCCAGCACCTACTATTGGCAGATACTGTTCTTAGGACAGAAGGTTATTAGTGAATGAAACACAAAAATTTGGTCCCCATGCAGCTAATATTATAAGGGACTATCTAACTACCTTATAGGTTGTTGGGGGCAGTTAATGAGTTGGCTCACATAAAGGTTCCTGGGGAAGTGCCTAGCATAGTATGTAGAACCTCAAACAAGATGCTGTGAGAACGCCATAGAAACAGACCAAGAAATTCTTCAAAAAGGACAATTTTGGGGTCAGACCTACCTAGGGTTGAATCCTATCCCTGTCCCTTTCCTTCTGGGTGACCTTAAGCACTTGAGGTCCCCTAGGGATCCTCCTGTTCCCTCCATGTCTCACCTGCCAGAGGTCTAGGCCCAGCACAGCAAAGTTTTCATAGGCATAGATATTGCTATCAGGAGAATACTCAGGGTTGTCGATCTCTGGGTGGATCCAAGTGCCCTTGTAATCTGGGTTGTCAATCTGCCGGGGCTTCCACTCACCCTGCAGAAGAAGGGAACTGGAGGTGAGCAGAGGTCAGCATGCTCCCCACTGTGTACCCCCATCCTGCTCGGGAGCCCCAGGCCCACCTTGTATTCTGGGTTCTGAATCACCGGTGGTTCCCACTCTCCGTCCATCTCTTCATCCCAGTCCTCGGGCTTCTTAGCATCAGGGTCAGGGATGTGCTCAGGCTTGTCCCAATCCTGAGGGTACACGAGGAGATCAGGGTCAGCCCAGCTCTCCGCCATCTCCTCCATGGTGGGGAGCCCCTGCCCAAGCACCAACCTCAGGTTTGGAGTCTGTGGGGTCATCAATCTTGGCCCGCTCATCCCAGTCTTCAGGCTTGGAAGCATCAGGATCCTTTATCTTCTTAGGTGGCAAGAAGTCCCAATCGTCTTCCAGGGAGCCTGACTCCACCTGGCTGTTGTCAATCTTCACCTCGTAGGTATTATCCGGCCGAACGATCAGTGTATACAGGTGTGTGAATTCATCATCCTGAAGAGGGCGGGAAGTAAGTGGCCCCACCCACCAGGCTGGCCTCTGAGCCTCCCCAGGCAGCCATTTGTCACCACCCCAGGCACACCTTGCAACGGATATCCTTATTGATTAGCACATTCTTGCCCTTGTAGTTGAAGATGACATGAACCTTCTTGGTGCCCGGGCCACAGATGTCAGGGCCTAGGTGAGAAGCAGGTCCAGTTAAGGGCCAAACCCTGCCCACCACAGCCAGGCCCCCCACCATTCTTCACAAAAGGAAAACCTCTTAAACAGGTCTGTAAAGACTCAAGAGACAGGACTCAGACCCTGACTGTCTCTAAGGGCAGGGAGGTGGAGCCTTGAAAAAAAAAATTCATTCTCTAGAATACAGTACCCTCACTTGTAAAATTGGAAAATGCCTATGTAAGATCACACAAATTAACAGACTTAGACCAATAACAATGCAATAAATTGCTGCTGTGATTATCCCCTCACCTTACCCTTCAAAGAAAAGCCTATGTGTTTCCTATGCTTTCAAGACCACCTTTCACGGGATACAAGGAACCTATGGGATCTGTCTCCCTCTAACTAATCAGAGGTCAGCACCAGGGTGGGGCCCCTCACCAAACATAATGTTGTATTCAGAGTCTCCGTGCATGTCTGTCTGGTCCAAACTATCTGGAAATAGCTTCACATAGCCGCCCCCACAGTCGATGTTCTGCTCGTGTTTCACGGTGAACTGCACCACCAATGTCTGGTCCTTGTTGCTGAAGGGCTCAAATCTGGTCGACAGGGCGTAAAAGCGGGCATCCTGGCTCGTCTGCAGCCCTAGCAGGGGATGGTAGTGAGGTCACAGCTGGCCCCAACCCCCAGGGAACCCTAAGAATCAAAGATACAGACGACTCTCCCCACTTCCTCCGCCTGCCCTGCTCCTGGGGATGCCCAGGCTGTGCAGTGCCTAGTACTTCCTCCAGGAAGTCCTCCTGGATCTGATGACCTATACCCAGGCTCTTACCTTTATCTTTGTCCAGATCACCGTAGAACTTGCCGGCATTGAGGACGAATTTGCCAAAATCCGTTTTGTGTTTGGATTCAATCCAGCGGTTGGTCCACCCGTCTACGGGATCAGAGGGGAGGTCAGCGCGGCTTTGCTGATTCCGCCCAACACCACCACCAAATATCTGCCAGGAGCCACAAACTGCTGCAGGCAAAGAGATCTCCCTCCCTCTTGAGTGCCCCCATCCCAACCACTAGTTTGACACCTCCAGTGGCTTAAAAGATTCTCAGGCGAATCCTAACTCCCGACGCGGGAGGCCACTGCGCCCTCCACGTTCTCCAGGGACACGGAAAGAAGGATAGTCTGCGTCTCTTGTCCCCGGGGACCACCGTGTTGGTCCTCAGAGCAATAATTACAGGCCACAACGCAGATCTGGGCTGGGGGGCCGGTCGCATCGTCGGGGCGGCCTCGAGGCGTTACCTCCGTCTAGAAACTGCTCCTTTAAGTAGACAACGGGTTCGGCGGCAGCCAGGCCGAGAAGGCAGAGCAGCAGCGGCACAGGTAGCAGCATGGCGGGCCGAGGGGGCGGCAGAGCGCGGGCCCTTTAAGTCGTTCGTCGGACAGCACCTCTGCAGCAGGGACGGACGCTAGCTCTGGCCGCGCGGTTTTATACCCGACCGCCCCTCAAACCAACCTGGCCCTGCCTCTTGGCCCGCCCTCCACACATTTTCATTGGTCAGTGGCCACGTTTCTGCCTTCCCATTGGGCCCTCTTCGGCTCAGCATGTTCGGCTGTGCCTCGGAACACTGGGTTCCCAGATGGCCGATTTCTATTGGACGCACCGCTCGCCAATGAGGGTCGACCACGCGTTGTGGGGGACGCCCACCGGTGGGGTAGGGGCCTCCAACTCCTCAGATCAGGTCATGTGACCACTCTTCGGCCCAACCCCGCCCTCGCGCGCGTGCATTTTTCTGGATTTGGGCATTTAAAGAACCCGCGCGAGCGCAGGTGTCACTGCGCTGGACTAGGACCCTACCCCAACCTCGCCTTCTCTCATCCTCTCCGCGGGGTGTGGTGGGCAGGGTTTTCCTAGTCACTCTACCCTGCATTTGGGGAATTCTCACTACGACGCGCTGTTTCTCTCTTAGCCTTCTCCCCCCCGCCCCCGCAGGCTAAGGCTGAGGGCACCAGAGCCCAGGGGCTGGGTCCCTGGAGCTTCACTTCACCCCGGCGCCACAGCCGTGCAGTCCAGCGGAGAGAGTGCTAGCTCTCTCTTCTGTGCGGTCCCTAGTGTCTGGTAGCCTGGTGGACTGCTGCTGTATGAGCTGGGGCAAGTCACTTAGACTCTGAAGTCACAGGAGTTCCTGGGAGGCCAGGAGGAGCGACCCAGGGCAGCTGCTGCTCAGCAGAAATGCTTTCAAAGTTTTTTAAGGATGGCCTGGGACAGACGGAAGAAAACCCAGAAGGCTCAAAGATGTGACTATAGGATTTGACTCCTAGGGAGGGATAGGGTTGTTCCTTAGTTGCAGCCTCTCCTTTACCCTCCACCCCCATCCAGAAAATGAAAGGGGTCGCTGCCTTGTGGTCTCCCACAAACGGACTGGCTTTTGCAATTAAACGGCTAAACACTGAGAGGGCAGGGGGTTCCGTTAAACGGGAGGGAAAAAAAGAGACAGATGGTGGGGAAGATAAGGTCCAAGGGAGAGGGGTAGGACCCCTGAGTCTAGAGGCTTCTTCTGAAGCCAGAAACCCTTTGACTGACAGTGTGGGACACCAGCTCCCTGCCTCAAGTCTGCAGGAAAGAGGAAGGAGGGCTGGGGTTTTCCCAAACTGAGCAAACAAGCCCTAGACCTGGGAACTTAGGAGTGGCCTGCCGAAAGGGGGAAGGGAAGGAATCCTGACAAAAGACTGAGGAGGTGGTACTTCCACACTAGTGATGAGAACTCAGAAAAGGGAAGCAGGAGGAGTCTTGGAGAAGTTGGGATTCTGACCCTTGCCCCAGGCAGTATCCGGTATGGCCCAACCTGGCCCCCCTTATGAGGAGCCCCCAATCTAGGATGATCACTTCAGGCCTGTCACTGACGCTCCTGCCTTCCCTCCCTTCAACCAAGTGTCATTGACACTTGGGTTTGGTGCTTCCTGCCTGAGGGTAGACTCTATGCTTGTCTTGTTCACTTTACCATCCCCTGGTGTCTCAAGCAGCACCTGGCAAATAACAGGCTTAAAACCTATTTGATCAGTGACAGAAGGAAGGACTCTTGAGGAAATTAAACAAAAATGAGGAAAGTGAAGGAACAAAAGGGATTTTGAGGAATGCATTCTGAAATTTTTTTTATCAGGACTTCACTGTAGGGTCGGGATTAGGGGATATTAGTAACCTCATTTTCTAGGCTCAAATAACAATTGTAATGGTTAAATGAGTAAATGCATACTGCTTAGAATAGTGCCTGACACACAATCCACATGCAATTTAGTATTAAATACTGCATACACGCATGGGCATTATTTCACTTAATTCTCACAATAACCTGGGCTCATATTATCTACATGCAGATGAGGAAACTGAAGCATGGGAAGATTAAGAGATTTGGCTGAGTGACATAAATGGCAGATCTGGGATTAGAATGTACTTCTGCTATCTAATGTAGTCTCCACTGGCCCCATGTTACTATTGCCCATTTGAATTTCAAGGCTTACTATGAAAAAAAGGGTAAAATATTTCATTAGTAATTTTATATCAAATGTCTAACTGATAAATGGATGTATCAGAATTGGTAAGTTCTTCAAATTAATTTCACCCATTTTGTTTTTAATGTTGCTGCTAGAAAAATTTAAATTACATTAATGTCTCACATTATACGAGTATATATCTGTATGCCACTGTTGCTTTAGACCATGCATTATTGCCCTGACATTGATCTCAAAGCATGGGTAGGAGGTTGGGTGGGATCTGGGGTGTTTATAATTTCTGACTGCATCACCACCAGCTTCTTGTACAACCATAGGCAAATCATATCACCTTCTGAGCCTTAGTTTCCACATTTGTTACATGGGGATTATACCAGTATCTACATCATAAAGTTTGGGGGAAAATGAAACAACACACCTGCAGTACTTAACACTGGACCGGGCACACGGGTTAATGCTCATACAGGTTAGATGCTACCTGGACTGTAACTATTATTAGGAGAGTCCCTTTCCTATCTATAAATAGGGATGGTCCCTATCCAACCTCCCTTTGAAAATTTAAAAGTAGCTGATATCAGTAGAATGACTATCTCTGGAGCCCACCACCCACAGCCCTTTCATAGGGTAAGAGAGAATCCCAGAAGGGTTAAGGGCTCCAAAGCCCAGAGGGGAGAAGTCCAAGGTCATACAGCCCGCTGCAGCTGGGGCTGGATGAAACTTAAAAAAAACGCCGTAATTCTATCCTTGAGGTCTTCAATTTGACTTCTCACGTCAAACAGACACCACTAGCCCAGCCAAGGTAGAGGTAAGGACTGAGTCCCTTCCACCCTTTGAGGCCAATTGACACACTCAAGATGGCGAAGCCCTGAGCCCTGAAACACAGACCACCACATTCAAGATGGCGGGACACGCTTCGGCGCCGGTTCCGGTTCCGGTGGCTCTAGCCCCGGCCGGTACACGCGGAGCGCGCTGGGAGTAGCTATGGCGGACGGTCCGGTGGCAGAGGCATTGCTGCGGCGCCTGGAGGCGGCGGATGGCGGCCTGGACAGCGCGGAACTGGCGGCCGAGCTGGGTGTGGAGCACCAGGCCCTGGTGGGCACCGTGAAGAGCCTGCAGGCGTTGGGCGAGGTGAGCCGAACCCGTGATGCCTGGCCTCCTGGCTTTGGCACCTGCAGTTCCCGTGTCAGGAGGGCCCTGACTCCAGGCCATACTGCCTCAGGCCTGGGTAGGGTTAACTGTATGTGTTCATTTCGGGGTGTGCAGGTGGGGAATCAGGAACGAGTGAGGGCCCTGGGCGCACAGACGTTCCTCCTGCAGGAAACGTCTGTTAAGGGCATGATTAACGTGGTGGTGGTTACGATGGTGGACAAAGTAGACGCGGTCGCCACTCTCACGGAGATTGCGGTCTGATAGGGGAGATAACTCAAGTGACCAGAGTGATGGAGGAAGCACAGGGAACCCAGAGGTGACAGCTGACCCAGCCATGGGGGTGAGGGAGAGTGCCCCAGAGGAGGTGACAGCTGAGTCGGATCTCTGCACTGAGGAGGAAAACCATAGCGCTTTAGGGATCCATTGGGAGTTGGGGTTCAGGTAGTGAGAAAGACCGCAGAGCCAGAATTTGCAAGGCCTTCTAGATCCCTCACAGGGATACTGGGGAGCCATGGCAGGAGCTGGAGCTAGTCAGATATGTGTGCTGCTTACATGACTTTTGGAAAGAACTGGCAGGGGGAGGATTGGAGATGAGGAACAAGGGCAGAAGCTGGCACATCCCCAAACTATAGGGCATGGTGTCTGGCTGTACGTAGGCAGCTAGAATGGAGAGGTGATTCAGGAGAGGGTATGAAATGAGATTCATGGCAAGGCAGGGGGAACACAGATGAAGCCCCGCCTTCTGACTTGGATAAGTGAAGCATGATGGAGCCACAGGAGGAGGATGCTGACGGGCCTGTGGGCCAACCAGGAGGCCAGATCCAGGAGGCAAAGACCCAGAACACAGATCTGGGCTGTTCATTCATGAAGCTCGTGTTCTGTGTCCCACTCTGTTCTCAGCTTTACTTATGATTCATTTCTTACCATAACCCTAGAATGATGGCAGTGTTATTCCTATTTGGCAGATGTGACCACTCCTGAGTACTTGGTCAGTGTCACTAGAAAGGACAGGCAAACTTGGATTTGAAATTAGGCGCTCATGGACAGCAACAACAACAAAAGAAATTAGGTGTCGGGCTGCAGAGCCCAAGGTTGTCAGTGAGGGAAAGGGATTGAAGCTATGGTGTGTGGGGTGACAGTATCTTGATCAATGTGAAATTGACGTTTGTGTAGGTCACAGAGGGTTAAATAATGGCTACTTAATGTGGTTCAGCCTAATGATGATGACAATAATAGTAGTAGTTAGAATTTACATAGTTTTTGCTGCACGTTAAGTACCATACATCCTTTCCCATGTGTTAATCCAGTTACTTCTCAAAACAACTCTCCGAGGTAGACCCTACCACACTCTGCTCTCATGGATAGGAAAACTTGATCAAGGACGTTAAGCATGAGGTCACGACGTGAGTGAGGAGTGGAGCAGAGCTGGGAATTAGAACGAACGGGGGAACTAGGACCTGTGGGCCCCACCTAGCCTTGCCCCTGTCTGCGTGACCTGAACCTGTCCTCATCGGGGAGCCTCAGGTTTCCTTGTGTAATGTGGCCCTTTGGGGCACTTCTCTGACACTTCGGACCCTGAGATGCAAATGCATAAACGTGGAGATGTCAATCCACCTGAGACCTTAAGTAAATCTTCCCCAAGTTAAAAAAAATATCTTTCCTAGGTTCAAAAGTGATAGAAAGAATGTGTTCTCTGCCAGGTAACATCTTTAGTACTTTAATTCAGCTTGGGAGTTAGAACCATATTTATTGTTATCCCTGAGTCTAGCAGGGAAACTCAACAAGAGGAGCTCACTCAGCTCTGGAAGTGGTGCAGCTGGGATGTAAAGCTAGCTAGCTAGCTTCAGTGGTTGTGCTTTATGTTGGCCCTAGTGCTGCTGCGGCAAGGGTGTGCCTGGCTCTGAACCCTGTCCTCTCCTATGTCCTCTTTTCCCTGCAGATCATCGAGGCTGAGCTCCGCTCCACCAAGCGCTGGGAGCTTACGGTTGAGGGCGAGGAGATTGCCCGGGAAGGCAGCCATGAGGCCCGGGTGTTTCATAGCGTCCCCCCAGAGGGCCTGGCCCAAAGCGAGCTCATGGTAGGGGTTGGGAGGCGGACAGTTCCTAGGGAAGTGCTGGGGTGAAGGCAGTCCTCATGCCCCCCTCACTGCAGCCTTGTTTTCCCAGCGACTGCCCAGCGGCAAGGTGGGCTTCAGCAAGGCCATGTCCAACAAGTGGATCCGCGTGGACAAGAGCACTGCTGATGGGCCCCGGGTGTTCCGAATGGTGAGTCCCTGCGGGTAGGTGGGTGAGCCCCTGGTCCTCACGGTCCCTCATGCCCATCATTATAATAGGTGGACAGCGTGGAGGATGAGGTGCAGCGGCGGCTCCAGCTGGTCCGGGGCGGACAGGCCGAGAAGCTGGGTGAGAAGGAAAGGAGTGAGCTCAAGAAGAGGAAACTGCTGACAGAAGTGTGAGTGGCTGCCACTCCCAGGCTCACACCCATGTCACCTGTGTGGCGCTGGGATAGGGGGAGGGAAGGGAGAGCCACTCTCCCCACCTGGGCCTCAGTGCTCTCAGTTGTCTCCCAGCTTCCCTTCACACTGGTTTTCAAGCACACAGGCCAGACTCATGCCACCTCAGGGCTTTGGCACATGCTGTGCCTTCTGTCAAGAATGATCTTTCTACTGATCTTCAAGGCAGGCCCTGGCATCCAACCTCTGCTCATGTGTCGCCCTAGCTTTTCTCCCTGTGAGTTCCACAAAAGCCGTTCACTCCTAGTCTCTGTCTCTTGCTCCCCGTTTAGTTCCTTCACAGCCCTAAGTACTGTCTAAAATTGATTGAACGCTGGGACCTGGACAGGCTGGGTTCTCTGCTCACAGGGCTGATGTCCCCTTTGAGTAGACACCGACTGGACGCAGGCTGCCTGATCCAAGTTCTGGCTGTGCCATTTACCAGCTCTGATCTTCCTGGGCCTCAGTTTTTCATCTATAAAATGGCCCCCCTTTCACAAGATTGTGGGGCAACTTCAGCGGAACAGAGCCTGGCACAGATGACATTTACCTAAACTTTACCTATTAGTTAAAACAAATAACAAAACTTTACCTATTATTACTTCCAGCTGTATGCTTAGTGCCTTGAACAGGCCCTGGCACACGGTAGGCTTTCAATAAGTGTTGAATGAATAACTGAATGAACACAGGACGTAGGTAGGAGGCAAATAAAAGGATTTCAGGTGACAGTAAATGTCAGGAAGGAAATAAAGCAATGTGACTTTGTGGGTGGCATTGGGGCAGCATCAGAGGGGAGATCAAGGGAAGCCTCTTAGAGGAGGTAACAGTGGTGTCCCCTCCCCTCCTCTGGCCACAGGACCCTGAAGACCTACTGGGTGAGCAAAGGCAGTGCCTTCAGCACCAGCATCTCTAAGCAGGAGGCGGAGCTGAGCCCAGAGATGATCTCCAGGTAGGGGTGGCCCCAGGGTCGGGGGTGAGGGTGGGGGTGGGGGTGGGCAGCCCCCACCAGGCCCATGTACTCTGCGTCCCCACCCACAGCGGCTCCTGGCGGGACCGGCCCTTCAAGCCCTACAATTTCTCGGCCCACGGCATCCTCCCTGACAGCGGCCACCTGCACCCCCTGCTCAAGGTCCGCACCCAGTTCCGGCAGATCTTCCTGGAGATGGGGTGAGCATGGGACCAGGGTTGGGGCCAGGCCAGCCACTGAGCACAGGCAGGACAATCAGGCCAAGTCTCCCACCAGGTTCACCGAGATGCCGACTGACAACTTCATTGAGAGCTCCTTCTGGAACTTCGATGCGCTCTTCCAGCCCCAGCAGCACCCAGCACGCGACCAGCATGACACCTTCTTCCTGAGAGGTAGGTGGGCCCCGCTGTGCCCTCAGAGGTAGCAGGCACAGGCAGAACCTTTCGGTTGGTGTATCATTTCACAGAATAAAGTCCATTGTCTTCAGCATGGCCAACAAGACCCCTGTGAGCTAATCACATCAACCTCTCTAATGTCCTCCTTTCACCTGCCCTCCTGCCCACCTTAGGGGCTTTGCCTGTGCTGTGCCTTCTGCCGAGAACTATCTTCTCCCACATCATCATGGTGGGCTCCAACATGCATGTGTCACCTCAGAGAGGCCACCCTGATATGCCTTTTTCCCCTTGAGTTTTAAAAGCCTCTCACCCTGTCTTCAACCTTGGTTCCCATTTCTCTTTTTTCCCCGCACTTCTTAGTACTGTCTGAAATGGAGTGGTTTTCCACAATGGTTGTCTCCCCTGCCAGTAGGCAGGCAGGTGACGCCATTAGGTGCCCGTTACCTGGCTGTGAGCAACAGCATTATTGCCACCGTCATTGCTGTGGTTGTGGCACCCCAAACTTCTGAAGCACTCACTATGCACTAGTCGCTGTTCTAATCTTCCTGCCAACTATAGGAAGTCGCACTGTTAGCCCCTTTTACAAGTGAAGAAATGGGCTCAGAGAGAAAACAAGGTTTGCCCAAGGTCACACAGCTTGTAAATGGTGGAGCCCGGATTCGATGTCAGGCTTTTCAAGCACCCCAAAATTGTGTCTCTGGAAGGGCATCTTAAGAATTTACACATTCGTGCAACAAATGTTCGCTGAGGCCCTCCTATGTGCCAAGATCTCTGTTAAACACCTGGGTCACAGCCATAAACTAGACAGAAGTCCTTGCCTGGTGAGACCTGCATCCTGGTGGTGTAGCCGTGTATGAATTCCTGGGTACGCTGTAAGTGCTGTAATGCCAGGTGGTGGTAAATGCAATGGGAAAATCTGCTGTGGTGGGGAGGGGCCGTCAATTTAAAGTAAAATCTTTGCTTAAATCAAGACTGAAGGAGGTGAGGGAGGAAGCTATATCTGTGGAAGGGAAGTACAAGGCAGAAGGAATGGCCAGTGCAAAGGCCCTGAGGCTGAAACATGCTTGGTGTGCTCACAGGTCAGTTGGGAGGCGTGTGACTAGAGGGAGTAATGAGTTAGCAGTGAGAGGGATGAGAGCCGGGAGTTGACCAGGAATCACAGAGAGGACTTCGACTTTGGCTCTTTCTCCCAGTGAGATGGGAACTATGGAAGGTTCCATGCAGAGAGGGTTGTGACTGAGTTAGGTGTTCCCAGGTGCCCTATGGCTGTGATGGGCGAGAGCGGGAGCTACACCTGTCACTATTTGTCCTCTGTGCAGTGGCTGTTTGAGAAATGCTCCTTGACTAACCAGATGATGCTCTGTCCTGTCCAGATCCTGCCGAGGCTCTACAGCTCCCCATGGACTACGTCCATCGGGTCAAGCGGACGCACTCCCAGGGTGGCTATGGCTCGCAGGGGTGAGGCAGGACTAGGACTTTGGGGTGTCAGAGGGAAGGAGGTTGGGGCCCCGAGGGCATCAGCATGGACTTCGGATTTCCTCCTGAAGGTACAAATACAATTGGAAGTTGGACGAGGCCCGGAAAAATTTGCTTCGGACACATACCACAGCGGCCAGTGCCCGTGCCCTCCATCGCCTGGCCCAGAAGGTACAGCTAGGCCTGTCAGTGCGGGGGACAGGGAGGGGACTGTTATACTGACCTTCTGACCCATGCCCTGGCCTTGCCTGTCTATCACTCCCAGAAGCCCTTCACACCAGCCAAGTACTTCTCCATTGACCGTGTGTTCCGAAATGAGACCCTGGACGCCACACACCTGGCCGAGTTCCACCAGATCGAGGGTGTTGTAGCTGACCACGGCCTCACCCTGGGCCACCTCATGGGTGTCCTGCGGGAGTTCTTCACCAAGCTCGGTGAGCAGGCAGGCCGGGGCAGGCAGAGTTGGTGGGGCCTCGGCAGTATACTTGGGTCACCAGCCTTATCCTGCACCCAGGTATCACCCAGTTGCGCTTCAAGCCGGCCTACAACCCCTACACAGAGCCCAGTATGGAGGTGTTCAGCTACCACCAAGGTCAGGATGGGACCCAGTGCTGGGGTAGGAAGGGAGGTCTCAGGCTACCCTCTCTCAGCCGGGGTCCCGTTACTACCAAACCCACACCCCGCCTCCTGAGCTCACTGCCAGGCCCAGTATTACCCACATAAGCCACCCCATCCTTCTGCCCCCACAGGTTTGAAGAAGTGGGTGGAGGTTGGGAACTCCGGGCTCTTCCGCCCTGAAATGCTGCTGCCCATGGGGCTCCCCGAGAATGTGTCGGTCATTGCTTGGGGCCTCTCGCTGGAGCGGTGAGTGTCCAAACCACTTAGGGTGTCTGGCTACCTCATTCAGGTGACTTGCCAGGCGTGCAGACCTTTAGCACCATCCATCCATTCATTCATTGACAAACTTTAGTGAGCACCTGCTGTGGATTCTGTCCTATACTGTGAATAAACAGCACACATCCCTGCCTCCACAAAGCTGGCGTCCTAGTGGAGTGAGAACAATAAGTATTCAACAAGTAATACCTAGAGTGTGTCTGAACGCAGTACCTGTTATAGAGAAAACTCAGCAGGGAGGGCTAAGGAGAGGAGGAGGTCAGGGAAGGGCTCAGAGGAGGTGACACTTTGCTCATTCACCTGAGCAAAGATGAGGTGGATGAAGGAGTAAGCTGAGAAGGTTTCTGGGGAAGGGAGTGCCAGGCAGAGGGAACTGCCAGTGCAAAGGGCCTGAGGCTGGAGTGTGCCTGCTGTGTTTGGAGTGAGGAGGCCATTATGGCTGGAGTGAGGGGGGAGATGTGGGTGGGGAGGCAATAGGACAGAGCATGCAGGGCCTTGTGGGCCATGGGGAGGACTTGGGCTTCTACTCTGTGGAAGGTGGGAGCCCTCAGAGAAGTTTTGACAGAGCAGAGCAGGACCTGACTTAGTGTTAAACTGTGTCGCCTCTCTTCCTCAAGTCCTACGATGATCAAGTACGGCATCAACAATATCCGGGAGCTGGTAGGCCACAAGGTGAACCTGCAGATGGTGTATGACAGCCCCCTGTGCCGCCTGGATGCTGGAGGGGACTTCCTGAAGACATAGGAGATCACGTGACATGGGCCGCCATGGACAGGCTACTCGCCCCGAGCCCCTGCTGCCCAACCCCTTTGCATACCTGGCCAGTGAACCCCTTGTATTTATGAGGCCTCTGTGAGGCCATCCTCCTGACCCTAGTATCTTCCGACCCACCCCAGAGTCCCAGGGTCAGGAGAGCAGGTAGCACAGTTCGTTCTGATACCTACCTATGAGGGTGGGCCCTGGGGAGCCCTGCACGTGGCTACTCGCTAATAAAGTGGGCAGTTGCCCTCATCTGGTGCCTTTCCTTAGAGGTGGAGGGGTCTTGTCGGCTTTCCCCAGGTCAGAATGCTACTGGATAGGGAACCTGGTGCTAGTGTGAAGGGTCATGGGTTGGGGGTCTTGGATTATTGGGCCTCCTGGCCAGCCTCAGCCAGATCCCCTCCCCTCCTCCAAGGATGATGAGCTCTGTCGAGCATTTACTGATCACCTACTGGTGCCAGGCCCTCTTCCAAATGAATGAAACAGACCCCTGCCCCTCTGGGAGGGACATTTTGGAGGGCAAGCAAGCTAAGCTTTTAAAAGCTGCCCCCCCCAAAAAAAAAGACTTTTTAGACCATTTTTAGGTTTACAGCAAAATTGAATGGAAGGTGGAGATTTCTCACATGACCCCTGCCCCCACCACACAGCACAGCCTCCCCCTATCAACATCCCCACTCGAGTGGTGCATTTGTTAGACTGATGAACCTACGCTGACACATCACCCATGGTCCTTAGATTACACGATGGTTAACTGTGTTGTACATCCTATGGGTTTGGACAAATGGATGATGACATCATTATGGTATCACACAGAGTATTTTCACTGCCCTGAAAGTCATCTTCAGGTATTACACCTGTTCATCCCGCCACACCCTCCCCAAACGCTGCTCTTTAAAAAAATTCTTGTAAGGATTTCAGATAAGCCCAGAATAGAGAGATGAACAAGATTAGGCTCCAGGAGACCAGCACTCCTGTTAAACAGTGGTTGGGATCTCACATTTGAGCTTCATTGCCCGTATGTTTCTGTGGAAGTATTTTAAAGCAAATTCCAGCTGCCATTGCCACTCGCCCATGTCTTAAGGGGTAGTGCATTTTTGGAAATGTAGACACTGGCACATCCAGCAAAGCTGACAGCTGAGGCCATGGGCTTCACTGGACCCAGGGCCCTGTGGGCACCAATCTCCCATGGGCACTTCAGTCATATTTTTCCCCCCCTGCCTTTCTTCTGCCTCCTCTCCCCACTCCTGGCTCAATCTGTTGTTTCTCAGACTAGTTGTGTAGGACACAGCTCCCTGGCCCATGCTGGTATTATGAGCCTTGCATTCCCCACTGGGCTGAGGCAACCGGTCACCAATGGTCGGTGGGCCGCTCACAGCAGCTCACGCTGGCTGCCAGCCGCTCACGGACTCATGGCAGCACACGGTAGCCCACAGCCCCGTGGCAGTTCACACCAACCTCTGGCTGCTCACTGCAGCCCAGCTCCAGTGACAGCTGTTGTTCACAATCTTAGCTGTAGAGGGCGCAGCTCACTGGACCATGTGGGAATCCAACTGGTGACCTGGGCGTTAGGAGCACGGTGCTCCTACCACCTGAGTTACTGGGCCGCCCCCAGTCAAATCTTTATTTCAAGTAATTCAGTCATGCAGAAAAATCCTGATTCATGCAACAAATGCACACTTCCTAAGTGCCAGCGCTCACTGTTCATAAAATGAAGTGTCCTCATGGGCAAAGTGGACTTAGGTTCATACCGTCTGGAGCAGACATGGGGATGACACATGGGAAACATGATAAAGAAATGGAGGGGGTAAAGGCCTTACTGAAAAACAAAGGCAGCTGAGTAGGGTGGAGAATATAAAATAAAGCATAATTCAACAAACACCTGGGAATCCACCCCACGCCCTGTTCGGTAGAATCTAAACATTAACTAGAGCACTTGCTTTGGATCTTTTTAGGTCTAAGTGACCAATGGGTTCGAAGACCCTGTGGGCTTATCCTAGTTCCTTTCGCCCCCACCCTGCTGAGGTTATTATCCCTTCCTGAATTTGGCATTCATCATTCTCATGTTTTAACATTTTTACTACTTGTATGTATGATTTTCACAAGACATTTCATTTTTCGCATTTTTAAAAGTTATACAAACGGTACGCCATAAAAATCATCCTGCATCTTGTGTGTTGCTCTTATTTTGGTTCTGTATGCTTATGTTTGTGAGTGCATGCTGAACAATAAGCCTTTGAGATTTTTCTTGGTAGATAATCCTCCAACCTTCAAATCTGATGCTATAGGAAGATGTATTTTGTTTTAACTTGTGGCTTTGCCACAAAATACTAACGTAGTTACTATTTATTAAACTCTTGGTATGTTCCAGAGGTTTTATCCCTGAAACCCTTACAATAGCCTGCTGTTTCAGATCCTATCACCTTGGTAGTAGATGAAGATGGGTTTTGAGAGTGAGTGGCAATTTTACAATCATCGTTGCAGGTAAGAGATAGAGCCCAGGATCAAATCCATATTGTCCAGAATATAGGTGTCCAGATGTGTGCCCTAGTGTGTGTGGCCCAGGACACAGCCCCTCACGGAAGGGCTGAGCAATGTGAACAGATTCCCACTGCCCCTCCACATGAACACTGAGACAGGTGTCCCAAAGAGAGCTCCCTCCACCTCCTCCCCAGTCGATGGGAATTAAATCCCAACCCTTCACCCAAACCCCCACCCTAACCTCTGCCCAACCACTGCCTCCCCCAATCCCTGCTCTCCCCAACAGACCTCCTGGCTGCTTTTCAAACACACTGAGTTTGCTCCTACCTCAGGGCCTTTGCACACACCTATTCAAATCTTTTGCCTATTTTTTAATTGGGTTGTGTGTTTTATTGACCTGCGAGAGTTCTTTGTAGATGCTGGTACAAGTTCTTAGATTTATATTGTGCAAATATTTTCTCCTTGTCTGTGGCTCCTAGTGTGCCAACAATAATGTTACTATTAAGGTGGTATTATTACCATTATTATTAAGGGATATTGGTCCAACTCTGTAAGGGCCAGACCTCACCATGCTTTCAAAGAGCTTCTAGTTTTGGAGCGCACAGGTAACTGGTTCAAGGAGGTAATTGCATAAACTTTTTCACTGGAAGCGATAAATAGTAATCAGGGAATAGCAAGGGTCAGAATCTTTTATTGGAAAGATTTCTTGAGGCAGAGCAGATGAACTGAAACGTGACGACAGCTCACGGTCCACTGGCTTGCGGATACCCACGTTGCGCCCGGGAAATTTATATAGCCTACCACGCGTGCGCAGAGACCACCCCCGCTCTACCTTCATTCCCCCCCCACAACCAAGCCCGCTGCGCGCGCAGCCCCAGGACAACCCAACCGCCGCTAACGGTCGACCCCGCCCCGCTGCGCGCGCATATACCCAAAAAGAGGCGGGGCCAGGAAGCGCGCCGCGTGAGCACGTGCGTGGGGCGGCGCGTGCGCAGAGGGCGCAGGCGAGAAGGCGGGAAAAGACGGGATGGAGCGACAGGGGGTACGTGGCGCTTGTTTCCTTCGCGCGGCGGCAGGCGGACAGGAAACGGCCGCGATCTCGGGCTTTCGCGGCGTACCCGAGGCCGGCTGCTTGTCTCCTGTCCTGTTATCGGGGCCACGCCTCGCCTGTCCGGGCCCTGATTTCCTGACTGACCGACTGGGCCCTGACTGATAGGCGGACGGTGTGACTGACGCGCTGACAGCACTGCCAGAAGCACAGACTTCCACGCATGGCGCGTGGCAGGAGCAGTGTTGAGAGGAGCTCAGACATCCATACACCGCACCCGTTTCTTTCCTTCTTCTTTCTCTCTTCCCTCTTTTCCTTCCTTGAAGGACTCAAGCCCACGCATACACCAGTTAGGAGCCCAGGCACCACAGCGCCCCTCGCGGAGTCCCTGCCCTCACGGCGGCCCCTCCAAGTTACTCCGCCTCTGCCCTGCGCTCCCTCACGCCACGGCTCCGACCTCGTGGTGCCCACCCCAGCTCTGCCCAACTCTTCTGTGGGTCCCTACCATGTCGCAGTGTCCCACGGAGGTGCCCAGGACGGGAGGAGGGGATCTGGCCACTTGTCACCCTCCCTCCTTCCGTCTCTCAAGTGCTGGCTGTGCCCACAGGTGCCCATGCCACACACAGAGTGCAAGGACCAAGAGCCACAGCCATTGGGGGAGAGCAAGGAGCAACAGCTGGGCGAGGAGAGCTGCGAAGAGGAAGCTGGTCGGGGGCTAGCTAGGTGAGGAAGCCCCCGGCCCAATGGGTCTAAACAGGCCCCTGGGTCCTTCTCTTTAACCTGTTTCTTCCCCAAGACCCTACCATTGTGTGCTCTTGGCACATTTGTTCCAGTGCTAGTTGAGCATCTTTCATGTGCCTGGCACGGGGCTCTGTGCTGGGGACACAGCAGTGAACTTACACTCTCTAGAGGAGACATTGTAAATTCAGAAATATATAGTCGTTAGTAGATGCTAAGTGGTATGGGGGGAAAACAAGGCAAGAGTGACAAGTAGCCAATTTAGATCAGAGGAGGGTCAGGGAATGCTTCATGGAGGAGGTGACAATTGAATTATACAGATAGGGAGAACTATGCTACAGGCAGAGGAACAGCAGCTGCGAAGGCTGGGAAGGAGGACTGTGCTGGAGCAGCGTGAGTAAGAGGGAGACAGTAAGAGATACAGTCAGACAGGTAATGGGACTTGGGATATTAATTACCCATGAAAAGGTTTGGAATAGAGGGCTGATGTGAAACGACTATAGCAGGGTGTGGACTACAGTATTAAAAGCCTCCCTCTGGCTGCTGTGTAGAGAATAGTTTGTTAGGGCAGGAGTGGAAGCTGGGAAACCAGTGAGGAGGCAATTGGAATGATCTAGGTGCAAGACGATTCTGACTTGACCCATGGTGGATCTATGGAGGTGATGAGAAGTGTTTAAATTCTGGATATATATTTAAGAAGCTAGAACTGACAGAAATTGCTAATGGATTAGATATTAGAGTGAAAGAAAGAGCAGTGTCAGTGATGACAAAAAAAGATTTTGTCTTGGACATTTATTAATTCACCATATATTTATTGAGGGTTGGCTTTGGCCAGACCAGACTGGGGATACAGCAGTGAACAGAATCCCTGCTCTCTTGGAACTGACTGTCTTTCACTAGTAATATGTATGTGCTTAACGTTCCTCCATGTCTTTTCATTTCTTGATAGCTCATTTCTTTTCAGCACTGAATAATATTCCATTTTATAGATGTACCACAGTTTATTTATCCATTCACCTATTGAAGGACATCTTGGTTGCTTCCAAATTTTGGTAGTTATAAATAACGCTGCTATAAACATTCATGTGCAGGTTTTTGTGTGGACCTAAGTTTTCCACTCCTTTGGGTAAATACCAAAAAGCACGATTGCTAGATCATATGGTAAGAGTATGTTTGTTTTGTTAAAAAACTGCCAAAGATGGCTGTACCATTTTACATTCCCGTCCCAGTTACTCCACATCCTCACCAGCATTTGGTGGTGTTAGTGTTTTGGATTTTCACCATTCTAATAGGTGGTATAGTGGTATCTCATTGTTGTGTTGATTTGCAGTTTCCTGATGAGGTATTAAGTTGGAACATTTTTTTCTATGCTTATTTGCCATCTGTATTTGTTTTTGGTGGAGTGTCTGCTCAGATCTTTTGCCCATTTTTCAATCGCGTTGTTTTCTTACTGTTGTTAGAGTTCTTTGTATATTTTAGATATCAGTCTTTTATCAGATAATGTGTTTTACAAAGATTTGCTCCCAGTCTGTGGCTCGTCTTTTCATTTTCTTAACAGTATCTTTTGTAGAGCAGAAATTATTAATTTCAATGAAGTCCAATTTATCAATTTTTTTCTTTTGGTGTTATATCTAAGAAGTCATTACGAAACCTAAAGTCGCCTAGATTTGCTTCTATGTAATTGTCTAGGAATTTTATAGTTTTGTGTTTTACATTTAAATCTATGATCCATTTGAGTTAATTATTTTGAAAGTTGTAAGGTCTGTCTAGCTTCAGTTTTTTTGCATGTGGATGTCCAATTGTTCCAGCACCATTTGTTGAAAGGACTCTTCTTTATGCATTGAATTTTCTTTGCTTCTTTGCAAAGATCAGTTAACTATATATAGATGTGTGTGGGTCTATTTCTGGGCTCTCTTCTGTTCCATTAATCTATTGTCTGTTCTTTCCCCAGTAGCTTTATAGTAAGTCTTGGAGTAGGATAGCATCAGTCTTTTGATTTTGTTCTTCTTCAGTGTTGTGTTAGCTATTCTGAGTCTGTTGCCAAGCTGACTTTCTAAAAGAGAAATAGACAATTAAAAAAAAAGAAGAATGTGGTTTCAATGGGTGGCAAGTGCTGTGAGGAAAAAAAAGCAGAGTAAGAAGCAACTAGAGTGACAGGGAGTTTAGAGTAGTTGAAGAAGATCTCTAAGGAGGTCACATGAGAAGGAGCAAGCCAGGAGGCATCTGGGGACCCAAACATGCCGGCAGAGTACAAAGTCCCTGAAGTAGAAATAAGCTGGGTGTGGTCACAAAATAATAAGGAGGCCAGTGTGTCAGGCATTGTGATTGACAGCAGGGATACCCGGGTTACACCAGACAGACACTCTCATACCCTCCCGGTGCTTCCATCTGAAGGGGAGAGAGATATTGAACAAGTATTGACATGGAAGAGATCAGGAAGTTGGGAGAACATTTCCCTTATGGGCAGCCAGCCCTGATGGGGAGCCAGGGACAGCGCCCTTGAAGAAGCAATGCTGAATCAGAAGGTGAGGACGAATGGGTGCTGAGTGGGCGTGGAGTGAAAGGAGGAGCTGAGAGAAGAGTTTATGCAAAAGCCCTGTGCTTGTTCAGGGAGCTGAAGGCAGCCAGTGCGGCTGAGGCGGGAAGGCTGGAGGGCTTGGCAGGGGCCAGGTCACAGGGAGTTTCGTTGGCTATGGACTTTATCCTGAGGACTCTTTTGGTAACAGCTTTATTGAGATATAATTCAGATACTATACAATTCACCCACTTAAAATGTACAATTCAGTTGTTTTTAGTATATTCACAGAGCTGTGCAACCATCACCACAGTCAACTTGATAACATTTCATCACCCCGAAAAAAAACCTTTGTACCCCTTAACCCCCAATCCCTGCATCCTCCCCAGCCCCTGGCAACCACTACAATGCTTCCTGTCTCTATGGATTTGCCTCTGCTAGAGATTCCATATCAATGCGTCATGTAGTTGTGTGGTCCTTTGTGACTGGCTTCTTTGACTGGGCAGTGTCCTCAGGGCTCATCTCTGTTGTAACAGGTATCAGAGCTTCATCCCTCTGTATAGCTGAGTAATATTCCATATTGTAGATCTACCACATGTTATTTATCTTGTCATCAGTTGATGAGCATTTGGATCGCTTCCCCTTTTTGGCCCTTGTGAGTAATGTTGCTATGAACATCCATGTATAAGTTTTGGTGTGGACATATGTTTTCATTTCTCTTTGGTAGACACCTAGGAGGGGAAATGATGGATCAGAGAAAAGACATGCTCAAGTTCCTGTTATAAAAAGACACTGGCCACTTTGTGTAGAATGGGCGGGAGGGGTCATGAGTGGATGTAGGGGGATCAGGTGGGAGGCTCCTGGGGGGGTGGCATCTAGCAGGGCAGATGGAGAGAAGCTCTGTGTGTGGGGGGGGTGTCATTTAGTGAGGCATGAGGAAGGGCATGCATCCAGCGTGTCTCCTGGTTTGTGTGCTCACAAAACAGTGAGAAGGCTGGCATGTCAGGTGTTGTGATTGGCAGCAGGGATACCCGGATCCTGGTATGCTGTGGTCTGCTGGGGGTGGCTCCTACCAGCTCGCAAGAGCTAGTTCTACACATCTCCTCTCAACCTGGCATTTAGCGACTTCATATTGGTAACTTGAAATTGGCTATAGTGGGAGTCTTTGCACCATGGAAATCGACAATTAGGGTTTTCTTCTCCCTCTACCCATCCAGGGAGCCAGTTGCTAAGTGCTGACCAGCACACCACTGGCTCCCCACTTTCTGGCTTCGGATGGTTTCCAGCAGGTGGTGATTTCACTGGAGCAGGTGGTGATTTCACTGGCAGAGGCGAAAGCACAAGTCCCATTTTGCCCTTGCTGAGCGGTGGCTGGAGACATGTACATGAACATGTCTGGGATACAGTGGGACTTTCTGACACAGAACTCAGGGTGGGCCAGGGGCTCGAGATGGCATTGTGGGAGTCACTGTTTCAGTGGCAGCTGTGAGGTGAATAAGCTCATCACCTGGGGAGAGAGTGAGAGGAGGCCAGGGCCCTGAGGACTCTAGGCCAAAAGCCAGCTTCCCCTTACCTCCCAGATTCCAGGCTACAGGGTGGGATGGTTTCCAAGTGTGTGCTATCAGGTGGAGACCAGAAAAAAAGAAGGAAATGACTGAAGTTGTTGTTTGATAATATCTTCCTGCAAATAGCATGTTTAGACCTGGATCTAAATGGTGAACAAACACAATTGCAAATCATTGTGAGGCTTCAAGGAGTCCCATAAGAGCTTTGGTTGAAAAACAGATGGATGAGAACCAGCGCAGCAGACACTCAGCAACATGATTAAAATATGAACATGTTTCAGGAGAGAAAAGCAGAGAGGACCGGCTCAGCGGCTTTGATTCAGACCTTCCTCCTTGCTGGCTGTACTTCAGCAAAACCTCTTTTTGTCCACACCGGAGATTCTGTTGTGTTCTTCTTTGAATGTTTGATTAGCTTGCCTGCCCTCCAGGGACTGCTGCCTGCGGTGGTCATAAGTGCTTGGCGGATTGTTTACTTGTATATCTGTTAGAGGCCACAGAGGGAGGGCCCCACCAGCGGGCGGTGCTGGCTCACACACCTGCCAATCACAGCTTTACCTGGAGCAAACAGATGGTCTCTTCGCTTAGACCCATTCACTCTGCAGTTCCCGGGGCCCCCTGCCAGCGTGGGTCCCGGCTCGGGAACTATGTCCTAATCCTCACAGCCGAATTAGGGACTCCTTAAAAGGACAGACCGTAATAGATGAGCATGGCGATGTGTTCAAAGCCCCCACTCTGATCCCCCACCACCCGAGCTGCTGTGTTGGGCCGACTTCCATTCCCTGGCCTCCATCCAGGATTCGGCAACAGAAGCAGGCCCAGGGAAAGGGGGAAGCCAGCCGAGAGGACACCGTGCATTTTGTTTATTAAAGTTAATTGGTGACTGCAGGCCCAGGGAAGCCTCTGATTCATTAGCATCCTGATGAATATGCAGCTGCTGAGTATTAAGAAAAATGAAATGGAGAAGAGTAAATCCCCAAAGGAGAGGCTGGAAAAAATCAAGAGGCTCGCTGCAGACATCTGATCCAGGCCTTTGTCCCACAATGAAATTTGAATGAGCCGAATTTAAATGATTTTTCACCATTTGCATAGCTGCCTAGAAGACCCATTCCAGCCTCCTCCCCGGAGCCTGAGAAAGGAGCAGCTTTGAACCGTTAGCAGCTCAAGCAGGTTGTGAGCAATTACAGAAAAAGAAGCACCTGGTACCATCATTGATTTTCATTTCAGGAACCTTACACCGCCAGGTCAACAAGGCAACTGTGGGTCCAGGAGGCTTGTGAGTAGGAATGTTACACTCAGCTCCTCTCAGGATGTAGTTAGTTCACTTAGGTAGTCAGCAAACGTTGGTGATACCTTTGGTTTGAGTAGAATGCTGTCCCCCTGGCCCAAGCCTACACAATGCCCTGGAGGGAACTGACACAAATAATCGGGGAGCATTATGAACAGTAGGCAAAGGTGCCATGTGGGTGCACTAGCGGAAGCTCTGAATGTTGCCTCATAAAATTGGCAGAAAGGGAAAGTCAATTCAGACAAAGGCTGATGGGTTTGGTGAAACTGGAAGGTTCCAAATTGCTGGGAGTGGAGCATGGAAAGAGAATAAGGCTGGAAAGAGGGTGGAGGCCCAGGGCCCTGGAAGGCCGTGGGTGCTGTGCTAGGGAATTTAGACTTGATCCTGCGGCTGGGGGTGGGGGTGGGGGGCTCTCGAAGGCTACGGAGCAGAAGTGGGACATTAGATTGCGTTCTACGGTCACTGGGGCCCGGGTGAGAAGTAATAGGCTTGGGGTCGCAAACGGTTAGATGAAGAGATGATAGATTTGAGAGAGATTAAAGAGGGAGAAATGAGAGGGTTTCGTGACAGGATATAGTAGGACAGGGACAAGCCAAGCTCCAGGCTAACTGCTGTTTCTGGCTTGGGAACCAGGTGGCTTTTGGTGTGGGGTGGGGGCAGGGGAGGGGAGGATGAAATCAGGTTGGGGGGGAAATGATCATGCTGGTGTGCAAATGTGAAAGAGTTTGAGATGCCTCTGGGGCAGCCAAGTAGAGAGGGCCCGGAGGGAGTCGGGTATGTTGTTGGGAGCCCAGCAGAGGTGTGGGGTGGGGGTGATGAGTTGCGGAGACGTGGAAGTGTGGATGGTAATGAACACCCTCAGTAGTCATTCACTCACTTGACGCACCTTTATTACTCCTACCATGAGGGGTAGGTACGGGGATATGAAGACAAATAAGGTGAGGCCCGGTCCAGCCCCCCTGGAGTCTAGAGGAGAGGCTGAGGTGCGGGAAGTGACACTAGAGGCCGGGTGTCTGTAACCCAGCCAGGGAAGACTCTCAAACGAGGCAGGACTCAGGTAGGGAAAGAGGCTGCCAGGACATTCCCAGCTGCACGGGTGCCTTTGGGGAACAACAGGCTGTGCATCGGACAGGTAGGGGGTTGGCAGGAAAGGCCAGCAGGTAGGATGTGTGGGAGGCCTGGCTGCAAAGCAATGGCGTGAATGAGGGTGTAAAGGGAAGAGGGTGAGGCTGAGGACGGAGCCTGGGGACACGGCATGTCAGGAATGGCAGGGAAGGTGGTCAACAGCACCATCTGCTGCCAAGAGTCAAGGGCGGTGTCTTCCAGGTGTCACTGGGGACCTTGCCAGTGGCTGCTGCATTTGAGAACTGATTGCAGTGGGCAGAGAAGCGAGTGGGAGGTGAGAAAATGCGTTCAGAAAGTGTTGGCATCTCTTTCCAGAACCTTGGTGGTGATGGGGAGTAAAGAGGGAGGTGGCTGGCTGAGGGAGGCCTGGTGTTTGAGGGGAGAGGGTGTGTTGTGTTTTTTAATGCAAGAGACTCAATGTGACATACAGGGTGGCGGGGGGAGGCAAAGGACCAGACAAAGGGGGAGGCCAAATATACAAGGTGAGATACGGGGGATGGGATTGGGAGCCCAGAACAGCTTGCCTGCATACTAAGCTGGGAGTTTGGAAAAGGAAGGGCAGTGTGGATACATTTATGGGGGGCGGTAAATGGGATTATTGGCCTGCACTGTATCTGCTGGGGGAGGGGAGGCAAGTATGGGGCCAGGGATGGGAGAATTATAAAGGTTTGGGATGGCTGATGGGAGGAATGAGAGAGGTGACCAGGGCACACACAGGATGCCCAGTGGCCCTGAGGACCCCACTAAGGACGGAGAGCTGGACTCTGTAGTGACCTTGTTCAGAGGGTCGTGATTTCCTCCAGTGTCACTCAGATTCCTGAGTGTGGGAAAAGAGACATGCTTAGTTGTGGAGAGCCAGGGCCTGGGGTTTTGGTAGGTGGATGTGACAGAATTGAAGGGCAAAGGGGCTAAGGTGAGGCCACTAGCCAGAGACTGAAGTTATGGAGCTCCGGGTTTAGAACAGGAGGGCAGTTGGTGCTTCAGGCCTTCGGGTCGTCAAAGCAGGAGTTCCTGAACCTATGCCCCCAGCGCCATCACCATCATACAAAGTATGGCTGTCCATTTATTTCTTTATTATTGGGGAATTTATTTATTTATATTTTATTGGGGAACAGTTTCTCCAAGGCCCATAAGCTCCAAGTCATTCAATCTAGTTGTGAAGGACGCAGCTCAACAAGTCCAGTCGCCGTTTTCAATCTTTAGTTGCAGGGGGTGCAGCCCACCATCCCATGCGGGAATTGAACCAGCAACCTTGTTGTTGAGAGCTTGTGCTCTAACCAACTAAGCCATCTGGCTGAGCATGGCTGTCCTTTTAGAAACACTCTGGATGCACTGTGTTCTCCACATGCATCCAGACATTACAGAAATCTGAATGTTAAAATGTCAGTGTGTCCCACATCTGGTCTGAAATCTTCTCTGCCTCCCCTCCCCTTAGAAGAGTAATTGCAGGCTCAGAGGTCATAAATTCCTTAGTAAACCTTTGTCTCACAGCAAAACATCTTTTTACAAGAATGTTCATGGAGTCTTTAGTTGGTTTGTTGTTTTCTAGCTGATATAAATTTTTGCTGTAGAAATATCTGCCTGAATTGGAGATAATTTCCCATTTTAAAATGCATTGGACACAGCGTCTTGTGTTGGAGGCAGATGAACTTGCATGGAAAGCCAGAGGAGGAATAGATCTGACGGAAGGTGTCCTTCATTTAGTCAACAAACAGTGGAGGACTTACTATGTGCTGGATGCTGGGAATGTGGAGATCAATGGGACCGAGCCCTCTGGGGAGATAGGGACGTGAGCAGTGACAGAGATGGGCACGGGGAACCTGGATGGCTTCTCACAGGAGCCAGTGGTCTGGCTAGGTCTCATGGGTGTCAGAGAGCAGGGGCAAAGGCACAGAGGCAAGAGGCAATCTGGCAAGGAATACACGAGAACCTGGACATAGCCATATCCTCGGGCCTGAGCACTTTTGTGCAGATGAGAGCTCTGGCCACCCAGGCTCGCATGTGCTGGCGTTTCACCGTGCTTGTATCCTCAGCCAAAAAGAAGAGCTCAGGCAGTCAGGAAAAGCCAAGAAAAATAGTTTTGTGAACATTCAGAAAACCAAGATGTGTTTTTCTAAGTAAAGCAGTGCCTGGCTCGCGGTCATGGCGACTTTAGGGTTGGGTGTGAACTGGTATGTTTAAGAACCGCGGTGGTGGCACCTCTGAGTCTCAGCGTTGGAAGGACCTCAGAGGGTGAGGGGGAAACTAAGGACCTAAGAGGAAGCAGGACATGGGCTGTGAATCAAGCCATTTGGGTGCCACACCCAGCTCTGCCATAGAATTGGCTGGTGACCCTGAGAAAGTGATCAGGCTGAGCCAGTGCCCTCAGCTATGAAGATGATGAGCGGACAGACCCCAAAGCCTTATCGTCAGGATGCAGTGACACAGTGCCTGGCAGATGGAAAGTGCTGACAGATCAGATAAAGCAGAGAAGCAGCAAAAAAAGAAAACATAGCTTACCTTAAACATTTTATCTTAATTGAAAACACCAGTGGGTCTGCTGATCAGATTGCAACTTTTGTTTCATATGCCTTGTTTATAATGAATTACCCGCAATTCCCAGTTTTGTTGTTAAAGACAAAAACTTACAGGCCGTGTCAAGCAATCTGTATGCAGAATCCTTCTAGATTTTTATGGTCTTTGCCCCAATCTATGGTTGTCTCCCCATACTTGACTTAATAGTTTTTCTTTTATTAGACTTAACCTTTATTCATTCAGTTTAGCTTTATTAGGCGACTGTCACTTTTTTGCCATTTCACTGGTTAACACACTATTTAATTGAATTACATCATTATAGTCCTGTGTAGTGTGGGACAAACATAACTCTTTTCTTTGTGCATTTAAAAAATCTTTTAACATAAATAACTCTTGACAGGCCACCTCATGTGGTGGGAGTTATGCGGGTACATGAGCCCCAGGTGGACTGCAGGCTTCAGGCATCACCCAGGTTTAGAAAGGGATGGAAAGGGATGCCGCAGGTTGGTGATAGGAAGATCCAACTAAGAAAGCATTTATGATATATATAAATAGTATTATTGATGCTCATTTCAAAGCAAGTTGGTGTCATAAAATGACTGTGTGCTTCAGTCAGGCAGATCTTGTTGCGGAAACTTGGACAGATTTTGTGTGTGCCTCTGGGTCTGTTTTCTCAGTTATACAATGGGGATACCGTCCCTGCCTCTCAGGGTGGGTGTGTGAATGAAATAAGCAAGCGTTACCCACAGGAGACACACAATACTTGTTCTCCTCCCACCATCAAGCTGATTCAGATAGCTCTTCTGGGCAGAGTTTGGCACTGATCTTGGTTTCCTGTACTTTCAGAAGTCAGGTTTCTAGCCCCTCTATAGCCACCTCCAGTGCCAACCGCCAGCTGATGGTGTTGGAAGGGAAGTCAGGACCCTACTTTTCCTCTCTGGACTCGAGCATTGAGATCCTGAAGAAGAGGGCCCAGGAGCTGATTGAAAACATCAACGAGAGCAGGCAGAAGGACCACGCACTCATGACCAACTTCAGGGACAGCCTGAAGACCAAGGTGACAGATCCACACATGCACACACCCGCACTGTTCAAAGGGGGTGGGGTGTCCATAGGTAAAAGGTGAAAGGGGAGGAAATGAAACCTGGTGAGCGTGTTATGTTCCCAGCATGATGCCAGGCCATTTGCATATAGTACCTCATTTCACCTTAATCCTGTAGAGATTGGACGCACTTTATAGATGGGAAAAGTAAGGTTTAGAAATAATTTGCCTGAGTGAGAGTCAGAATGAGGGACCAAGGCACATCTGCCTTGACTGCCCAGCGCCCTTATTTCATACTAGGGCTAATGGCTATGGGAGTAGATTTGAGGCACAGCCTGCGTTAACGCAGCCATTTATCCTCCAAAGTCAAATAGTTTATGATGGGAAAGTAGGGGTCCCTCAACATGTCCGGGGCTTATGTCTAACAAAGCCTGATGTTATATTCAGGTCCAACGTTAATGGTTGTTCCTGATGCTTCTTCACAATGCACAACTGTGAGTGGAACATCTGTTGATGACAGGCTGACCATTTTTGTCCCCCCGCCACCCCTCCCCTCCCTACCAGTATACACCCTGGTACAGCATAGGAAATAGAGAAGTAGAGAAAAGTATAACATAGCAGAAAAAAACATAAAAACATTCCTATGATCCTGCCACCCCGAAGCCCCTTTGCTGCTTGTGTTTTTCTAGTCTCTGTTATATACTCACTTCCTAACCTGGTGGAGCCCGTACTATATATATAATTTTGCAATCTTACCTTTAAAAAAAAGCTTTCTTTTTAATCTAGGCAGTTTCACCCCCAATCACTGGAATTGTTTTTACCATTTTAATGTGATAAACTGCAGAAATCTTAGCCACTTAGAATACAAGTCTTGTGATGCCTCTGGTTCGATTGTCCAAGAACATGTCTCATTGTTTAAAAGGTTTCGGATCTGACAGAGAAGCTAGAGGAGAGGATGTATCAGCTTTATAATCACCACAACAAGATCATTCAGGACAAGCTTCAAGAGTTCAGTCAGAAAATGGCAAACATCAGCCATTTGGAAACAGAGCTCAAACAAGTGTGCCACACCGTGGAGACCGTGTACAAAGACCTGTGCGTCCAGCCGGAGGTAAGACTAACCCCTGCAGGGCTCGCTGCCTGAGGAGAGTTGTAGGGGCTAACAAGAAAGGAAATGTCCACAGAAACTAAGGATGTGACGAACACAGAAAACCACTAGGGGCTCCTGCCATCACTCTTGTGGCCCCGTGCTCCCCTGTAACGTGGTATGTTGGAGCTGAGAAGCTGGCCCGTTGTTATTTCCCACCGCTGTGTGGCCAGCTCTGTGGTGACAGAAAGGACAAAGTCCCCTCTGCCCACAGCCCTGAGCCCGGGGCAATGCCTAATGAGTTTACTGATTACAGCAGAGCCAAAGACGCAGACATGGGCCAGGTCACTGGGGATGGGAGGAAACTCCCGCCACATCTGATCACCTCACTGCCCCCAAATGTATTTGTTTTTCCTGTGACTGAAAGGACTTCTCAGGTAGTTCCAAGTAAATGTGACCCAACACTGTGGGTCAGACATGCAGACTCTTTATTATTCTCTCTTCCCCCCTTTATTCTGCCCCAACTTCCAGCATAAGGCACTTATCCCCCAGATGGGAGGGTCAGAGGGCACACAGGGAACTCTTGCTGTGTGTGTGGGGTTTACTCGGTAAGACACCAGGTCTGTGGGTCTCACAGAGGTTGCTTCTGTGTCACTGTCCTTCCCTCTCCCTGCTCTGTCAAGAGAAGCTCCTGTTCCAAGGTAAGTGGAACCTGTTTCCATCTGAGAAAGTCGGTACAGAGTTCCACCTTCTTTTTAAGGAGCTCATCTGAGTGACTTCAGAAGGGAAATTTTGATATTGAAAAATCAGTCTCTCACCTCCCACCATAAAAACTGGCTCTACCTGCCACCTTTCTGAGTAAGCTCAGCTCCCAGCAGCTCCCCAGGAGGGGGCTCGGGACCCTCTGGGCTCCGGAACGACGTGTGCTCACTTGCCGGTGGTGAACGCCTGGATCCCTGTGATCGCCCTCCCGAGGATCAGAGCATGAATGTCGTGAGTGCCTGGACAGGATAGGCACACAGTCAGTTTGGATTCTTAACAGTTCACAACTTCCCTTTAAAGACAATCTTCATGTCCCCTCCCCAGGCTACTACTTTGGAAGAAGAACAGACCCACAAAGATGGCGAATGCTGACAGCTTCTGGGAGAATCACCTCTTAGTGACATCCACCAAGAGAAGGCTCAGAGGCCACCATTCCGGCCACACTGAGAAAATTGTTTTTCAGTTCTGTAATGCATCTTGAAAAAAAAAAAAAAAGCTCCTTATGCTAGACCCAAAAGGACGCAAGTTCAGCCACCACCATGGGTGCAGCTTTGGTGACCCCCCACATGTGGCAAATTCACCCCACCCCAGCCCTGCATAGTTCATTAAATGTTTGATTTTCAATCCAGCCGTGCTTCCTTCCCATGGAGTTAGAGACCTCTGATGGACTCTAGAAACACATCAGGCCCTTTCTCACCCACAGGAGGTAAAGGAAAGCAAACATCACATAATCACTTGTCCCAGCTGAGGCTACCCGCTTCCTGAAGCCGTCACCCACATCCCACAGGGCAGAAGACAGAGGTTACTCCCTTTTATGGAACAAAATAATTCTGATTGCTTTCTAAAGTGCATACCTGACACTGTCCCTCCCCTTAGCCCCTTACCTTCTAAAACAATCTGAAGGTCCCCCTTGCTTAGCCTTGGGGTCGTTCCTGTCCCTGTGTCCCCCACCCCTCCCTTTTGCAGTTTGTAGAATGTCCCATTCAGAATAGCATTCAGAAGCTCTTTCACTGTCTCTGCCCAGGAAGCTCCTGCACCTGCCTCAAGGCCTAACTCCATTCCATTTTCCTCCTAAGAGACAAGCACCTGCCCCTCTATTTCTGCCTGGCTCACACTGGATTGTCCTTCCCCCCCCTTTTTAATTAACTTTTTCCATAACTGTCTTCCTGTGAGGCCAGGGGTTCTGGGCCCCATGCGAGTCACAACCAGTTGCCAGGCTCAAACACCAGTCTGCAAATGGTTTACCTTTTTTCTCTTAACATAACATGGAGTGGCGATGCTTGTGTGTACTCACTCCCTTGCATCAGCAGCTCACTGGGCATCGTGCCCCACTCGGGCTGCCCCAGGAGGCTGTCGGCAGGCTTGGTAACACCCCTCCCCCGAGCATCTGAAGGAAAGGCTGAAGAACGCCTCACCTCCTCGGCCCCAGTGTGAGCCATTCCAGAGGAGGGGTATAGGGTGGGACCTGTCCCAGGTCGCACTGCCAGTGGGGACAGCTGGGAGGAGGGCTCCAGTCTGCTGGCTCCACCCCTCCTCCCTGTCCCTCTTCCCCAAACAGTGAGGCCAACTGACCCTCCCCCATTCTCCAAAGGATTCAGCTCCCACCTTCATAGGTGTTCACGGCCTCCAGATTCATGGCGTGCCTGATCACGTGATACTCATCAGAAATCCCATTCCCTCCCAGCATGTCTCGGGCCTGGCGGGCGACGTCTAGGGCCTTCCCACAGTTATTCCTCTTTAGCAGGGAGACCATTTCTGGGGTGGCCCTGGGAATGGCACAGACATAACAAGCGCTGATTACAAAGAACTAACCCCGCTCCAGGCATCCAGGAACCCCGACACGCTGGGCAAACCAACCAGGGGAGGACTCCCTGCATTAGTCATAGCAGGAGACACCGAGTTCCCAAGAAGGGACAAGCCGGCAGGCCCTGGCCCGTCAAGGCCAAGAGGGAGAAAAGGGATGGGTCGCCAGGGGCCACCAGCAGGAAGGACCTTTCATCCCAGGGCCAGCCACCACCATGCCCAGGAGAAGCCTGGGGTCCTACCACAGCTGCCCTCGTCTTCCTCCCCCCACAAGCAGCCCTACTTGTCCTGATCCTTCAGGCGGCCAAGCTGCAGGCAGGCGTGAAGGCCCAGCGTGATCTCGGTGAGCATATCTGCCAGCTTCTTCTGAATCAGCTGGTTCCTGGCCAGCGGGACACCAAACTGGATCCTAGGCAGGCAAGGTTAGGGAAAGTTCAAGAGCAGAAGCCCACCGGCCCAGGAAGCCTTCCCAGGCTGCCTCAGGCCCCACTGAGCTCACCAAGGCCCTATCATTGACTCAGCCTGTCACTGCTCAGAAGGACTTCCCTGGTCATTTCACAGAGCAGGGAACTTAGGTCTGGTGGGTGGGGTCCAGGGAGCCGCCAGTGAGGTAAAAGATGGAATGCGAGCCCGCCCGCAAGAGCTCTCAAGGTAGCCTCCGCTCACCTGTCCAGGGTATACTGCCGGGCTGTGTGCAAACAGAACTCAGCGGCTCCAAGCACGCCCCAGGCGATGCCATACCGGGCATTGTTTAGGCAGCCGAAGGGACCCTGTAAGATTGAGAGGGGGCCTCAGTCCCACCCAAGAGGAGCTGAGAGGGTCTGTGCAGAACCAACTCTGAAGAAGGGGGACACCCCCTTCCTCAGACATTCAAAGAGTCAGGGAGGCTGTTTCAATCACACAAGGCCCTGGGACCGAAGCTCATGTACAACAGGCCTTGCTCAGTGCAAGCTCACTCTTGGTTTGCACACAGGTCCACCCATCCTAGGATCTGGATTGGCTGCTCAAATCTAGGGCCTGACATAAGGAGACAGGAAGATGTGCATGTGCCAAAGGATTACGCTGGTTCAGGCCCATACGTGTCCTGGGCAGAGCCATTGTGAACAAGATAGTCACCAAAAAGGGGCAGTACACAGGGACTATGTCTGTCTGGTCTCTAGCTGGGACCCCAGCACAGGGCCTGCCCAAGAAAGGTAAACCAGCATGTGACCTGATATCAGTTCCCAAGATGGCTTCTGCTCACCGCCAGCCCAGAAGCCTTGGGCAGCACGTTCTCCTCTGGCACCTCCACACTGTCCATGACAATCATGCCCGTGGCTGAGGCCCGCAGAGAGAACTTGCCCTCGATCTTGGGGGCTGAGAGGCCCCGCATCCCCTTCTCCAGCAGGAAGCCCCGAATGCACTTATCTTCACACTGAGCCCACACTACAAACAGGTCGGCCACAGGCGAGTTGGTGATCCTGGGGACGGGACAGGCAGTGAGTCTGGCCGCTGCCCCTCTGCCCTTGCCCACCCACGCGAGGCACCCAGGCCCCTCACCAGGTCTTGGCCCCATTGAGGGTGTAGGTCCTGCTGGATGGGTTATGGCGGGCTCTGGTCTCCATGCTGCCAGGATCACTCCCGTGATTGGGCTCTGTGAGCCCAAAGCAGCCCAGGAGCTCCCCTTTGGCTGTACGCACAAGACATTGTTAAAAGGCTCCCTGACCCCATTCATGCCCTCAACTGAAAAGTGTCAGCCTCTCAACCAAGCCAGGCTAAGGCAGATCTGGCGCCACCCTCATGGCACTTCCAGGTGCTGGTGGAGGGACAAGTCACGGCCCCCTCACCCTCCACCCCTGGGCCATAGTCATTATGCCATGAAGGGGTGGGGCCTCACAGGAGTCAGGAAGAAGTCAGCTAAACTGTCTTGAAGGGGAGTGAAAAGGGTTAAGCAAGAAGAGAAGCCCTGGCAGTGGGAAAAGGACATGCAAAGGCCCAGTGGTACATTTAGAGAATTCCAAGTAGCTAAGTCTGACTGGGGCAGAGCAGTCAAGAGAGTGGCCACAGATGAGGTTGAAAGGTCACCAGAGGCCTGCTCACATGGGACCTCACGAACCCAGTCAAGAAATGAAGATTTTAAATGTTGGTCTAGGATCGGGGCGACAGAAAGCAAATGAAGAGGGAGATAGGGAGATGATGGTGGTAAAAAAGGGCCAGAGAGAGAGTCAAAAGAGACCTAGGAGGGGATGGTCAGGATCAGATGTGGGAGTGAGGCTCAGGCTCTGGCAAGGGATTCAGGTGGCCCCTGGTGCTATCCTTGAGGTGGGAACAGAAGGCAGGCTCAGGGGACAGCCCCACCCGAGTCCCAGACCACTGGGGGACTGTCTTCTACCAGGGTCCCCTGGCAGCAGGCAGCTGCTCACCCAGCAGGGGAAGGTACTTCTTCTGCTGCTCCTCGCTGCCATATGCGTAGATGGGGTGCATGACAAGGGAGGACTGGACACTCATCGCTGACCTGTAGCCGCTGTCCACGCGCTCCAGCTCCCGGGCCAGGAGCCCATAAGCCACTGATGAGACTCCAGCACAGCCATACCCTGGTGAGGGAGGTGCGGAGGGGAGATAGGGCAATGGGGGCCAAAACCGACCCAGCGGGGACCAGTGACTCCTGAGGCCCAAGAAACAAAGATAGAAAGGGGTGCCCAAGGAGGGGGCGTCCAGCTGACTCTATCTTGAAGATGTATTTGTTTCATCCCCAGTCAGAGGGACAAAAGCCTTGCTTTGCAGCCTGGGAAACCCAAACTCAGGGAAAGGAAGGGGCTTTCCAGCTCACAGCTGGGGCTGCAGAACGTGGAGAGAAACTTGACCCTACCTTTGATCGTGGGGCCCAAAACACCGAGTTCTCCCATCTCTGAGATGATCTCCCTGTGAAAAACTGCAAAGGGACAGAGGCCCAAGTTCAGGGCCAGCCCTGGCCCACTGGAGCCCCCACCTCAGCGACTGAGGAGGCAGAGGTGCTGTGTATGGTGGAGGTGCCCACCAGCCCGCCTGGGCACCTTCGTTGCGATTGGCCAGCAGAATGCGGGGCATGAGCCGTTCCTGGCAGTAGGTGCGGAAAGTGTCCCTGATGAGGATCTCATCTGTTGTCAGCTGCTCCTCCAGGACCAGCGGATCCCTCCAGTCAAACACTGGACGCAAGGCTGGGAGAGGGAGCAGGGACTCGACTCCGCCCAGCCCAATCGACCCCCGCACCCTCCTCTCCCAGAATCCTCCACTCCAATCCAGTTCCAGGATGACATGGGCTGCAAACAAAACTGGCAAGGTGGCCCTTGTTCGGGAAACCCACTGCCTCAGCGCATTCGGCCCTGGCCTCTCCGCCCCGGAAGCCCTCGGACTCTGGGACAAAGCCCACCCGGGGCAGACAGACCGTGGGGCAAGGGCCGCAGAAGCACGGCGTGACGAGAGGTCCTTACACTTGGCCGGTCGGCTCTGTGTCTTTCCGCCCTTCTCTGCAAACACAGGACGAGAAAATAAACCCGAGAAAGTCCCCGAGCCTCCAGTTCCACCCTCCCCATCCTACCCCCGACCCAGCACTGACCGGTCTGCGCCGCTGCCGAGCCCCAAGCGCGCAGGAAGCGCAGGCGGTGTCCGCCGCTCAGCAGCCGCAAGGAGACGCCTCTCAGAGCCATGAGGGCAGAGGTCCGGCGAGCGCAGCAGCCACGCCCGACCTGGAGGAGCGGAAGCATCAAATGGAGCGGCACCCACCCGCAGCCAATGGCCCATTGCGCCCCTCGCCCCTTTTCGTCAGTCCCTACCAGGCGCCCCTCGGCTTCCCGCACAGGCCACAAAGCACCAGATGATGGCTTTTGACCTCGGGCGGAATAGGAGGGGCGGAGGCGGAAAGGAACTTCTCATTGGTTCGTCCTGGGACCTGACTCCAACACGGCTCGGGATTTTAAAAAGGCAATGGCAGGTTTTTGGATGAAAGCGGGCGCGCCCAGGCGTAGGCACGTTAGCTCCTTTAAGAAGGAGGACAAGAAAAGGGCAGAGGCGAGTGCGCCTACCCGATTGGCCCGCTGTATTCCGGCTCTGATTGGCCCAAAGAGGGGGCTCGGCCCACTCTTGGTTGGTCAGTTGCTGGAGACGTGTGCAAAGGGATTCTGGAATTAAACGAGGAAGCTAAGGCAGGAGGAAAATAAGTCCTGGAACTCAGGAGGCCAGACCTCGAGGTCTCCTCTAATGGGGTACTGTGTGTGTGAAGAGGAATTGGGCTCTAGAGGGCGACCTCAACCCAACCTGTCGGCTAGTCTGTCCCAGGAAGCACTGCAGCCGCGAGTGACTGTGTGACTTGGCGTGATTCCGAGTGCTATGTGATTCTGTGCATCTGTGTGTGTGATTGTGCTTGAGTGACTGTGTATCTGTATGTAGTGGGACTGACTATGCCTGGGCTGTTGACTGGGTGGTTTTGTGCCTGTGTAACTGTGGCTGGTTTTGAATGTCTGTGTGGCTGAATGTCTTTGTGGTTTCTTGTCTGTGATTGGAAGCTTGTGTAATTGTACTCTGTGTGGTACGGTGTGTATGACTCTGTGTTTTGGTGGTTTTCTCTCTAGGTGTGGCTGTTATCTTTGTGGTAATATTACTGGATATTTGTGTATGTGATTGTGTGTATCTATATGTGTCAATATGGTTTGGTCTATGTGCAGTTGTGTGTGATTGTGTGCCTGACTGTAACACATGCCTGAGTGAGTGGCTTTGCTCACCTAGGTCACTTTTAAGAGCATTTATGTGGTGTGCATTTGTCTGGGTGCATCATGCTTGACCATCTCTTTATCTGAAAGACACAGATCTACCATGACTGACCCATTCTCAGTGGGGAAAAGTAAGGCCCAGAAAGCAATATAGACTTGCTCAAGGTCACAGTGGGCCAGGTGCAGAGCAGCGACCAGGACCAGGATCCAAGCCTCCTGATTCCCAGGACAGGCCCCTGCCCACTCTGGAATACTTCTTTCCACATTGACACTCTGGATAGTTGTGTGTGTAGTGTGCTGTGCCTCACATTGTGACTGAGTGTGATAGCAGTAACTGTGGGATTGTGTCTGAATGTGATTACTGGCCTGTGAGTTCCCAAATGCCTGAGACCTGGATGTCCCTGGACTCTCCCACTTTCTAGGCCCTTTTTTGCCCTTAATATCCAAATAAAATGGTTTGAACCCTCTACCTCACACAGTATGGAGTCCATCACCACCTTGAAATGTCTGGGATTCTGCATAACTCATATTCTTCTGGACACCTTCCTCCTCCTGGGGCCTGTGGCCTCTCTCCTACTCCTTCCATTTCCCCAAAGCTCCCTGCCCTGGAGCTGTTGTGGGTGCTGCAGTTCTCTATGCTCAGGGGGTGTCAGAGGGTGATGACAGCATACACACTAGGAAACCCAAATCAAAGCTCCGGCCTGGCTGCCCTGTGAAATCCATCATTCCTACTGCCACATGATCCCAGCGGTCTTCTCTCCCAGCCAAATGCCTCTCTCTGGACACTTATCCTCTTGCTTCAGAGCCAAACGTACCTGTTTAGTGCTTTACCCTAAACCAAGGAAATCTCTCCCCAAGAGAGAGACTGCTTTCCTCTCCAGGAAACCAGCCATTTTGCTTTATTTGAAGTGAAATTCACATAACATAAAATGAGCCATTTAAAATGTACAACTCAGTGGCAGTTAGTACATTCACAATGTTGTGCAACCACCTCCTCGATCCAGTCCCAGAACATTTCCATCACCCCCCAAAGGAGACCTTGTACCCATTAGCAGTCACTCCCCATTCCCTCCGTCCCCCAACCCATGGAAATCACTAACCTTTTTGCCTCTATGGCTTTGCCTATTCTGGATATTTCATATAAATAGAATCATATGTGACTTTTGTTACTGGCTTCTTTCACTTAGCATGTTTTTGAAGTTCATCCACGTTGTAATACGTATTAGAACTTCATTCCTTTTTATGGCTGAGTAATAATATTCCATTGTGTGGATGGACTGTTTTGTTTATCCATTCATCTGATAATGGACATTTGGGTTGACTTCACCTATTGGCGATTGTGAGTAATGCTGCTGTGAACATGCATGTGCAAGTATTTGTTCGAGTCCCTGCTTTCCATTCTCTTGGGTAAATACCTAGGAGTGGAATTGCTGGATCATATGGTAACTCTATGTTTAACTTTGTGAAGAATCATCAAACCGTTTTCCATGGTAGCTGCACCATTTTATATTCTGACCATCAGTGTACTAGGGTTCCAATTTTCCCACATCCTTGTCAACAAATGTTATTTTTTTGCTTATAGCCATCCTGGTAGGTTTGTTGAGCTGGCTTTTGGTGTTTTTTTTAAGGTTTTATTGGGGAAGGGGAACAGGACTTTATTGGGGGAACAGTATGTACTTCCAGGACTTTTCCAACTCAAGTTGTTGTCCTTTCAATCTTAATTGTGGAGGGCGCAGCTCAGCTCCAGGTCCAGTTGCCGTTGCTAGTTGCAGGGGGCACAGCCCATCATCCACTGCGGGAGTCCAAGGGCAACCTTGTGGTTGAGAGCCCGCACTCCAACCAACTGAGCCATCTGGCACTAGCCCATATGGGAATCGAACCGGCAGCCTTCAGTGTTAGGAGCACGGAGCCACTGGGCTGGCCCTGTTGAGCTGGCTGTTACATGCTTTTTTTGCACAGAATTTTTTGTCTTTTTTGTGTGATGCATTTGTGGTGCACCAACTCTATGTATCTGTGGTGATTTGTCTATGTTTGGGCGAGATTCTGTGCCTTTCCCTATCAGGCTGTCTAATTCCATGTTGGTATGTTGTCTGTGTTTGACTGAGTGCGCCCCCTATGGTTGGACATTGATAGCTGTGCAAACGTCTGACTAAATAATTATATATTGACAGCGACAGGTGGCATGACTACGAAAGGTTGTAGGCTTTACATGGTGCTGTGTGTGATTGCGTCTGTGTCTGATGTTAGCTGTATACATCATTGTGTGATTGTGAATGGTTGTGTGCAGCCGGGTTTTATGCTTTTGTGTCTTAGGCACATCTGTGTTTGACAGGGTTGTGTGACTGCATTTTCTATAGTTTTGTAACAACATATCTAGGAATCTCCATGTGTGTTTGGTTGTAGCTAAACCATGTCAGTATTATTGTGTGATTGTGTGTGATTGGATAACTGTGTGTGATTTTGTCAGCACCTGTCTATGTGATTATGAATTCTATGTCGGAGACATTGTATGACTACATGGTATAACCAAATGGTATATGGTTGTTTTCCTGCCCGGGAATTGTGTTTCTGTGCCTGGTCTATGTGATGCACCAGTACAGAATTATTATATGTGTGGGACTACATGGTCTGTATGGCTGAGGGACCAGGAATTTATGTCACTATGTAATTGTATATTGTGTGTTTCTGACGATGAACTGTGTATCTGTGATGTGTGTCCATGTTGCCCCCACCCCAGTGGAGGTCCCTGGTGCAGCACCTTGGATCCTGCCCCCATGTGGTCCAGAAACCAGGCAGCAGCAAGACCCCCAGGGCAAGGGTTGATTCGAGTCTCCTGCAAGCCAGCTACTTCTTGTGGTCCCACCCAATGGTCCTCTCCCATCCAGGTGAGGGGATCAACTCCCCCTCCCCAGCCCTCATCACACTGCAGATGTAGTGTTGCCAGCCTCAACCTCCACACAGCCCTACTCCCTACAGTGCCCCCCCCAGAGGGTGTGGCTCCATGGTAGACAGTGGCAGCTAATTGGCAGGGGCTCCCCTGCCACTGGTCTCAGACCCTGAGAGTTCACAACCCAGGAAATTTCAAGCCAAGCTAACGTGAAGCCCCAGCCCCCAGCCCTGCCACTCGTCAGGGACAGAGCTTTGGCTGTTCTGGGCCCCCACCTGATAGCAGCCTCCAACGTCTGGGGTGTCTGATAATGCTTGTCCTGGCAGGGAGTTTGTGCCAAGTCCCGCCATCAGCATCGTTGCTTCTGTTTTTGGGGGAGGGGAGGGCTGCAAGGCCTCCGTGAAGGGAAAGGGGGTCTCAAAGCCCCTCCCCAGAATCCCCATTCTGCCTGTCACCCCTTTTACAGGAAGGTAATTGAGAACAGGCCCCCAAGACTCTCCTTCTTTGGGGATGCAGTACCTTACTTTATCCAATGCCTAAACCCCCAAACCTGAGCCCCCAGCCCCCAAACATCTGACTGAGCTTTGGATACAGGTCAGTCTTTAAAGCTCTGCCCCAAATAGGCCAAGGTAAGTTCTGTTCCCCAGAAACAGTGACCATCCCCACCCCTCCACCCCCATCCCCCCCGCCTTGCCTGACCCTTATCAGGGGCTGCAGCCAATCATCTGAGGGCAGAGAGGAGCCCTCCAAGCGGCCATCGGAGCCTCAGAGCCCACGAGGCCACCGAGGGAGAGGTGGTCTGAGGGCTAGGGTGGGCACCAGCCAGCCATGGCTGCAGCTGAGACCACCTTGCCTTCCATCAGTACACTGACTGCCCTAGGCCCCTTCCCGGACACACAGGAAGACTTCCTCAAGGTGAGGTCATGCAGGATCTAGGTGGCTGGCTGGGGTCCTAGGCTACGGTCATAGAATTTAGGGGTCTGGTCTGCATTTTGCCCTGGAATCCAGAGACCTGGCCTTGGCTGGGGGTCCTCAGCCCAGTCCAAGGGTCTGAAGTGGTCTAAAGGCTTATTTTTGAAGCTTAGAGCTGAACACTTTGGGGGTCTAGGCTCAGTGAGACAACCCCAGATATCAGGGAAAAAGAGCAAAGGTGTCTAGGTGACACCCAGGAATTAATCTTGGGAATTAATCTTCTTGGCATACTGGGAAGCAGTGGGAGATTCTGGGGGGAAACTGAGGCAAGGCTGGGCCACCCCAGCCTTGCATTCTTGGCTCTGCCACCCCTTCCCCCATGCCTGAGTGCAGCTCCAGATAATGTATGTCTTATCTCCCGTTGCCAGCCAGACGCGATGGACCTCTGTCCCCGAAGCTGGAGGGGGGACAGGGGCAGTGTGAGGGAGTGGGACAGACATCACAGACAAGCACGCAAGACCCCTTTCCAGAGCCTCTGGCCAGCGTGCTCCCATCAGGGCATCAGGACCCTCCGTCTCGGAGGAGGGTACCCTGGTGACCCCTGAAGCCTTACGCTGCGGCTCCTTCCCTTAGTGGTGGCGCTCTGAGGAGGTGCAGGACTTGGGGCCGGGTCCCCCAGACCCCATCGGGCCGCCCCTCTATGTGAAGGCAGAGTTGGAGGATGTGCCTGGGGAGGACGAAGAGGACAAGAGGGACGCGACCACTGCCTGGGACCTGGATCTCTTCCTCACCAACCTGCCGTGCGCAGAGCCGGGCGGTGCGCCCCAGACCTGCGCTCTGGCGCCCGGCGAGTGTCCGGGGGTGCAATACCCACCGCCGCCCGAGACTCTGGGCGCGTACACGGGTGGCCCAGGGCTGGTGGCTGGGCACTTGGGTCCCGAGGAGCACCCGGGCTGGGCGCGCCCGGCCCCACGAGCCCCAGCCCCCGACGCCTTCGTGATCCCAGCCCTGGTCCCGGCCCACGAGCCCAAGGCGCTGCCACTGCAGCCGGGGTACCTGGGGCCGGGTGCAGGCTCCTCCAGCAGCTACTTCCCGCGGACCGGGCTTTCAATGCCTGCGGCGCCGGGCGCCCCCTATGGGCTGCTGTCCGGGTACCCCGCGCTGTACCCGGCGCCACAGTACCAAGGGCACTTCCAGCTCTTCCGCGGACTTCCCACGCCTGCGCCTGGCCCCACCGCGTCCCCCTCCTTCCTGAGTTGTCTGGGACCCGGAACGACGAGCGCGGGACTCGGTGGAAACGCAGGAGACCCAGGAGAGACTGCGGAGGCCGCGCCATCCAAGCGCAGCCGGCGCTCCTGGGCACGCAAAAGGCAGGCGGCGCACACGTGCACGTATCCGGGCTGCGGCAAGAGCTACACCAAGAGCTCGCACCTGAAGGCTCATCTACGCACGCACACTGGTGAGGCAACAGGGCTAGAGGCGGGGACTCCGGAGCCGAGCGTGGCCTGGGATCCCGCAACCAAGAGCATGGGTCTGGGCAGAGGGAGCTGGGAACGAGCATGGACCCTCCCGAGCTGGGAGGGCTAGAGGACTGAGTAGCAGTGGTGCGAGAGGCGGGTTGGGAAAGAGGGAGGACCTGAAAAACCTGAGGAGCGTTTCAGAGAACAGACGGTTAAGACCTGGGCCAGGGTTGAGGAGCAGAAAGCCTGGCGAGCAGCGTAGGGTACCGGGCCAGATGAGGGACTGAGGGGAGGGGCCAAGCTTGGAATGCCAGGGGCGGGGCCAAAGACACTGGGTTCAGGTTTGTGGCAAGCGGATTCTGGGCTCAGGGGCCGAACTAGGAGTAAAAAGTGTTAGGTTGGCATGGAGGAGGAGCCAGAGTGTAGGGGGCGTGGCTGGGGCTCAGGGGGTGAGATACAGGGGCAGAGTCAGTTTCAGTGCCCAGAGAACAGAGGAGTAGGGTCTCAAGGACCCTGAAGACAGAGAGGGGGGCCGTGGAATAGAGGCGGGGAGGAGAAAGGGTGAGGCCTATGCTTAAGGATCCGAATAAAGGGTGGTGCCAGGTGTACAGACCTGTCCAGGGACTCAGGAGAAGGTCCAGGCCTAGCAGGGGGACAGCATAATAACTGCGGACAGGGCCTGGAACACCAGGTGGGTTTCGAGGCTCAAGGGTCAAAGCCAGAGGCAGGGTAGGGCAGCAGCTGAAGGGTCCCCTGGTGCAAAGGAGAGGCTGGACCACCGGGGGCAGGACCAAAGGGTGAGGGTGGGACGACTTTAGGACGCTGGAGCGGGGTACCAGAGCACAGGAAGTGGGACCAGTGGTGTAGGGGATGCAATTTGGGTCCAGGAGGTGAGAATAAGCATGGGTCTAAATGCAGGTACAGAAAAAGAGTTGGGGTCGCAGAGGGCCAGACTTTGGTGCACTCCCCTGAGAGTGGGCGCCTCCTTAAATTGCATTCACACCCTAGGCGCCTCACTTGCCTTACCCTAGTCCAGTCCTAGGCTGAACAAAAGGAGTGCGGCCAGATGCAGTGGCGGTCAGGGAGCTGTGTGGGACAGGCAATGGCGCTGACAACTTCCTCACCTTCCAGGGGAGAAGCCTTATGCCTGCACGTGGGAAGGCTGCGGCTGGAGATTCGCACGCTCCGACGAGCTGACCCGCCACTACCGAAAACACACCGGACAGCGCCCCTTCCGCTGCCAGCTCTGCCCGCGCGCTTTTTCGCGCTCGGATCACCTGGCCTTGCACATGAAGCGTCACCTTTGAGCCCCTCCCCAGCACTTGGACCTTCCCAGGGACGGAACAAGAATGGAGCCACGCAGGGTGGTTTTCCCTCGAATGGACCCTCTCCCAGTCTCGTGGCCCCACAGATCCACGAAAGATCAAGGGCTGGCCTATAGACAGACCTGGGGGAGCCTCCAACGGAAGCTCTTACATGTCCTTAGGCACAGGGAGCCACAGAGACTTCCTACAGACGCAGACCCAAAGAAACAGAGCCCCAAATAAATGGACTCAGATGGACACTCAGACACTGGGACAGGAGACAGACCCTCAGAAAGCTGGACCCTCTGACCAGCTCACAGGAGGCCCTGGACAGCGGGAGGGGTTGTGGGGTGAAGCTTCTCAGAGACCCTGGGTCTAGAAGGGGTCTTCACACCTTGACTTCTGAAGCTCTGCATAGAGGCTGGCATCTGCTGTGAATGGTTATGGGTCCTGTAAAACTGCCCTCCTAGATAAAGCTTCGGTGTTGGCCTGACTTTGTGAGTTTTAGGTGCTGGAAGATGGGAGGAAGCTGTACCTCCAGAGGTGATATTGGGGGGCCATACACACCCTCACACCCTTATCTCCTAAACTTCAGCGACTCCCGTCGGGTACTGCAGGCCTTATGGCCCCTTCTCCCCCGCACCCAACCTAAGATCAGGCTACATCCTTCTAGTCTCCTGCCTTGAACCTCAGGGACATTCACAGGGACCGTCTCCCTCCATTTAAGAGCCCTCAGCCCGGCCCCAGAGCCCCAGCACCCTTCACCCTGCCACGATTCACAGTGACCCCTTGGCTAGCTCAGGGGGGCCCCAGGAAAACATAATGAAAAGGGGGAGGAGCAGGAGCACAAACTCCTCTTAAGAGATCAAAAGTCAGAAGACTTGACTTCGGGCTGTAAGGCAGGAAATAAAAAAAAAATCCAATTTGCATATGACCCAGAAGCCGAAGTTGGAACGGGTGCCGGCGGGAGAGTGGATTGGAGGTAGCCGGAATTCAAAGACACAGAGGCGGGGCCTAGTGGAGGGGCCTGAGCGGTGATTGGCTAAAAGCAGAGTCCGCGGCAGGACACGGGACGAACCAGAGGGTGGAGTCTATCAAGGGTCGTCTGCTGGAAACTAGAGGCGGCCTCTGGCTGGCCGGGTTGGGGCGGGGCCTGTGGGGAGTGACAGTTCGAAAGGAAGCCTCGCCCTGGGAGAATGTAATGCTTTTTTAAAACTCTGCGTCGCCTCTCGGGGTGGAGTTTTCGTCTTCCTCCTGTCATGTCCCCGGGTTCCAGGATTTTGGGGAAATGAAAGTCACCAGGGGCCCATCTCGTGATCCGGCGCCCCGCGGTGTCAACACAGATTCCTCGACCTCAGCCCCATGGCTGCGCTGAGCCCGCTGCTCCTAGCCGCGCTGCTGTGGCTCCCTGCAGGGGCCGTGACCTGCTACGGGGACTCGGGGCAGCCTGTGGACTGGTGAGTGCACCGGCGCCGACCATTACCCCCGGGGCCCGATTGGGGATTGCTGAGCTCTTGGGTGAAGCCTGGGGCTCCTTCTCTTCCCATTTTTCCATTTCTATCCATTCCCCAACCTCCAGGTTTGTCGTTTACAAGCTGCCGGCCCACAGCGGGTCCGGGGTCGAGGCGCAGGCGGGGCTGCGGTACAAGTACTTGGATGAGGGCTCAGGGGGCTGGCGTGAAGGCGCGGGGCCCATCGACAGTTTGATGGGGGCCGTGGGCCGCAGCCTGCAGCCGCTGTACCGAAACACCAGCCAGGTGAAGGGGCACAGGGCAGAACCTGGGTTGGGACTATAGGGAGGGTTCGGCCTGGGACGAGGGGGAGAACTTTACGTCGCTCGATGTATCTCGCTTAGCTCGCCTACCTACTGTACAATGACCAGCCGCCTAAAGGAACTGAGGATTCTTCCAGCCGGGGGCACACGAAGGGTGAGGCCCGGACTGGGGGCGGGCAAGGGCTGTGGTTTCCTTATGCATTTCCCTCAACTAACCCCTGACTGCAGCGGCGGGAGGGAGCTGTTCTGTCAGACCGTGGGCATCTGTTTCCTCATCTTATATTAACATTCCTTTCTCCGGACTGTAACATTGGTCGGCTATGGAAACAGTTGAGTAGTAGTCCTGACATGCCCACACCTTCTCTAGGCTCCCTGCAAATGAAGGGTATTCTTGATTGCACATGTGCTTGTTGGGATGCTGACCAGTCCCCTGATCCCTGTCTTCTGGTTCAGGCGTGCTGCTCCTGGACCAAAGAGAGGGCTTCTGGCTGGTCCACAGCGTTCCAGGCTTCCCTCCAGCTGCTTCCCATGGTAACTACAGCTGGCCTCATCCTGCCCAAACCTATGGGCAGACGCTGCTCTGCATGTCTTTTCCTCTCGAGCAGTTCTCAAAGATTGGTGAGTGGGGACAGGGAAGCAGAGTGAGTACCTGATTCCCAGGCCAGCATGTGGAGCACTCCCTCATTTTCTCCACCTCTTGCCCTCCAGGTAAACAGCTGAGCTACACCTACCCCCTGGTGTATGACCACAAGCTGGAAGGGACCTTTGCCCAGAAATTCCCCGAACTGGAGGAGGTGGTCAAGGGCCACCATGTTCATGACAGACCCTGGAACAGCAGTGTAACACTCACGTCAAAGGCAGGGGCTAACTTCCAGAGCTTTGCCAAATTTGGAAAGTTTGGAGATGGTGAGCCTGAGGTTGAGGGTTGAAGTACTCTTTTTCTGCAGAGGTGGTGTCAGATGTGTCCATGGCTGAGGACAGGTCAGAGATAAGGACTGGGACTCGGGGAGCCAGAAGTACATGAGAGGTAGACAACCAATAGACCTGGACTCAACTATTGGTTTCTGGTTGTGTGTGCATGATTTAACTGGACTCTCAGTTTACCCATCTGAAAAATGGGGGTACTAAGATCTACTTTAAAGGATTGTGAATGAAGTGATACATATACAGCATTTAATAAGGGCTTATTGGTCTTAATGTTGTTATTCCCCGGGGTTGCCAGGAAACTGAGCTCAGAGAGGGTCAGTGGCCTCAGGAATTCCTAGCAGTAACCCTGAGCCTGCCTATGCCCTCTTCCCATCCTCCACAGACCTGTACTCTGGCTGGTTGGCGGAAGCCCTTGGCACAAACCTGCAGGTCCAGTTCTGGCAACACTCTGGTGGCATCCTGTCATCCGACTGCTCCAAGGTCTGGCAAGTGCTGGACGTGACCCAGATAGCCTTCCCTGGGTCAGCTGGTCCCACCGTCAATACCACAGATGATCACTCCAAGTGGTGTGTGGCCCCAGAAGGGCCCTGGGCCTGTGTAGGTGACATGAATCGGAACTGCGGAGAAAAGTACCGAGGTGGGGGCACAGTGTGTGCCCGGCTGCCTGCCCTCTGGAAGGCCTTCCAGCCTCTGGTAAAGTCATGGGAGCCCTGTGATAAGGTGAACAGACCTTGTCTCCAGGAAGCCCAGCAGAGAGTATAAGAGCTAAGGCTCACAAGCCAGTTTTGACTTCAGTTTAAATCCCAGTTTAGTCTCTTTCTAATTGTGTGACCTTAATTATGTGCCTTAACCTCTCTGTGACTCAGTCTACTCATCTGCAAAATGGGAACCATAACACCTGATAGGATTGTTATGAGAAATAAAAGGAAACTGGTGGATGGGACTGTTAACCTTCCTACAGGTGGGTACTAGAACTCAGAACAGTATTACAGCTCCCTGAGGATCTGGGGGCAGCTGGCTGGTAGGTGAGACACCTACTGGGACCAAAAGGAAGGATCCATATAAGACTCACCTCCCTATTCCATGGTAACCAGGACTGGAATTCTGCCCCTCAACAAGTACACACACAACAGGGCAGAAACCTTGCCTTGCTGGGGAGGAGGGGCAAGCCCCAGAAAGCTCATGTAGCTCGAGGTACTTTATTTATATGTGTACATATGTATACAAGCGGCTGTACAGTGGAGGGCCAGCGGCCCCCTCAGCTATGGGCCTGGGGGTGTGGGGCAGGGTGCCTCTTTTTTCGTCAGGCCTGTTGGGGGTACAGCTTCAGCAGGGCACCGGGAAGTCAGCCCCACCTCAGCCTTGGTGGCTGAGACCAAGCAAGAAGCTGGTGGGGCTGGGGATGCTATGCTGCTGGGTGCATTCTTTGCATTCTTCGTTGGGGCTAGAGAGGGGGTCTGGGGTTCTGGGGAGAGCTTGGGGGAGGTGGGCTTGGAGCGAGGCCCACTCAGCGTGGTCCGCTCCTCTACCACCTCCAGTACCCAGCGCTCCCGGCCTCGGGGGGCCTCAGGTGCGGGAGGAGCCAGGGGCATGGATACCTGCAACCCCTTAGAGTCTGAGCCCGGAGGCTGGGGCACTTCGGTTTTGGCCCCAGGCCGCACAGGCTCTACGACAATGGGCACCAAGGGAGTGCCTGCCTCGCCGGAGCTACTGCGCCGGCCTGTCTCGTGTTCCTGTACTGGGCTCAGTGTGGCCTTGGCCACGGCCCTGGCTGCCCCGCCCACTCCATCTTCAGTCTGCACGCTCTGCTGCCGCGTGCCGCTGGCGTCCCGCTCCAGAGTCCGGCTCCCGGGAGTCGTCGCGCGGGGCGGGGTGCAGGCCTCCGCACTGCCCGGGGACTCCTCTTTACTGGATGCAGCCGGCGGCCTGGGGGCGCCCTCGGGCAGCAGTGGGTCCGCGCCCAGGCTCAGAGGCGATTCCTGCCGGCCCAAGCGGCGGACGGCGACCTGCCGGGGCGTGCCAGGCCCCTCGACAGGGGGCGTCTCGCCATCGGACTCAGCGAGGCTATGCAGCGCCAGCTCGCCGTGGAAGTCCTTGCGGAAGTCCGGATGGCCCACCTCGAGGCTGTGTTTGCGCAGCGCGCCCTTCTTGTCGGCGCCCAGCGAGGCTCCCAGCTTCTCCGCCGACTGCACGCGTTTGAGGAGTGGCGAGCGCGGTGGCTCGGCACTCTTGGGGCGCGGGCGCACCACCGGCGGCGACGAGTGCAGCTTGGCCGGGAAGCTCTGTGTCGTATGCGAACTGCCCACCGTGTGGCCGGGCAGCGGCGGCGGCGATGCCTGTGTTGGGGACGGCGTGTGGGCCAGCGGTGACAGCGGGATGTTGCCGGCCGACTTGCAGCGCGCAGAGCGGTACTGGCGGTGCAGCTTCGGCGACAAGCCGTGAAGCGTGCTGGGCCGAATATGGTGAGACGCCGACGAAGCTGGCGAGTTGGGTGTGCTCGAGGCCGGCGAGCTGCTCTGGGACGAGGCCCCTGCGGGTGGGCAAGAGAGGGTGTTGAGCACGGCAAGCACCGCCAGGGGACCTGTCCGACCACCCCTCGCTCAGCCCCGCGCAGGCACAGAGCGTACCTAGATAGGCGGAGTCTGGTGTAGAGCGGTAGCTGTGCGTGGGCGAGCGCGCGGGTAGCCCATGGGTGGGTGAGCCAGGTAGGCTGTCGCTGGAGGACAGCGAGCGGTTCAGAGACGACAGTGAGCGGCTAGTGTGCAGCAGGTTCGACTGCTTCGTGATTTTGCGGAAGAGGGAGCTGCGCTTCTTGCTGGGGGACAAGGAGGGGGCCATTTACCCTAGATTAGACTCCAAAATTCCCAGGTCCTCCCACAATGGCTCCTGGGACTGCCCAACCCTCTGCAGCTACAAGGGTGGAAAGAAGTTCACCTGACTTACTTCTGCCTGGCTCCTCACTCAAATCTCCACTCACGACTAGTGCAGGCCAAACCCCCTAATCAAAACAGACCACTCTCCTGGCCCCACCCACCTCCCATAGCTCCTCCTACCTATAAGGGAGAAATTATTTCAATTGGCCTAGTCTTGCCTGGTATGCTCATTCCAGACATAAATCCCTCTCCTAGCCCTTCCGAGTCATCTAAACACATCCAACAGGGAAAGACCACTAACTCAATGGCATCCTTTCTAATCCAGATCTTCTGGCCCTGCCCACCTGCCCGCGACACTCTCACAATACTTTTCTTACAGCCCAGGAACCTGGCACAGCTTCCTTTACTGGCTTCTTCCGCTTTCCCACCCCACCCCCCTTCTCTGTCCTCTTGGTTTTGCTCTTTACTTGGTGGCCCAAACCTTTCCTTCTCCTGTCCTCATCTGTGCCCCTCCCACTTTGTCCCCCCCACATCTTCTCCCCCCCTTCTGCCTCCCCCCCACCAAGCTGTTGTTTCTCAACCTAGTTGTGTAGGACACAGCTCCCTGGCCCATGCTGGTGTTATAAGCCTTGTACTCCCCCCAGCCCCGGGCTGAGGCAGTCAGTCGCCATCGGTTGGCAGCTCACAGCAGCTCTCGCCATCTGCCGGCCACTCAGGATGGCTGCCCGCCACTCATGGCTGGCCACCATCCACTCATGGTAGCCCACGGCAGATCACGATGGTTGCCGGCCACTCACGGCGGCACAAAGTAGCCCACGGCAGCACACAGCAGTCCATGGCAGCTCATGCCAATTTCCGGCTGCTCATGGCAGTCCAGCTCCAGGGAGAGCTGTTGTTCACAATCTTAGCTGTAGAGGGTGCAGCTCACTGGCCCATGTGGGAATCAAACTGGTGACTTCAGGGTTAGGAGCACGGTGCTCCAACTGCCTGAGCCACCTGGCCAGCCCCGCACTTTTTCAAAAAAATAAACGGGAGTGCTCCCACTGCCTGCTATGTATAGCCCCACGCACCTCTCCTGGCCCTCCTTAGCTGAGGGCCTCTTGTTCCTCCGAGCCATTTTGGCCTTGTAGCTGCTGCGCCTTGCTGGGCCGATGCGGATGGAGGTATTTTCGAAGGGCGTTGTGGTCACTGCCACTTTGTTGCCACTCTGGGGGAAAGGGGACAGCTCTGCTGGAGGCTGTTCAGGCAGCTTCTGCTCCCAGGATTTCCCCTCCACCCTTTTCCCTGTGGGGTTCCGCCCTTGCACTCACCTTAAGGATCAGCTCCACGACCTCAGGATGCACCATGCCATGCACAGGCTCCCCATTCACATGGGTGATGAGGTCCCCCGCACAGAGCCCTGCCTCCTGAGCTGGGCCCCCCTCCTCCACGTGCTGGGGATGGAGCACCACACGGGCAGGGTTAACAGGATGGGTAACGAGGAAGCTCCCTAAGCTTATGTGCCAGACACCCAGCTCTGCATGTACTGTAATCCTCATAACACCTTATGAAATAATTATTCTCCCCAGTTTACAAATGAAGAAACAGAAGCTCAGAGGGGGAAGGGACATTGTGGGTCACAGCGGGGTCCAATCCAGGCTGCCTGGCTCCAGAGTATGAGCTGTCCCTTATCCTTGGGCGAGGGACGCTTCTTTCCTCCCACCCACCACTGTGGAACACAGACGCCACCCATGAGTGCTCACCCAGACAATGTGGTGGACACTGTACACATCCGAGTCACCCATGTAAACGCGGATGGCACGCAGTGTGAAGCCATACTTCTTGCCTGAGCGTTGTATGGTGATGGGGGAACGGAGCCCACTGACAGCGGGTGAGTAGTCCCGGCTGGGTGAGGAGTCCCGTGAGGACGGGTTTGAGGAGAGAGATCGTGGGGACATGGGGCTGGCCAGTGGTGAGCTTCCATGGGGATCCACTGCAGACACAGAATCATGGTCAGAAGTCAGGGCCTGAAGACACAGCTCTCCCCGTATCTGCTCCTCCCACTTCCCAGGGAAAATGCAGTGTTTTCTTTGGCTTGTTCCAACATAAATGTGGGCAGCCCCACCCGACAGGTGGGGCCCAGCATCACCTGCAGGAATCATGACAGACAAGGCAGTGGCCGAGGCTGACTTGATGACTTTGCCCCCTGTTCGAGAAGGCCGCTTCTCTACCGTGGGATCCCCTGACAGCTGCTGGTGCCGTGCCCGGCGAAGAACCAGGTCATTGGTGGCCCTTTGCCCTGATGGGTCCCCATCCTTCGAAGTTGGGCAGAGGTCACCTGGGCGTGGTCGGTCAGCTGCAACAGAGCAGGTGGGTTAGGAGTCAGTCCAAGGTTACACACTTCTTGCATGCTGTTCCCTCTGCCTGGAATGCTTTTCCTACTTCTGGTCCGTGTTGGAATGTGAGTTTCATGAGAGCAGGTAACACACATCTAGACCAGCTCCTGATACAGAGAAGTACTCAGATACGTTTGTTGACTGACCAAACATGGAATATGGAATATGAGTGTTCCTCATGTTGATGAGAACCCTGATTGGCGTGTGAAGAGTACACAAGATCTTCCATAAACAGTACCAGGCCCATTGAATGCTCACTACATGACGACTGGGGAACTGGGGAAGGATGCAGAAGCGGGCACTCACTGGCCTCGGGGTCCCCGGCGCTGGCGATGCCATCCCCTTGAGCTACCTCTTTGGGGACCCGAGCATCCAGCGAGCCTGGGGGATCAGAGCTGGGCCCAGGAGGCCTGCGCAGCCGGGACTCATCCTCATCCTCTTGGGGGGCGTTGAAGCGGCTGGGCTCCAGCAGCGCCGAGAAACGGCGGCGCGCACCCAACGGAGGACTGGCCTCTCCCTCCAGGAAGCTGGCCTCTGATGCTGAGAAGCGCTTGCTGCTGGAAGGGGACGTGGTCAGAGGCAACACGCCCCTTCGGTCCCGCCCCGCCCCACCCCAGCCCTGCCTCTGCTCACATCTCTGGGGAGCCCCCTCTCCAGGTCTTCTCACGCAGGGTCAGGCCGCCCAGGCCTTCTCGCTTGCCGGCCACCTTCTCCTCTGGGCCCTTTGCGCTCGGTTCCCGCTTGCTGCCCCCTGTTGCCGCCACGGGGGTCTTGGGCTCATGCTGCGACAGCTGCTCCATACTGCTATACACCTGCAAGTTGGGGGGGAGGGGCGAGGAACAAGGTCCTGCCTTTGCTCCCAAACCAATTGGCTTCCCGCTACAGGACCCGCCCAAGCCATTCTCCGCCCCCCAAGGCTGCGCCCTTCCCAATTCTGGTTCGTTCCCCCAACTACCTACAATTCTTCAGTTCAGACTCCATCCACAGAGCTAGGCCCTGCCCTATTCTAGACCATGCCCCGCCCATACCTTGAAGAATTTGCTCTCCTTCCAGCCCCACCTTCTCAGGCCCCACCCAAACGTGTACCCCAGGATAGGACCTGCACCCCACTACATAGTGCTCCTAGAAGCAAAACCTTGTGCACCCTTGCCTCCCCAACTGCTCATCCTCTCCACCCTAAAGGTCTTGACCCCGCTTCATGTACACCTAGCTCCGCCCACCGTGGGTTCTCATTTCCACAACTGTCCAGATTCTTGTTAGATTCCACCCAACTGCAAAGGCCCGTCCCATACACCCCATGCTGCCTTCCCCACCAGGCCTCATCATTCCCAGAACCCCGCCCCCGCAGTAACTTCACCAGCCTACCACCTCGGGCCAGTTTCCCCCAGCCTCCTCAGCCCCGCCCACTCAGGGCCAGCTCCATTCCCTTCCTCAACCCTGCTGAAAGACAAAGACCCGCCCTTGCCCGGGCTCTGTCCCCTCCTCTGGCTGGCTCTCCCTGGGTCTTGCCCCACCCCTAGCCCACCCTGGGCCCACCTTGCTGAAGCGTGGGGAGCAGGAGGAGAACTGGCGTATCTCCACAGGCTCCTCCTCTGTCGTGTCATCCTCATCATAGGAGTTCACGTGGTGATACCTGTCTGAGCGGGCTGGGGATGGAGGGTGGACTATGACCATGGGCCATAGACATCCTCATATCACACCTCTTCAGGAGCCAGGTCCTGGTTCAAGCCAGGCCCCATTCTCAGAACTGATTGAGTCCCTGCTGAACTCGGAGGCTCCAGCTAGCCCTGCCTCCATACCAGGAGAGCCCACCTATGGCACCCTCCACCCTGGTTCCACCTCAGGCCAGCCCCTGCCCCTGCCTCATTCTGGGTCCTACCATCACCCCCTCACCCAGGCCCAGGCCCAACTCTAGAACTCACTGCTGTTCAGGCCCCACCTCTACCCCATCCTCCCTTCTTACCAACTTCTCAGACTGAGCCCTGCCCCTATGCTGGGTCACACCGGAGAAGCCCATGCCCCCACCACAACCTCAGTGCTCTTCTCTGTCTGGGAGGCTCCTCTCCTACCCAGCCAGGTCCCAGCCCAGGCCTTGCCTGAGGGCCCCTCCCACAGCCTGTCCCTGCTCACTGTCGAAGTAGCTGGTGTCATCCTCAGACTCCAGATGGGGGATGAACTCGGCCTTCTGCCTCAACAGCCCTGTCCAGTCCAGGTCTCGAAAGAAACTGTGCTGCTTCACCTCAAAGGCACCACCTGGGGAAGGAGGGGTGTAGAGGGGCAGGGAGGGAATTCTAGCAACAGCTGACAGCCAGCTCAGCTGCGCAGCTCACCACCTGTCTTCCACCCCAGGGCCATAGCACTTGGAGCCGTACTCTGCCATGGTCCCCAAGCCCTCAGCTTCTCTGTGCAGCTGACCCCTTACCTGCCCCAAGGCGGACCAGCGGGTTGGTCTGCAGGAGGCTGGATATCAGGAGCTGGGCATCTGTGGGTAGAGCCTCATCCCCCTCAGGCCACAGGATGTCATCTGCAGAGCAAGACCAGACTGGGGGTCACTTTTGGAGTCCAGGAGACCCTGGGCTGGCCCATGTCCCCATATCCCCACACGCCCAACACAGGCACGCACCACTGATGACCTGTCCAAATAGTTCTTCAGGTGTGTCTCCAAAGAAGGGCACACAGCCCACCAGGAACTCGTAGAGAATGATGCCCATGGCCCACCAGTCCACCGGCTTGCCATAGCCCTGGCGCAGGATGACCTCGGGTGCGATGTACTCTGGGGTCCCACACACCTGGGGGCAGGCCATCAGCCTGCGCCCTGGCCACAGGAGGGGCCTCGAGGGGGAGCCATGCCTCCCACCAGGCCCTGGGCCCCAAAGTCCTGCTGGGTAACTCCCCCCGCGGTGATCCCCTTGCCCGCACACACACCTGTTTGTCCAGGAACTCCCGGGCATCTTTCTCGATGTGGCCTTCGTACAGATTCGTGGTGAGGCTCATGAGCCCCATTTTGGAGAGGCCGAAATCTGTGAGCTTGATGTGGCCCATGGAGGTGATAAGAAGGCTGCAAACATGAGCCAGAAGGAGGTGATGCCCACACACTTCCCTTCTGGCTCTTCCACACCAGGGCCTCCCCAGGGGCAGGAAGTAGGTGATGGGGAAGGTCAAGTCTCACTTGTCAGGCTTGAGGTCGCGGTGCACAATGCCATAGTTGTGCAAGTATTCGAGCGCTAACACTGTCTCAGCGAAGTACATGCGGGCCATCTCCACCGGCAGTGCCCCGATGTTCTTCAGCAGAGTGGCACAGTCGCCGCCTGTGGGTGAAGAAGGAGGCCCACATGAAGAGGAAGACACCCCCACCCCAGAGCTGAACACTCGACATGCACCACAAGTTCTCACCTCACGTTGCCCCCATTTGATAGCTAAGAAAAACTGAGGCACAGAGCAGGGCCTCCCTCTCCCCAGATCACACAGGGAGTGCCCTCTACCAGGATTCTCTAGTCCTCTTAGCCATCCTCCAAAGTTGGTTTGATCTGAGACTCACAGAGGTTGGGTCACGCAGGGAGGTGATGGTGGAGGTGAGGTTTGGTAGGTACCAAAGGCTGCCTGCTTGCCAAGTGAGTCTGGAAGCACTGCCCTTGATCTCCTGGAGTCTGAACTTGAAGGTCCGGGGCCTTAAACTGTAGATTTCTGGCCCACACCTGATTTGCTGTGATCAGCATTCACATTTTAGGCTCCCCCAATATCTATCCTCCTTTTTCTCACAAAGACCAGATTTGCTTCCAAGTGCAGGGGCTGGATCAGCATGTAATCCAACTTGCTCTAGTGAGTCAGCCCTCAAACTGTTTGCCCTTTTTTCACGGAGATTGTTAAGCTAGTAGGATGTAAGTGGGATATGCTGGATGGCAACCTTGCCATATCAGCCTATCTAAAGGGAAGTCCACACATGGGAGAACAGAACCAAAAAATGGAGATTCCTGATGATATGGTTTGAGCACCTGGATACAGACATTTATGAAAGTGACACGGATGTTTTGATCATAGTACGAGTCAATAAATGTCTTTTTCTTTTGTTTGAGTCAGAAAACTGATGAATCGGATTCTCTGAGGTAGAGCCTACATCTGGCCACAACCCTAAGTAATCCTGACACACACATACACTGAGCACAAGGCTGGGTTGACTTCCAAGTAAGACTTTGAGGCTGGGCCATGTTCACCCACTGTGTGCTCAACCCATCAGAGATCCCAATTCTGCCCACTTCTCTCCTCCTCCGAATGACTTTGGACTCACGCAGTTGCCTCCATCTTAGTCTCCCTTTTCTGCCCTCTGCACAGCAGCTAATCAAATACTCTTAAAACATGTTGGACCATGTCAAACCTGCTTAAAACCCTCCAGTGGCTGCCTGCTGCACTTGGCATGAAATCCAATGCCATTCCGGATTCTGCAAGACCTTACATGCTTAACCCCCTCCCCTCTCCATCTTCATCTACCCACAACCCTCCCTCTCACTCACTCACTTGACTCCAGCTCCATTGGCCTCTCTGCTTCTCTTCCAAATCAGATGCCTTCTCACTTAATAGACTTTGTGCTTGGGGTTCCCTCTTCCAAATATAGTGCAGGCCTCAGAGAGGCACCTGCCTCCCTTTATCCACATGGCCTCCTTGACCTTGAGGTCCTCATTGCCATCCTCACTATATGTAACCACCTAATTGCCTTTGGCTTGTTTTGCTTGTTTACTGTCTGTCTACCCAGACCAGAATATAACCTCCATAGGGGAGAGGTGTGTCTGTCTAGCTCCCACGGTGCCACCAGCACCTAGCACAGCACGTGGCATGAGGGAGACAATGAAGGGACATCTGTTGAATGAATAGATGGTTAACAAAGACTTGGGGGCAGCATAGCTTTAGTCCCATGAGATCACATGTGTGTCTTAATAACCATAGTATGTGTGTGTTTGGGCAATGAATACATTAATATTTGGGTGAATATAAATATGGATAGATGGGTAAATGGATGAAAAATATATATATTGGTGGCTGGCTGGATGGTAAATGGATGGGTGGATAAACTGATGGATGAATTGTAGGTGAATGGATGGAGATAGCGAGATAATATGAGATGGCTGCTAGAATGGAGGTTTGGATGAATGAATAAAAATACAGATAGTAAATGGATATATGAATGGATAGGTGGATCACTGATAAACAAATAGATAAATAGGTATTGGTGAATGGATGGATGGATGGATGGTAAGTAGGTAGGTGAACAAATAGATGAATGAATGAATGAATGGTTAGATATATAAAAATATGAATGGATGAAGAAGGCCCAAGATGGCAAATTAAGTAAACGCTCTGCCTACTGTATCCCAGGATCAAACCAAATTACAAATAAATTATAGAACAATCAACCTCAAGAACCATCTGAAGACTAGCTGAACAGAACCCTATAACTAAGGATATAAAGAAGAGGCCACATCAAGGCTGGGGGAAAAAATGAACGGATGAAAAATAGATTTGCAACAGAGTGAACACTAATATAAACTATGACTTCAGTTAATAATAATAAAAAATATTGGTACAATTATAACAAATTATAACACACATACCACACTAATGCGAGATGTAAATACTAGGGAAACTGGAGTAAAGGGTGTATGTGGGCATGCAATGTAGTTCCCAGTCAGTTTTTCTGTAAACCTAAAACTGCTCTAAAAAATAAAGTCTATTAATTTTTAAAAAATAGGTGTATAATGAATAAATACGTGTATGGATGGAAAAAGAGATGGATTAACAAATTAATAGATGGAAGGAAGGAAGGATGAATGGATGGATGGATAGGTAATTGGATGGATGTATCTATATTGAATGAAATGAAAACAGATAAAGTAATTGATGGCTGGATAGAAATAAGTAGGTGGAGTGGATGACCAATGACTGGATGAATAAAAAGGTGGATGGAGATACAGGTGGATAGTCAATATGGTGGCTGCTCAGGCAGGCCACCCAGCAGCTCTGACCAGCGTGCATCCCCCCATCTTCCCTACAGCCCTGCAGACACCACACCTTCCACATATTCCATGACCATGCAGAGGTGGCGCCGGGTCTCAAAGGAGCAGAACATGCTGACCACAAAGGGGTTCTCGGCGAAGGTAAGAATGTCGCGCTCCACGAAAGCCTGCTGGATCTGGTTGCGCAAGATCAGGTTCTGCTTGTTGATCTTTTTCATCGCGAAGCGCTGCCTCGTGTCCCGATGCCGCACCAGATAGACGGCGCTGCAGGGGGAGAGAGCGAGGACAGGCCATCACCTCCGAGACACCCGGTCTTCACCACCCTCCCCCCGCTAGAGCCCCGGGTGGCTCACCCGTAGGCACCATTGCTTATGAGTTTGATGGTATCAAAGTCATTCTCTCCAGGTGGCTTCTTAGCCTTGGTGGTGCTACTGCGGCCCTGCAGGGGAAAGATGGAGACCCTCACCATCATCACGATAAGATTGGGACTCTTGTCATTCCATTTTACCCCTGGGGAACCTGAGACACGGAGGTGGGTGGATCATTCATCCAAGTACCACAGTGAGGGAGTAACAAAATCCCTCAGGACTTGTCACATATTAAAATTACCCAAGATACCAAAAAAATCCAAAAGACTGACACACTCTGTGGGCAAAGCTGTGGGGAAATAGGTACTTTTACACCTTGATGTTGGGAGTGTAAATTGGTACAACTCCCATGGAAGGTACTTCGGTGTATATCAGAATTACAAATGTATGTTCCCTTTGATCCAGCATTTTCACTTTTGAATTAATGCTACAGATAGGCTTGCACGTGTGAAAACGACATATGTACTATCTTGCTCATTGTAAGACTGGAAACAATTGACATGTTCATCTACAGGAAATTGGTTAAATAAATATATGAGGGGCATCTGTATAAAGGACTATTGTGCCACTGTTAAAAAGAATGAGGAATCTGTCAGTATATTGATTCAGAAAGTTTTCCCAAGTATTTTATTAAGTGGAAAAGCAAGCAAGCAATAATATGTACTGTATGCTTTTTGTAAATAAAAGTGGCAAAACAGAACTACGTAATCATTTTTGGGGGGGATGCTCAGCAGCACATATATTAATAATATCTGATGAGGATATAAAGCAGTGGAGGACAAGAGTGGATGTAAGATTATTCACTGTTGGGCCGGCCTGGTGGCTCAGGCGGTTAGAGCTCCGTGCTCCTAACTCCGAAGGCTGCCAGTTCGATTCCCACATGGGCCAGTGGGCTCTCAACCACAAGGTTGCCAGTTCAATCCCTCAAGTCCCACAAGGGATGGTGGGCTCTGCCCCCTGCAACTAAGATTGAACACGGCACCTTGAGCTGAGCTGCTGCTGAGCTCCTGGATGGCTCAGTTGGTTGGAGCATGTCCTCTCAACCACAAGGTTGCCGGTTCAACTCCCGCAAGGGATGGTGGGCTGTACCCCCTAGCAACGGCAACTGGACCTGGAGCTGAGCTGCGCCCTCCACAACTAAGACTGAAAGAACAACAACTTGAAGCTGAACAGAACCCTCCACAACTAAGATTGAAAGGACAACAACTTGACTTGGAGAAAAGTCCTGGAAGTGCACACTGTTCCCCAATAAAGTCCTGTTCCCCTTCCCCAATAAAATCTTAAAAAAGAAAAAAAAAAGATTATTCACTATATACCCTTTTTTGAAAATTATTTTTATTTTTGTTAGGGACAAAAAGATTTATTACATAAACATTACACAAAAGATCTATGAGATAAAAAAAAAATATTGAACTTTTTTTTTTTTTTTTAAAAGGAGGGCACAGCTCACAGTGGCCCATGCAGGGATCGAACCAGCAACCTTGGTCTTATTAGCACTGTGTGCTAACCAACTGAGCTAACTGGTCACTCCAAATATTGAACTTTTATGCGCCTAAGAATGTAGCCTAAAAATGTCTGACACAAAAATAGACAGAATTAAAGGGAGAAATTGCTCAAAACAAGGATTTAACATATATCACTCAAAAACTATTAGATCAATCAGGCAAAAAAAAAATGAATAGGGAGATGGAAGATTTGAATCACTCAATTAATAAGTTTGATTGAATGGAATTACGCAGAATCCTACAAACAACAATTAAAGATAAATACCTTTTTAGAGTTTTAGACTTTTGAGTGATGTCATTCCATTACCTATTCAAAAAATTAAACAAATGGCACGGATAGTGAGATATATATCTATATATATATAAAAGATGTGTGTGAATTCATAGATACAATTTGAAACAAAGGTTATAAACTCAAATGCCTTCAGAGGCCAGGAAGGCCAGGTGGGGTCCATGGGTGACTGGGGGCAGGTAACTGATATCATAGGGCAGGCACCACTCAGTGCCAGCTGGTTCCACCAAAGTGTTGTCAGAACTTCCGATTTTTTCAAAAGAAGGCCCAAACCCAGAGTTTGAGGCAAATTCTTCTAATTTCTATATTTTGCTTCAAATTTTTGAAAAATACTAGACAGTTCAGAGGAAATACACTTGTGGCCATTATGGCAGGTAGTTTCCATTAGACACGTGTAACATCTTCCAAAGTATGGTTGGCCTGGGGGCGGGATTATGGCAATTTTTACTATACTGAACTCTTAACACAAAGAGACACTCAACTCACTCAAAACCCCATGCAGCGTTCCTCAATAAATTAAACATAGAACTATCGTATCACCCAACAATTCCACTCCTAGGCATATACCTAAAAAAATTGAAACAGTTGTTCAAATATTTGTACACAAATGTTCGTAGCAGCACTATTCACACAATAGACAAAAGATGGGAAAAACCCAAGTGTCCATCAGTGGATAATGGATAAACAAATATGGTATCTACATACAATGGAATATTATTCAGCCATAAAAAGATATGAAGCACTGACTCAAGCTACAACGTGGATGAACCTTGAAAACATTACACCGGAGACACAAAGGGCCACAGAGTGAAGAATTCTATGTATATGAAATGTCCAGAAAAGGAAAATCCATAGAGACAGAAAGCAGATAAGTTGTTGCCAGAGGCTGGGTGAGGGCGGAACGGGGAGTAACTGCCTAATGGGTAAAGCTTCCTTTTGGGGTGATGAAAATGTTCCAGAACTGGACAGAGGTGGTGGCTGCACAACACTGTGAATGTACTAAATATCACTGAATTGTTCATTTTAAAATGGTTAAAATGGTACATTTTTATGTTACGTGTCTTTTACCATGAAAAGAAAAATGTCTATGGAGGAAGGGCTAGTATTAATCCGTTTTACAAGTGGGGAAACTGAGGCTCAGAGTAGGGACCAAGAGATCTACCCAGCTTAAGGGCAGAGAGCTAGGAGGTAAGCCCCCGCTTGTTGGGCCAGAACCAGAGTGCTGACTGCTGAGCCACCTGGCCTTACCTCAGAGAGGTCGTCCTGCTCTGGCGTGTTGGAGCCGCCACTGTCCTGTTCCTCCAGGCGCACCACGTCTGGGAAGAGACGGAGAGTGAGTGGAGGCTGCGGTCCTGGCAGGTTCACCCCCCAGCTCCCTGTGCCCACCAGCCGGCACCTGGAAAAGGGTCCCGGGTGAGGCCCAGCTGACGAATGATGTAACGAGGAATGTCTGTCTTGACAAGGTGACCCTCCTTGGCGTGGCCCTCGGCTGCCTCCAACAAGTGGTAGAACTCCTCCGGGTTGAATTCCTGAGTCAGAGCAGGGGCAAACTCAGGGTGGGCTCCGAGGGCCAAACACCCCCATGCCCCATCCCGCTAGCCCCCCACCCCCACCCAACCCCCTCACCAAGCACTCCAGCAGCCTCGCAGGGCGTGAGATGATAATGAGCAGTTTCTTCACCAACTGGGTGACGAAGGCCACCTCCAAGCTCTCAGAACGTTCATAGGCCTGGGAAGGGGGACACAGTGGGAGTGGGGTTCACAGGCGCCATGCCTCAGCCAGGCCCTTCTCCCAACCCCATCGGCTACACACCTCTGCTTTTGTCCAATTTTACAGTGAGAAAACTGAGGCCCTTCACTTATTGAATTGATCTTCAAAACAACCCTATAATCTGAGCCAAGTTAGAAACCCTCTGCCTGACAGGCTCTCCCCTCGGATCCCTGAGTGACTCCCTTCTTTTCCTCCTTCAGATTGCTGCTCAGTTGTCAGTTCTTCACGGAGGCCTGCCTTGAGCTCCCCACCCCAATCTAAAATCACACCCCACCTCCTGGCAGGACCCTCAATCACCATTACCCTACTCTACTTCTTTTCCAATCACACGAATCCCCTTCAGACATCTCATATATTAATTTACCTATCATACTCATCAGGGTGAGACTGGGATGAGGCAAAGAGGCACTCACCATGACACCAAAACCCTCACTCTTCGAGATTGCTAATATTTTAATGCAATATTTGAAAAAAATCGAAATGAATGCAAAAAATCCATGATAAGCAAAAGAGCAAAATTTAAATGACAGTATCCAACAAGGGCTGTGACCAGGCATATTGGAGCTTGAAGCGAAAGGAAAAGTGAGTGGGTGGCCAGTTGGCTCAGTTGGTTAGAGCGCAGTGCTCATAACACTATGGTCGCCGGTTCGATGCCCACATGGGCCAGTGAGCTGCGCCCTCCACAACATTTTCTCCACAACTAGATTGAAAATGACTTCACTTGGAGCTGATGGGTCCTGGAAAAACACACTGTTCCCCAATAAAAATTTTAAAAAGGAAAAGTGAGTGACAATCTATGTGTTTTTAAAATCATTAATCTATGTTTCTTTTTAAATCATTAATGGTTTTAATAAAAATATTATTATTGATGTTTGTTTCCATTAAAACCAGGAAAGTAAAGGTATAACAAATTATGGTTTAATTATAAAGAAAATATTTAACTTAAAATAATGTTAAGTTTTAATACATCTACTTTTCAATATTTTCAATAATTATTTTAAGGTTCTGGGGGGGGGAATTAATTACTTGCCTCACCTTAGTCTCAGCCCTGATACTTGTTGTTTATCTTCTGTTTCTTCCTGCTGGAATGTCAGCTCCCTGAGGGCAGGAACTTTATTTCCAGTTGATTCTCTAGCTTCTAGGCCAGTCTGAACAATAGGTGCTTAATAAATATTTGTGGCATTAATGAATGAGCGAACCCCTTTTATAGCAGGACGACTGAGACACAGAGAGGTTAAGTGACTCAGCAAAGGCTGCACAGTAAATAAGTGATAAACTGGATATGAATCTCGGCTGTTTGGAGTCTGTGCTCTTGACTCCTATGGACCTAGTGACAGAATCCAGACTCAAAACAGATCTGATGCCAAAGCATGTAACGACACTAATATGCTGTCCTTCAGGTCTGGGCGGAAGGCCTGGAGCTCAGAGGCCCATATTCTGGTCCTTGTGCCCTTATCCAATCTCATCTCCTCAAGACAATACAGTCATTTTGGCTTCTGTGCTCCTGGAATTTCCTAGACTGCCTTCTCATCTCAGAGACTTTGCATGTGCTTCCCCCCCCCCCTCCCGCTCTTCTCGTAGCTGCTACCTTCTCGTTATTCTTTTTTTCCCCCCCTTCTTCTGCCTCAGAGGCAGAGGCGGCCGGTCACTGGTCGTTGGTGGGCTGCTCACAGCAGCTCACCTCTGTTCACCCCGACCTCCGGCTGCTAAGGCAGCCCAGCTCCAGGGAGAGCCGTTGTTCACAATCTTAGCTGTAGAGGGCGCAGCTCACTGGCCCATCGTACTGGCGTCCTCCGCATTAGGAGGAGAACAGCGCTCCAACCATCGGAGCCACCAGGATGGCCCATCTTCTCATTATTCTTGTCCCAATTTCAATATCACCTTACAGGAAAGCCTCCTGGACCTTACAAGGGAGGCCCTAACACTCCATCTGGTCACCCTGTTCTATTTGCTACACAGCTTTAAGCATCAGCTGAAATTATCGACTTCTTTGGTTTGTTTGTGGGAGATGACTGTTTCCTGCCCATCTCCCACAGTGGAATATCAGCCCTAGCAAGGCAGAAATATTTCTCTGGTTTATTCACTGCTGTTCCCAATGCCCCAGCACACAGTAGGTGTTCAATAAATGCTATTCATTATTGTTGACTTGAATAGGGGCATTATCTTGTTTACTTTCATTTATTCATCCCTTCATCCATGCATTTAATCAACATTTATGACCACCTACTGCGTCCTGGGCACCGTGGAAACAACAGTGAACAAACAGGCAATCTCACGACCTACCTGCAGGACTGACATTCAAGTAGGTGACACAAGAAGTAAGATAAGAAAAAAATACACATTATTACATGATGCTGAGTACTAAGGAGAAATCTAAAGAGACAGCACATGGTGAGCAGAGTTTGACATTTTAAATAGGGGAGTGTCTAGGAGGCCAACCTAAGAAGGTGACATTTGAGTAAAGATCTGAGGGTAGTTAAATTCCTGCCTCCTCCATCTGGCCTAGAGCAGGGACCATGTCCTTCTCTTCTACCCCTGAATCCTCAGCTCCACACACCAGCGCCTAGATGTGGGGTGAAGGAAGGCATGGGCCTGACTTTGGAGGTGCAGAGTTTGGGATAGGGCCGGTGTCCCCATGCACTCACATCCTGCAGCAACTTCTCCAGGTTCTCCTGAAGTTCGTAGAAGTAGACGGTGGTGATGAGGCCGTCGCGGGACTTGGTCAAGCAGTCCCGCGCCAGCTCGATGATCTGGTGATGGATGAAGCTGAGCACGCCGTCGGCCAGCGGCAGCACGCTGTCAGGTTCGTAGGCGCGAGCGAAGTCGCGCAGCTTCTCCTCCATCTGCGCGGTGGCCTGCGGGAGCGACGGAGGCAGGTCGAGGGTGACGGCACCGGGCAGAGCCCAAAGGCGGTGGCCGCCAGGAATCTGTGCTGCGATCTCCGTCCACCAGGGGGCGCGCGGAGCTAAGGCGAGCAAGGACTCCGCTGGAGGGCCTCCCCACAGCCTCCCCGGCCCCGCCTCACCTTCGGGAACCTCTCCTTGTAGACGTGGTTCATCATCACTATCTCGTTGTCGTAGGAGGAGGGGGAGCGCCCGGGGCTGCGGGGAAAGAAGCCCATCCTATCCAGCAGCCGCCTCCAAAATGCCTCCCCCCATCATGGTGCAAGCCATTTATTCACTGGGACGGGGGTCTCGCAGTACACAAGCCCCCAGACCGCCAGCTTGTAGTTGGAGGATGCCGGCCCACCTGAGGCTCCGCGAGCGTGGCCGCACAGCCGGGGAACGGCGGCCACCATCCTCGTCCGTAATGCTCTCAGTGCTGCCGAAGTGTTTGGAGAGGAAGTGGAGCTCATCCACGGTGGGCTGGTAGGGCAGCTGGTGCAGGCGCTCTTGGGAGGAGCAGGAAGACTGGGGGAAGGGGCGAGGTCGGGGTCAGAGCCACCGCCGTCCCCCCATTGCTCAGGATCCTGTGCTGGGACTCCCGGGGCTGATGGGCCACTGGTAAGACCCGTATTAGGACCTGATGATGATCCTGGGGTCCCATGGCCCAGGTTGGGACTCTTGGCGACACGGGGACAGGGACAGACATGGATGAGAATAGTGACACAGAGAGATGTGACTAGAGGGTACCTGTTAAAAACCTGAGTCAAGTCACATCCCTTCTCTGTTCAGAACCCACCACGGCTCCCACCTTACTCAGGATGAACGCCAACATTCTCCTCAGCCCACAAGGTCCCACACCAACATCTGGCCCTGTCTCTCTGTCATCACCTCCTCCCACTCTCCCCATCACTTGCTCTACTCCAGCTGCAGAAATGTAGCCTTCTTGATAGACCGTGAACAAGCCAGGCACACTCCTGCCTCAGGGCCTTTGAACTAACTGTCCCCTCTGCCTGCAGCACATCTACTTGGATCACTCCTCCTCTCTCAAGTCTTTGCTTAAATGTCACCTCTCAAGGAGGCCTCCTCTGAACAAACACCCAAAACTTCCTATCCTCGCCCTATCTTCTTTCCTCTTGGTGTATTTATCTCCTGACTTATTACTTCTTTATTATTTATTTGTTATTGCTGTCTGCTCTAGGGCAGGGAATTGGCTCTGCTTGGTCCCTGGTCAGGGCCTGGCATGCAATGCAGTTGGGGAAAACACAGAACCACAGACATCAGTGGAGAGACACAAGGATATCCACTTGATTCTGTAGGCAGAATGTTCTTTCTTTTTAAACATAACATCACTCACTCTCCTGCTTAAAACTCCCATCCCGTCAGTATCTACAAAACAATTTTAAATGCACATAATCTATGACCAGCAGAAGCACAATTTCAAGTAGTTCACATTGAAATTTTAATACAATTTAATATAAAGCCAAAAAGCCTTTCTAGGGCTTACCCCTACATTTAGAATAAAATCCACCTTCCTGCCCTGGCTCATAGGCCCCAGTATGATCAAGGTCACTGCCTGTCTCATCTCAACTCCTTTACTTTCAACCCAAAGTTCCAGTCACACAAGGCTATTTTCAATTTCCCCAGTATGGCAAGTTGCTGTGCCTCCCTTCCTCCCTTCTTTCACCTGCCAAACTCCTGCTGATCCATTGTCTTGGCTTCAATTGTACCTCTTCCAGGAAGAGGTGGAATTGACTCTCTGCGCAGCTGAGTCAGTTGCCTCCTGAGTTATCACCTCCCCTATGTTATTCCCATCACAGTTCCAATCCCCCATGTTGTAAATGCCTTCCTGTTGTCTCTCCCCATGAGGGCTTTGTGAATCCGTGGACCCCATTCAGCTTGTAGAGCCCACCCAGCCCATGACAGTCATGTGATGAATGTCTGCTGAACATACCAATGGATGCATGAGTGAACCAGAGACACAGGTAGAAAAGGGGGCAGATGGAGAGAGAGCCCTTGGGTATAGCAGTGGGTGAGCAAATGGACACAGGGTGAAGGGTGGGGCCTGGCCCTGGCCAGCTGCAGACACTTGGGCAAGTGGCTTAACGTCTGTAAAATAAGTCAGTGATGAATAGGCTCTACAAGAAGATATGTTGAGGGTGGAGAACAGGGCTGGTGGAGGGGGAAACTGCAACTCACTAATAGATACACAGGTGACACCCTTGGAGGACAAGAGAAACCCAAAGCATTCACTAGGGCCAGCCCCATCCTGGCCTGGTGTGGGCCTTCAAAGTTGGAGGGTCCCCTGCCGTTCCCACCCACCCACCTGCCTACCACACTCACCGAGACAGTGGAGCTGGGCGTGTTGGTGCCATATCCAGATGAAGGGAGCGAAGCCAGAGACCAACGGCGTCCATCCGCCCTGGAACCCAGTCAAGATGCTTAGAGGCCACCAGGTCTCACCAGTACCCCCAATTCTCAGGATGTTAGAGAAGCCACTGACCACAGCCAGGGCAGGGGGTAGGGGAGTATATCTGTGATTCATGAAGGCCCTCTAAGTGAAGGATGTAAAGTGGAAGACTTCCAGGCAGGTACCAGTCTCTCTTCTGTTGCTTCCCATGATCCTCCTCTCCTGCCATACTCAGGCCACACTAGCCCCCAGCATGGACCCCAAGGAGGACCATAAAAGCCCACTCATGGAAGTCATCCTAGAGGACCCCAAAAATCAACCCCTACAGAACCTCCCATGAGAAAGCTCTCAGAGGCAGATCCCTTGGGTCTTCTCAGAGAAGAAAGGCCCCTCCCTCAAACACACACACACTGACACATGCTATCACATTGGTACACTCACATTGACACGGACACAGTCACTCTAGTGTTAGTATGACAAGTGTAGTCAAGTTCACGCAGTGACAGTCACATATTCACACAATTCCCCAACAGACACTCATACACTGTCCCATACATGGACCCAAATATCACACTTTCCCACGCTAACACACAACTGCACTTACAAAAGCAGACATCTATTCACATATAGACACAGACACTTACAAAGACCCAGTTCTCACACTCTGATACACACACACACACACAGTACACTTTCACATTCACATACATTCAAGACACCTTCACACATTCAGTCACACATTCAAACTCTCACATAGCTACATACTCATTCACACTCCCACACAGACTACACATTCACGTGGAGAAACACATGGAGGTGCAGGCTCCCTCACACATCCACACACATTTACAACCCTACAGATACACATTCACACTCACAACTTTCACATTTGCACACTGATGCACACCCCAGGGGCACGTATAGGCACAGGCTGCTTCACATATTCACAATCTCACAAGCTTATACTCACACACATTGGCACACAGATTGCAGTCACATGGACACACACTCCCATCACTGGACCCCTGCCTCATTCCTCCCTCCAGACAGTGCCCTTGCTCAGCCCACCTGCCTCCCAGCTCACCCTCCGTGCAGGCAACCACGTTAGGCCTAATCTTGGAGCCCTTTTTTGGGTCCCTATTGCCCTCAGCTGAATTCCAGATGAAAGGAGCCTCCCACCACTCTATTCAGGGTGCTGTGCTCTGTCACCACAGTCCCTTGTGACTCCCACACCACAGACTCCACCAGCCTTTGCAGTGATCCTGGTTCTCTGGCCTGCTACCCAAATTCAACTCTGAGGATAGAGGGAATGTCATTCGCCCTGTATGCTCAGCTTCCAGAACACATGTGTTCAGACAATGCTGTTAGAATGAGTAAAGTTCAAAGAAAAAGAGATCTGCCCAAACAGCCTGGTGACTCCCAGAAGTTTCTCCCAAAAACATTCAATAAATTTCTCTGTCTCCCCCCCACCCCCGTCTCATCAAAGGTCCCCAGAAAATTCATTTAGGGACACTCGAGAAACCCGCAGAGAAACCCCCGCGAGGGAAATCTTAGATTCCTCCTCTTGAGTCCTCGATAAATAGTCCTAGGCGTCCTCCCCCACATCGAGGACCAAGAGTACCTCGATGGGCACCACGCAGTCTGCGCTTGCGCACCTCATCTCTGCTCCCCCATCCTGTTGCTATGGAAACGTCCGGCCTGGCGTGCCAGGCGCGAGACTGAGACCCGGGGCCCAGAGCGCACGCGCTTTCGCTACTAGGCCAAAGAAGCTCCGCCCTTTCCCCCCGATTCCGGAGAGGGGGCTGGCCCCGCCTTCTTATAGGCCCCGCCCATAAGGCTGGTTCCCACTCGGACCTTGGGGCACTCTGTGGGTCCCTCAGTCCCTGGCTCAGCTGCAATTAGGACGGGGACAGATGGGAGCCCATTTGGGGCTCTGGGGCTCTTCGGACAGGGACTCACCTTCGGGAGGAGGCAAACGAGAAGTGGGCGGGGGTGTTGGGGGAGAAGTTGCGGGGGCTATCCAGAGGACTGCTACCTGTGGCAGAAAGAGGGGGATCTTTAGGCCTGTGCTGAGTGGCAATCCCATCAGGCCTCCGCGGGTTGCAAACAGCAACCCGTCCCCTTTAGTCCCACCGAGTGAGTGGGCCACTCCCGCTTCGCTGTGGTCCCGCCTTCCTAAGATGTTTTGGTTACCGAGTCAGCCCAGTTCCTACAGGCCGATTCTGCCTTCCTCTGGGATGGACCCGCCGCTCAGGTATAGCTCCTTTTCGATATGCCCCATCTCCTTTTCGATATGGCTCCGCCCACCAACACCAGCTTTCCTCCGGACTGACCACGCCCATACAGTAAGACCCTGCCCCTTGTCCAATCCGGGCTCTCCTCTCTGTCCAGACTCAGCCCACCAGTCCTGCGGCGTAGACACACTCCTCGCCTGGGGCCACGCCTCCTCTAGTCTGGTCCACACCCACCATCTGTCTCACCCAGGTGTCCAGGCAGTGGGGAGTGGGGTCGCGGCAGCGTGGGCGAAGTGCTGGTCAGGATGAGACTTTTCCGGTTACTGGTGCGGCAGCTGCGGGGAAGGAGAGGCAAGTGGGCCCGGTTGGGCCGCAGACCAGGAAGTTGGTGAGCCCAACCGGCTGCCCTCCAATCTCAGATCCTCGCTTACTCCCAACCGTGTGTGCAGGGAAATGCCCACAGAAAACTGCCCAAAGGACTTGGCAATGAAGGACTCGGCAGGACTATGTATGAGAGGGGATGCGCGTGGGATGTGTAAGTGCAAAACTCCTGGTGCGGACCATGTATAACCATGTAGGACACAGTGTCAATCATGGAGTGTTAATCATGTGGTCTATGTGACACTATTGGAGATACTGAGTGTCTACGTGTCTAGGTCTGTGCGTGACATTTGCTGTGTGTATCCACGTGTGGCACCCAGTGTGTGAGTTCAGCATCCTAGTGTGACAGTCCTTTTGTTTATCTTGTGTGACACAATCTGTGCCTTGGTGTGTCTATGTGACACAGTGTGTAATGCCACTTGGGGATGACTAGATGTCCCACTGTGTGCTAACTTCTGCATGATGTGTGATTTCTGCTCCATGTGTTTATGTATTTATACGGCATTCTAAGTCTGTGTGAGATACTGCCCTTGTGTCTGTGTGTGACATTCATCATGTGGGTCCACAAGTGGCATCTCCTGTGTAAATTTAACACCCTGTGACACTGGGCATGTCTAAGCATGCCACCACGTGTGACATTCCCTGGATGAGTCTTGCTTGTGATAATGTGTGATACTGTGTGTCTTTCATTCTCTGCAAGATTCCCTGTGTCTGTTTATTCTGGCATCCGTGTGACACAGCATGCGACATCCTTAGGTGATATCATATGTTGTAACATTGGATGCATGGATGTTTTTGCCACACATGTTTCTTTGTGCATCTTGGGTGGCATAATTGTGTGTGTCACCATGCATGTGAAATCTTACTGGGTGTACACAACAGTGTGCCTGTAGGTTTACTTGTTAGTATGTGATGCTGAGGGTGTCCCTGTGTGTCTGTGCATATCTCTGACCTATGAACACTGTATGGCTGAGTATGCGTGGTGCCTCTGAGGTGTATCTGGGCCACTAGGGCTGTTGTGTATGTGTGTGTGACATCATGTCCTACGTGATACGGTGTGTCACAATTTTCCATACTGTGTTGGGGGGGAGTTTGTGTTATGATTAAAGTACCCCCCTTCTTCTGCCCTTCAGAATCCCAGCTTCCGAAGAGGGAGCTCCCAGCCCCTCCATTCCCCTCACCCCCACCGCAGTGACTGAGCATATTAGCGCGGCCAGAGCACGCGGCATGGGGGTGGGGGGAGGCCAGGCTGCGGCTATTGTTCTGAGGGTGCCAAGCCCCCCACGCTCCCCTTCTTCCCTTACCCCCTCCGAGCTGCCAGAGCCCGCAGCAACAGAAGACAAAGGCGCCGCACCCCCACACACAGCCGGAGAAGCCCCCTCCCCCCCGTGGAGGTCATTTCCCGCGTGCCCCCCAGCTTCGGCCCACACTGCCCCCCATTCAGCCCATCCCTGTCAGCTTGGGCACCTCTGGCGCAGCTGGACTGGGTGCAGCATCCCGGGCCCCGCCCTGCGGCAGCGGCCGGAGGGACAGCTTTGGCGGGAGGGCCAGGTCAGGGTCTGATGGATAGGGGGCGGGGGGTTCTACCTCTTGGTGCGGCGGAACATACTGCCGCCAGGAAAGGAGGGCATCGAGAAATTGGAAAGCGCGGTCCAGAGAGAGTCAGACATGACCCAGCGGCGGCGACATGGTGGCAGGTGCGGCAGCGGCGGCGGCGCGGCGAGAGAGCGCGCTGGGCGGAGGCTGGAGCCGCAGCGGGCAGGGGAGGACGGGGGAGGGGAGGGCCTTGCGCGCCGCCTCCCGGGAGGGGGCGCTGCTGGGTACCAGCTCGCCAGGCCCCGCCCGCGCCCGCGCCTGGAGCCTCAACCCGCGCGGGAGAAGGGGCGCCCAGCCCTGCGCATCTCTCCCCAAGGCTCACCTGCTGCTTTTCCGGGGCAGGGGCAAATCCTTCTGGAAGGCAAAGGAACAAAAAGATAGAGGTCAGCATGGGCCAGCAGCTGCTGCCGGAAAGCCTTCTCAGCCCCCTGGAGGTGCAGAAGTTGGGTGGGATAGGCCCCTCATCAGCATGTCACCTGCACCCTTGGACATGCGTTAAGGGCTGTGGGGGAGGCTACCAAAGTGATTCCTCCCCCGACCCCCAGAGACCAGCACAGGGCCCAACAAAGGATTCCTGAGTTGGCATCTCAATATGTTTGTGCAAGTAGAATAGGAGTCTTGATTTGAAAAGTATTTCTTGAACACCTGTGCTAGGGCATATGCCAGGCCCTGTGCTAGGCACTGGGGACATAGCAGTGAATGAGACAAAAATTCCTGTCCTTTTGGTACTAGCATTTAGAGGAGGGAAGCAGACAATAAACAAGATTAATGTAGAGGTGAATTAGATCATTTTAGACAGCAATAAGCGTCGTGAATAAAATTAAGCAAGGTGATGTGATGGAAAGTGGATAGGAGGGGGACGTCATGGTCCGAGGGGGCTGATTTGGGAAGGTAACTTTTAAGATGGTTGCTGAAAAATAAGAGGCAGCCATGGGAGGATCTGTGGAGAGAATATCCCAGGTAGAGGAAACTTCAAAGGCCTGGAGGCAGGAATGAACTTGGCATGCTCAACTATGAAAGTTTGAATGAATGGATGAATGACTCCTCCACACCCCAACAGTTCTACCACACTACTAGCCAGATCCACAAAGCTGGGGGTGGGGATAGTTAGGGTGGCTCAAAACTGAGATTTGAATTGGGAATCAGGTGGTGGCTAGGTGGTTTTTTTTTATAATGACAGTGATAATAATTGGTAGCTATTAACTTTCTGTCCACATCAGAAGATGGTCGTGTTCTGCTTGTCAAGCACACAGGAAGTCACTACAGCGACCAGAAATTACGGAGTTCTAAACCCTTTTCTAAGAGGAATGGGGAGAGGGGGTGCCACCTTCCAGCCAGTTCTGTGTCCACAGGCTGATGTGAATAAAGGGGATTAGGTAGGGCTGCAAGATTTGGGTAAAGGTTTCAAAAGCCCTTTGGTTGGGGACTCTAACCAGGGGAAAATTAGGAATGTTCTAGATCCTCTTTACTAAAGCAGAAAGCCTTGGGTTCAAATCCCAGCTTTGCCTCTTATAACTTGGCAAATGACCTTCAAATAGTCTGTGCCTCCTTGAGGATTCTGTGAGATGATGCAGGTGCCTAGCCCCTTAGCGTGATGCCTAGCATACAGTTAGTGCTCAATAAATATTAGACCATAGGAACTGGAGTTGTTGGGGATAGACGCGCTGTATGACAAAAGATAGGCCAAAGGGACCTCCCACTCCCTTGTACGGAGGACAGACGTATAGTTGGGGTCAAAGAGCACACTGTCCGAGTTGGCAGCCTTGCCGTCCGGAGCCACGAGTGACCGAAAATCCATACCAGGTTTTCCCCCTGTCTTTGCAAGATCAGCTTGAATGAGCCGCATCTTGGACCAGCCTGTGGGGCTGTGCGACCGCAACGGCCCAAGCGAAATCAAGACCTGGATTTTCCGGCCACGGAGCCCAGGACTCCAGACCACGTTACGCTCGGCCTTCGAAGGTGAGCCCTTGGGGAACCTTTAAGCCCCTCCCAGAGAAGTCCGCAAACCTAGCCCCATCCGCTAGCGCCCCTAAGCATTCTAAGGTCGAACAAAAGAGCAAACTGGAGCGGTAGAGGATTTGGATTTTTGGCATCAGTTTAAACAGACTCCACCTCCAACCCCAGCTGCAGAGCTGCTCTGCCAAGTGGATCCTGCTTCTCCCCAGGATTAATGGACAGTACTGTGGACTGGGCATTCGAACTGAGGATGCTGCTCAGATATACATCCCAACTACACACAGGAAACTCCCGGACGAAGCTTCTCACTAGTGTGTGAGGTTGTATCCAAGCAGCGAAGTGGTTAAACCTGCCAGAGGGAAAAGGTAGGGGCAGGACCCCGGCGGGGGTAGTCTGGAGTAGTAGTTGCCTGGGGAAAGTAGGGAGGATGAGTAGGAGGATACCGTGTAGGGGGCGGGGCCTTGCGGGAGACAGAAATTCCGCGTGGCGCTGAGCCAATGGGAATCGGCTCCAGACCAGCGAGTGGGGACACACCCCCATGCCGGCCCCGCCCTTTTCCTCCTTGTTCCAGGGGACCCGACGGCGCGTACCCAGTCAGCCTGCTTCAACACTTGCTCTGGCTTTGCCGCAGCTCCCTCCCTTTTCTCAGAACCCTTTCTCCTCACCCAGCCCTGGAATGAGGAGAGAATCCAAGGAAGACCTGAAGAGCCCAAGGCTCCTAGATGGGGCCATCTGGGCTCTGTTTGAAAGCAAATTAGCTTTCCAACACAAGCCTGGGCTCCAGCATCATCTAGATTCCTGAGAAGTCTTTCCTGCCATCTGACCCCAGTTCCCCACCCCCCCCACCCCCACCCCCCGCTGCAGTGACTGATCAGCTGACCTTAGTCTCCAACCTCAGGGATGGTGGGTTAGAGGAGTCCAGAAATGGACAAGGCCCTGGATGAGGGTTTGAATCCGCCCCCTTCTTTTCCCAAGCTCCAGGCCTGGGATGTAGCCTGAGTCTGGGCCCACATTAGGCTTTATCTAAACTCCTCAGATTACTTAGCAGGGCGCTGAGCTCCAAAATGGCTCAGAAGGACCAGACCCCAGACAGGTCTTGGAGTGGAACTGATCAGTTTCCCCTTTGGGGTCAGTTTGGAGACAAGACCCAACCCCCGTATTAGCCCTTAGAAGCGCACACCAAAGACAGGAGAAGAGGACCTTTCTCAGCTTGAGAATCCCCACCCATTTTGGAAGTGGGAGTTCTTAACGTCTGGATTTGTCCACGTCTTCCTACACTCCACAACAATCCTCAGTGTCCCACTCTGCGCAGTGGACTCACGCCTCCCGCGCGTGTGCAGCCTGGAGACCAGCATCTTCTAAGGCTGCAAGGAGCTAAAAATCGCTCCCGCCCACCCACAAGCTGCGCTGGACTTGAGGATCACGCAGGGGTGGGGGTGTGTGTAGTGGAGGGGGGTGGAATGAAGAGTGAGAAGGGAGGTTGTCTAGGTGCCTGTCCAATTAGGTCAGTAGGAAGAATCCTAGTGGCTGGGCAGGTGCATGGAGATCGCAGGGGGTCCCCACATCTCCGAAAGTGGCTCCTGAGGTGATGAGGGGCGAGGCTGCCGCACAAACATGTTTACGGCTGCAGCGGCGCCAGCGGCCCCATGGGGTGCGAACCCCGGGGCAATAACTTTGCTCTGCGCCCCCTCACCCCCAGCTTGGCGAGGCGCCAGTGAGATGACTTCTGGCCCGGCCCCCTGCCCTCTGGTGGGCCAGGCGCCACGCAGCCTATCTTCGAGGGGGAGCGCTCGGCTGCACCTCCCCTGTCAGCTCCCTGGATCCCCCGGCAGCGCCTGAGGGGCGGGGTCCCCAGCGCGGCAGGACGCGCGGCCACAGCGTTCCCTGCGGGTAGTGTCCCGAGGCCGTGGGAGGGGGCTCGGAAGCAGATACTGGTGCAAGTTCTCCCGCCCCCAGCCGGGCCTTGCCCCAGGGCGCCGACCCCTTCCCCTCCACCCGGGGCCGGAGCCACCGCGTACCTGCAGCCTCCGGCGGCGGATCAGGCCCGAGTCGTCCATGGCGGCGGCAGCGCCTTCGGCCCGGAGAAGGGAGGAGGGAGGCGGCGGCGGCGGCAGCGGCGGGAGGAGGGAGGGAGAAGCCGCGGGGACCGCCGCGGCGGCGGCGGCGGCGGCGGCGGCGGGGAGGGGTGAGCGGGGGCGGAGCGAAGTGGGGCGGGCCCCACACCGTCACTGCGTCTGGGCGCCCGAGCCGGGTCTCCGCCAAAGCTGTCCGCGCTGGGGGCGGGGTTGTAGGGGGGGTTGGTGACAGGCGGGGGAAGGAGCCTCCAGATAACCCTGAGAGAGCCAAGCTACCTAAAGAACCCTATAAGGAGAGACCTCAGGAGAGAGAAGTCCCCAACCCAAGAAACACCCCAAGACAGCGACATTCTCACTGACATATATTTCCTATGCGATCACATACACACACACAGACACACACACGCCCTCCAGCGAACCCCTCAGGGAGACACATTCCCACAGGGACACAGTCTCCACAGGGAAGCGTTCTTCAATCAGGAACTCTCCCCTCACCCTGAAAATCATTGCTAAGACAGATGGTCTCGGAGAGATGACGCCTCCTCTCAAAAGACCCTCTCCCCCAGTAAGAGACATTTCTGCAGAGAAAAATCTCCACAGGTGACATTTCATATGGGGAGCCTGGTGAGGATACCCCCAATGAAAGAACCCCTAAAAGCCATGTTCTTTGTGGAAAATTATCCTCACCCATGAGACCCCCACATCCCATTCTTACAGAGTGACATTTTCACCGAGGAGACCCGTCTTCACGGGAAATGCCCCCACAAAAAATTTACATTCATACACCGCCTCCTCTCCCTCTTCAGGGAACCTTGCAGCCCCTCCAGTGACCCCCTCCCTCATCGTCAGGATTAAGAAGCCAGGCCACGCCGGGCTGTATTTATAGAAGCGATTAGCTTGTCCTTGGGGAGGGGGGCAGCTGAAGCTATTTTCAACACCCCATCCTCCGGCACTGTTTCTACAGCTGAGGCCAAACTGACCATGCTTCCCAGAGTTGGAGTGGAAAGCGTCAGAGATCTCCCCACTCCAAGTCTAGGCATTGGGGGGGGGCAGGGTGGGGAAGGCGCTGTCCAAGGGTTCCAGCCTATAAGTGGCCCGAGGGCCCTGAAGGGCGCGGTCTCTGTACAGGAATGACCCCTGCTTGCCAACCAGGCTGACATAGAGGTCTATGCCCTCGTGTTCCCCGAGCGCTTGTCTCATCTCTGCTTTTTGCCTGTGTTATCTGTCTATTTCTCTCTGTCTCTGTTGGTCGGCATGTTTGTGTTGCCGTCTCCTTGAGTCTGTTGCTCACACTTCTCTGTCCAAGGCCCGGACTCCGCTGGTGTCTGCCTTTTTCGCCCCCGCGGGCCACCGCGGGAGCTCTCCGTGGTGCTGATCTCGTGCGCTCCTGTCCGCAGTACTGAAATCCGTGCATAGGGTCGGGGACCAAGGTCAGGGGAGGGAAAGGGCTGGTCGGAGGCACAGCCCAGAGGCTGGATAGATCTGACCTACGAGCACCCTGGACTACCCCAAATGTGCTGGGGGATGGCTAGGTCCAATAGGTCTTGATTGCTGACACTTCCAGGACATCAATGTGTGCCCACAGGGGGCACCAGAGACAGTGCTTCCTGATTTGTTAATTTACTCGACTTGTATTGAGCACCTACTGCGTGCAAATTAGTGTTTTGGGATCTAGGAGTACAGCAGTAAAGCAGACAGACAAAAACTCTGCAGTAGCCTCAGAAGGAAGGGAGAGAGATTTGCAGTAGTGGTCATCACTCACATAAGCACATATGCCCACTCTGTGAGCACAGGAGCACACACACACATACACATACACTCTGCCAACATACACACAAACGTGAACATACCAACACACATTCAGCAAACATAGACTCATATACTCATATCCACATACTTTGCAAACACATACTCCATAAACACACACACACACACACACACACACACACACATATACCCATAAATTCACACTCTGCAAACACATACTCAGAAAATGCAGACATATACACACTCAGCAAGTGCAGACACACACAATCAACACATACTAACACTCAACAAACACAAGCACACACACATAGTCCTAAAACCAAAGGAAGCTCGGCTACACATAGACAAACTCTCACCCAACATACAGACACATTATCCTTCCAAACAACACATGGATGCACTTGTGTATACCTACTGCTGGAGTGTTTTTCTCGTCAGACTCTCCCAACTAGAATGTCAGCTCTATGAGGATTGAGATTTTCATGTCTTGATCACTACTGCTTCCCCAGAATCTGACATATAGCAGGTGCTCAATAAATGGTGAATGAAGGGATGAATTGATGTAATGTTCCCAGTGGACACATTCCCAGAAACTACAGAGGAACACAAACACACATACACATTTCAGATGCAGACACACCCTCTCCACACATGACAACACCCCCTTGCTCACTCATGGTCAACATTCATGGTCAATCTTTATCCACTGATCCAACATTTTCAAAGGATACCCATCCTATCCTGATCCTACATGTCCTCCCCTACATTTATTATCTTACTCTTACTCAACTGGACACACTTGGCTTGGGACACATACAGTCCTCCTTATCCAGATTTTGAACACAAACACACATACACACAACCACACAACCAAGAGACAAATATAAACACATACACACTCAACATAAACACACACACACGTAGAGCCACACAAACACACCCTCATTCGACACCCCCCACACATATAGATCCATAACCTCAACATAAAGGCAAACACGAGAATGTATACACACTGGTCCCAAGTCTTCAAGCCTTTGGTTAGCTGGAGCAGGGGGTGGAGCGGTGGGAAACCCCTCCTCTGTGTCAAACCACGCCCCTTTCAGCTGCCACCGTTTCCTGTACTTAACCTTGAGGTGTCTCAGTAGCACCCTAGAACGCAATCCTGCTGACAGGTAAGGGGTGGCCCAAGGGGGCAAAAGAGGGGAGAGAATTGTCTTGTCTCTACAAACTCCAGTTTCCTCTTCCCTGGGGATTTTTGACTCCAGCAGCTGAACCAGCATCCTGACACAACCAAGCTTGGCTCCAAAGGTCCAGCCCTGGGTGGCAGCCCCTAAGCCGATTGTAGACTGAGAGAAGGTGACCATGAGAGGGGCCAGCAGGGATCGAGAGGGAGGAAGGAGACTGGGCAGAAGATAGGGAGGAATTACTGGACAGAAAAGGGACACCAAAAGAGTTGGGGACATCCCCTTAGTTCTGAGCATGGAGGGGGTTGCCTAACGGCTGACTGGGTGGGAGACCCTGATGGGTGTGAAGGGAGAATGGTACCAAGGGCATCTGGGCCTGAAGAGATAGAGGGGACAAGAGTCTGATGGAGGAGCTCCTGGGTCAGAGACAGGCCTTGGTGGCCCCCTGGGAGTTGAAGGTCTTTGGCCATTGCCTCCTCATCAACTGCCCATTCTCTGCTCTGCCTGGCACTGTCTCCTGGGTGTGCACCAAGAGAGTACTACTCTGAGCTCCCAGAAAAGTACGGCCGAACTTCACCCCATATCCCAGTTGACTCATATCACAGGTGGATATGGCCTCCAGGGGCCTCACTCAACCCAGAGGCCTGGCTTGGGCCCTGCAACTGACCCTGGCATGGATCCTGCTAGCAGCCTGTGGAGGGAGCCGCCCACACCCACTTAGGTCCCAGAGACACTATAGCCTGGCAGAGAACCTGGGCACAGGCCAGCTACACCTGGCAGGTGAGTACTCCGGACCCTGACTAACTCACAACACCCAGGAACCCCCACTGCACCATAGCAATACCAGAATTTCCTTATGACAGAGGCTTAGAGAAGCCTGGGCTAGTGCTGAAGAATGGTGGTTAAAGAGAATAGACTCTAAAGTCAGACTGCCTGGGTTCAAATCCCAACTCTGCCATTTTGTAGCTGTGTGACCCTGGGCAAGTCACTTAACCTCTCTGAGTCTCATGTGGGCCATTAAAAAGGGGGAGAAATAATAAACCTACCTCATAGGGATGTTGTAAAGTTGTTGTGAGAGCATGTAAGCATTTGAGAAGTTATACCACTACCAGGGACAAAAAAATAATTATCTGATTATGATAAATAATTGTTATTACTTGAAGCTGCATTTGTATTTCAAGCGAAGTGTCTCTAAGTTTTATGTGTGGGAGGAATGATATAATGGGTCTCCTCTATTCAGGGGACCCCCAGGCTTTGGTTCCCCAACCATACCTGAGGATTCAAGACCCCAACTCAAAGTAGTTCTCTTCTCCATGGCCCTGTTGTCCTTCAGAGATGGACACACCAGAGGCATCCGACCCTGGAATCCTCCCAGAACGCTGTGGGCAGCCGAGCCCCGGGTAAGTACAGCACCCCCCCCCACCCACCCCAGCGTTTCCTTGTGATCTTTACTTCAGTTGCCCCAGCCAGATGCCAGAGCCCCTGAGCATCTTGACCCAACCAGGCCGGTCCCTCCCGATATTCAGGTGCGAATCCTTCTTGGAACACCTCCAAGTTGCCCTCCGAGGTCGCTTCCATTTCCTACTATTGGGTCTACGCCAGACACAGCCGCTCTGCGCGGAGCTCTGCGATGCCTGGTAGGAGTGGCGGGGTGTGAAGGGCGTGGCTTATGTTTTAGGCGGGGCCGAGGACGGGATCTGAGGCTGCTGGTCCTAGTGTTTGAAGTGGCGTGACCTGCCTCCAACGCGGCCAAGGTCTAATGGCTGAGATCTAGTGTTTAGAAGCTACACAGAAAGTGGCGGGGCCTGTGGAAGCCTCCAGTATGGAGGCATGGCCTTCCATGTCGTTTTAAAAGGAGTGGGGCTTCTTGATTGAAAAGAAAAGCAAAAAGTGTTGAGAATGTAAGGGGCTGGCCTGGAATAGATGGTTTGTAGTCTGCTGGGATGAGGCCAGCTGTAACAGGGCCCTGGGTATGTGTGGAGAATATGGGGCAGAGTGAAATCTGGAGGATGGTGTTTATAGAGGCGTGGTCCTAAGAGGAGGGACCTGGATCTGGGGAAGGGACAGACACGGGAAGGATCCGTGGAGACCTGGAATCCCACTGGAACGCGACTGCAGAGCCTTTACGCATCTTCTTCTCTCCACACCAATCCAAGGTTTGCCACCTGCGAAAGCGATATCACCTGCGGCCCAACATGGCTTCCACTCCTTGAAAAGAGGAATTGCGGCCCTGGCTGCAATACCTATGGGCAGGTAAGCATGGGACAGAGGTTGTGGGGAAGAGGCTGAGACCTCCCCTTACTATGTGCTGTCTTAACCCACCTAAGCGCCAGAGTCTGGACTGTCACTCACTCCCAAGACTCCCGCTCCCACCCTTTGCCCTTCTGCAGCCCAACTTCCATAGTGGAATACATACGCCAGTAGCCTCTCTAAGGCCCACTGAATCCGAATTTGCCCTCCCAAAGGACTGTCCCTGTCGTAGGCTCATCTACAGTCCCCCCTGAAAGACCCAGAGGCCCGAGTCACCTTCCCCAAGGCCCAGCCTTAATCTGGCCCCCCCAGTAGGAACTACTCTCCCTCCACAAGGCCCCGCCCCTACTATAGCCCCTCCCCTAGAATCCTGGGAACACCCAGAGGTGGGAAATGCCCGCCCCAGGACCTCGCCCCGCCCTCGCCCAGGCCCCTACGCTCAAACGAACTCCCTCCCGGCCTTTCGCTTCCGAAGGCCGAGATCCACAACACGCCCTCCGCCAGCCCCCAGACGACCGCGCCCCCAAGGTGTCTGCACTCCGCTCACTCGGGTCCTAACTCCAACCCTTCTCCCAGACCTTCGCTGACGGGTTGGACCTTTGCCGCTCGGTTCTGGGCTACGGGCTGCGGGTGGCCGTTCCTGGCGCTGGTCACTGCCTCAACATTTCCATCTCTGTGCGTCCGCATCCCAGACACGGACGGAGGTCTCGGGAAACCACCTTCCCGCACTCCCGCCACCCTCGGACCTGGATCCTGGACGCTGCAGGGAGCGGGAGTGGCAGTGGAAGCGGCAGCGTCCCCTAGGGGGCGCCTGGCCTTGGCTGGGAGAGACGTCTCTTTCCTCGCATCCCCTCCCTGCCCCTCTAGACACCTAGAGCGCCACCCCCTCCCTCTGCCTTCCAGTTTCTAGAGCCCTGTCCCTCCTCCCTGGGGCTCCAGAGATTCGCTCCTTTCCAGATTATTCGAGCAATAATCCAACGCAAGCTCATTTCCTCCTCTCCGCCCTGAATAAAGTTGCCAGCTAGAGCACATGATGTGGCTGCTTATTGGGGAAACAGGTGGGAAGGATAATTTCCAGAAAGTGATGGGTGTCTCATTTCTAATCCTCAGGTCCTAGAGTTAGCGACTAAGGCAAAGGATTGGACTCAGATTCAGGATTTGGGTTGTAAGCACTACTCCTAATCCTTCTCATCCACAAGCCCTAGGAGAGCCTTGGTTTTTTCACCTGGAAAACAGGGCAAGGTCCCTTTTAGTTCAATAGAGCAAGATTGGTGGACGCCTCCTATGTCAAGGCACTGTGCTAAAGTAGATCATGTTCATTCCCTGACCTCAGGGAAAATGGAATGACATAAGAGAAGTATCTCATTGAGAGAGTAGCAACCAGGCCTCTTTTGGCTGCAAGAGACAATTGGGTTCAAAATGCATTTAGCCAAGACAGTGCTAAGCTTCAGAAATGGCTGTATCTAGGTGTTTAAATGATGCTGGGAATGTATATCTTTTTCTCACAGTAGCAAAGATGGAACAGAAATTCCATGATTCCCATAGGTAAATGGGCCTATTTCTCTGTCAAACCAGCAAAAGTTCCAGGGCTGGCTCTCACTGATCCAGCCTCGTCATGAGCCCATCACCAAACCAATCGTTGTGCCCAGGGGAATGCTCTGCTTTCACTGGCCTGATGTAGGTTATGGGCTTTTGCCTGAAGGCCCATGGTAGCATCAGTTCCATCTGAACCACAGGGACTGAGGATGGAAGAGGAGTGGTCCCCCCAAAGAAAAGTCAGGTGCTGGAACCAGAAGGGAGAGGGGTACTGGGCAGGGAATGAAAATATATTGACTATGGATACTGGTGGTTAGGACCCTGACTCTGGAGTACATCCACCTGGGTTCACATCCCAGTTCTACAATTTACTCATGCTGTAACTTTGGGCATATTGCCCAGCCCTCTGAGTCTCAGTTTCTTCATCTGTAAAATGGGAATTATAATTGTTCTCATAGGATTGTTGGGAGAATTAAATGAGTTCATGCCAGTTGTTCTGGCTATGCACTGCTGTGTAATAACTCCAAACGCCGTGGTGTAAAACAATCATTATTAGCTTTCATGGTTCTGGGGTTTCCCTGGGCTCATCTGGGTTCTTGTTCAGGGTGTCTAATGCAGTTGCAGACAGAGGCTGGGGGTGGAGTCACCTTAAAGCTTCCTCACTCACCCATCTGTCTGGTGGTTCGTGCTGGCTTTTGCCTTGAACTTCAGCTGGGGCTATTGGCCAGAATAGCTACACATGGCCTCTCCCTGTGGCTTGAGCTTCCTGACAGTATAGTAGCTAGATTCCCAGGGCAAATTTCCCAAGAAAGAGAACCAGGTGACAGTTGTCTCACCTTTGACAACCAAGACTTGGAAGTCACAGTGTCACCTGCTTTCTAGTCACTAAGGTGAGTAACTAAAGCCAGCTCATACTCAAGGAGAGGCATCCTAGATTCTACCTCCTAATGACAGCGATGTCGAATAAAACACTTGGAAAGTGCTTGGTACATAATTAACACTTAATAAATGTTGATGTCATCCATTATCGTTGTTGATGATGTTATATTCTGTGTTACTGGTGATAAGGATAAGTAGGCATTCAAAGAAGAAAAGTGACAGAAGCCTTGGAAGGATCTCCGGGCAAATGACCAAGCTGTGGGGGAAGGACATTTCAAACAGGAGGCCTGGAGATTTCAGGTTCTAGTCAGCGAGCCTGGAACAGAGTATAGGAACGGGGGTCAGATCATGGAAGGCCTTGAACCCCAGGCAAAGGCAACTTCGACCTGATGATGAGGGCCAGGTTTACACAGGGGAAAATCCATCAGACTGACACTTACCTGCCAGTTACAAGCAGGACACAGGAGGGTGAGACCGGAGGGGAGGCGCATCAGTGAGGATCTTGGGACAGCAACCGGAAGATGGGCAGAGGGAGATAATAACACACAGTGCTGTCCCAAGGAGAGCAGGAGTGATTGTTTGATTGTTTCAGAACCTTAAGAAGCACAGGTTGGCTGGCCCGGTGGCTCAGTTGGTTGGAGCGCGTCCTCTCAACCTCAAGGTTGCCGGTTCGACTCTGTGGTGTAAAACAATCATTATTAGCTTTCATGGTTCTGGGGTTTCCCTGGGCTTATCTGGGTTCTTGCTCAGATGGTGGGCTGCGCCCCCTGCAACTGGCAATGGCAACTGGACCTGGAGCTGAGCTGCACACAACTAAGACTGAAAGGACAGCTTGACTTGGAGAAAAGGCCTGGAAGTACACACTGTTTCCCAATAAAGTCCTGTTCCCCTTCCCCAATAAAACCTTTTTTTTAAAAAAAAGGAAGCACGGGTTGTTGTCAACCTCATTTTAAACCAGATCCTGGGGACCTTCACATATCTGCTGTGGGGCCCTGAGGTGAGCTTGATACTGCTGGTCTGGGGAGCCCGCTTTGAGGAGCTATGGATCTGAAGACTTCTGTTAAAGGTAACATTTGCGACTTTCCGGCTGACTTGCCATCCGCACCCTGGCACCATGGACACCCCGAGGCAGGTGGTCAACTTCAAACCCGGGGCCTGCCAAGCTGCCGTGCTCGGTATTGTTAGAGAGCCAAAAAGAATTATTAGCCTACAAAAGTGTTGGGATTAGTGTTCTTGAAATGAACCACAGGTGTAGGGACAGAGCCCCAGAGAGTAGTTTACAGGCTCTCGGCCTCACGTGAAGGGGTACTGGCTCGGGTGGTGAATGGCCTTTGGCTGTGGCTGATTGGCCGTTGGCTGTGGCCGGTTAGCCAAGTGGCCGCTGGTATAACTGCTGCGACTACGGAGGACTGCCGAGGATTGCCGAGGAGGAGCCGAGCAGAGCGGAAGAGGAGAGCTGAGAGGGAGGAACAGAGGAGAGAGTGGAGAAGAGTCGTTGGTCGGTCGGTTGGCGGAAAAGCGGATGGCAGGTCGGCGTCCGGTGGGCCCAGCCTCCAGTGATACCGTGGTAGTATGGCTCCCCTACCTATGGCTCCGTGGGTGTTCCTTGTTGGCCTCACCATATCCTGCGTTCTTATGTGGGGAGCGGGACCAGAGACCCCGCAGGCCGCCCCGCATGACAAATGGCGCAGCGAGCAGGGTCTCCCGCACGACAACAGGTCATCATATTTTGCTAAGATTCTTAACACAGAGAATCTTGTGCAGCAACTGCTAGCGGATCCAGAAAACTACAGGGTGATTTTAGTTCAAGGAGGTGGGTCTGGCCAGTGCAGTGCTGTCCCCTTAAACCTGATTGGCCTGCAAGCAGGAAGGTGTGCCGACTGCATGGTAACAGGAGCTTGGTCAGCTAAAGCAGCAGAAGCCAAGGAGTTTGGAACTGCGAATATCGTCCACCCTACACTCGGGAGGTACACGGGAACGCCTCCTATGTGTATTAGTGCGCCAATGAGACCGTGCGCGGCATGGAGTTTGACTTTATCCCTGATGTTGGGGGAGCAGCGCTGGTTTGCGACATGTCCGCAAACTTCCCATCCAAGCCAGTGGATGTTTCCAAGTTCCGTGTGATTTTTGCTGGTGCGCAGAAGAACGTTGGCTCTGCAGGGGTCACACTGGTCATCATCCGCGATGACCTGCTAGGGTTCGCCCTCAGAGAGCGCCCCACCATCCTAGAGGACAAAATGCAGGCCGGCAACAGCTCCTTGTACTACACACCTCCCTGCTTCAGCATCTACGTGGTGTGCTTGGTTCTGGAATGGGCTAAGAACAACGGCGGGGCAGCAGCCATGGAGAAGCTTAGCTCCAGCAAATCGCAAATGATTTATGATATTACTGATAATTCTCAAGGATTCTATGTATGTCCAGTGGAGCCCCAGAATAGAAGCAAGATGAATATTCCACTCTGCATTGGCAATGCCAAAGGAGACGATGCTTTAGGAAAAACGTTTCTCGAGAAAGCTCTTGAGCTCAATATGATTTCCTTGAAAGGGCCTAGGTCTGTGGGAGGCATCCAGGCCTCTCTGTATAATGCCGTCAAAATCCAGGATATTCAGGAGCTGGCTACCTTCATAAAGAACTTTTTGGAGATGCATCACCTATGAACACATCCTACCCAATATATACTTTGCCCTTGAACAAAGTACAAAATTTAAAGTAACTTAGCAATGGCTTCAAAAACTTAAACGTGGTATTTTTCTCAAAGGAACATGTTTATTATAGATTTCCCCCCCTCAAATAACAGCAAAATATCCACAGCTCTGCAAAGCTGGTGGGACTTAATTTTGACTTGAACTGGAAGCACTTAAAATACCTTCCTTTAGCTTTTCTAGCAATTCCAGCTTATGTTGTCTTTGCTGCTACTTTTTCTGGCTAGATCTCAGTATTCAAACTTGCCTGTGGACTTAATTATACAAAGTGAAGTTAATTGTTTTTGGAAATGCACAGATACACAGCATGGAGGGTGGGTGGGGTCCACTAGGTGCTGAATCTTTTTTTTCTTTTTCTTTTCTATGTGCTGAATCTTAATCCTTTCTAAAATGACATCGGGGGGGTCTCCTGGGTTCCTCAGCTGTAATTCAGGTCAACATTGACCCGTAGTATTTAGCAGTTCCAGGCTGAAGGGCACACTAGAGATCTTTCTTTACACTGTTGTTCTCATAAAGAGATAGAAGTGACAAACCATGTTTATTTAGCAAGGTCTTTTTAATAACAAGTAGTTTATATCTCTATGCATTTATATTTCTGCTAATGCGGTTCTCAGTGGTATATGTAGAGACTTTGAGAATTTGCTAGAATCCTTGACCTTGTACATTATAGCACCATATTTTCAACAGCTGTGTCTCTTCCCTTCCTCCTCCCTTTTTAAGCTCCATAAGATTTAGAAGTTCCCCAATTTAATTTTCCTTTCAGTGACTAAAAGAGAAGGTTGGTTGGTTGGTTCTTTATATTTTAGTTATTCTAATCTCTAGTTAAACTAAAAATCTCTGTTAAACTCCCTTATCGTTTATTCATTTAAGAGTTGTTATAGTGTTTTGTTTTAAAGTTTATTGGGGTGACAATTGTTAGTAAAGTTACATAGATTTCAGGTGTACGGTTCTGCATCTCATTATAGTGTTTGATCAGAGTGATGCTGTGAGTTCTGGAATATCCTTGCTGAAGAGTCTTTCCCCTATTGCTTATCAGTTGTCAGTATTTTATGTTGAATACATGATGGACATTAAAGTCCTAAAGTCACTGAAAAAAAAAAGTAACCCTTGTGAGTTACAGTTTTAGGGTGCCCGCTAGTTTCCACCTAGAGCCAGCTGTGAGACAAGGGGGGACAGTTTCTCCTCATCTTGCCCAGGCAAATTACCTCAGCAGTCAGAAATGCCTATTATTTAAAGACAAACTGTAATTCTAATAATTCTGAGGGAAAAACGCAAGTCTGAGATGTTACAAATTTACAGCATAGAAGAGGACAGGGCAAAATTATAAATGAAATCAGGCTCAATGTTTTGGAACTACAATCGTCGCAGGCCGAGGCTTGAATAGAATGTGTCCCTTGGTGGGGGGAATAGGGAGGCTGCAGCTCTTCCTTGGTCTCAGGGTATCTGCATTTGCTGTTCCCACTGCCTGGAACCCCCTTCACCCTCTTGTTATCTGTTCCACCCTCCACCCTTCAGATCTCGGCCAGTTGGCTTCTCAGGCTCTGAGATCCAGACCAGACCCAGCCTCCCCATCATGCATTTTCAGGTTCTCTGGACCTCAGTGGGTGCTCAATGAGAGGTCTGGGATCCTTCTAGCTGATTAGTGCTGGCTTCCCACTGTCCAGCACAGAAACTGCATGGAGAGGAGGTGCTCTGTTATGGGCTGAACCACACTCCCCCAAACTCATACCGTGTTTCCCCCAAAATAAGACCTAGCCAGACAATCAGCTGTAATGCGTCTTTTGGAGCAAAAATTAATATTAAGACCCGGTCTTATTTTACTATAAGACCGGGTCTTATAATAGAATAGAATAGAATGGAATAGAATAATATTAATATAATACAATATAATATAATACCGGGTCTTATATTACTTTTTGTTCCAAAAGATGCATTAGAGCTGTGTGGGCACAGAGTCCCAGAGAGCAATTTCCAGGCTCTCGGCCTCACGTGGAAATGTGCTGGCTCAGGTAGTAGATGGCCATCAGCTGTGACTAGTTGGCCATCAGCCGTAACCAGTTAGCCATTAGCCACTGATATAACTGTCATGGTTAAACTAGCAAGCAAGGATTGCAGATTGCAGAGGCGAACTGCAGCTAGCAAGTGAGGTTGGTTGGCAGAGAAGCGGACGGCGGGTTGCAGATCGTGTGTGTCCTGCTTCCTGTGTCTCCAATCCAGCCGCCAGAGAGACTATAGTGGTGTGACTCCCCTATCTATGGCTCCGTGGGTGTTCCTTTTTGGCCTCACCATGTCCTGCGTTCTTATGTGGGGAGCGGGAATAGAGATGCTGCATGACTCCCTGCATGACAAGCTGATTGTCCGGCTAGGTCTTATTTTCGGAGAAAAAACGATAACTTGAGTCCTAACCCCCAGGACTTCTCAGCATGTGACTGTATTTGGAGATAGACCTTTAAAGAGGTAATTAAGGTTAAATGAGGTTAAATGGGTGGGCTCTTATCCAACATGAGTGGCGTCCTTATAAGAAGGGGAGATTCAGACACAGTCACACAAAGGGAAGACCCTGGGAGGACAGTGAATGTGGCCATCTACAAGCTAAGGAGAGAGGCCTCAGAAGAAATCAAATCTGCTTCATTTTGGACTTCTAGCCTCTAGAACTGTGAGAAAATAAATTTCTATAGTTTAAGCCACCCAGTCTGTGGTACTTTGTTATGGCAGCCAGAGCCAACTAATACAGGCTCCATAAATAATACTCCCACAATGCCCTGGGATTCTGCCATCAGAGCATTTATTTAAAAAGAAAGAGCCATCTTTTTTCTTCTTTTCCATTAAAATCCCACTATTCAAGGTGGGGTTCAAGGGTTGGGAAGGATGGGCCTCTGCCCAGCTCAAGGTATCAATTCTTGACTCTTTACCCCAAATACTCCACTCCTTTTGCCAGGGATTGCCTTGGGCATGGACATGTGTCCTATTTCTAGCCAGGAAGGGCAGCTGCTGGGAGATAAAACTTTGCAGGTTATGATGTGATGCCTGGAGCTATGGCAGCCATCTAGAGACCATGAGAGGCAAAACACCAAAGATGGCAAAATGGAAGATGGGTTAAAAAAAAGGAAAAAGTGTTTTTTAAGTTGTTTAGCCACCTGACTTCCAAACTTCCATGGAATGAAATAAATCTGTCCTGTCGCTGTCAGGACAGATTCACTTACATTGCTGGCAGGAGTGCCATTGGGTACAAGCCACCACAGAAGGGAATTTCAAAATAGCTCTTCTCCAAATTACAAACACATATCTTCTCTAACCCAGCAAGCCCAACTCTGGGGATTTCGCCTAGAAATCTGTGCACAAGACATGATGGCACATCCTGATTGTTCCCTGCTGTACAGGTTTAATAGCAAGCTGAGCAACAGCTCAGCATATATTAAGAGGCATCAAATAGGGTCACCGGATGGTTCAGTTGGTTAGAGGGCGAGCTCTCAGCAACAAGGTTGCCAGTTCAATTCCCACATGGGATGGTGGGCTGCGCCCCCTGCAACTAAAGATTGAAAACGAAGACTGGACTTGGAGCTGAGCCCTCCACAAAATTGGACAATGACTTGGAGCTGTTGGGTCCTGGTGAACCACACTGTTCTCCAATAAAAAAATTTTAAAAAATAGAGGCATTAAATAAACTATGGAACAGTCATGCCACGGAGGGCTCTTTATACTTGATCTTAGCCAAAAGGCCGAGAAGCAATGGGGAGGGCTCTTTAGCTATGAAAGTAATAAGGAAAGTCTTTAGATACCCATTTGGAATTACCTTCGATATTATGTGGCACAAAGAGTAATGTACACTATCTAGGGTATAGTTTGCTTCCATTTGTGTAAAAGAAACTTTAGGAAAGAATGTATCTGTGCATATGTTTGTAACATGAGCTATCTCTGGAAGGACCTAGAAGGCACCTGCTATGGTCTGAATGTTTGTCTCCCTAAAATTCCTATGTTGAAATTCTAACCCCCCAAAGATATTAGGAGGTGGGCCTTTGGGAAGTCATTAGGTTATGAGTCTGGAGCCTCCAAGAATGAGATTAGTGCCCTTATAAAAGGGACCCCACAGAGATCCCTCACCCCTTCTACCATGTGAGGACACAGTGAGAAGTCAGCAATCTGTGACCCAGAAGATAGCCCTCACCGGAACATGACCATGCTGACACCTGACCTTGGACTTCTAGCCACCAGAACTGTAATAAATGTGTTTATAAACCACCCAGTCCGCGATTTTATTTTTTTAAATTGGGGATTGTTGGGGAACAGTGTGTTTTTCCAGGACCCATCAGCTCTAAGTCGTTGTCCTCCCATAGTTGTGGAGGGCTCAGCTCAGCGCCAAGTCCAGTCGCCATTTTCAATCTAGTTGCAGGGTGCGCACACCACCATCCAACTGAACTGGCAACCTTGTTGAGAGCTCGCACTCTAACCAACTGAGCCATCCAGCTGCACCCAAGTCTGCGATATTTTGTTACTGCAGCCCAAACAGACTGAGATACCCAGGTAAGCCCATCAGTGAGCTGGAGGCAGGGTGCTTCTCAATGTGCTCCTTCCTAATCTGTATCATACGAATATATATTTTAAAATAAAATCAACCAGTGCCCATCTTGTTTAGGTTGCAAAAGTCACTAGCTGGGTCTAGCCACAGTGCACACCCCAATTCCCTCAACCCCAAGTATAACCCCCACGCTTGGCTTTAAGTAATTTTAATCACAAACTGTGGGGAAGGGGAGAGGCTGGAAAAGCGGGGGTTCAGGCTGGCTCCTAGAGAGTGGTGGCCGACTCCAGGCTCCGCTCCTGGAAGTACCGGTGGGGGAGGCGGGGGCGGGTTCGGTGGCCTTCATTGAAATAGGATGTGATCTTCCCAAGTCCCACCTGATCTTCCTCTGTTGGAGAGTCCTCCCTGTGGGCAAGAGGTGGTGTCACTGACCACCTTGGGGTGGGGCGAGGCTGGCAGCTCTCCCAAGCTGGGCTGAGCCCTGGCCTCTTTCCCTCCTTCCTCACAGCACCTCCCGGATACCCACCAAGTAACGACTTCCGCCTCCTTCTCCAGGATGCTCTGGGCCGTGCGCCAACTAAACCGGACAAACTGAGGAAAGCCAAAGATGGGCTCCACATGCTTTCTCAACCACGCTTTTGTCTTGGGATCTGGTGTGGGGGGGGAAGGTACGCAAAGGTCATGGCCCCTGAGCCCTGCCCTGCCATAAAGTCCTAGCTCCTCAGCCTGGCATGTGAGACCCAATCACCTCATCTTAGGCCTCCTCTTGAGTACCTGAGGCACCTCCTAGTATTTGAGACATCTCCCTGCCTCAGGACCTTGCACAGGCAGTTCCCCCTTCAACTCTTCACCAACAGTTGCTCAAGGTGCAGTTTAAAGAGACCGCCTGAGACATCTCCCTTGTCCACCAAGAACAATAGTCATTAAACCAGCATTTGTGGACCATCAGGTTAATGCCCATCTCCCCCCATGTAACCGTAAGCTCAGCAGGGACAGGGGGGTCCTTGTTTGTCTTGCTCACAGCTATATCCTCAGGCTTGGCCCTGCATGGCATGTACCAGATACTCAGTAAGCACTGAATGTTGCCCAAACTGTTTTTGGCCTGAACCTGGTTTCCTCATTGTGGCTTCACCTAAGTTCTAATCACAGATTTACTGTGTCACCCAACCCACCTGCAAGTTCCTTCCTGGGCCTCAGAAGGACCAGAAGGTTCCTTGAACCCAGCCACTGAGTCTTCAAATCTGCCCTTGTGTGTGTTGGGAGGGCACAATCATCGCCACTTCAGATAAGGAAACTGAGCCTCATGATGGGAAGAAAATGATGGATTTAAGCTACGGGCAGTGGAGACAAGCTAGTGCCCCTCACCATGCTCCTTTCCCCTTAACAAATGGACGATGCCCACTGTGGGTCTCAGTCCTTCACTGGGGCTCCAGAGAGACATAGGGAGGGCGGGACCCTGCCAGCTGGAATACAACTCTCCCATACAATAGCCATGAGCAAGGGGCCTCCAGTCTGGGCTTCAGCCTCTTCTGCTATGGGCTGAGCGGAACGACTCTCAGGCCTGCCCTATCTGTGTTATCACATCACCAGTATCGCTGTCTCAGGACAGCTCCCAAGGCAGCGCCTACTGCCATCTATCTGCTCACCATTGGGGTAGCCGGAGCCATAATCAATGTCCAGGTCTTGCAGTTTTTCCACAAACTGCCAGTTCTTCACGGCCTGGTCACGGGCCACCTGTGGGAAAGACAAGTACTTATGGTCTCCCTCTTAGGGCCACACCTGCTCCTTACCTAGAGGGATGCTGGGAGTCAGACATGGACAGCAAGGGGCTGACCTTGGCACAGATGCTGGCAGCACTGACCACGGGGTAGAGGGCATCTGCCTTGGCCTTGACCGTCACCTCAATGTCGGGAAAGCATTGCTGCAGCCGCTTCTGATATGTCTCTGGTAGCCCCACGGTGTCCACGAATACCTGCAGCAGTGACAGAAATGTATTCAACAAACATCGGAAAAACAACTGTGCAAATGATCCAGTCTCACAGTCTGCACTTGCTGTTCCCACTTCCTGGAATACTCTTCTCTCAGTTTGTCCCTACACTGCATATTTCTCAGGGGGTTCAGCCCAAACATCACCTCCCAAAGACACTTTCCCTGATCAAGCTGCACCCATTCTACCCATTATTGAGCACCTACTGTATGTCATGGGCTACACTAGATGCCAGGAACATGGCAGTGAACACATCAGACAAAAATCCGTGTTCTCCTGGAGTGGAACACCCTGGCGAAGGCCACAGACAAGAAACAGGGTAAATAATAATGGATAGGGGAGAATCAGAAAACGTTATCATTTTAAACAAGGGGGGTTTGGGAAGGTTCAGGAAAGGTCATTCTGAGGTGGTGACATTTGAATACAGTACGGCAAGAGATGAAGGAACCAGACATTTGGAGGTCTGGAAAGGCATTCTACGCAGAGGAAACAGCCAGTGCAAAGGCCCTGAGCTGGGACCATTTCCAGTATGTTACACAGCAGTAGGGAGGCCCCATGGCTAGGTCAGGGAAGTTAGCAGGGAAAGTGATCTCCATAGCAGTTATTGTTCTCAGAAATCACCTTTATTTGCTTACCAGCTTACCATCTGTCTCCCCTGACATGGCCATGAACCTGTGAGACCAGAGCCCTTGACAGTCTGCTCTAGTACTGCATTGCCAGCTCCACATTCCAGTCCTGGACCTCAGCCACCTCCTCAGCAAGGCCTCCCTTGCTCCATTCCCTTTTTCAAGTGTATTTGCCTTTGTCATTCTCTCAAAACAGCTCATTCTTTGCCTCAGAACACTCCATGCCATGCCAACTTATATTTCTCTATTGTAATTTAATCTCATTCTCCTCCCTTTGGGTGTGAGTTTTCCTTATTTAATTATCACTGTGATCAGAAAATTAAATGTTGAAATTTACATTTCAAAAAGATGACTATCTGCTGCTGCTGTGTTGGGAGCAGATGGTAGGGGAGGGGGCTGGAGGTGGGGGGACCAGAGAAGAGGATGAGGCAGGTGTCCAGGAGGGGAGGGTGCCCCGGGCTAGGGCAGGTAAACAGATGTGTGATTTGTTCTGGACACTGAGCCTTTAGGATACAGAGAGGTGGGGTGGACTACTATGGTCCTTAGTGGGGCATACTTTTGGGGTAGGAAAAGCAGTAGGAAGTCAACAGTAGCAACAAATATTCCTGAGGTACTACAGATATGTCTGATGGTGAATCGCCCGCTGCACTCATACCTCCACTTTATCCCAAGGTGATTAAATGGGGGCAACCCAACAGTTAGCTCACCTGAGCGACTTTCACACCCTGGTCCAACGCATACTGCACCAGCCCAGCTGCTGTATCGTGGGACAGGGAGTTCAGGTTGTATTTGACCCTGCAGTGGGAGACAGAGCCCAGTCAACCCGGTTCCAGCCACTGATCCCTGCCAGCCCATGCTGGCTGCCCCTCCACCATGCCCCCCTCCCCCCCGGGGATCCCTCACCGCCCAAGCATGCTGGTAGAGATGAGGTTCGGAGAAAGCACGTCCAGTGCCCAGCCCACAAAGTCTCCGTCCTCCTCCATTTTCGCAAAGAGCCTGTCCCGCTCGCTCTCCGACAGAGTCTTTGAGTCTGGGAGATGGGTTGGGAGAGAAGGAGTGGCTGGTTCTCCCAACTCCTGCTCTCTCTCTCCAGTTTGCACCCGCCCCTGCACATTTCCAGGAACACCCTTCTCAGACGTACACATCAGGCTCACCTGCTACTTTCAGGGCCTCCAGATCTGTCAGACGCGACAGGGGGCAATAACAGATGGCGTAGACCATGGGGCCTGGGGGAAGTGGGATCCAACCAGTGAGCCCGTGAAAGCCGCCTTCCATGTTTCATCATCACCGCTTTTTCCGGTGCCATCACCAATGCCATGGCCACCACCACTATCACCACCCCCACCCCGGATCCGGTACAAATCCCGGCTCCCATTCCTGGGCAATTTGCATCCCCCTTATCATGTGCTTCCCCGACCCCGGCCCTGGAGGCGCACCCAGCACAGGGCCCCGGCCCGCTTCATCGACGCCCAGGGCGCAGGGTGCCTTGCGGCACACCGCGGGCACAGGCGAGTTCAGGCGACAGCGGCCCGTATTGTCTCTCTCCAGCTCGCTGAGATCCATGCCACTTCGGCTGCCGCCACCAGCCACAGAAATGAGGTCTGCAGGCGCAGCTTAGGCGCGCGTTTTTCGTGAACTCCTCGGTGGCTCCGCTCCCGGCCAATCGGAGCATAGAACACGCCCCCAACGCTCCCGCCGCCGTTTACGTTTACGGAGCCGACGCCGTTGCCGTGCGGCTTTCTGGGAATTGTAGTTCTCGAGGCCCACTGCCTAGCTCAAAGTTTGGGTAACGGGGTGGGCGGGGTCGCTTTCGAAGCTCCGCTCCGGGGTTTCTGGAGCTGGTGAGAGGAAAGGAAAATAAACGAGGCACTGAGGCGGGCCTTTGAGGACCCGCCCAGTCAGGGCCTAGAAGGTGAAACACCACTACACTCCCAGAATTCAATGGTTCGCATCACTGGGTCCCCGTCCCCTACCTGGACTCTAGAGGCCATTTGCACCCGCGATCCCTGACACTCCACATAGTCTAAGCACCCTGGACTAGGTATCTCCGATCCCACTGCGCTCAAGCCTTCGGAGATGGGATCCCCCCAACTCCCTCTCAGTACCTCAACCGCATCTCCACCGCCCCGCCTCTTCCTATCCTCTCTCTCATTCCGGCTAAGCCTCCCCTTCCTTCCAACCAGGGTCTGAGATCTCAAGACCTCAACAGACTCCTGCTCAGTCTTTGTCCACTACGCAGACTTATTCTCCCCATCTCTGGGTTCATGTCCTACCCCCACCCCGCCCTTCTCGTTCTCTCCCCGCATCTTATTCCCTGGTCTCAGCGGGACTCATGTCCTCTGCCTGTGGGTCCCTGGCCTTCACCAAGCTCATGCCCCTTCCTCAGGGTCACAGCTCCTCCATCTCCGTTTCCCCCTCCCCGTACCCCACCATCTTTCTTCCTTTTTCCTCAGATATCAGCCGTGCTCACATCTCCGGGCTCAGCTCTCTCCTCCCCACACCACCCTCAAGCCCCAGGCTTAGGACCCCAGTTCTTCCTTCCAGGTGCCCACCTCCTACGCGCCCCCCCCCACCACAGCCCTTTCTATCTTCCCGCCCACCCAGAGGACTTGCCAGCCCGCACCGGTCCCGACTCCTCTGCGCCCGTCTGTCACCTGGGCTCAGGGCCTCCAGTCGCAGTCGATGGGCTTGCAAGAGGAACAATCCCGTTGCCCGCAGGGCCGCACTTGCACCAGGTTCTCGCGGTCCATGAACACCGGGCCCGGCGCCGTGCCCAGCACCTCTCGGCTGCGCTCCTGCTTGCCCAGGTCGCAAAGACAGAGCCACTTTCCCCACGGGCCAAGGAGTGAGTCTTCCACGTCTAGGGATGGAGGGCCAGGTGGTGGGGGGGAACCTACCCGCCAAGCTCTCCTCTAAGAGGGGAGGAAGATCAAGACACTACCGTAACAGCAACAGCTCATGTTTGCAGGGCTGTGCCTCTGCGCCAGGCACCCTGCCATAGATGATCTAATTGAATCTGCTCATTAGTCCCAGGTTGTGACACTGAGACCTAGAAAGAGCAAGGCACCATTCCGAGCTCACGCATCTGGTGAGTGGCCCAGAGGAACTGCAAACTGACACGTCCCACCTATGACAGCCTACCAAGTTGGGGCTGTGGTACAACACCCTTGGTGCCCACTATCCGAAGCTGACTCTTGTCTTCCGAGATCATGAGCCTGTCCAGTGGCCACAGTGCCACCTGACCAGCAGTTCTGTCAAGTGGTAAATTAAATGACATAATTGGCACAATAAAGGTACTTAAAGCCCCTGACGCTGTGTTAGTAGTAGAACAAAAACGAGTGTGATCACTTTTAAAAGCAGCTACAACTTATTGCGCACTTAACCACGCCCCTTTACAGGGTTCTTTTACCGACTTCTCCCTAAACCCCTATGAGACAGGTCCCAACTCATCAAGCCTCCGTCACACAAAACTCCCTGGCTCACTCTTCCCCCTGAATCTTTGCATTTTTCGCTTTTTTTGTCATGCCAGCTGTTGGTTACCTATCTTCTTAAGCCGGGCCTTCTCTGACTTCAGAAATTGACCTGCCCTCTTCTTTAAGCAGCTTGCATGGAGAGAGGACGTGAGCAGGACCCAAGCAGACACGTCCATAAACTCATGGGTAGGTGGTAGGAAGGGCGGAGATGGAAAAACCATGTAAGCTGCTTAAAGGCAGTCTCTATTTCAATTTACAGATGAGAAAACTGAGCCTCAGAGAAAAGTGACCAGACCAGTGCGAAGGTGGGCGGAGATTTGAAGTCCACGGAAGAGGGTCTGTTTGCAGCCAGCTGGCAAAATGGAGCGATTGGGCACCCTTCCGCGCCGTCACACCCGCGAACTGCAGTTACCTTTTCTCTGATGCTGCAGCTGCAGTTGCTCCCAGGTGTCGCCTTTGCCCCCTTCGCCGAAGTAATGGTAATCGGGGGAGACTTGGGCAGGAGTCACCAGCAGCAGGAGCATCAGAGGCGGCAGTAGCAGAGCCTCTGGGCTTCCGGCCATGCGGAACTCCAACTGCCCCCCGGCGCGCTCCGGGGCTGAGCCCGGCGCGGGGTCCCCGTGGGCGGGCGCAGTGGTCGCCACCCGCGGCTGAGCCTCTCCCCCAGCGGTCGGCAGGCGCGTGGGCCCGGCCGGCTCCTCTCCTCCACCCCTGCAGTGGCAGTGGATCCGACCGCTCTGCTTGTCTACCACCCCCCCGCCCTGCGCGTCATGGTTCCGGCCACGCATAAAAGGCTCCGCGGCTCTGAGCGCACTTGGTGCTGAGAAGCTGAGTCTGCGTGTCCGCTGCTCTTTGTGTCCCGCCCTTCCCCACGCAGGTAGGGACACCTAGAACGCACCCAGCTGGGGGGAGCCCCTTGGAGCCGCTTCGGCCCTCTTCAAACTTCAGCGCTGGCCACCTTTGTTTTCCACCCGCTGTGGTGGCCGCCTTTGTCCTTGGTGGGGGAAACCGAGGCCAGAGCCTTGGAGTGCAGGCCGCATGGCCAGGATCCCCGCTCCCTGCTCGCTGGGGCTCCTCGGGGCCGTGGGCCAGCGCCACCGCGCTCGGCGACAAGCTAATGGGGGCCCCGCGGCTGCGGCCTGGCGTCTCTCGCTGGCCGGAGGGGCGGGTCTCCGCGGTCTCAAGGCCGCTCAGAACGGGTACCAGGGAGGGTGCGGGGCAGTGCCGCTGCCTCAGCCAATCTGACTCAGTCATCGGGCCCAGGACGCAACATGACCTTGGGAAGTGAGACAAAGGGTCTTCCCGGGCGCTCTGACCGCGCCGGGGGTGGGGGTCTCAGCTTTCAGTCATGGCCGCCGGTAACGCGCACATTGGAAAGCCCGCCCCGGACTTCCAGGCCACCGCCGTAGTGGAGGGCGCCTTCAAGGAGGTGAAGCTTTCCGACTACAGAGGTGAGGGCGACCTGGAGGGGGCCCAGACTGGGGCGGCGCCCTGGCACTCGAGGCGATGGGCCTTCACTCCTCGTCTATTCCTGCCCTCTTCCTCAGGGAAATACGTGGTCCTCTTTTTCTACCCGTTGGACTTCACTTTTGTGTGCCCTACGGAGATCATCGCTTTCAGCGAACATGCTGAGGACTTCCGAAAGCTGGGCTGCGAGGTGCTGGGGGTCTCTGTGGACTCGCAGTTCACCCACCTGGCTTGGTATTAGCGGGAACCAGCAGGGAGGGAGGGTGCAGCCAAGCCTACACCTGTATAGGGTCGGACCTGTGTGTTCTAGTGGCCATTGCTCAACCTATGCGCCTCCCTTTCTCATCTTTAAAATAAAGGAAAAATGACGCCCAGGTCCTGAACCATGATGACGGTAATTAGCATTTGGAAACTAGTTGCTTGGTGCAGAGTTGCAAATGCTTTTTATCTCACTTTGAGCAAAGCAGCCTCCCTCCCAAGAACTAGCTCAAGAAGGTGGCAACTCCAGTTCAAGGGAGTCAAGGGCTGGGCCCCAGCACACAGCTAGAGAAGAGGATGGGGACTCTGCCTCAAGATGCGTGAGGCTGCAGCACGTGTGAATCCACTTTGCTAGAACAGGCGCATTGGCTTAGCCTTCCCAGCTGTGGGAAACAGCCCCTGCACCCACTTCAGGGTGGGGTGGGTGGGACTCCCAGGGCCTTGCTCTAAAGCCCCTTATCTCTTGTCTCCAGTACTCCCTCTCCAGCTCTTATCACACCCCAGGCCCACAGAGTGAGAACCCTGCTGTGCCAGGCATCCCAGCCTGAGGTCCCAGCCCTGTTTCCTCTACCCCCCAGGATTAACACCCCCCGGAAAGAGGGAGGCTTGGGCCCCCTGAACATCCCCCTCCTGGCCGATGTAACCAGAAACTTGTCCCACGATTATGGTGTGTTGAAGAAAGATGAAGGCATCGCCTACAGGTACCATGGGGTCCTCAGGGAACACCTCCCATGCTCAGGGTGAGGGGACCACTCTTAGGCGATGCCCTCCCTACCCCCAGCCCTGTGGCTGGCAGAGAGATGATGCTCCCAGCTCCTCACAGTGAACACTGATATCTTTAGGGGCCTCTTTATCATCGATGGCAAGGGTATCCTTCGCCAGATCACCATTAATGATTTGCCTGTGGGGCGCTCCGTGGATGAAGCTCTGAGGCTGGTCCAGGCCTTCCAGTACACAGATGAACACGGGGAAGGTGAGTGGGCACACATTCACAGTGGTTCATACGTGAGTAGATACACAGCCCCTCTTTCTGTCACTTATGCGGACATTCACTGCCTGCTCTATCACCTGGGTGACATGGATGTGAGGACCCTAAAGAAGATTCAGCTTAGGGCCTTGTCTGCAGGAAGTTTCTCATCTGGTGGGAGAGATAACCCGAATATAAGGATGGAGTGCTGGGAGGTAATAAAGATCTATAGAGAAGATATTTGAGAAGGTTTGTGCCACAGCAGGCTTGAATAATGTTAGTTGCATCAGAGTACCTTCTCAGATGGAGGACACAGCTTGACCAGTCTCTCAAAGTCCAGTAGGGCTAGGGCTGAGGGAGAAAGATGGGGCTAAAAAGAAATAAAAATATCAGCCACAAAATCCTGCACCTGGGCTTGGGGGCTTCTGTCGATATGTGGCGTGGTGTTGGGTCTGGACCACTTGGCTGTGGGCTTTTTCTTCTGCAATTTGGGTTCTTGCTTTGCCTCTCACTACTTCCCTACCTTGAATATGGGGCTGTAGCATCACCTGTGCATTCTTGTGTCTTCCCACAGTCTGTCCCGCTGGCTGGAAGCCAGGCAGTGACACAATCAAACCCAACGTATATGACAGCAAGGAATACTTCTCCAAACACAACTAGGCTGGCAGACGGGTGCCAAGCTTGGGCTCTTGGTCCCCACCTGTGCCCCTACCTGGGTGCCCTGTGCTGGCCCTGGAAAGGCCAGACCTGCCCCTTCACGTTCCAGTCAATGATCCTGGAAGGCTAGGCCACGGCCGTCTCGTATTCCTAGCTGAGTGGTGAATGGTGAACCCCTCCCTAGAGCCCACCTAGTGAGGCACAGGCCTAGAGGTGACCAATAAAGTATTAGGGACAAATATGAGTCTGTTGGTGTGTTCTGATGTTTCCCCTCTTCCCCTTTCCTCCAGGCTCTGGCCTTGGGAAACTAACACTGTAGTTACTTATCTTCACCACAAGGTGACAGTCTTACCTCATGCTCACCAGTCAACTCATGGTCATTGCTCACGCCTTGGCCTGAGAGCAGTTGTGGAGGGGTGGGGGTGACTTTTGCCCCTTGCTGGGAGCAAGTCCCACGATACCCTAAAGGAACCTGGCTTTGCAGGGCAGTACCCATCCCTTGCCATTGGCCATGCTGGGTTCAAATGCCATTTAAGAATTGTGATCCTTCTTGGCTTTCATCAGGAAAATGGGAATAAAAACAACCAACCCAGATCACCATGCACGTTAAGACAGAAAGTGTGTGAGACTCAGGGCCCAGTGAATAGTTACTACGATGGTTCCTGGGCCTGGAAGAAGAGTCCAGTCTTATGGGAAAGAGGGTGGGGACTCAGTTGTGAGAGCAGAACCAAGAGTGGGAGTTTAAGCTTTATGCACAGTAGGCAAGCTCTGCCCCACCGCAAGTTGGAAAGGTGATGGTTAGGCTGGGAGGCAGGTGTCAGGAGCAAGGTAATATTTCCAGGAGTGTAGTCTGATGCTGTGTGTGTCCAGGCAAGTGGCTTTGCCACTCAGACCTCATTTCCTTCCACAGAATAGGACTGACATGTTCATTTAATACATAGAACCATTATTAATATTGTTATCCAGCCTAATACCCTCCAAGGTCACTCATCTCAGCTTTGGAATTTTATCTACACTCCTCCCCAAGTCCCTGTGTGTGGTCTTCCCTTATTTTATTTCCATCCTCCTGGTTTACTCCATTCCAGACACACTAGCTTCTTACTGTTCTTGAACAGGCTGATCTTGTTCTGGCCACAGGAACTTTGCATGTGGTATTCTCTGCCCAGAACGCTGTTACCCAGGATTTTCTCAAAACCCGGCTTCTTCAAATCTGATCTCATTAAAGGTCCACCTTCCAATCCATTCTCCAAAGCAGCTCATCTCCCCTGCCTCATCACTACCACTTTGACTTGTGTTTTCTCTTCCTAGAACTTACTAAACCATCTCCAAATCGTTTCCTTGTTTATTATCTGTCTGTCTCCTGTGGTCCAGACTGTGTCTCCAGGGCCGTATTGTTCAGAAGTTTATAAATGAATTAATGAAGTGTCTGTTCTGCCTACCCCGCCCCTTTGGCCTGGTTTCCCCGCCTGTGTTTTTCTCGGCTGTTATGGGGGCTTCCAGCTCCGAGGCCAGCTTGACCCTTTTGCAGCGCACCAGCTGCCCTCATACCCATCCCAGCTGCGGGGGAGGGAGCCCCGAGCGAGGGCGGCGGCTGCGCCGGGCGGCCTGAGCAGCCGCCCCGGCAGGACCAGACCTGGCAGTCACCCCGCTCCCTGCCTGGCACCGTGAAGGAAACTGGCAGACGGGCACCGCCCTTCCTGGCGGTGGTGAGGGGGACCGCGGCAGCACGGACAAGCGGAATACAGCAACCCCCCGCCCGGGTCAGGTCAGACAGCGTGGGTGCGGCGGGGCCTGGGTGCCAGCTAGAAAGGGGAGGCTCTGGGGTGGCTCCCGGGACCCAAGAGCGCGGCCCGCCCACCGTGGACGCTCTGGACTCAGGCCTGGGGCTTTCCGGGCCCAAGCAGCCACCCGCCTGGGAAAATCCCGGCCTCCTTCCGGGCGCCGCGGCCTTGCCGGGCAGAGCGGGGGAGGGGATTCCCGGAATCTGCCCGGAGACCGCCGTCGCGTCACTGGGCAGAATCGGCCCATATATGGGCAGCGCTTCCGCTGCGTCAGCGGGGAAAGCCCCGGCGCGCGCCAGTGGACGGGGCTGCGCCTGCGCACTGCACGTCTCGCCCCAGGCATCCTGCCCCCAGGTCCTGCGAGGCTGGGCCCGGTCCGCGCCCTGGACTTTCCAGCCCCCGGGATCAGGGTACGCGAGGAGGGTTGGACACCCGGGCTGGGACTGCGAAATGCCTGGGCAGAGCTGGAGAAGGGACACAAATACCGGAGCGAGCCACAAACAGCAGTGGGGTGTGGGCAGCTCAACACTCTCCTCCCTCCGCCCGCCCGGCTTCGAAAAAAGAGACAACAGAAATTAATAAAGAATCTTTTTTTTTTTACTTAAATAGATTCAATAAAAAGTCAGAACGCACACACACACACAAACACATTTTAAAATAAACTCTAGAGATTGAGTGCGTGTTTCTTTTCCACAGTACGGTGCAGGGGGGAGGGCAGGGGGCGGGGCCCCTCCCTTGAGTCCTCACAGGCTTGAGTACCGGGCGGCGGGGCCAGCTCCGCCGCGATCGCCCCCTCCTCCCCTCCCTGTTAAATACACAAATATATTATATTCAATATGAATCGAGTCTGTTTCCAGCAGAAAAAAAAAATACAAAAAAACGCGGAAGGGGGGCTTGTAAACGTCGAGGTGGAAGGACTGGGCGCAGAGCCGGCGGGCAGGAGTCCAGTGTGGTTTTCGCCGCCCCCATGCCCCGGGGCAAGTGCCCACCGCCTGCCCCCTCGCCCCTTGGGAGGCGTGCGCCCAGCCGTCCAGGCTGGGGGAATGTCCGTACGGGGAAGGGGTGCTCAGAAGGCGTGTCCCTTGACCCCGAGCAGCAGCTGGCAGCCGTTGCTAACATGGGTCATGACCTTCTGTTTGAGCTGGGCCACCTGCTCCCGGAGGAGGCCGGCAGTGCTGGAGAGCCCTGCGTTCTCCGCCTTGAGTGTCTTCACCTTGTCCTCTAGGCGCGCGATGCGCTCCAGCTTCCGCTTCCGGCACTTGGTGGCCGCCAGCCGGTTCCGCAGCCGCTTGCGCTCCACTTTGATGCGCTCCTGGTCTTCCATGTTGATGGGGGAAACTGGCGGCGTGGCGTCGCGGCTGCGCGCCTCAGGCACGGTCTGAGGTTCCTCCTTGAAGGTGGAGGCGCCTCGGCCAAGGCCCAGCTGTGCCGGGTGGCCGCCAGCAAAGGGCGGCGCGTGTGGGAGGTAGCTGATGGTGGCCGTCGGGTATGAGCTCCCGGTCCCGACGGCAGCCCCGGCGCCTCCGGAGGGCGCAGAGGCTGGGGAATAGCTGCTGAGGTTGGTGTAGACAGGAGGCGGCTCCGGGCCGGCGTAGACACCCCCGGGCCCCGCCGGGGGGCCCCCGCTGGCGCCCAGGGACACATTGGGGGGTGTCACGTGGTTCATCTTGTGCAGGTCGTCCAGGGCTTTGACAAAGCCGTCGGCGAAGCCCTCCTGTTCCTCGGTGACGCCGCCCCCCGCTCCCCCCGCACCTCCACCGCTGCCACCCCCTCGGGGGTAAAAGTACTGTCCCGGAGGCGTGGGCGTCGTCGTGATCACGCCGTTGCTATTAGGGACGATCAGGCGCTCTAGCTCCGATGAGGCGAGCTTGAGCGACGCGCCGGTGTCCGAGCCCTGGCCGGAAAAGTAGCTGCCACCACCGCTGCCCTCTGGGCCGGGGCCCCGCGCCCCGGGCGCTTTCAGACTTCGGTAGGGGTCGGCAAGGTTGAGCGCCAGGGTGGGTTTCAGGAGTTTGTAGTCGTGTAGAGAGAGTCCGCCCGGGGCCCGGCCGTATCCCGCCGCTGCGTATGAGTCGTCGTGGTAGAAGGGCTGTTCCATTTTAGTGCACATCCGGGCGGCCCGGGCGGTTTGGGGGGGTCCCTGCGGGGCCGCCCCGGGCCTCGCTGCTGCGAGCGGTGCTCTGTCCGCGGCGGTGGCTGGACTGACTGTCTGGACGCGCGGCCCTAGGTGCCGGCACCCGCCAGGAGAGGCCACCCGGCCGCCTTGCGCGGAAGCTCTGTGCGGCTTCTCCAGCCCCTCTGCCCCTCTCTGGCGCGCTCGCTTTCTCCGTGTCGCTTACCCCTGCTCCCCGTTCCCTGCTGGCTCAGATGCTGGCCTGCCGCGCTCAAGGTACCGGCCGCTCAGCCAGAGCCACACGCTTTTATACCAAGAGTACCAGCTGCGGAAGTGAGCTCCGATTGGCCGTCGCGCGAGCCGGGCCCCCGCGCCCCCCTCCTCGAGCGTGGGGAAGGGGAGGAGGCGGCTCGCGTCACTGTCAGGAAGCGCGTGTCCTTGTAAACAGCGGCCACGGGCTGGGTGGCTTGGCTATGCTGTAGGGGGAGGGGCTCAGGGGACCCCGGGACGCGCGAGGAAGGGGGTGCTGGGGCGGTCCGAGGCACACGGGGAGGGGCTCCAGGGTGGGTGATGATACCCCTGAAGTAGGCGATGAGGGGCATGAGGAACTGGTACAGAGCAAGTGTGTGTGTGTGTGTGTTTGGGGAGCGGGGTGTCCCATGTTGTACATAGAAGGGCCTGAAGGACCCGGAGTATCCGAAAGGAGTTGGAAAGCTGAGAATACGCTGGGAGATCCCATAAAAGAGAGACGGAAGGGTTAAGCCTGGGGAGGGGTAAAGAGAGGCCTGACACAGGAATTGTGTGGGGGTCCCAAGTACCAGGGGTTGAGGGACTGGGATTTTCATGGGAGCGACTGAACCCAGGAAAATTGGGGAGGAGGAGAAATGAAAAGGGTACACCGGGAGAGGCTTGAGGACACATTGTGCAAGAAATGAGTAGGGGTCCTGGAGTCCATGGGAGAGACAGAAGGTCCCCCATAAATGGGAAGGGGGGGACACTGGGGGAATCTAGATATGCAGAAAGTGAGTGAGGGTCCTGGGGTACACTGAGTCAGAGAAAATATGTGGGGTACAAAAGGGGGACAGTCACAGTTGGGGGTCACGAGTCATCTGCAAAGCCCTGATGAAGTAGAATTAGGGTCGGAACACACTTTCAGAGCTGAGCTGCCAATGACAGAGGGTCCCCGGTTAAGACAGAGGAAAGGCGGGGTCTTTGAGGATCCTGGGGACTTGGGCTGCTGGATCTTCCATGATTGGCGCCCCCTCTTTTGGGTGACTTCTAGGCTGAGGTCTTTGTATACTCTGTCCCCATCCCAAAGCCTTTCCCCAGTGACCGTGGGCTTGACGGACACCGTGTCGGCTCCTGGTGCTTGGACCCAGCCCCACGGCCTGGGCGCGGTCACCCAACCCCACTCCTTCCTTAGAAAAGGCCTGGGAAGAGCTCCGCGGCAGGAAATGTGGCAACAGCCCTGGGGAACGGAGCCCAGCCCGGCCTCCGTCACTCAGATCCTACTGGACCGTGCGCCCCGCCCTAGGTCCGGCGGGGTTCTGCGCCTCGGATGAGGAACCTGGGAGCGCGACCACTGCTGAGGCCTGGGTGCGCCGAACACGCCCAGCTGCAGAGGCCTCCAGTCACTGTTCCCCCCGCCCGGCAATGTGGTTCAGCCCGCGGCGCCGGCAATCTCGGAGGCAGACAGTCCGGGGACTATTCCATTGGCCCGACAGAGGGGGACGCACCCGAGAGCGGGGCCTGGTCGCTATGGCAACAGGCCAGAGTCCGTGCGCTGGCTGGGGGGCGGGGCGATCCCCGGGAGGCTCTCCCTGACGCCCATATAAGGGCACAGGAAGGGGTGGGGCCAGCGCTGTCCCGGGGACCCGAGCCAGGAGCCGGGAGCCTTGGTATCTGCCAGGTCCCAGGGCGCGCCCGGGCCCCCGGACGGCTAGTCCCGACCAGCCCCGGCCGCCGCCTCCGGGGCCCCCACGGCCGCCTGGCCCAGCCCCACCCAGTCGCTCTGGGGCGGCGTCCTGCTAGGCCTGGCCCGACCCAGCCCGGCAGGTCCCCGCCTGTCCGCGGGCCTGGGTCGGACTTCGCCCCCGGCCCGACGGGGCGCGGAGAGGGCGGGTCAGTGCCTCCAGGCGCCCCCGGCGCCTGGGCGGGCTGGCAAGGCTGCCTCCTCCCTCGGGCGGGTACCTTCCTTTCTGCCAGATGTGGGGCTCCTCCCCACAAACACCCTTAGGGGCCGGGATGCCCCCTCCTTCTCTCATGTGAGCAAGCGCCCCTACTCTTGTTTTGTTTGGGGGTTCCGTCAACCATCCAGAATACCTGGGAGAGGTTCCCTTCCTCCACAGGGTATCGCTTTTATCTGAGGGCTCCCCTTCCCTCCAGTCAGAAGGGACCTGAAAATCCAAGGGGAGAATCTGGGGAAACCCAGAGCCCCTTCCCCAGTTAAGGACTGAGTGGGTGTTTAGATGGTGAGGTTTCTAGTTAGACTTAAGGTGGGACTTCCAAGCAGTTAGGATGTGAGCCAATAGAACAAGCAGTGAGAAGCGCAGTCTCTCTCTCTCTCTCTCTCTCTCTCTCTCTCTCTCTCTCTCTCTCTCTCTCTCTCTCTCTCTGAGAGGCCTGTATCTTCTGGAATGATGGAAGTTTCTTTAGGGTAGAGGCTGAGGATGGAGCTAGCCAGCTTTTGTACGACGACAGGCACAGAGCTCACCAATGGTGGGGGAGAGAAGGAAAACGAAAGAGGTGAAAGAGAAACAGCTATGTAGGGGTAGGGGGAAGTCCAGTAGAGCAGTGGTGCTTGGGAGGAAGGTCCCATGAGAAGCTGGGGGCGTCCCTGTCTTTGGTCTTTGGAGGTCCTTGTGACCCCTGGTTGCCCCCTTCCCTCCTCCCCTCGTTTGAACTGCTCCCCTACCCCGCCCCAGGCTCAAGGGAGATTCCAGCGGCCGCTGAGTCTGGCCGGCAGGCTGCCAAGGCCTATGTCTCCCGCCCATGCTAATAACTGCAGCTGACATCTGGCCTGGGCCCTGCGGGGGTGCAGTAGGCAAGGTTGGGGGGCTGGGCAGGTCTGGCCAGAGGGCAGCATCTCACGAAGCCAACCTGCAGGTCTCACAGGCCAGGAGGCCACAGTGAGTCAGCCCTGGCCAGTGCTGAGGCAGGCCAGGCCAGGGGAGTCTTGGAAAGAGGTGAGGCCAACCCAGAGAGGATCGAGATGGAGGGCAAGGACTCAGCAAGGAAAAGTGGGTGTATGAAGGCGGGGGTCAGGGCAGGGAGAGATGGCCAGAGAGACAAACCCGGGGCAAGGTTAACATCATGCAGACAGCAAGATTCAGACACTTAAGATAGGCAGACAGACTGAGAAATAGTAATTATTATTTTAATAGCTAACACTTATATGGCTCTTATCATGGGCCAGGCACTCTTCTAAGTGGTTTACATAGAATAACTCATTGCCTGCTTCCAACCACCCAGAGAAATACATGCTATGTACCCCCATTTAACAGACAAGAAAACCGAGGCACAGGAAGGTAAAGAACTTGCCTGATGTCCCACAGCTGTAAGTGCTGGAGTCGAGATATAACCCTAGCTGTCTGGCTCCAGAGCATTACCACTACACTGTGAATAATCACAAGCAGAGAGGCTTTTATATAGTACCAACTGGATGCCAAGCTCTGTAGACCCTTTCATGAAGGGTCTCCTTTAATCTGGAGAGCAATGGAGTTGGGCACAGGATGGAGAGATGCTGGTAGGTGGGGGGCCAGCCCAGCATGTTGGAGTGGGGTCGGGTCGCTCCTTGTACTCTACATGGGTGTTTGAACAGGGGGTGGGGATCAGGCCAGCAAGGGAGGGCGGGGGCCCAGCTGAGCTGGTACAGCCGGTTCCAGGCCCCTGCCAGTCTCACCCTTGTGGCCTGGGCACCACCCCCTCACGCCGCCCCACTGGCGCCAAGGGCCCTGTGAAGAGGGTGTGAGGATAGCCCCCTCCCCCGCCTGGCCTGGGTGCCCAGATTGGCAGCTGGGGACTGCCCAGCCCCTGGGCTCCAGACCAGCATCTGTAGGAGGATTCTGTGCCCAGGCTTCCCCCACATCCAGGGGCCCAGGGCATGGGGTGGGGGGACAGGATAAGGGGGAAGTTCACCCACCCCCACCCACGGGTCTCTCTGGGGCTTTTGGTCCTGACATGAGGGACTTCTCCTTCTTATAAATAGCGTGGTGACCCCCCTCCCCCTGGCCCCACTGACCAGTGGAGCCCTCACCAGGAAACTGGGCTGGGGGCTGTGTGTGAGTCAGCCAGTGGGCAGGACAGGGCGAGAACCCACAAGTCATAGCACCCAACATCCCGCGTCCCTGCCCCTGGGTGTGGACAGGCAGCTGGGCAGGAAGAGGCTGAGAATCAGAGAGGCCCTCCCCCAGGAACCCTTGGCCTGCCAGCTACCTTCCTCCCCCACCTCTGTGGTTTGGGGGTCCCTCACCCCTCTGCTAGAGAGGAAGCTGCTGGGTTTTCTTGGAAGCAGGAAGGAGAGGCTGTCTCCTCAGGCTGACTCAGCTGGGCATGAGGGGAGTTTCCCACAAAACTGTTTCTGTCCCCCACACACACTGCTGGTGAGGTCTTGGGGGGCCTGAGTCTGACTGAGATTCTGTGTGCCCCCTTTACAGGGGATGTGCTGAGAAAACAGGCCCACAACCCACCAGGGACTGAGGCAGCTGAGTTGGGCCTATGGGAAATGACAAACAGTAGGCAGGGCGGAAAGTGGGGGGCAATGTTTGGAGAAAGTAAGTGCTGGAATCTCTGAAGGGGATAGAGACAGGCTGGGAAGCCTAGAGCCCCACAGAACCTCAGCAGGGTCCAGGAGTGCGTGTGTCTGGTCGGCTGTGGGTCTGTGTGTGGCTGGCTTGTCAGGGCGTGTGAGGGTATGTGAGGCCTGTCTCCCCAGTACATTTGTCTGTGTGTTGGCCTAACCCTGCAGGGGTGTATAGGGTCTGTCTGTTTTGTGTGTGTGTGTGTGTTGGGGGAGTGAGTGTGTGTGTATGGTCTATGGAATAGGTTGCATGTAGCTGGTCTATATATGCATGTGTTGTTTTGGAATTCATATGGCTAACCTATTCATGTCTGGTGTGTATGTGTGTTTGTGTGTGTGAGGTCCATGGCTTGCCTGTGTGAGGTCTGTGTGTGTGTGAGCTCTGTGGCTGGTGTGTGTGCGTGTGTGTGTGTCAGGTATCTCTGTGCCATTGTTTATGAATGTTTGGCTATGGCCTGTCTGTGGTTTGTGTGTGTGTGTGTGTGTGTGTGTGTGTGTGCGCATATGCCAGGGTGTCTCTGTGCCAATGTGTTTAGGAATGCACTACTGTGGCCTGTCCATGCCTCTCTGTACTGGATGTGACTGTCTGTTCATAGCATGTGTGAATGTCAGTTTGTCTGTTTGCATTTGTCCATCTGTTGGTGAATCTGACATGTGAGTGTTACCAGTGTGGTAGCGTGTATCTGTAAGTCTTGATGTCCCTTGTAGCCTTTTGAGTGTGTGCAACTGTGTGGGGAGCACGGGAGGGGCCTTTTTTGTCATGGTGTATACGTGTCCTCTCTATCCATCTCATCACAGGTTTGTTTTTCTCTTTTGCCTCTGAGTGTCTTTCCGAGTTAGTGATCTTGCTAGTGTGTGTGTGTGTGTGTGTGTGTGTGTGTGTGCTCATGTGTTGCTTTCTCTTGTGTGTCAGGATCTGACAGTGTGTGTCTGAACATGTCTTATGAAGCTCTTGTGGTGCTTGTGCTGAAAGTGACTGTCCGTTCTCTGAATCTATCAACTTGTATGCATTGTCACGCGTATCTAACCCACAATCATCTCTGTATCTGTGTGTTTCTGGCCTGTCACATTTGTCTCCAAGTGCATGTAACCATGCTACTTGGTGAGCCAGGCTCACCTGAATGTCTCTCTGTGCTTGTGTTTGGCAGTGTGTCTATCTTGTCTGTATGCCCAGTTGATTTATCTGTGTCACACACACCCTGCCTGCATACTTCTGGCCTGTTGATGGCTTGGGTGTTTGGCAGAATTTCGATCTTGTTCCTGAGTCTGCCCTGTCACTGACTATGTCTGTGTGACATCCATTGCTGGTTTTTTTTGCCCAGTGTGTGTCTGACCCTGTCAGTGTGTCCCAAGTTGGCAGTCTCACTGTGGCAGGGTGACAGGGGTTTGTGTCTGGACTGGCTCTCTCAGGGTGACTGTGTATGTGAATACTCCTTGCCACCCCCCCAAGTCTGGCCACCCTGGGCCATGTTTACTCTGCCCCCAGCTGACTTCTGCCCTGCCCCGGGAGGGGCTGACCCTCCCATCTGGTCTGTCCAGCCGGCCATCCACAGGATGTTCCCGAGACGCTGTCTCCGCCAACATCCCCTCCCTCGGGCCACCCTCAGGTCAGGACCCAGGCGTCCAGGGCAGCAGGGGGTGGGGCTGCAGCGTGGGGGCCCTGTAAGGGCCCGGGAATGAGGGTGGGGGGGTGGGGAGGCGACGGGCCCAACAGGTTCCGCCTCATTCCTGCTCCGCCTCTCACTTCCTGGGTGCCTGCGGTGTGGGGGGGCAGGGGTGTACGGGATGAACCCCAAGGCCTCGGAGCACATGGGTGGGGCACTGGGTTAGCTAGCAAGGACTCACTCCTGCTGGGCACTCTAACACCCAGGAAGAGACAGGAGGAGTCTGGGTCCTTCTGCGTGCCAAGCCTCCTCCCTGCTTCTGTGCTGAGCTCTGGATGCAAAACGTTCCATCCATTATCACCTAATCCCCACAATGCCACAATGAGCAGGACATAATTATCCCCCATTTTCAGATGGGTAAACTGAGACTCAGCTGTGAGAGCAGAGGCAGGATTTGAACCCAGCTCTATCTGCTACCCAAGACCCCCAGCCATCTCACCAACTGCTTTCCCTTCCCTCTGTAAAAATGGTACATGTGGAGTGGAATATGAACCCAGGCCCCCAGGAGGCCCGGCTCAAGGGGGCGCCCAGCTTGCTCTGAGTCAAAAGGGGCCCCTGGATGAAATGAATAAGAAAACGGCTTTAACCGTTTCATCGCCAAGAAGGGCTCTGCCAAAACTTCCTGTGGGCTGTGGGGGGAGGGGCTGGGTTCCCGGAGGCCAGGGATGGGGGAAACGCCTTTAGTGACCTTGGCAAGGACCAGGTAAGGGACCCTCCTCCCCCAGAGCAAGGGGTCCCCAGAGCTTGGTTCTTGGCTTCCCTGCCAGGAGGGGGGTCTCAGAGTCCACAGACCCCTCCCCAGGGGCCTGAGTCACACATGGGGAAAGCCGCGAGGGGTGAGTCACAGGGACGGAGAAGGGGGAGCGGGGTCGGCTGCGGCCAGGGGACCCCCGGGCTGGCCTGAGTCACGCACACCCCGGCCTCGCTAACCCCAGCCCTCTTCCCCGGGGACCGGGAGAGGGAAGCGCATTGCAGACGACGGAGCTGGAAGAAGATCTGGAGAGGAGGGGAGGAGGCACTCGGGAAGCCCTGGTTCCCATGGTAACTGGGGGGGGGTCTCTCGGTTCGATGGGGGAGTTCCTTCCCTGGCAGGGACGGCCCCCAGACGCCGGGGAAGCCCCCGCGCGCAGCGTCTAGGGGCCACAAGTTTCAGGTCGGACAGGAAGGGGTTAACGGCAGCCCCCTCCGGGTTTCACCAGCGCTCCAAGGCCTGGGTGGGGCGGGGCTGTGCACCGCGCGCCCTCGCGCGCTCCGCCCCCGCGGCCGCCCACGCACGCGCGCATGCAGCTAGCCCATCCCCCGCGCTCGCACGCACGACCGCGTCGGGCTCCACGCACGCAGTGACCCCCGTCGTGTCTCACGTCACGCACGACGCACGCGCCCCCGCAGCGCAGGGAGGGGCCCTTCCAGCATAGAGCAGCAGGTTCCAGGGCGCCTAACATCCCTGCAACAGTTATTACCTCTGTTGAGTACTCTGCCCTGTGACTTTGGCATTCCCCCTACAATGTCACAAACTCTCCGACCGAGTTTCACATGGACACAGGATACCCCTGCCACACGATGGCACAAACCTTCACTAGTCCAGCCAGTTCTGCAGCGACCGCAGACAGGGTCCCTTGGACGCATTCGGAGGCACAGTTACACAGACTCACCCATCACACACCGTTTTTGGTAGGGACACAGACAGGGCCATCTTCATATACAGGTGGCATATACAAACATTCGGATAAAGTCACACCATCACCATCAAGACAAAGTAAGACAAAGCCTCGGACATCAAGACACATGATAGTCATGCTGTGATATGATCATCACAAAAGACGCGCGTGAAGTAAACTAGGGTCATAGAGACAAACCCAAAAGCCATAAACAGGGACATTCATATTGTCAAGGGTACATGGAGAAGCCAAGGACACACATGACAGGGTCACACTGTCACAGAAAGACACATGATGGAGAGAAAGTAGGACAGTCACACAGAAACACAACTTAAAGCCACGTTGAGGTGCTGATTGTCACACTTCTAACAAAGAATAACGACTATACCGTGTTTCCCCGATAAGACCAGGTCTTATATTAATTTTTGCTCCAAAAGACTCATTAGAACTGATTGTCCGGCTAGGTCTTATTTTCGGGGAAACACAGTAAACATAAAGCAAGGTCTTAAATAGAGAGCATGTGCCCCAGTCCCTGACAGCCCCCCACCCACACACCACCAAGTCACACATAGTCTGTTGCATAAATTCCCAGGGCTCCAAGACACACCAAGACAGGTGGATACAGACATACACACCTATGCGCACTCAATCACACAAATGTGAGCACACTTCATAAGGACTCAGACACACAGACAAAGGGAGGTGTATAGGATGGGAGTTCCTGGAAGGATGTCAGTGTCTGAAGTGCAGAGGGCCTGTATGTAGCATGGTGTCTACCCTATGGCTGTGGTCAGCCCTGGGGGAGGGGCATCCATCCTCCAACTGTGTGAACCCAGGGTCCCCATCCCAGTCCTCATGACTGGGTCTCTGCCCAGATGTGAAGGCCAGAGGGTGCGGGCCGGGGTCCAGCTGTGGCCACAGGGAGGGGTTGAGTCACCCACTTCCCAGCAATACTACCCAGGCTGGGCCCAACTGTTCCTGGAAACAGGAGGGGGTGGGGTCCCCAAATCAGCTGGGGACTGCTGGCTCAGACCTGCCCTCTCTGTCCCAACAAAAATGAGTGCCTCCAGACCATCCCCCAAATTTGGAGCTCCCTTCATTGAAAATGGGAGTTTGCATCCTTTGCCCAAATATAGGGTCCTTGCCCCGAAATGAGGGCTTGTGACCCCTTTCATTGAATTGAAGGTACCTGGATCCCTAATAGTGTGACTCCCTGCATCCCATAATAGAGATTACTGCTCTTCTCTGCCAAAACAGGAGTTCGTTTTCATTCCAAACATGAGATTCCTGACGCCTCAAATAGAGGGTTGTGGCTCCTCCCCCAAACTGATGGCACAGGGACCTTTCCTTAAACATGGGGATTCGGATAGAATGCCCGTAATGTCACATCAACAATAGAACAATTCATGTCTATGTTGCCAATATTTGGATTTCCAGATTCCTCCTAATCATCAGGATCCCTGAGGCTTTTGCAAACACTGGGACCCCACTCCAAATGTTTGGTGATCCTAGCATGTCCCCCAACATTGGGCAATTAGGCCCTCGCACAAATATTACTCCCCCCACACACACCTTATTCAGGTACAGCCCTAGTTCCTGGCTCACCTTCCACTTCTACCTAGGGCCAGGGTGGCCCCGTTTCCCCCTATTGGCAGCACCCTCTCCTCCGGTGGATGCGGGATTGGGGAGCCAGCGGCAATGGTGTCCACGTCCGCCCGCCGGAAGGCAGTCCAGTCCGGAAGCCAGCACTACCGGTCGGCCCTTGTCCCCTTCCCCTTTACTCTCTCCTCCCACCCAGCTCCCAGGGGCTAGAGGCTGAAAACAACGTGGGAAGGGGATGTGAGGGTATAGACAAGCCTCCGAGGCTCCCACGTGCGTGCGTGCGTGCGGCTGCGCATCTGAGTGGGTTGTAACCGCGTGTCTGGTGGTAGAGTGACTCTGTTCTTGAGAAGTGGCTTGGGACTGTCCTACTGCCTAACCCGCTCCGGGGCAGGGTCGCAGGAGACAGACTCTGGGTTGGAGGGAGCAGCACCACTCCCCTCAGACCTAGACTCACCCCCAAGGCCGAGCCCGCCCCCCTCCGGGTACTGCTAATAACCTCATTACGTCGCCCTCACCTCGGGGGAGGGGCTGCCAGGGAACTCAGGCATCAAAGGGCGCTGGCCCGGGCTTGACCCCTCCCTCTAAAGCCGGGTTCACCCAGAACCTCTGCTTCCTCGCCTGCGAGCCGGGAATTAAAACACTTGAGTCCTAGGGAGATTTTTTTAATGGGGTATATGCACAAAATAGTCCTGGGGAGATTTCAACCGCCTATGTATTTAAATCGCTTAGCGCAAGGACTGCATACTGTAGGCACTCAATAAAAGGTGACTGCGACTTTATTGTTTAACTGCTCTTATCACTTTCCTTTGAACCCCTCCATCACCCGGGTGGAATCTTAGACTGGATACACTCGCTTCCCACTAGGCCGCGTTCTTGCGGTCCGAGCGCCCCCTGCTGGGCCGCGGGGACCTGGTCCTGAGTTCTGAGATCTGAGGACCCTGGCTCCGGGTTCGGGGAGATAAAGCACAATGAAAGTTCAGTGGAGGACGGATCCAGGATGGGCAAGTGTGTCTACCACCCAGGACGTGTGTGTCTGGCTGAATCATCTTGCCCTCAACCTAGGACCACATCCACGACCCCTTATTTACCCCGGGGCAAGACTCCCAAATCACCTCCATCAGGAAGAATCCTTTGGAATCACCCCTCTTAAGTCCATGGAATGTATTAGGGCCTGCCCCTCCCCCGCTCAGATAAAAGCTCCGATCATAAGGTAGCTAGACAGCAGAATTTCTTTCACCGAAGGGAAGGTACGTGAATGCGCCTGTATAACCGGGTGGGGTAGTTCCGCCTAGGATGCTGAGGAACGATCATGAGGTCTCCCCTACCCACAAAGAGCGGGGGGAAGAGAGATGCGTGAGGCTGGCCCAGACTGACCCCTAGCTGCAGGACGAGCACCCGAATGCTGCCCGGATCCAAGATGGCAGCACTGGAGGCCTGAGCCGGCACCCGGAGGGGATCACGTGACCTGGGCGGGGCCTGCGCCTAGAGGGCGGGCACGGGGCGGCGCTCTAGGCCGAGCGGGAGGTCGCAGCTGCGGGCTCTCGCTGGTGGCGGATCGTAAGGCGGCTGCGGTGGTGGGGCTCCGCGACTGTGGTCGAATCTGATCGGGAGCCATGAGCGTGGACAAAGCCGAGCTATGCGGGTCTCTGCTCACCTGGGTAGGTTGGGGGCGGGGCCAGGGACAGGTGTGTGCCCACTCTTTTTCGCCCAGGAGTCCCGGCCTTGGCTCGGTCCATTTTTCGGTCCTGGGGCTGGGAGGAGGAAGGGGGTCGTTGGCTGGCGGGGCCGTTGGACTCTGGCCTGAACACCCGTCCCCATCACGTGGCAGGCCTGTGTGGAAAGAACAGGTGAGACCCCGCCCCTTTGTGGCTGGGTCACGTGGGGCAAGGGCACAGGTGAGCTGGCCTGTTGACGCAAGGCCTTTGGGGACCAGGTGACTAGGTTCCTGGCCTGGTCGCGCGGGGTTTGTGGGACAGAGGTGAAGTGAGGCCACGCCCCCTCAGGTCCCAGGTGAGCAGAGGCCACTCCCCCACGGAGCTGGCTTGCTGTAGCAACGGGCCAGCCCCAGTCCTACCGTGTGAAGTTCCTGGTGACAGGAAAAGTCGAGAAAAGGGTAGTGGCTCAGTGGTCCCAACTCCTGACTCTGCCCATTGCTCTTTCCTCTCCCCCACAGTTGCAGACGTTCCACATCCCGTCTCCTTGTACCAGCCCCCAGGAGCTGAGCGGTGGCCTGGCCATAGCCTATGTGCTGAACCAGATGTGAGTGGGGCTGAGGGGAGGGTCCCAAAAGGGTCCCCCAGCAGCTCATCCCACCTTTTCACCCTCAGAGATTCTTCCTGGTTCAACGAGGCGTGGCTCCAGCGCATCTCAGAGGACACAGGTCCCAACTGGAGGCTGAAGGTGACAGGTGGACTCTACTGGGGGACAGACTGGTGAAGAGATGATTAGGGAAGGGTCAGCTAGACATGTTCTGGATGATGGGTCAGCAATACTTGTGATCTGGGTAATGGACAGACAGATCTGGCCAGGAAGAGGCATAGATGTCTGGTGATCAGCCAACTATTCTTTCATTCATTTGTCAAGCAGGCCTGGGCGTGCAGCAAGGAGTAACACAAACAAAAACCTGTATGCACAAACAAACGTTGACTTCCAACAGCAGTAAATTATATGAAAACAATAAAAGCTGGGTCATGAGAGAGAGCAATTGAGGGTTGGTGGGTGGTTACTCCAGATGGGCTGATATGCATGTAAGATTTGGAGGAACGGTATTCCAGGCATAGGGAAAAGCAAATACAAAGGCCCTGAGCTGGGAATAAGCTTGGTGTGATCAAGAAATGAGAGAGGTCAGAACAGAAAGCAAGGGGGTTAGGAATGGTAGATGAGGTCATCAGGAGCCTGGCAGGCCCCAGCAGGGAGGTGGATTCTATTTTAAGTGCTGTGCAAAGTCAAGGAAAGGTTTTAGCAGAGGAAAGACTTGGGCTTGAAAAAGCTCCCCCTGGCTACTTGGAGAGGAATGGAGGGTAGGCAGCAAGAGTGGGAGGTGAGATTGGGGAGAGATGACAGTGGCTAGGGCCAAAGGGTGGTAGGGCAGGTGGTGAGAAGTGATTGGATTCTGGGGACATGTGAACAAGACGAGCAGGTGGACAAAAAGGGCAGGCAGCCAGACAGATTAGGCCTAGGAGAGAGGACATTCAGACAGAGAATGGGGCCAAATGAGATGAGGCAACCAGGGATTGGCAAAGGAGGTGGAAAATAAAAGGATGGGGTAGCTAGATTCAGAGTGAGGGCTGCCTGGCCCCTTCTGGGGGGCTCGGGGACTCTGGACACAACTCCTTGTCTCTCCTCAGGTCAGCAATCTGAAGATGATCTTACAGAGCCTTGTGGAGTATTCCCAGGATGTGAGTAACTGTAAAGGGATTTAGGGGGTTGCATTGGGAGGAGGAGGAAGAGAAGGAGAGTCTGTGGGCCCCTGACACCCACCTACCCACCCCTCCCCCCACCCATCTTCAGGTCCTGGGACATCCCATTTCGGAGCAGCACCTCCCAGACGTGAGCCTCATTGGCGAGTTTTCAGACCCTGGAGAGCTCGGCAAGCTGCTTCAGCTGGTGCTGGGCTGTGCCATCAGTTGCGAGAAAAAGCAGGGTATGGGAGGTTAGGGGGTTCACAGAGGAAGATCTGAGGAAATCCTCCTCCCCAAGTCTCAGTCTCCCCAACCTTGATCCCCAGAGCACATCCAGAAAATCATGACACTGGAGGAATCAGTTCAACATGTGGTGATGGAAGCCATCCAAGAGGTAGGTGGGGGTGCCCAATGTGGCAAGGAGCTGCAGGGGAGGGGACGTCTCCGGGGCAGAGGCAACTGGGCACAGGCTTTGCCCTGGTAAGGCCTGGGCTCTGTCTGGAACTTAGCTGGCCAGATTTCCCTGTCTCATGTGTCTGCCAGCTCCTCCCAGCTCTGTCAAAGGACCAGGCCTCCATGTGTGCTGGACGCACAGCAGGAGGGCAGACTCCATTCCGGGGCTATAGGGGAGAAATGGCTTTGGAGACAGGAGGATGAACAGGTTCTCAGGCTGGATTGTAGAAGCCTTGAAGGCTGCCCTCAGAGAGCCCAGACCATCTCAGTGCCACCCCACCTCCCTCTAGCTCATGACGAAAGACACCTCTGATGCCTTGTTGCCAGAGACATATGGGAACTTTGACAGCCAGGTAAGGGGTAGGGGATCTGGTTAGGGTCCGAACCCCATTACTAATTTTCAGGGCTGTCTAAGGAGGAGGGACTTGTCCTTATGCCTGTAAACCACTCCCATCCTGCAGGGTCCTAGCCTCTTGCCTTGCCAGGTACCCAGGGTTCCCTCATCACCTTCCTCCAGTCCCCTGGGGTCCCAACCCTCTCTTAGATCCTGAGAGTTCCTTGGATCTAAGAGTATCCTCTCTGCCCCTAGAGTATCCTCTCTGCCCCTAGAGATCCCAGCCTCCTTCCCCTAACCTCCTCCTCTGGATTCTTGAGTTCCTCGCCCCTTCCCTTCCCCTATCAGTCCCGCAGGTACTACTTCCTGAGTGAGGAGGCTGATGAGGGGGATGAGCTTCGACAGCGCTGTCTGGATCTGGAGCGGCAGGTGGGGCCGAGGTGGGGGGACCACAGCTACTCCCAGGGCAGGGTTGCCTACATAGCCCCCCTCCTAGCTCCAGCTCACTGCACCTCCTACCTGCAGCTGGTGCTCCTGTCAGAGGAGAAGCAGAGCCTGGCGCAGGAGAACGCAGTTTTGCGGCAGCGGGTAGGCCAGCCCGAGGGTGAGGGGGCCACAGGCCTCACTGCCAAGAAGCTGCTGCTGCTACAGTCCCAGCTGGAGCAGCTGCAGGAGGAGAACTTCAGGTGTGTGCAACTGGGGCTAGGGCCAGGCCAACCAGGGGATTGGGACAGTGCAGCCCCTTCATTTGTTGACTCCCAAACACCCGCCAGGCTGGAGAGCGGCAGGGAGGATGATCGTCTGCACTGTGCAGAGCTAGAACGGGAGGTCACCGAGTTGCAACAGCGGAACCAGGCGCTGACCAGCCTGGCCCAGGAGGCGCAGGCCCTGAAGGATGAGATGGACGACCTGCGGTGAGTGGTGGGTCCCTGGGTCTCCACCACATACCCCATTGCCAGAGTGCCCTTCTGATGCTGCAGTACCTCTGTAACCCCAAAATGCCCACTGGACTCCTACAAAGCCCCTTAGACTCTACAATGCCATCCCAGACCCTATTGCACTTTTCTGGACTCCACTACATCCTCTGAATATCACCAAGGCCCCTGGGTCCATGGTGTCCCCCTGTTATCCTACATTGTATCACCCAGACCTCATAGTATCCCTGTGACATTACCAAACCTAGGGCCCCCCACAATGCTCCCCAGGCCCCACTGCACCATTCTGGGTTTTATGCCCCAGGATCCCATGGTGCCCTCCAGGACCCCATAATTCAATAACCTTGCAGTCCCTTATGATTCCACAGTGTACCCCATGACATGACTGTACCTTTTTACAACCCCAGCATGCTTAGTGAGCCCCCATAGCACTCACCCCTTCTAGCTCACTGTGCCTTCTGTAACCTCAAAGGGCTCCCCTGTGACCCCATGGCACCTCTGTAATGTTAAAATTTGAGGACCCCATACTGCTCTGACTCCAAAGCTCCCCCATGACCCCACCATGGCCTCTGCACCCACAGTGCCCTCGTCAATCCCACAGCCACCTCACAACTCCAAAGTGTCCTTGGAGGCTCCTCAATCCGTCTGGGCCTCCGTCATTCCCCTTGTAACCCCAAAACCATTCTGTGTTCCCACACCGACATTCCTGAGCATCCCTGATTATGACCTTAGCTATGCATTGATGCTTAGGGCTCCCTTTATGCCTCCTAATAACCCCCAATAGCACCAGGCCTGGGCTGACCCCTGACCTTCAAGACCCATCTCCTTGAACTCAAATGCTCCTGGGCTGACATGACACCTGTCCCGAGGGCCTTGCATCCAAGTGACCTCTGACTGCAGACCCGGGCCTCCTCTCCCCACTTGCCCCCTCCCCTAGGCAGTCCTCGGAGCGTGCTGGGCAGCTGGAGGCCACGCTGAGCAGCTGCCGGCGCCGCCTGGGGGAGCTCAGGGAGCTGCGGCGACAGGTGCGGCAGCTGGAGGAGCGCAACGCTGGCCATGCAGAGCGCACGCGGCAGCTGGAGGATGAGCTGCGCAGGGCTGGTTCCCTGCGCACCCAGCTGGAGGCGCAGCGGCGGCAGGTGTGAAGGGGCTGGGGTGCCAGGGAGCCTGGACCTGGGCTGGGGCGGGGGCCTCTCATGGCTCACTCCCTTCTCTTTGGGGACCCTCAGTGGGGAGCTGAGCCCCTCAGAGGTGAGCGCTCTCTTTATATGTAGGCCATGCCCTTTAGGTAGGCCAGCTCATCTCTAGGTTTAAAACTCCGCCCCTTCTCTTAAGCCCCACCCCTCTGAGGTTTTGTACTCAGTCCTTGCTGCTTGTTCCCACCCTGCCGTTCTCACCCCTCCCCTTTGTTCAGGTTCAGGAACTGCAGGGCCAGCGGCAGGAGGAGGCCATGAAGGCCGAGAAATGGCTATTCGAGTGTCGAAATCTGGAGGAAAAGTATGAGTCTGTGACAAAGGAGAAGGAGGTGAGGCTGACGTCCCACCACCCAAGCCCCACGCTGCCCATCATGAGGTAGCCCACTCCCCTGGATGCTGAGTCTGCGACAAGTGGCATCTCTTGCGCCCTGTTCCTCCAGCGGCTGTTGGCGGAGCGGGATTCCTTGCGGGAGGCCAATGAGGAGCTACGTTGCGCCCAGCTGCAGCCTCGAGGCCCCACTCAGGCCGGTGAGTTTGGGGCCCATTCTGGGATCCTGCGGTGCCGGCGTGGTCTGGGGCGCTATTAGTGCAGGCAGAAAAGGCAGTGTCCCTGGTCTTGTCTAGGATGGGGGAAGAGCTAGGCCGTGCTGGAGGGACACTAGAGGGGAAAGAGGTGACAAAGGCTGACAGAAAGCAGGAGCTGTACTCCTGAGCTCAGGGTGGGGCCAAGCATCACAGCTCCTTGTCAAGCCGGGTATGGGGCGTGTGTCTAGCCAGACTTTTGGCAGCATTTGAGCCCCCAGAGATGATTTTTGGAAAGAGGACCTGGACCCTTGGGATGGGAGTGGGGGCTGTGCAGCTACCTGAAGACTTTTCTCTCATTCTCCAGACCCCTCACTGGATCCCACCTCACCGGCTGTGGAAAACTTAGCAGCAGAGATCTTACCTGCGGAGCTCAGGTATTCTGGGGTCACTCAGAGCTTTGGTCCCATCCTGGCCTGCTAGTTCTCCCCCTCCCCCCAGCCCTGCCCACTGTGCAGGCACCTACGATAGCCCAGCCTGCTTGGTTTGTTTTCCAAGTCCTAGCTGGGCTCCTAGGCCCACCCACTCCTCATTCTGGCCTTACCTGGCGGGGGCTCTAGCCCTATTGATGGCTTGCCTCGCCAGGATCCATCCTCAGTGCATAATTAGGTCCAATCTGTCTGGATCCACTAGCCATGCAAAAATCCTACGCCCCAGCCCCTCTCACATTGGACTCTGCCCCCTGGGCACAGCCCTGTCCTCAGTGTAGCCCTTGCTAGGTTCAGTGCCCTTTGTCCTGGCCAGATGGACTCTCCCACCCCAGCTCTTCCCATTCCTGTGTGTTGCTTTCCTGCAGCCCCTTCCCTGTGTTCAAACCATCTCCTGTAGCCCTGCCGTTGCCTGGCTCTACACCTAGGCCCTGCTCAGCCCCGCCCACTTTGGTCCCCCAGCGCTCCATCCACGACTAGGCCAAGCCACCAGACCCTAGTCCTACCCCAGGGTCTGTCTGGGCTCTTCTCCAGGTCTCTGTCCCTTTCCTAGTCCCCTCTGCCCGGTCCCCCTGCATGAGCCCGGGCAGGCCTGCGGGATGACGGGTCCCCAGCGCCGTTCTACTCCCTTCGGGTCCACAGGGAGACTCTCGTGCAGCTTCAGCTGGAGAACAAGCGCCTATGCCAGCAGGAGGCGGCGGACCGGGAGCGGCAGGAGGAGCTGCAGCGCCACCTGGAGGAGGCCAACCGTGCGCGCCACAGGCTAGAGACACAGCACCGGTGAGGACCAGGTCCTGGAGGGAGGGCCCTCCACACGTGGGGAAGGGCCCGAGGGCGAGTGCAGGCACTGAGCGGCCGCCCACCCTCTCAGGCTGAACCAGCAGCAGCTGTCAGAGCTGCGGGCCCAGGTGGAGGACCTACAGAAGGCCCTGCAGGAGCTGGGGGGCAAGACGGAGGACGTGAGTGCCCACCTGATGCCTCCTCCCTGCCTAGCCCTCCCTCCTGCCCCCCCAGTAACCCTCTTCTCTCTCCCCACTGCTGCCCGATGCCCCATACAGTCCATTGTAAGTACCCCTGGACTCGGGTGTCACCCCTACCCCACGGGTTGGCATGTCTGGACCCCTACTCACCCCATGTCTCTTCTCTCTCTCAGTCCACCCTGCTGAAAAGGAAGCTGGAGGAACATCTGTGAGTCCCAGAGGGAGGGTACTCCTTGGGGGGGGGGTGCTGGGACAAAGGTGTGGCGGATGCAGGGTGTCAATGGAGAGTCATTTATGAGGAGAGAAAGTCAGCAGAAATACAGACTAAAGGCTCAGATCTAGTGGGGTCTTAAAGGCCAAGGGTAGCAGTAAGGACTGTTTTGGGGGAGCAATGGGGAGCCGCAGAGGGAATTTCAGTAAGGTAGTGTAACAAAGTGATAGTCGCCTTTTACTTTTTACATTGTTAAAAAAGAAACTATTTTAAATATTGATCGTGTTTATAGTTTAAAAACCAGAATGTGTACTCCCCCAATTGATTCAATTTCTACCCACTCCACCCTCATTCCTATTAGTTTATTATGGAAATATCTCCAGAGTTTTTAAAGCAAATACAAATGACTATGAATATAGATTTTTATTCTCGTTCCTTATTTACACAAGAGGTAGCATAATACTATGTGCTGGCCTGCACTTTGCTTTTCCTACTTAACATGACTGGAAAATTTTTCCAAATGAATGAATAGTCACTTTTTTATATAAATATAGCAGCCTGTGTCAACTTGGGTTCCGTGGAGAAACTAGGCTTTACAGAAAATGATTTGGGTGGTAGTTTTCTCGGTTCTGGCCAAGGATGGAATATAAGGCCAAATTATACAGTAAAAAGTATTTCCTTATAGAGGCTGGAAACTTAGAGGCGTTACAACCTTAATTCTTCTGTAGAATTCTGGTCCAGAAAGGCTAACCTGTAGCGTTTTTTGTGAATATCGTAATGTATTTAATTCATTCTTTCTCAACAAAGTAAAACGTTACATGTGCATGATTTCACTTGTATGCAAATATATCACAAGTGGAATTGGTTGCTCAGAAGGCACGTGCCTTTGTAATTTTAGTGACTATTGAATGTTATATATATTCCACGTTCAATGCACAATAATAGTCTCATCTACAGGGAGTGTTATCAAAACTTTTGGTTTTTGCTACTGGTGGTATAGGGCATTGAACCTGGGTGCAACTTATAGCTTGCATTTCCTTTCCTTTTGTTATAAGAGATTTGCATTCCAGAAAGATCACTGGCTGCTGGGTAGAGAGTGGAACTAAGGGGTTGAGACTAGAAAAGGATGGCGAGGGGTGATGGTGACTGGACCAGCATGTGGGCTGTGAAATGAGAAGCGGACAAATGGAAGGCTGATCCAGGGGTTGCCGACACACCTGACTAGGGGTGTGGAGGGTTGTTGCGGAGGAGGTGGTGGGGCCAGAGCACACAGCACCTGTGCTTGTCAGGCAGGAAGAGAGAGAGATCTTTGCAGCCAGGTAGGGGCACTCCTGGCCAGCTGGGATTGCCGTGGTTACTGCTGCTGCCTGTCCCCTGCCCACAGGCAGAAGCTGCATGAGGCTGATTTGGAGCTGCAGCGGAAGCGCGAGTACATTGAGGAGCTGGAGCCACCTGCTGATGGCAACAGTGAGCAGGGCTCAGCGGCCGGACAGGTGAGGGAAGCCCTGAGCTCGGCATGGAGCTGAGGGGCCACCTTGTTCCCCCAGCAGCCCGACGTATTGAGGAACTGCAGGACAGCCTACAGAAGAAGGAGGCGGACTTGCGGGCCATGGAGGAACGGTACCGCCGATACGTGGACAAGGCACGCACGGTGAGGATGCTAGGTGACCTCCTACCTGGGTGGCTGCCTTCCATTGGCTCATACCTCCCACCAGTTTGTACATCTCTGACCCCCACCCCATGTCTGTCATATCCCATCATGTCATAGACTTCTACATGCGCTGTCACACTTAACGCATCCCAATGCATCGAAAAGCCTGTGAGGCCAAGGTCACTCTGGCTGTGTCTTCCCCAACCCCTAGGTCATACAGACCCTGGAACCCAAGCAGCGGCCACCTGAGGGGGCACCCCCAGAACTCCGTACCTTGAGGACACAGCTCCGGGAACGGGAAGTCCGAATCCGGCACCTGGAGGTGGGTGCCCTCATCCCTTCTCACTGCCCCCAGCGTATCCAGGCCCTTGACTATTGCCTCCTTGGCAGATGGACTTTGAGAAGAATCGAAGTCAGCGGGAGCAGGAAGAAAAGCTGCTCATCAGTGCCTGGTATAATATGGTGAGTGTTCCAGTACCAAGGCTGGAGTGTTGGGGGTGTCCCGTGGGCTCACCTGATGCCAACCACACCCCTTCCCTCCAGGGCATGGCCTTGCAGCAGCGAGCAGGGGAAGAACGAGCGCCTGCCCATGCTCAGTCATTCCTGGCACAGCAGCGGCTGGCCACCAATGCTCGCCGTGGACCCCTGGGACGCTTAGCATCCCTGAACATGCGCTCCACTGACAAGCACTGACAGACTTCAGGATCCTGCCCAGCCAGTCAGGGCTTAGTCCACCCTGGATTCCCCCAACTCACCTAGGGCCCAGCATCATGCCTGGGTCAGCTGCTTGAGGGCCTTGAGGTCATGACTTCTGCCTTTTGCTTTCCCAGATGGGACAAGAGTGCAGGACAGGGTGGGAGGCAGATATGGGTCTGTTCTTTTTAGCAATGTGATTCTTATCCTTGATATTCTCCCTGGGGTTAATGAGCTGCCAGGAAGTGATTTTATATTTGAGAAGAAAAATAATAAAGACTTTTAATCTGCCCTGGTTAGATTCTGGGGACTGAGGTGAGGGTGAGACGATGGGCCAGGGACTCAGACGACTGCTTTTTAAAAAGGACGGACTTGTGTTCTTACTAAAGTGTGAGTGACTGATAGTACCTAGTGAGAGGTGAGATTCATATTTGTGTTTGTGTAACTACATGTGTGGTAGGTTTTGAAGAAATTTCAGACAAAAATCTTTGCCTTATGAAGCTGTTATTTCCAATGAAAGGAGATAGACAATAAACAAAATAGATAAAAGTTTGATGTGAGAAGGGCTATAGAGAAAAATTAAGCAGACAAAAGTGATGGAGATGCAGGAGGTAGATTTAGGAAGTGGTGATTTTTAATAAAAGGCCAGCAAGCAAAGGAGGCCTCACCAAGGAAGTGACATAATTTAAGCAGAGACCTGAAGGATGTGTGGGAGGAGCCATGTAAGTAACTGAGGAAGAGCAATCCAGCCAGAGGGAACAGCATGTGCAAAGGTCCTGAGATGAGATCTTGCTTAGTGAGTTAGAGGGACAGTGTGGAGTGAGTGAGGGGAAAAAAGGAGACGAGGGGAGGGAGATTGTTCAGGGCCTCGTGGGCTGTGGGAAGACTTTAGCTTTTATTCTAAGTTAGGTGGGAGTCATGGAGGGTTCTAAGGAAAGGACGGATGTTACCTGATTCAGGGTCCCTTTGCTGCTGTGGGAGGAACTGACTAGGGCGGGGGTGGGGGCGCGGTTAGGGCCAGATCTGGGAGACCAAGGCAGAGGTCACTAGTCCAGCTTGTAGGTGCATGATAGTGGGGGCTCAGCCATGGTGGGGGCCCTGCAAGAAAGGGAAATGGTTGGATTTTGGGTACAATTTGATGACCAAGCCGATGGGATTTGCTGCTGGGTTGATGTGAAGGGGGGTGAGAGAAAGAGGATTTATAGATGACTACAGGTTTTGGTCTCATCATCTGGAAGGACAAAGCCGTCAGACAGAGGTTGGAGAGTTGATGAGGAGCTGGTTCAGGGGCATGTTATGTCTGAGATGCCTAGGAGATCCCCACATGGAGACATTGAGCAGACAATTGGAGCTATGGGTGTAGAGACAGGGGAAGGATCGTAGCTGGACTTCTAGATATAGGAGTCATTGACATACTGAATTAAGAGCACTCAAAGGGTATCTGAGAATTCAGGGACGTGGGGTGGAGAGGTTGCTTGCAGAATTATAAATTAAGGCTGGAAGGAGGAAGCCTTGGTCCTGGGACTATGGCTGGTACAGTAATGAATGAATAAAGCTGTGTGCAATGATGGGGCCATTTCAGAGTACAGAATTTGGGAGGAAATGGACAGGGCATCATCAAATAACCTGGAGAAATTCTCAAATCCGACAGCATAATGCCTGACGGAAGTCAGGCTAACAACGTTTGAGTAGAAACCACTAACATTTTATTGAGCAACTATTATGTACCAAACACTTTAAAGCCTTCATTTCATCCCATCCTGACAACTCAGAAAGGTAGGCACTCACACTCCAACAATAAAGGAGGGACACACTGATAGAGGCCTCTCAGGCAGTGGAGAGTGGGAAGTAGAGCTGGTGGAAAGGATGAGCTGCTCCAAGCAGCTGGAAGAATCCCCTGTGCTTAGCCCAGTGCCTAGCCCACAGGCGCTCCAAGCCCTTATGCCAGACATGAAGGCCGGAATTGGTCAAAAGCGGATAGGAGGAGTCCACGCGCGGCTTATGCAGGCCCAGACTGGTGCCTGCATGTGGTGTGGGTCTTGGCTCCCTGTCCTTGGGGATCCTGGGCCCCAGGGTCTCAGGTGAGACTCTCCTCCTCCTCGCCAATGGGGCTGGGCAGCCAGGGTGGAGCCGGTCCCCTGTACATGGGCATGGACACTGTGGTGAAGGGCTCGGCAACAGAACCTGTGGCAGACGGCTCGGGCCCAGTGAGGGGCTCAGGTTCTGGTTCCCTCAGGCCCGGGTCGAGCAGTAGGTCCCCGCAGCCGCACTCCAGGGCCGGGCCGTCTGGAGCGCCAGCGCACGCGCAGCTGGCAGCAGTGGACGCCTCCGACACGCAGCTGTTCTTGCGGCGCAGCAAGGACAGGCGCCGGCCCAGCAGGCCTCCTGCGGCCATGCCTGGGCCTGCAGGCAGGAGGCGCTGCAAGAAGTCGCCCTGAGCCTCGCCCAGCGGCACGTCCATGCCATCCGGCCGCTGGAACTGCATGTCCTCTTTGGCCAACCTGTGGGATGGACAGTGGGACAGCGCTGCGATCTCGACCCTCTCCTTGGTTACAGAGCTGGGACCTAAGCCCGCAGCTTTTCCTGGCTCCACCCACCCCTTTGTCACACTTATACCAAAAGACCTTGGCCCCTCACCTGAAAACCTGGCCTTATCCTCTGGCCCAGGCTCTGTTCAAACTTAGGCCTCACAGCTTCAGTTGTTTTTCTGCTGTGTTTCCTTTGGTATCGCCTCTAGCCACCAGTCCAGGCCTCATACACCTTAGCCCTTAGCTCTGCTCCCAGTTCGTGGCCTGGTCCCAGATCTTGACCCCAGCCCTTGTCCTGGTAGACTTTATTTAACTCTTAGCTCCGAATCTCCAGAGTTTATTTAGCCCTTAGCCATACCCTAAAGCCCCCTCAATCAGACACTCAGGGTAGAGCCATAAGTCTCCTCCCCATGAGGCCCAGCCCACCCTGGTGGCTCACGTGATGTCGAAGGTGGAACCCTGGAAGGAGGGCTGCAGCCTCTGGAAGGCGGTGGCTGCTGTGTAGGGGGCACGAGCCTCAGCCGCGTCCCAGTACAGATCCTTCTCCAGCATGGCTAGGTCGTCGTACATCTCATCCACGGCCAGCATTGACACCTGCCGGCGCAGACACGGGACTAAGTTGGGGGATGACAAAGCATGGGCACCGCGGGATGGACCCCTCAAGATGGGTAGGAATGTGGTACCAAAGAGAGAAGGATGGTTCAGAGGCCAGGCCTGGGCAAGTCTTGGCGGGGGTGGGGCTCTGGCCACTGTGGGAACCCAGGGATGGTCGCTAGGGAGTCTCACCTGGAAGTTTCGGTCGATCAGAAAGTTGGTCTCAAAGTCATCGTCGTCCTCTCCAAAGGGGTTGATGAGCTGCTCTGCTACCTGAGAAGGGAGGGGGTAGGTAGGCGGAGACCCCTGCTGCCCACCACCCGGAGTCCGGGCCTCAGGGGTCCCACCCACCTTGAGCCAGCCGGCATAGAAGAAGAACTGCAGCAGAGTGAAGACTGGAACGAACAGGTCAAGATTGTGGTCTTTGTAGCCCTGCGCAGGGTCTAGGAACTGACGACCGATGAGGCAGGCCAGGAAGTAACTGTACACGGCGATGGTCACCACCTGGAGGTGGGCCGTCCACCAGGTCAGGGCTCTCCCAGCCAGATGGGGTCGTGGAGAGACCAGGGCTAGGATCAGGTGTCACTGTGATGGGGTCTTAGCTGATCCTCAGTTTCCCCTTGAGACCAGTGCGTCTGACACTGGATATAAATGGAGGCACAGAGGGTTTACCTGAGTGTAGACGAGGGGTACACTGATCCAGTCGTAGTGAAACAGCATCGAACACTTGCCCCGAAACACAGTCAGCTCCTGGGGATGGATACAGTCATTGAGGGGGCCTGACTTGTGAGCTCACACGTGGGGATTAAGTGTGGGTACTTGGGATGGAGGTGAGTAGTGACCTGGTGGGAGGTGGCATGTACTTCTGAGGGCTCCAGGGAGAGTATTTAGTGGTGAATGTACATCTGAGGTGCAGGCCCCCAACACATAAATGTGCACCTGGGGGCTGCTGGGTAAAGATGTTTGGAATCGGCCTTGTGGGAGGCGCGTGGCAGGCTGCTGTTTGACACAACTCCAGGGGAGTCGGTACAATTTCCCTGGTATTTTGTATTAATGACCAGCTGGCGAGCCCACCTCGAGCAGCAGTTTAAGGGCGCTGTTGTCGCGGATGCGGCCCTCACGCCGGGCCTGTGCTGCCAAGTTGGAGAACCAGACGCAGGGCACCCAATACTTGTTGTAGGGCGAGTTCAGGTTCTCGAACTTCTTGCGCTCCTCGCGGGTCATAAACCCTAGAGGGGCGAAGTCCAGAATCATTTGCCCCGCCCTCCCGTCCTTGCGGGGGGCGGGGGTGGTCACTCGCCCCGCCCCCCGTCTTGGCTCTGCCCCTGCTTCCGGCCCGAGTCTCACCAGCCTCAACCACGTGGTCTATGGTAGGGAAGCGCTTGAAGACTGCAGTGCTGACAGAGCGCAGGATGAGCACAGCTGAGAGCCCTGCGTAGCGCATGAGCGTGCGCCGGTAGAGACGGCCGCGCTCGTCGCGCCCGTGCACCGTGCCCGACACTATGCACATGAGCGCGTCGGGCAGAGGCATGCAGAGGTACTGGTTCCACCAACGGTGCACCACCAGGTTCACATAGAAGCCTGCGGGAGAGCCGGGAACGGCTGAGTGGGGGCTCAGTGGGGAGACAGACGAGAGCCAGGGGTTTGGGGGCCCAGGTGGTGAGAAGGAAGAGGAGTGACATAGGGTCTGCATCAGGGACACCAGGCAGGCTGGTCGCCCTGACCACGCGGGGCCACCTGGGCTTGGAATTTGAGGTTTCAGTCCTAAGATCAGAGTGGCTGGAGCAGGTTGGGTCACTCTGGCTTCTTGGGAGTCGCCTGGGATGGGGAATTGGGATCCCAGTATGGAGGCAGAGACACAGGGCCGGTGGGCAGGTTTCCACCGAGGCCACCGGGAGCCAGGGAGCCAGGGATGTTTGAAGGGCTTGGCCACAGGGTCTATGTCAAGGAGCCTGGCCAGGCTGGTCACCCCATCCATGTGAGCAGAGAACAGTGGGAAGGAGGCTGGGGGCCAGGACTTGTCAAAGAAATACTCCCCAGGCTGGACTTGAGAGGATAGAGTCTAGGAGGTCCCTGGGGCTCAGGACATAGGAAGGGGGGCACTGGTAATCTTACACAGGTGGGAGTCTCTGAGTTGACCAGGGATAAGCATATGGGTGACATGGAGCTCTCATGGGGGCACTGTGACCAGGTGATATCCAAGGTCTTGGGAATGGGGGCCATACCTGGCATAAAGGACGCAAAAATGGGGGTCTGTGGGGTTGGATTTGAGGGGGATCTCAGAGGGGCAGGAATGGGGGCGTCTCCAAAAGCCATGAATGGAAAGGTTTCTCTGGATCAGGGGATGGGGAACTCAGGAACTCAGACACACCTAGCACGAATGAGACCGGGATGAGACTAGCGTACTGGTCGCAGTAAATGACGAGCTTCTCGAAGTAGCGCTTCTGCCCCTCAGTCAGCACGAAGCTGCAAGGGAGGGGCGCGGGGTCACGGGCAAGCTCCCTCCGCAGCTGCCGACCTCTCTTCTCGCGCTCTGCCCTGGGCACCCCCGGCCCCTTCCCAGCCCCCTCTGGCCGGCACGCCCACCCCCGGCCACCTCACCGATAGGTGGAACTCAGCGCCATGTAGAGCCCGAGGAAACAGAGCAGCTCCCGCCACAAAAGTTTGTAGATGCTCCCGCGCCACAGCAGTAGCAGCTGCGAGAAGCCGCCAAAGCGCGCGTTGGCCACGCGGGCTGTGTACGTGACGGTCATCGCGGCGCCGGACCAGTCCGGCCAAAGGAGATGGGTTGGACCGATCCCCACCTGTGGGCCGAGGAACCGGGAGCCGGGAGGGAGACGGGCTGGGGGCTGCGGGAGAGGGTGGAGAGGTACGGGGTGACTCAGCTCAGCGTCCCCTTCCGCGCCCGGCTATCTCCTCCGTCTTCTCCTCCCAGCTCTGCTCAGTCCGGTACCTAGCTGCCAGTCCTCCCAAGACCCCTCTCGCAGGCCACACGCTTCCCTGGACTCGGTTCCCCGCCCCCCCTCCGCCCCTGTCTTGCGCCTACCTCCCCAGGCCCTGTCACCAGCCCCTATTCCCAAAAGCCTTGGGTCAACCGAGATGGGTCTACCTGATCCCATCCCCATTACCTGGGCTCCATCTACAGCCTCCCCCACTTCCTGAATCCCCAGCACCTCGGTTTCTAGGTTCTCAGGGCTCCGACTGCCCCCCCCTTCCCTTCTCTCGGATCCCATCTCTGCCCCACCCCACTCCTCTAGCTCCCAGTATCTGCCCTCTGAAGCCCTGTCCTCAACCTCCTGGCCCCCAGGTTCCCTCCTGTAGCACCCCCCACCCCCCACACACACCTCAGACTGGCCCCCTCTCCTGCAAGGCTGCCCCAGTCTATCCACCCTCCCCACTTAATTGCCCTTCCCCTTCTCCTGGGTCCACCTTGATCTTTCCTGTCCATTCTCCTCCAGCTTCCAAGCTCTTCACTCCAGACCCTGAGGATTCCTGCTCGCAGGCCCACCTATCCTCAGGGTCCCCTAAACCCCCAGGTCTGGGCCCTTCTCACCTGATGGTGGATGCAGGACACTCGAGGACAAGGACAGGACAGGCAGGTGGCTTCAGAGTTGGGTGGAGCTGAAGCCAGACCCCGGAGTGGGAGGGGATTGGGGAATGGGCGTGGACAGTCCCTCCCTGGCCCGCCCCCCTGGGTTGCAGACTCAGAACTTTGGAGAAGTCTGGACAGTTTGTTACCTGGAGCAGGGGGAGAAATCCACCCAGGCCTCTCTTGCTCCTCCCGGGACTCTCTCCCAGTCAGTCACTGGCAGGTTCAAGGGATCTTGGACCTAGAGCTGGGGGAGAGGACAGCAACTGTGTCCTTCTCAGTCTCTCTCTCTCTCTCTCTCTCTCTCTCTCTCTCTCTCTCTCTCTCTCTCTCTTTCTCTCTCTCTCACACACACACACACACAGAGAGCTCAGTGAGGCTGGATCACTCCACAGTCACCTATAATCATACACTGTCACAAAGAAGTACTGTGTTTTCCTGAAAATAAGACCTAACTGGAAAATAAGTCCTAGCATGATTTTTCGGGATGACATCCCCTGAACATAAGCCCTAACGCGTCTTTTTTGGAGTGAAAATTAATGTAAGAACCGGTCTTATTTTTGGGGAAATGCGGTACATAGACCCAGGCACGAATTCAGCTTCCCTCAACACTGACCCAAAATCACGGTGACCCAGAGGGCAGTTTGCACTGTCACAAAGTCACACAAGACACACCTCTCTCTACCTTCTCCAACATTCAGGTATAAGGCAGATGGACCCTAATTCAGCAGGCTCATAGGTCTCAGCCACAAAACAGCCACCCAGGAGCACATGGGCAGGGACCCAGGGGTCCTGCATTCCCTCCTGATCACACCATGAAACAAAGACAAGGTCACACAATCAGCCAAATGCAGACCCCATTCAGAGCCCAGAAAGCCTTCACACACCATCACGCAGAGGGTGGTAACACACATTCAGGATCTTCCTTGCAGAAAGACACACCTGTGGTCACACAAGATGTGGGAACGCTTGCCCTCTACACAGCTGCACATGCTCCTGGGGTCCCTTAGATCCACCAGTGTTGCAAAGACACACTCATACAACAGCGATCCCTCCCCAACAATCTCACAGACCTGAGAGGCACATCCAGACAGGGTCACCCATCATCCTTCATGAAACTCACCTGCATTTGCACATCAATAAGTAAGACACCTCTCCCCAATGCCCGTTTACTGCAGTGTGCAGGCATACCCCCCATACACACACCTTAGCTCTCAGACCCTCTGTGTCATGAACACACAAGCTTGGGGACACAAAAACTTGTTCCCACGTTTGGCATAAATACAGTTGTTCACCCTTCGCAGACACGCCTATAAAGGGGGCACTGTCAGCCTGGCACAAACAGCCTCCCTATCCCAGCTCTCAAATTCACAGCCCGGTGTGTGAGAGATGGAGGCTCAGGGATCCAGGCCCTGGGCCTCTCAGAGTCCAACCCATGCGTTTAGTTCGGATGACTTTATGTGGCCCCACCCCAAAGCCCTGCGGCCAGGACACTTTGTTCCCAGTCTGGCAGATGTCCGCCCCGCCTGGGGTAATTAGGAACCGGCCAGGGCTGGTCACTCTTGAACCTGCACCTTCGCTGCCCAGCTGCTGTCCAGCCCATAAAAGTGGGCAAGGGGTGGCACTGCTAGCTGCGGGCCCTGGGAGGGGACAGGCTTCAAGGTGATGGGGCTCTGTTCCTACCAGAGGTCCCCACTCCCCAGGACATACCTTTATACACACTGCAGCCACCACTTTCTTCCTCTCATTATCCCTCCCCCAGCTCATCGTGTCCCCACAGGCACTTCTGACTGCTGGACCCCCGATGGGGTAGGGGCAGGTTGCCCGGGCTAGTTCACATGCTTAATAATTGTAACAGTGAATAATAACAAACACTCCTTGGCGGGTACATGCCAAGGAGTGTTGTAAAGGCGTTACTTATCTCACGTCACTGAGTCCTTACAAACAGGCTTATGAAGTTGGTGTTCGTCATTCTTGCTATCCAGGTAGGGAAACAGGCTCAGATGACACAGCCCTTTCATGGCACAGCTGGGACTTGAACCCAGGAAGTTTGGCTGGGAGCCTGGGGTCTTTGCCACTGGCTGCACCACCGTGTTTGTTTACAAGTGCCACCCTGACATGCCCACACTCGCATGCACAAACTCAATGAATTGAGTCAGGGGACACGTTTGGGCTTGTGGCTGGGTTCCCCTTACACGCACACACACCCTGACACGCCCAGCCCCTGGGTGTGCAGTTTGAACACCATTTCCTGACTCATGCGTGTCCTCAAGTACCTCTTGTCTACCCCACCCCCACCTCCCCCAAACCAGCGCTGGCTTGGAATCTGCAAACGCCCAAGGTCATCCCAGTTCTGGGTCTCTCAGGTGGAAATGAAGGTGGCTGTCCAGGCAGTGGCAGAGGGAGGAGTGAAGGGGATAAGGGGGCCCACTAGGTGCCTTCTGGGCTGCTGTGCTGACCTTTCCAAGTTCAGGTGAATTTGTACCATGGTTCTGTGAATGGCCATACTGTCTCCATTTTTGGAATGAAGCTCAAACTACAGGAACCATGAGGCCACTCAGTGAGACCGTTCTGGAGCCAGGACAGGACTTCAGGGATTCCTCTGCCATCCTGTTCCCAGTTGAAGCCCTGTATTGGGAGGAGCTGATGCCATCCCACAGGGGCGGGAATTGGGGGGTGGAGACTGTTAATCCCCTGTCTGGCTGGCCCAGCCTCTGCCCAGGGTGCCTCCTAATTTCCAAACCAAACAGCAGGTAGTGTTGGGTCAGCTGCCAGGCCTAATCTGCTCCCCACCAGCCTCGGGCTCTCCAAGGGGTCTCCTGGTTCCCACGCTCTGAGTCTCAAAGGAAGTTGGCAGATGCTCTTCCACTCCAGCAGGGACACCCCTACTTACAGAGTGAGAGAAAACACCCCCTTACTGAAGCCACCACTTTCCAAAATTGCCATAATAAACACAGGTTTGTTGTTTTAACTGCACCTCTCTAGATGTGTCATCTTTGCGCAGTGCACAACCTGTGCAATTGTATATGGAGGCGCTGACTCCCAAACTCCCTGTATCAATACCCACAGTGGTTTAAGATCATTTTATTGAGGATTGAGAGGCAGGGAGAGATAGGGGGCAGCTACAGCCTCCCCAACCCCACCAGGGGGAAAAAATCCCCTCCCCGCCTCCCACGTGGCTCCCCCTGTATTATGGGGGTACTTTGTGCAAACTCTGCCCCGGTACAGTGGAGGATGGATATGAAATGGTAGCAGCTGGAACTGGCAGCGGTGCTACTGGGTGCTGGGTGGCTTGTAGGGCTCCAGGAGGAGAGCGGAGAAGGTGTTGACCTTGTCTGTCCCCCGCACCTCGTGGGGTAGCAGAGGCAGCTTCACAATGTGGAAGTCTTCGTACAGGTCCTCCATCTGCGGCCGGGAGCAGAGGGCAGCGGTCAGGGAGCCGCAGGGCAGGGACAGAATGTGGGTAGATGGAAGGGGTCAGGATGGGGGCCTTCCAGGGTCAGAGGCTTCACAGGTCACTGGTAGGGGTGGTGCCAGTCAGGTCTGAGATCCCTGAGCCAGACCTCCCGCTCCCCAGGGTCAGAGATAACCGGGACCAGGCCAGCCAGTCCTTGAGGGCCAGAATTAGGGGGAAGGGTCTGAAGTAGGGCTAAGGGCGGGAGGTTGGGGTGGGATGCAGCAAAGGGTCAGAGCATAGGGTAAATGGCTGGCAGTGCTGTGGCTAGGCTGGGCCAGGCTCCCACTTCCAGGATCAGAGGTGTGAGGGCTGGATAGGTGGCTGGGCATGCGCACCTGGTCCAGGTACTTGGCCTGGATCTTGTGGCGGGCCTCACACATCTTGCAGGGCTTCTCAGGGTCTGGGAAGACAAGCTGGTTGACGATGATGTTGTGTGTGTCGATCTTGCACTTGGCCAACTCCTGGATGAGCCGCTCTGTCTCGTACAGGGACAGGAACTCGGCGATGCACACGCAGATGAAAGTTGTCTGCTCCTGCAGGGTGCGAGAAAAAACAGTGAGGGCCAGGTGCTGGCCCAGTCCCCAACCCGAGCTTCTCATTGCCCACCTGTACCGTGACTCACAGGGTCCTTGAACTGCTCGCTGACGGAGCGGATGACGGGCAGCGTCTCCTCCAGCTTGGAGGCCAGCTGGTCTGCGTTCATGTCCCCAAGGCCCAGCATGTTACACATCTGGTGGGGAGGAAATGCGAGAGCTCGTGACTTCCCTGGGCCCCTACACCTCCTGGTTTGGGGGCTTGCTAAACACCCGGGGGGATGGCTCCGGACACCTCCCAGTGGTTAAAGGCATGGGCCCTCGAGCAGCCCACAGGGGTCAAATCCCAGCTCTGCCTCTTCCAGGGGGCTGTGGCCAGGTGGCTTGACCTCCCGGAGTCTCAGTTTCCCCATGTGGAGACCTCACCTCTAAGAGCGGGTGCTAGTTGAGCTGACACGTCGTGGTCAGAACAGTGCCTGGTACACAATAAGCGCTCCACAAATGTGACTACAGGCCCCCGGAGAGGACCACACACATCACCAGGGGTGTGGGATGTGTGTGTAGAAGTGTGTTTGTCACTAAGGTCGTCACACTGTCATGCTAATAACCCATGGGGGCACTCGCATGCTCTCCATGTGACAGTCACGGAAGGTGAGGCTGTGAGAGATGAAGGGACTTGCCTGAGGTCACATAACTGTCCTACCCGAGTGCAGAGCATTTGAACCCAGGCTGCCTGGGTCTGGAATATGTGCTTTCAAGTTCTCTCTGGGCACTCAGTGGGCGGGAGTGGGGACATCAAGTCCTGCGGAGTAGGGGACAGTTCCCCCAGAGTGAAGATCCATCCCACCCATTGGGAAGAGTGGACACAGAGGGGTTGTGTGTGGGAAAGGCCTTTGTCATTGCACATCTGGGAACCTGGGGACTGGCTCCCACTTAGGGGATGCCTGGATGCCCTGGGGCCCTGCCTGCCTGTGAGATGAAGGGGCTGATCTGGTTCTTGATCTGCATGAGGCGGCCTAGGCCCCGCTCCACGATGGTGGGGAAGTTGAGCAGCCTCAGCGTGTGGCCCGTGGGCGCCGTGTCAAACACCACGACCGAGAAGTTCATGCCCTTCACCAGCCTGCAGGGAGATGAGGGTCAGGCCCGTTTTCCCCTCTCTTCCACCCCAGCCCCAGGCAGCACCAGCCCACTGTTCCTGACCTCATGACCTCTGCATAGCTCATGGCCTCATCGATGCCTGGGAAGGCGCTCATGGCTTCCTGCATCATCTTCTTGCCCATGCTTAGCATGTTGTCCTCCTCGAAGAACTCATCAGGCAGCTCTGCCACGCCCAGGCTGGGGTCAATCTCCTGGAGGAGCCGAGATTTTGAGACTCAGGCTGCTGCTGCTTCTGCAGATGCCTTCTCATCCTGGCGGGCTCCAGGCCAGGGGACAGCACGGAGGGCCCAAACCTCAGTCCTGCGTCAGGTCCCAGCTGGGGAGACCCCCAAGGTGCCATGGCCCTCCCTCAGACACTAAAGGTCTCCGGGATTGCACAAAGGATCAAGCTATTTCACAAACAGGTGGATCAGTGTCCCCAGAGGGAAGCCAAAGCCTCTGTAGGGCTTTCATTGGCGAGTCCCCCACCCAGAGCCCTGACTGCTTTCAGATCATTCCTCTAATGTGAGTCTTCCCTCGCCATCCCATCTAACAGCATAGCAGCAGCCTCCCGTCCCACCTTCTTTTCTCCTTAACATCTAGCCTCTCTTCACATGATTTACTTATCACATGTCTCATGTCTCCCCAACCAGAATGTCAGCCATACGAGGATACCAGGAACTGTCTGGCACACAGTAGGTCCTCAACATGGATGTGGAATTCACAAAGGTATGAGCATTCCTGGGCTCCCGGGTCAGTCTTGGACTTGATGCCTCCTTCTCTATCCTCTGCCTGTGTCACCTCTTCTTGGTGACTTCATGGGTCCCCCCGTGAAGCCCCCAACTCAGGGAAATGGCCTAAGAGGTCATTTCCCTGCATAGAGCTTGCCCACCCATCACCTCACCCATCACCCTCACAGTCACACCCTGGATGGGTTACTCCTAGTCACTGGTCACCTGTAAGCTAACGTACCCCTCTGACCCGGGCCTCCTCACCCCCTACCTCAGTTATTTAAACCTCTTCGGGCCACCTCATCCACTCACCCCTGCCCCCTAGTTCACTGTTGATGTCCCTCTTGGCCGGCACCCTTATCCAGCCCGGGTTCCACAGGCTGTCTCAGCAAACACTCCTCTTTCCCTCTGTGTTTTGCAAAAATCCCCATCCTGGCTCTCTGGTACGGCTGCACTGAGGTGAGCAGCAGGGGAACACGCCTGACGAATGACTTCCACCTTGCTCCGTATTCCTGATCACAAATCTCCAACAGGCATTCGACAGCCAGACAATCCAGCCTTGGGAGTGTTGATGTCACATCTTAACCTTCCTCAAAGCCCTTCTGCCCCATTCGCTTCTTGCTCCCTGCTGAGATCTGTGCCTCACCTGTGCCTCAGTGAGAAAGAAAAGCCCCTGGCTGCCAACACCCTCATCGCCGCCCCTCCCACCCCCCGGAAATACTCCATACCCCTGGCCTTGCCTTTGAGTCCCTGGCCCTGGCGTAGTCCAAGTCCTGGGTCTGTGTGCTGGATGGAGCTCATGCCCACCTGAGGACCATCCTCTGCCAGCATCCTGGCTCCCTCCTGCAACATTACCTATCCCTCCCTGTTGGAGCATTTGCGTCAGCAAAAAAATCATGCTCTAGCATCTCTTTTCTCAAAAAAGCCTTCCAGGGGGCAGCCAGTTAGCTCAGTTGGTTAGAGCGCGGTGCTCTTAACAACAAGGTTGCTGGTTCAATTCCCACATGGGGCACTGTGAGCTGTGCCCTCCACAACTAGATTGAAACAACTAATTGACTTGGAGCTGACGGGTCCTGGAAAAACGAACTTAAAATAAATTTCAAAAGTTAAAAAACAAAAAAAAGGCCTTCCATAACTCTTCTCCCATACTGCTCCAGTGATGGCCCCATTTCTTAGCCCCTATCATGGCTGGCCCCAATCACTGTCTCCACCTCCTCAGCTCACCCACTACAGGCAGGCTTTTGCCCCCACTTCTAGGGTGGTCTCTCTAAAACTGATGCGCCTACTGGAGACGACAACCTCTTCCTGCCCAAGTCCTTTGTCCTCTGGAGCTTAGGAGCCCACACCCTCTGGCTTTTCTCTCACTTCAGTGGTGGTTCCTTCATTGCTGGACCCTAAATGATGATGTGCCCTCAGGTTGTTTCTGGGCCTCTCTGTTCTCTCACATTCTCCTCCACTCACAGCTTTAAATACCACCTTTGGGACAATGACTTCCAAATCAATGTCAAAGGTCACTATCCTGATGTGTCCACTTGATGTCCAGTGGGAACCTTGGATTCACCATGGTCAAAACAGAATTCCTGATTTGTCCCTTCTAAACCTGCTTCTTTCCTAGTCTCCCCCATCCCAGATGCTCAGGAACCAATTGAGAGACGTACTTAATCCATTTCTTTCCTTCACCCATTACAACCAAGCAGTCACATTGCTGTACTCCCAAAATACATCCCAAACTTAACCATGTCTCCCCCAACATTCTGCCCCACACACGAGTTCCAGCTGCCATCATCTCTTGCCTAGTCACTGCCCTAGGCTCCTTGCTTCCATCCTCAACTTACAATCCAAACCCCACATGGCAGCCATAGGGAACTTCTTGAAAAATTAATTTGGCCATGACAGTGCCCTGCTTAAAATGAACAGCTTCCCATTACACTTGGAATCAAAGCGAAACTGCTCCCAGTGGCCTATAAGGTCCTACACCTCTCTGACGTCTCCCTCCCGTTGCTCACTGCTAAGCTCTCGTCACTGTGGCTTCCTTTCCACTCCACAAGCATTCCTCACTTGTTCCCCTCTGGGTATGTGGAAGAAGGAATGAAACTAGACAGAGGATGTAGAATGGGCAGGACATTGTAGCTGATGGTAGGTGTTCACAGGAAAGGCCTGAACGGGCCTTTGCTTGAGTGGGGAGCTGAGCCCTGTTCCACTCACCATGGCGAAGAGGTTGTCATAGCCTTTGACCTTGGTGGGCACCTTGGAGAACTTCTGGTCAAATGCATCCGAGATGTTGTGGGCTGGGTCGGTGGAGATGATCAGAACGCTTTCCCGCCCCTTGGATAGCTGGACTGCTAGGCTGCAGCTGGGCAAGGGAAAGGTCAAAAGGCAAGGGGTGAGGGGTTAGGCTCTGCTCCCTAGGTCTGCATGGAAAGATGTGGGGCTCAGAAGCTGGCCGGGCCTCGAGAATATGGCTAATTGTGGAATTAAGTCTCAATCTTTGCAGAGGTACCCTCTCAGACCTCACCTACTGACCCCTCCAGCTGGCTAGCGTGGTGGGGTTCAGTATGGCTCGATGCCTGCTTCTTCTTTGCTGGCACAGAGAGGCACGGTCCAGCCAGCATAGTTAAGGAGTCCCTTGTACCTCCTCAATTCTAAGCTAAGGGGTCCCCTGCACTTCCTGCTAAACTCAGGATGGTTCAAACCAATTGTCCAGGATAATTTGCCCCAGGAATCCCACCCTCTCCTCCCAGTTGACTGGGATAATCCGATTATGTACCCTTGCCTTCCATCTCCACGTGGGCATAGACTGGCAAGGTTCACTCAGACTAGGATAGTTTGCCCCCGTGTGTCCCTCCCTATACTTTGAGCTCACTCTGGTCCACAGCTGACTGGGACATTTAAGTGCTCTCCTGGCCCCCGAGCGTTGGCTTCAGTGTGGTTCCGCCCTTGAACCACAACGGGGATGATTTACCAGAGGGTGCCAGGCCCGCATTCAGGAGGTTTCTTCCATTTGCTCCAGGTAACTTCTGGAGAGTACAACCCGGAAGACCCCGGCCCAACCCCAGTGCTCAGCTCGGGGTCGAAGAGCGATCCCTGGCCTCCCCTTCGCCCAGTGGTACATCCCACCCATCTTTCCGGCCCACGCTACAGCCTCTTTACCTGCAGGTGGTCTTGCCAACACCACCCTTGCCCCCGACGAAGATCCACTTAAGGCTGCGCTGCTCGATGATGTTGCTAAGCGTGGGCTCCAGCGGCTCCACATCAGGGGCATCCTCGAACTCCTCTGCCTCAACCCCCCAACCGGCTACCCCTGCCGCCATCTTGGAACCGGCTCACGTGATCGAGCGGAGCGCACCACGCAAAGTACCAACAGGGGAAATTCCATGTTATATCCCCATTAGGGCTAGCAACCCGAGTTAATTTCCCCATGACATTACTTTTGGGAGCTAACAGAAGCTATATTTCCAAAGTTCTCCTCTTCCAGGGTTCACCTTGTCGATCTCTCGTCTATGTTTTTTCAAAGACTCCCCCTGCCTAATTAACATATTGGTACGTTCCAGAATACTCCCCTTCACTGATTGGACCCTAAGTCTCGCAGCACTCTTTTCATTGGCTATATCTTTTATTACTTTCACCAATCACTCTCAGGTCCTGGTAGCCGCCAATCTCTCCTTAGCAACCAGCCAAACACCGGTCCATGCCCTGAAGTTAGACCCCAGGTCCGCCCTGGCCTGACTCCATAGGCTCAACTTCTTGTCGATCTTTTCCCCTCTATTCTCCAAGCTGAATCACAACATCCTCTCAGGCCCTTCGCCTCTTATCCAATTGGCTGTGATCCATCTGGCTCCTGACACTAACCAATCATAGATGAATTGATTAGTTGGCTGAAGACCGGTCTCGGGGCTGTGAGTGGGCTAGAGGGAGAACGACTCCGGTTGGACGAAATTTGCAGATCCTTGTGCAGTGCGCCCTGAACCCCTATGCTGGGCAGACCAGGACAGGGACCAGACCTGCAACCGCGCGTCTTGTCTTCGAAGGGACCCTATTCCCGAAAACTTCTTAGTATTTTTCTCCTTGTGGAAGGGGAGACTCCAGCGAATTCCCTGTTTGAACCTCTGCACTGGGCAGGAATACAAGATGGGTCTCTCAGGCGGTTGGCGGACACTCTTAACTATAAACTGGGTTACCCCGGCTTGGAAATACCCCTTCTCCTGAGAAGCTTCTTCTGAGTACCCTAGCTCATAAAATAATACCCTGATTCTCAGATGGGGACCCCAGCTCCACGGAGCTAGCTAGGTGTCCGCATTTCCAAACGAGAGCTTCATCCCAGAGACAGGTATCTAACCCAGACACCTCCATTTCTAGTCCGGGGGTCCAGGCTAGATACCCTCTATAGACCTAGTTAGGGACCTAGATTCCAAGGTGTCAGTTGAGTACACATCCTTAGAGGAGATCCCTCTCCTTACTGAGATTATCCCTGGTGCTAGAAGGAGGTTCTAGCCCCGTAAAGCTAATGCACCTCCAGTCCCGTGGGGGCTACAGCCCCAGAGGACGGTCGAACTCCGGGGCAGACCCTGCACGCATAACGCCTGCGGGAGTCTAGAGGGCTATGAAGGTCCGCGGGGCGGGGCCCTCCGGTCCGCCAGTCAGGTTTTACCCCTCATTCGTCCCGCCCCTCAGGCCCCACCCCCACCGCGGCGCTTGCGGGTCAGAGTGTTCTTCCCAGCATGCATTGCTCGGGATCTGCAAGTCCGGCGGCAAGCGCGGGGCCGAAGCGGCCTTCCCGGAGTCCTTTGCGCGGCACTTGGCGACAAAATGGCTGCCCGAGGGAGACGGGCGGAGCCTCCGGGCCGGGAGGCACCGGGCCCCGCGGCGGGCGGCGGCGGCGGGAGCCGATGGGCTGAGTCGGGGCCCGGGACATCGCCCGAGAGCGGGGATGAAGAAATGTCGAGCCCGGTGTCGGGCGGCGTGAACTTGTTCGCCAACGACGGCAGCTTCCTCGAGCTGTTCAAACGGAAGATGGAGGAGGAGCAGCGGCAGCGGCAGGAGGAGCCGCCCCCGGGCCCGCCGCGACCCGACCAGCAGGCCACCGCCGCCTCCGCGGGTCCCGGGGATCCGAAGAGGAAGGGCGGCCCGGGCCCCACGCTCAGCTTCGTAAGGAGCCGCGGGGGTGGGGGCGGGCGCCAGGGCCTGCCGTGGCAGGGGGAATCGGCCCGAGAAAAGGGATCGGGATTCAGGTCCACCCTCCGACCCCGATGAAGGGGCCATCCGGGTCACCCGTTGAGGATGCGGAACCTGGATTTCCGATGCGCGAGGTTTGGGGGTGGAGGTGGAGATCCCCGGAGCTTGCCTTCGAGAACCGGGAGCCGAGGCTGGGGAAACCAGGATTCCTGTTTAGTGGTACTTGAACTTCAGGTACTGGGACCATTTCTCAGTATTCGGAAGGGAAGCAGATTCAAATCTGGAGTCTAAGATGTGTGTAATAGAGACTCAGACCGCTTACTGTGTGACTTAGGAAATTTGCTTGACTTCCTGAGTCTCCTTCGGCTAGTGTCCGTTTATTGAGCACCTTACCTTGTGCTGGGCATTGTGCTTAGGTGCTGGATATGCCCTGTTGAACATGACAGACAAGACCTCTGCTTTCCTGAGCATCTGGGCCTATCTTCATATTTTCTGTTTGGAAAAATGGACATTGTCCCATCTTCTGAAATGATGAGGGTTCAGTGAGGCCATCCTGGAAAAGTGGTTAGATAGCATGACGCCTGTCTTATAGGAAGGGCTAAACCAGTGGTTCTCATTTGGGGAGGATCCCCCCATTTAGCAAAGTTTGGAGACAGTTTTGGTTGTCAGAACTGGGGGAGTGGGGTGTTATTGTCATCTGAGTAGAGACCAGGGATGTTGCTCCACATTCTACAATGCACAGGACAGCCCTCGCTGTCCCCCACCCCATTCCCCAGCAAAGAAGGATCCATCTCAAAATGTCATTAGTGCAAGTTTGAGGAGCTCGAAACAAATGGCACCTTTATTGATGGTCCACTCTGAGCTTGCTTTGTCTCTGGTATTGAGATCAAGTCCCTGTGGTGTGAAGAAAAAAGTGTTGACTCGAGAATAATGGAGTGGGGGTCAAGTTTCATCATCCACCAAAAATGGGTGTGAGACTAGTCCCAGCAGGGCAGGTCACTTAATGCCAGGTTGAGGGGAGGAGATGATGCCTGTGAAGGCTGTTGCAGCCCTCAGTCAATGGGAGAAGATGGAGGCCCAGGATGCAAGTCCAGACTGAGACTTCTGTTTGAGGAAAGGGAAATGTCAGTACCTGGGTTGGGATGGTGTAAGAAATGTGTAGAGGCCAAGTACCTCTCCTTGAGTGGGAGTAGCAGTAGTTGTCACTGCCTTTATTCATTGTTGTTGGAGCACCCTATAGAAGCCAGGCCAGGCCAGGTTAGGTGCAGGGGATACATCGTTGCTTAGTTGTTACGGATGCTGCTCTGTGGCTTGGACCCACCTGACCCTGAACCAGCTCTATTGTTTGCTGCCAGGATGACCAAGGGTAGGGGCCTCACCTTCTCGAAGATGTTTCCTCATCTATAAAATGAGGATGGTTATAACCTTCATCTTAGGGTAACTGTGAATGTGAAAGGAGATGATGATACATTCAAAGCACTTGGCACAGGGCTTAGCATACAGTAAGTGCTCAGTAAAGGGAGGTGTTGCTGCCTGCATGGTCACTGCCAGGGGAGGGTGAGGTTTTAGCATGGAGAGTGAGGACAGAGTCCATCCCCACGGATGTGGGGGTTCTTCTCACTCCGTGGGAAAGCAGCCCGGGTGCCCAGGATTGCCTGGGCATCATGGGCCCAGGACAGGCGCTGAGTCGCGTGTGCTCCTCTCTGATTGCTGCGCAGGTCGGCCGGCTGGCGGAGCTGGGCGCGGCGTCGGGACGGGCCACCGGGCCGGGCTAGGAAGGTGTAGTGGGCCTCAGCGCCGCCAAGGGCGGGCCCGGCTCCTGTAACCGTTGCAGTCTTCTGTCCCTTCACCCAGGTGGGCAAGCGCAGAGGCGGGAACAAACTAGCCCTCAAGACGGGAATAGTAGCCAAGAAGCAGAAGACGGAGGATGAGGTGAGCAGGTTGTGTGTGGGGGGCTGCCCAAGTGGCCTTTCTTTTCCAGCCTCAGCACCTGGCTAATGAGCCCTGTCCCTCCCTGTCTAGCCTCCGGGCCTTGGATGTGGGTACTGGGTGGGGGAGGAGGGCTTTCAACAAGGACTCCAGATAACTTGACTCTGAATATCTTTACCTCAAACCTACGACCTCTGGGATGACACTGGGGGTGGGTCAGCTGTCTCAGGACAGTCCTGATCCCAGTTCCTGGCCTCCCTGGCATCCCCTTCCCAACCTCCTGTGCCCCCCCCCCCACCCCACAGGTATTAACAAGTAAAGGTGATGCATGGGCAAAGTACATGGCAGAGGTGAAAAAGTACAAAGCCCACCAGTGCGGCGACGATGATAAAACTCGGCCCCTGGTGAAATGACTCCCTCCCCCCACCTGCCCACGGCCTGGGACTCTGCGATGTACATAACTATTTAATGCGGCGGCAGCGGTGGCAGCGGCGGCAACCTTCCCCCCAAGGACTTACACACAGAAGGAAACTGAGATGCTTCCCGCAGCCGCCGGCGATCCTCCAGGACTCTTTTTTACCTTGAGCACTTGCCTCCTGAGACTTCATAGAACAGTGGTTTACTGTCCCCTCTTCCCCTCCCATTTCCTCGCTCTCTCTGTCTTTCTCATCTCACCCTCCCCTTTCCTCTCCTTAGCCATCACTTCTGGAAAGTAAAGAACTTGATTTAGTGCCGGAGCTGAGTGCTTGGTTTGCCTTCTTTGCTCTCTCCAACCTAAACCCTTCCCCTTCAGCTCGTACCGCCCCACCAAAGCCTGGGTCTGGCCTGGTGACTGGGGGTTTGGCGAGGATGGGGGCGTGCTCTATCCAGTAAGCCTGGATTCTTCCCCAGGACCCATTTCCTTCCCACCCTGACTGCACCACCGTTGTTGCTCCTTATGTTCTGGGTCTCTTCATAGTCCCATTTGGCTGGGCTAAAGCTGTCATTCAGCAGACACTGAGTACCTACTGTGTGCCCTGGCTGTGCTGGGCCGTGGGGCCACAGCAGTGAACAGAACAGACTACATGTGCTCCCTGCCCTTGTGAAAGGAAACAGACAAAAAAGAGAAGCCATTTTGGGAGGTGCCTGTGAAGAAGTGCTGGGTAGAAGCTGGGGGAGTGGGTATATTTTTGTTGACATCTGATCTGAGACCTGAGGGAGGTGAGGAAGCGAGTCCCTAGGTAGAGGGAGCAGCCAGTGTAAAGACAAGTAGGAGAGTGCCTGGCCCTTATGGGGAGTTTTCAGGAGGCCCATATGACAAGCCCTGTGAGTGAGGAGGGTAGGTGTATTAACATACATAGCCTGTGTGTTAGGGTGGGAATGTGGGACTTCATTTTGAGTGAGAAGCATTTGCGGGGGGAGGGGATTGCACCAAGATCAATACAGTGTGTTTTATATCCTAACAGGATCTCCCTGGCTGAAGGGGGGCTGGGGTAGAACCTGGGAGATGAAGGCCAGGCCATGATCAGGGGAGCAGCGGTGGTGGGGTGTTGGCAGTTCAGGAGGTGAGGAAGGCTAGGATCTGGATTCCAGTGAGGCTCCTCTGTCTTGCCCGCTACTTGCAGTCCTTCCAGGGAGGCTGGGGTTGGCCCCACGCTGGCTGTGTATGTGATCAGGAGAAGGAGCTCACTAGGGCTTGTTTGTCCCACTTACAATCATGACTGTTGACCAGTCGGGACTGGGTGTCCTAAAGAAAGTCGGACTCCCCTAGTGACCCTCTAATGCTCTTTGTGCTTCTGTGCCTTCCTGGCCCCTTTGTTCATTCTGGTAGAGCTGTAATGTTTTAAGATGCCCTTGCCTCCCAACTCCTTCTCAAACCTAATAGACTTGAAGCAATATCTGGGCCCTCCAGACATGAATGCTGAGTAGCTCAGCACTCCAGCAGGGAAGCCATCCCAGGGCCAGGTTCCTGTCCCCTTTCAGTCGGGAGGACCACAGCTTATAGGATCATGGTGGTCACTGGGACAAGTGGAGGCAACAGGAGGAAGGGCAGACAGCTGTGGTTTTGGGAGAGGGCTGATGTGGCACCCGCCTGGCCTTAGACTCTGTCTAGCTTGTGGAGGTTGGGGTGGGGCGTTTCAAATACTGAGTACCAGAACAGACTAAACTCCCTGTCCTAGTGGAGCTAACACTCTAGTTGGGGGAAACAGACAAGAAGCAAAGTATAGGACACATCAGAGATAGTTAAACATTTTGGAGGAAAAGTATGGAAGGAGGACCGTGATGAGAGTGGGAGAGCTGGCAATTTTAAATTGGTCAGGGATGGCCTCCCTGAAACACTATTTGTCCCAAGTTCTGAAGGAAGTGGGACTGGCAGTGAAGATGGTCCTTGGAAGTGTTCCAGGCCGAAGGAACGGCAGGTGCAAAGACCCCAAGCTGAAACCATGCCTGCCTTGAAGAAGAGGGAGCAAGTAGGTTTTGGAACAGGAGACATGTCCCCTTTCACTTCCTGCCTATACACAGTAAGGCTTGTCTGGTTTATTTTCCACGTCGGCTCAAAGAGCTCTCTTTCCTACTTTGGGGCTGCTGAGCTGGCCCAGATGTGATGTTAGCCTTGAGGATGTAGCATTGGGGGGAGGGGACATAGGAAGCCAATGGAACCACCTCTATCTCCTCCTCACTCAAAGCCACCAGCAGCTGCTGGATCTTAAAAAAGAAACACAAGTGGGAGAAGTAGGTCGACTCTGCAGCAGCTCAGCCTCTATTCTGGAGCGTCAGGAGGCAGAAGGAGCTGATGGAGTCCTGGCATCTCCATCCACAGTGCTCACCAGCCCTGACCTGGGGAAAGTATGAAGGGGGAGGAAAATCAAATTTCAGGTTTTGGTGAGTCACATAGCCCTGGCTTCAAACTATTCTGGCGCCTGTTTGCTGTGTGATCTTGGGTAAGTCAGCCTTTCTTTGGTTAAGGTTCTTCATCTGTAAAATAGGGGTAACATGCAGAAGCATCTCTAGAGACAAGCACTGTCTGAACGTTAGGGAATCAATGTTCATTCATACAGTCTATGTTAACCCTGACATTAAAAAAAAAAATGTATTGGGGAATAAATATTGGAGAACAGTGTGTTTCTCCAGGGCCCATAAGCTCCATGTTATTGTCCTTCAGTCTAGCTGTGGAGGGCGCAGCTCAACTCCAAGTCCAGTTGTCATTTTCAATCTTTAGTTGCAGGGGCGCAGCCCACCATCCCATGCGGGAATTGAACCCACAACCTGTTCAGAGCTCCTGCTCTAACCAACTGAGCCATCTGGCCGCCCCAGCCCCCAGCCCAGATATTTCAAACAGCTGTCTTTGCTTCTCTGGGTGAAGCAACTGCCTTGTGTTTGGTGGTCATATTTGAGAAATCCTGACCTTTACACGCAGGTGCAGTATGATGAGATGCTCAGGCAGGGAGGCTGTTGTAAAGTGAGAGGCGTTTGTCTCCCATCTCAGATTCAAGGTTGGGGAATCAGCTCCTTGCGTTTCTTGCCCTAAACGCTTCTAGTTGAAATAAGTTTGCTGTGCACAGGGCTGTTGTGAGAATTACGTTTGGAAACCCTCTGACAGACAGTAGGTGCTTGAGGAATGTGTGTGGGCGGGGGGCAGGGGGACGAGAGTCCCAATTCAGTATTCAAATCCACCAACTGGGGAGAGGAAGAAAGACTTCCGTGGTCACACGAGGCCCAATACTGTGGATCACACAGGCAGCAGGGGCCACTTTATTCTGCCCGGACTCCTCTCACCCTTGAGGTTTGTGCAGGGCTGCTGGAAACCGGACGTCTTAAAAGGGAGGGAATGAGCACTAACATTCTCTCCTGCGTCTCTAACTCGCTTCCCACATGACCCTTATCTGGGGCAACCACCAACCCTGAATAGAAAACTCCTACCGTTCGTACCCTTTCCCCGAATCCTCCAAACCTAGTTCCAGCCGCTCAGCCTCACTCTTCCTTCTGCTCAACGCCCACATCCAGGGCTCTCTAGATCCCCGAGTTTTGAGTCTCAGCCAGAGCCCGTAAGCGGGCGCCTGGCAGGACGGAATTTGTAGTTCCAGGCAAGCTCCTGAGCCAGGGAAGGCCAATGCGCATGCGTAGGCGCCGGCTTTTCGCACGTGTCCTCCAAGTCTGGTTTCTGTCTAGCCCAGCCTGCTGAGGTGAGAATTCAGCCCGACTGTCGGACGGAGTTAGGCACCAGCTGACCTTTCCGAAGCCAGTACTGGTTAAGAGAGGTCTTAGGTCCTATTTTTCATGAGTGAATGGAGCCGGAACTGACTTTGCCAATGGGAAATGGGCTGAGAAGCCTGTTCACCTCCTCCAGGCTGGGGCAAAAATTGACTTCGTGCCTCTCCCGAGGCCAAAAAGTCTCGGGACAGGGCTGGGTTGTCCTTTGGGATCAGAGACCTAGTTAATTAAGTAAATTTAGTAAATATTGATTTAGGGAAGGGCTGAATACGTGTACAGTGAAAGTTCGGCCTTGAGCCTCGGGGGCTAGGCACTGCGTTATAAGAGAACAAATTTTGGTGATGCTTAACTTAGATTATCTCTAACCAAGCAAACTATAAATATTCTTATACTCATTTGACAAGATGGGAAACTAAGGCTCCGAATGGCAGGAGGTCACCCACCTTGTTATCAGTAGGGTTAGGAACAGAACCGGGTGCTTCTGGGTCTCCATCTCCTTCCTGCTCTTAAAAGAAAAGAGGGCCATACTTTGTCCTCCAACGGCACAAGGATCACGAAAATGTGTTTTTCATGACCCTGCTCTTGCTTGAATTTCCTGGGCTGTTCCACTTCATTCAACTTCAGGTGGGGAAAGGGATTAGGCTTTTTGTTCCAGCGTTTATTTTATTAGTTCATTTCATTTAAAATTTTATATCCTTGTGTTTTTTTCATATCTTATTAAAAATCGTCAAACAGTACTGGAAAATAAATAACGTAAAATGTGGCAGAGGCTTCTGTAGGAACCCAGCCCGTCTTAGGCACTCCCTTTGTCTGGTTTTCCTTTGTCTCTGGGGTATAAATCCACCCCAAGCTGTCCCCTTCCACTCCTTCTTTGCGCACACAGACTGTGCTCCCAAATACCCTCTGGATGGGGACAGGGAGAGACAGTTCAATTCTTAGAGGAGGGGGTGACAAAGATACAGCTGACTCTAGCCGAGAGGTTCCCGGGTCCACGACACCCCGAAAGTGCCCACGCGCCACCAAACTCAGTTTCCAGCAAAGAGCTGCTGTCAGGCCGGCTTGAGAGACGCTGAGAGAAACGAGACTCTGGGAGGACCGGCGGGCCAGAGAGGCCAAGAGAGCCGTCAACTCCTCGGTCACGTGACCCGGTCTCGGCGGGGACTGGGTCTCTCCGGTGCCAGGCCACGTGTGACAACCGCTCCTTCCGATTGGCTGGGCTGTATCAGTTTGAACGGCATACGGAAGCCGCCTTAGCTCATCCACGGCCGCGTTTTTTTAATTCCCTCTCTTTGGCTCCCTCCTTCCGCGCGAGTCTCAGGAGAAGCCGCAGCGCAAGGCGCCGCTGCTCCGGCCCGGGCCGGGTAAGTGGGCCTCATCCGGAGCTAGACCGTCTCGGCACCGGCTTGTTTCGACCGCCGCCAGGGTCCGGACCTATGCCGCACGCGGCCCGGGCAGCCGGGCCACGCCTGACCGGGAAAGGCCGAGAACCCTGTTGGGCCTGATTCTCGAGGCAGAAAGAACGGGCCGGGGGGGAGGGGGAAACCGAGCCGGGTTTAGGGGGTGGGGCCTCGAAGTCGGGCTAGGTCCCGGTGCCGCGAGAATCGGGTCAGTGGGGCGCCTGGGGTCGGGCTCCAGGGGATCTGATTGGGGGACGTCGTGAGGATCGGGTATGTGTTTTGGGGGTGTTGTTTCGGCGGGGCTTGGTTGGGTCTGATTGGGGAGGCCGCATTGAAAAGTTGGGGGGGCTTGTTGGACTCTGATAGGGAGGGAGTCAGACTTCCGCCTGGAAGGTTTTGCTGGGTCTGACTGCGAGGCCTCTCTGGGATCCGTTGGGGGGAATGCTCCGCAGGGTGTTCGGCCAGGCCTAATTGGGGGAAGCCGCAGGGATGCGACGAAGGGAGTTTCCGGCTCGAGATGGTGGGGGGCTTGGTGGAACTTGATTGGAGAAAGCAGCAGAGATCCGTCAGCAGGAGTTATTGCCGACCGGGGCAGGGGGCGGGAATGGGGGAAGGCTTGCCCAGACCTGATTTAGGAAAGGGACAAGGACCCGTCCAGGGGGCTTCTATCGCGGGGTGGGCGGGCTTGGCAGGCTCTTTCGGAGAGACAACGCGAAGCTATCTGGGGATTGCTTCGTACCTGAGTAAGGGGAATCGCTGTACGGGGTCTAGCTAGGTCAGAAAGGGGGGCGTCTGGCATCCGGCTGAGCTTGGAAGGACGGATAAGGGGAGACGGCAGGGATCAGGACGATCGGAGCGCCTTGGGACGGTGCACCTGGGGAGGATCAGGGACCAGACCGGGCAGAGGAGGCGTCTGAGATCTGGTGGAGTTTGCGGGCTGGATTTCGGGAGCAGAAGGGGTATCTTTCGTGACCGTGCCTGCAACGGGGAGACCAAGGCGGCCGAGGCGCTATCATGGGCTGGGGCAGGGCCCCTGGATGGAGAAGTGGCTGGGCCCTCGCCTAGTGGCTGCGAGGGAAATAAAAGCCTTAGGACCCGCAGCCAGGGGAGGCGGCAGGGGCAGCCCTGGGACGATGGCTGCGTGTCAGGCCTGATGAGGACCCACTGGGGGAGGCGGCAGGGGCAGCCCTGGGACGATGGCTGCGTGTCAGGCCTGATGAGGACCCACTGGGCCCTGCCACCGCCTCCCATGGCCCGGTTCCACCCCACCCCCCCGCCCGTACTACCAAGCCCACGACTGCGCGGCGGTGGATGTCTCAGTTGGCAGGGACCCCGCACTTGGGCTGGCGTGGCTCGGCCTCCTCCACCTGTCTGCGGAGGGCGCTCCTGTGGTGCTGCCGCCGCTGCCACCTCCCCGGGGGCTCAGCCTGCGTCTCACACGGAGCTCCGTCTCACACGGAGCTCCGCGGACCCAGCGCTGACCCAGGCCCCTCCCCTCACAGCTTGCCTTGCGCCATGGACTGGCAGCCAGACGAGCAGGGCCTGCAGCAGGTCCTACAGCTGCTCAAAGACTCGCAGTCGCCCAACACAGCCACACAGCGTATCGTGCAGGATGTATCCTTCCTTCCTTCCGGGCCTGCAGGCCGGAGAGAACGGGGACCACCCCCTAATCCCCAGACTCTTTCTGCAGTGCCTAGGAGCTGGCCTTGGCAGAGAATTAAGGATTAGAATTTAGGGTCCCAGTCCCTGGGGAAACGCGGCTCTATTGGGGGGGCACCTCTAGTTGGCACTCAGCTTTTGTTTAGGTTCATGGTTAAAATTTTTGTTTCAATTGGTTGTTTAGAATACTATAAGTTAAACTTTTAAAATATTTAAACCACTGGCAAGTTTCACAGGAAAATTCGTATTCCCCTTTTTTTAAAAAAAGCTGGCAACATTAGACTGTTAGCAGAGCTGAGAAGCAGCTGCCACCTTCAGACAGAGCCAGGTAGCCAACCCTTTCCTGCTCTGGCCAGGTCTTCAGGAGTGGTGGGGAGCTCAGGTATGCTCCCCCACCCTCTGGGTGAATTTGATGTGCCTGAAATGCTGCCTTCTTCTGGGCATGGGGGTTGATAGGTGTGCTCCCAGGAACTGGCTGCTTGGTCCCAGTGGTCAGAGATACTGTCAGCTACATGGTAGTAAGGGGGTCCCCCCCGGGGAAGCCCTTGTCTCCCAAGTCCCTTAACAACCTGACAGAAACTCAAACAACTGAACCAGTTCCCTGACTTCAACAACTACTTGATCTTCGTCCTGACCAGACTCAAGTCAGAAGGTACGTGGCCCTCGGTGCCCCTCCACAGGCCAGACCCCACTTCCTCCTCTGGTCCTCTGAGCCTCAGTCCTCTTCCCCCAGATGAGCCGACTCGCTCTCTCAGTGGTCTCATCCTCAAGAACAATGTGAAGGCGCATTACCAGAGCTTTCCTCCGCCGGTGGCTGACTTCATCAAACAGGAGTGTCTCAACAACATTGGCGATGCCTCCTCGCTCATCCGAGCCACCATAGGTGAGGCGGCCGGCTGTAGTTGGCCTGGGATAATGCCCTGAGCACTCACTTGGCCAAGAATGGTCTCAGCATGTTAAGGGTATGGAATCACTGGGGATGGTACGACTGTTACTACTGCCATTTTGCAGATGAGGAAACTGAAGCACAGTGAGGTTAAGGGACTTGCCTGGTAAGTGGCAGAGCTCAGAAGTGACCAGTGCAGGTCCATGCTCTGAGCCACACTCCCTCCTGAAACAGCCTTTCTTTTTTTTTTTTTTTTTTTAAGATTTTATTGGGGAAGGGGAACAGGACTTTATTGGGGAACAATGGTCAAATTGTTGTCCTTTCAATCTTAGTTGTGGAGGGTTCTGTTCGGCTTCAAGTTGTTGTTCTTTCAGTCTTAGTTGTGGAGGGCGCAGCTCAGCTCCAGGTCCAGTTGCCGTTGCTAGTTGCAGGGGGTACAGCCCACCATCCCTTGCGGGAGTTGAACCGGCAACCTTGTGGTTGAGAGGACATGCTCCAACCAACTGAGCCATCCGGGAGCTCAGCGGCAGCTCAGCTCAAGGTGCCGTGTTCAATCTTAGTTGCAGGGGGCAGAGCCCACCATCCCTTGTGGGACTCGAGGGATTGAACTGGCAACCTTGTGGTTGAGAGCCCACTGGCCCATGTGGGAATCGAACCGGCAGCCTTTGGAGTTAGGAGCACGGAGCTCTAACCGCCTGAGCCACCGGCCCGGCCCGAAACAGCCTTTCTTGCTTCTGAGGCAGTTACTTAATGTCTGCAATTTTGTGTTAGGTCCTGAGGGTGTAGCAGATTAAAATCAGAGCTCCCTACCCTTGTGGAGTTTGGTGTCATTAATGATTTAGCTGAACTCAATCAAACCAATAATGATTTAGCTGAAACGTGAGTTAGCTTTGCCTTGGTGTCTTCCTGACTCCTGGAAGGCTGCCTGAAGGAGTTAACAGAATGATGACCAAGAATTTTCCAGCAGTGTTATCTTAAGTCTTTTCACTACTGTTTAATACCAACCTTACTATTTGTTACCGACTTATTTCCCCACCCCCAGCTTTATTGAGATATAATTGACATATAATGACTTATATGTCTTCAAATCTATGTCAACTTTTAAAACTTGCTTTAAAAAGGTTTTTGTATGTAACTGTTTTAAATGAAAAGACAGATATGCTTGCCCTAAAGGGAAGGCAGTCTTAAAATGCAGTAAATACAGAAAAATGGTATTCAATTTGAGATAGCTGCTGGGGCATGCCAGAAGGGCTGATCTTTGGGCCTGCTTCCTCTGTGAAAGTGACCCTTAGCTCTGCCAATACCCCTTCTGAGGCCAGCAGAAGGATCTGGTCTTACCAAGCTCATCCAGGTGTCAGGTTCTGCCCTGAGTACTTGAGTTAAGTCACCGAAGTTTCCCAGTAGCCCTAGGAAGTCATTGGTCTTTGTCCCCATTGAAGCACAGAGAGGTTAAGTGATGCAGCCAACATCACACAGATAGGGATGGGACTGGGACTGTCCTCAGTCTACCGCAGGGAGCACTTTTCCTAGCAGACGTGTGACCGGGGTCATCTAGAGTGTTGGCAGGGCAGCTTCTCCCCCTGGGAAACACTGCCACCTCCTGGCTTTAAATACCATCTCTGCGCACGGACGTCACCCACATTCAGCTTCACTGCCCTCACGCTTCAGATGCCTGCTGCAGGTGGTACTTGCGTTTTGGGTTTCTAGGAAGTAGTACACGTCCTCCCTGAGGCCACTGCACCCTGCAGGACCTGTCCCTTGCACCCTCCCAGCCCTTACCTTACCCCACTGAGCCCCATGGGCTCCTCCCTCGTCTGTAAGCTCTCTAGGCTTGCTCCGGCCCCCAGGCTTTTGCACTTGTCATTCCCTCTGCCTTGGATGCTTTTTCTCTAGGGACCTAGATGGCTTCTCCCTCACCTCCTTCAGGTCGTTGTTCTGATATCAAGATGTCACCTGGGGGAAGCTCTGGACACCCAATTTTAAATTGATACCCTCACCATCAGTCCTTGTTAGCCGTCTTCTCTGCTTTATTTCTCCCCTTAGCTCTTGGTGTCTAGCCTCCCAGTTCCTATGTGGGTTTATCTTGACTTCGCAGCCTCCTTCATTAGACAACTTCTAAGGGTAGGGACTTTGTGTTTAGTTTTGCACTGTACCCCAGGGCCTGGAACAGAGCTGACTTACAGTAAGGCTCAGAGAATCTCAAAAGGGGTGTGTAGGGCTCTTGGGGGAGAGAGTCTGGAGAGTGGCGGGGAGGGCTGCCTGCACCCAGTGGTGGGCAGGCCTGTCTGCACCCAGCCTGAGGCAGCGTCCTTTCCCGGCCGCCCAGGCATTCTCATCACCACCATCGCTTCCAAGGGTGAGCTGCAGATGTGGCCTGAGCTGCTGCCCCAGCTGTGCAACCTGCTCAACTCAGAGGATTACAACACCTGTGAGGTAGGCAGCAAGCCATGGTCCGCCCGGGCAGGAGCTGGGGCTGGACCGGGACCCGTGGCCATGTGTGCTCCTCCCTGTTTAGGGAGCCTTTGGAGCCCTGCAGAAAATCTGCGAAGACTCATCCGAGCTCCTGGACAGTGATGCCCTCAACAGGCCCCTCAACATCATGATCCCCAAGTTCTTGCAGTTCTTCAAGCACTGCAGCCCCAAGATCCGGTGGGTGCAGCTCCCCAGGCGTCTGCAGGGGGCCTGGGGTGGGCGGGGTGGGGGTGACCCACGTACCCGCTCCCTGCCAGGTCCCATGCCATTGCCTGCGTGAACCAGTTCATCATGGACCGGGCCCAGGCGCTGATGGACAATATTGACACCTTCATCGAGGTGGGTCGCCAGGCTGGGGGTGAGCAGGGCGAGGGCTGGGCATCCCCGCTGTGGCTGAGCCCGCCCTCCCTGCAGCATCTGTTTGCGCTGGCTGTGGACGATGATCCTGAGGTGCGGAAGAACGTGTGCCGTGCCCTGGTGATGCTGCTGGAAGTGCGAATTGACAGGCTCATCCCCCACATGCACAGCATCATTCAGGTGTGCACACCGAGGCCAGCTGGGGCTGCAGGGTGGGGGCACAGGGGAGCTCCCGCGAGCCGGATAGGGCCTTACCTTCCTCCCATTCCTCCCCAGTACATGCTGCAGAGGACCCAGGACCACGATGAGAATGTGGCCCTCGAGGCCTGTGAATTCTGGCTGACGCTGGCCGAGCAGCCCATCTGTAAGGAAGTCCTGGCCTCCCACCTGGTCCAGTGAGTACCCCTCCTGCCTGCTGCCCCTCACACCCCACGCTCCACCTCTTCTATCTCAGTTTACTTTCTGTACCTGCAGACATTTATTTTGCAAGTGCTATGAATGTAACTTGAATGCCTTAAAAATTAGATAAGTTAAGGTGGAAAAAATGAGAAGTCAACAAAGGCTTCAGGCATCGTTGGATCCAGGTGCTCAAAGGATGTGAAAGGTATCTGTCTAGCCTCAGATCTAATTCCTCTACTTTGGCTTCGTTCTCAGGCATGACCTTCCCTCATGGCCATGCTGTGGTCAACAGCTTTACAGCTTAGGAACCTCTGAGAAAAGAATTTCTCTCTTGACCAGTATTTCCAGCAAAAGTTCTAGAACCAGCTTGGATTACTCGCCTATCCCTAAGTCAGTGAAGGCTCTAATCAAAGTTTCCAATCCCAAGGTACATGGGCTCCAGCTGAGGGGGCCGGCTGTCCTGCCTGTTAGCTCCCCTAACCTGGCCCCATCCCAGGGAGGGGCCTGGTGACTAGGTCACATGTCTCTGCTTTATGGCGTCTTAGGGAATCAGGCACCGTTCCAAATATCTCAGTGTATTCAGGAGGCTGGAGTTCCCAGAGTGGCCAGGTTTGGGTCAAAAGCCTTCTTGTGGAGCCTGGAGTGGTATCAGCTCTGTCTGTGTTACAGTGGTTGAGACTACATTCCCACAAAGGGAAATGAATGGGTGCGGGGCCCTCAGAATCAGCCTGTTCCATCTAGTCTGCCCGTGATGCTCTCATTAGTACCTCTGCTTCCTTCTTGCCCAGGCTTTGAAGCCCCCAGGGGGCCCCGCCTCCCGATGAACAGCCTTATCCTCTCTCCTGACAGGTTAATCCCCATCCTGGTAAATGGGATGAAGTACTCGGAAATTGACATCATCCTGCTAAAGGTCAGCCGGGGCCCATCGCTGGGCACAGGCAGGCAGGTGAGGGCCAGGGTGTTGGGGCTGGGACGGTGGTGGTCCTTAGCGGTCTGCCTGGCCCACAGGGGGACGTGGAGGAGGATGAGGCAGTCCCTGACAGTGAGCAGGACATAAAGCCACGCTTCCACAAGTCGCGCACGGTGACGCTGCCCCATGAGGCCGAGCGGCCGGATGGCTCTGAGGATGCAGAGGATGATGATGATGATGATGCTTTGTCGGATTGGAATCTGAGTGCGTGGCCCTGGCAGGGGTTGGGTGGTGGGGGTGGTAGGTGGGGGCAGCCAACCCTGGGTTCCCCCTCGGGAGGTGATGAGAAGCCCATGATCATAAGGATTCTAATCGTATCTGACATCTGATCTGGGGGTGTGGCTGAGGAGGCCCTGCCTGATGGGCTTCCCTGAGCCTGCCTCTTGGTTTTCCTTCCTGCCCCAGGGAAGTGCTCGGCGGCTGCACTGGACGTCCTGGCCAATGTCTTCCGGGAGGAACTACTACCCCATCTCCTTCCCCTGCTCAAGGGACTCCTCTTCCACCCTGAGTGGGTGGTCAAGGAGTCGGGCATTCTGGTGCTGGGTGCCATCGCTGAGGGTGAGTGCCCCGCCGGCCTGCCTGTGCCTGACCTCTGACCCCTGTGCTGATGTGAGACGGGCTGGCCCAGGCAGGGCTGCCTGGGGGAGCAGTGCCATTCCCGAGTTCTCTCCAGAGGACTGCTCAGTCCCTCCAGACAACTTTGGGATTTCAATGTTCCCCTCAGCCTGTGGGCCTGAAAGAAACCCCAAGCCCCGAAATGCAAGCCCTCTCCTTAATTCTCACAGACAGGCAATTCTATGAGGTCATAAGCATAATTATAGCAACTGCAATAATAAGAACAGTCACTTCTGCTGTGCTAGTCCATGGCAGGCAACCCGCTTCCGTGGGTTTGCTACTACCTGCTGAAGTGGGTTTCATAGACAGATGGATGTACACCACTTCCCTAGTCACCCAGGGTGCAGCTGGGCCTCAAAGCTGCTTCCAGCTGTGGGGCTGGCCTGCCAGAATGAGTGTGCAGTGGTGGTGTTTCCTCAAATTTCACATGGTCTGCTGCTACTGCCATGGCTTTTCAGGTGCCCTTGTCCCGATGGGTTGTACAGCTGGAATGACCAGAGGGCTTTGCGAGTCTGTTACAGGCTTCACTCGTGACCGCCTCGGCATCCAGGCCTGTCCTAAAAAGTTCAGACATGGTGATGGGGCAGCCTGTTAGCTCAGTTGGTTAGAGCGCGGTGCTTGTAACACCAGGGTTGCCGGTTCGATCCCCGCATGGGCCACTGTGAGTGGTGCCCTGAACAACTGGATTGAAACAACTACTTGACTTGGAGCTGATGGGTCCTGGATAAACACACTTAAAATAAATTTTAAAAAAAACCTTTAAAAAAAAATTTTCCGACACAGCAGCAGGAGCCCTCAGCAAGAAAACGTTTCCTTATATGATAAGTGTAATACAGCTTACGTTAATACATGTGCATATATGAATAGACTACCTTAGGTGTTCTGCATATTCATGGGAAAAGACCTAGAGGAACTAGGTCCTAAAGCAGTGAAAAATAGATCACTTGTCTTGGATTATTAGCGGGTGTACCATTATCTGTGTTCTCTAAGTAAAAGACATATGCAATTGTTTTTTTAAAAAAGAAAATGAAAAATAGAGAAAGAAAAGTCATACACATCCAAGAAAAGTTTCAAAAGAAAAGTAGTTTTCATCCATTGGGGTCACTGTTACCCACAATGCCCGAGTCACTGTGCAGCCTGGTCATCTGTGAATGAATGAGTGACCATGATGGGGTGGAGCCAGTGGTGGGGAAAGGTTATCCAGATGCTGCTTCCCCTCCTGACCCTACCTTCCACTGGCTCTGACTGAGCCAGTTATTTAACTTGAGTCTCAGTTTCCCCATCTGTCAGATGCCATTGATTCTCTTCCCTAGAGGTGGGAGTGGCCAGGCTCAGCTGGGCTCAGGCTTCCTCCTGTGTCGTCTTTGCAGGCTGCATGCAGGGCATGGTGCCCTACCTGCCCGAGCTAATCCCACACCTTATCCAGTGCCTGTCGGACAAAAAGGCCCTGGTCCGCTCCATTGCCTGCTGGACGCTGAGCCGCTATGCCCACTGGGTAGTTAGCCAGCCACCTGACATGCACCTCAAGCCTCTGATGACGGAACTGCTCAAGCGCATCCTGGATGGCAACAAGAGGGTGCAGGAGGCAGCCTGCAGGTGACCCCTGACCCCTGGTCCCACAGTCCCCACCTTTGAGCCACTGGCACATGCCCTCTGGGAAGTGATGATACACATTGCCCCTGACATCCCGCTGATTTCTAACGTGTTCGTACTGGCTGATCCCAACTACCCGCTCCTGTCTCCACTTGCCTGTGGCCCTGCCCCGCCAGTAGACCCCCACTGAGCCCTTCCCCGCTTCCAGTGCCTTCGCCACCCTGGAGGAGGAGGCCTGCACGGAGCTGGTACCCTACCTCAGCTATATCCTGGACACCCTCGTCTTCGCCTTTGGCAAGTACCAGCACAAGAACCTGCTCATCCTCTATGATGCCATCGGCACCCTGGCCGACTCTGTGGGCCACCACCTCAACCAGCCGGTGAGACCCCACAGCGGCTCTCTCCTTCTGATCCTGTGCCTCTCGGCATCTGGTGATCTGGCGGTGACCCTGTGTCGCACGCCAGGGACATGGCCATGACCTCAACAGGCAGACAGACCTGGCCCCAGTTTAGTGGGGGAGACAGACAGTTCTGAGACAGTGTGGTAAGTGCTGTGCTGGGGGAGTTCAGGGGCCTATGGGAACCAGTAGGTGCTGACCCAGGTTCTGAGGGGGCAGGGGTGGGTAGAACGGAGCTTGGGACAGATGAGAAGGGCCTAGAGGTCTGGCTGGATGGTGAGGCCTTGCAGGACCCCGAGCCACAGCAAGGAGCCCAGGCCTCACTGCTCAGGCAGTGGGTACCTCTGAGTCACAGGGAGCCCTGCTGGTTCCCAGGCTGCCACCCCTGCCCAGGGAGCTCCAACTTCCTGCTCCTCCTCCAGGAATATATCCAGAAGCTGATGCCTCCGCTCATCCAGAAGTGGAACGAGCTCAAGGATGAAGACAAGGACCTGTTCCCTCTTTTGGAGGTGGGTGACCTCCAGACTCCCTCCTGCAGCCCCGCCCCACCCCTCCTAAGCTGACCTCTCCTGCCTTCCTCCTGCTAGTGTCTGTCTTCAGTGGCTACTGCCCTCCAGAGTGGCTTCCTGCCCTACTGTGAGCCTGTGTACCAGCGCTGCGTCACCCTAGTGCAGAAGACACTGGCCCAGGCTATGGTGAGCTCCCACCCGCCACCACTCCTCTGCTGCTGCCCTAGCCGTCGCCTGCCCCCCTCACCCGCCCACCCTCGTCCGTGCCCAGATGTACACCCAGCACCCCGAGCAGTATGAGGCCCCTGACAAGGACTTCATGATCGTGGCGCTGGACCTGCTCAGCGGCCTGGCTGAGGGCCTGGGCGGCCACGTGGAGCAGCTGGTGGCCCGCAGCAACATCATGACACTGCTCTTCCAGTGCATGCAGGTGGGTGAGTGCCCCCCAGTGGCCTAAGGCTCACTGTGACGACACCCAGCAGCCTGTGTAGGCCACCTTGGGGGCTGGGGTGGGGGGCTCAGGGCCCGGTGGTAACCCAAGGACATCAGGGAAAGGGGGCCCATAGAAAGACACTTGTAATTATTTTTAAAAGGGATTCAAATAAGACATGAGTAAAAGCTCATTTTTCAGGCCAACAATGTAGAAAAAGTAGAAAAGAGGAAATGTGAAAGCACAGGTCCATCCAACATCACCCCCAACCCATATATCAGGATGGGCAGCAGTTACATGTGCCCCCCTCTGTGGCAGTGCCCGGAGCGAGGCACTCATTCATGTGCTCCCCAAGTCCTAATGTACAGAGGGGGTCCACATCCTCCGTGCTGGCAAGTAGAAGGGTCAGGCTGTGCTCTGGGGACTGCTCCCCTAGCTGCCCTGCACTGAGGGATTGATTGGGACCCTGGCTGGTTGGTGGGAGGGGAGCCTGCCAAGCTGACGCCACCCTGACCCTCCAGGACTCCATGCCCGAGGTCCGGCAGAGCTCCTTCGCCCTCCTGGGAGACCTCACCAAAGCCTGCTTCATCCATGTCAAGCCCTGTATCGGTATGACACCCGTTTCATCCTTACCCCATGACCCCAGCCCTGGCCTCAAGTGATGGAGCAATGACCAGGGAGTACTGTGACCGAATTGGGATGTATTCGTACTGTCTGATGGGGCCTGCCCGGCCAGATCTTGGAGCTCACCCTGGCAGGCCCTCCCGCTCAGCACTCCTCTTTCTCCCCACCAGCTGAATTCATGCCCATACTGGGCACCAACCTGAACCCTGAGTTCATCTCTGTTTGCAACAATGCCACCTGGGCCATTGGCGAGATCTGCATGCAGATGGGTAAGTGTCCTGCAGGTGGGCAGGCTATGCCCCTCTTGTGTGTTCCCCGCCTGGGTGCAGAGCCTCGCTCTGACTGACAGGTTCCCTCAAGAGGGCGCTTGTGCTCCTCGAGGAAGGCTCCCATGGGCCAGGGGCAAGAGGATACCTCTGAGCATTGTTATCAGAGATGGGCTGAATGGCTGAAAGGCCATCTGTGGTTGGCTTCTGTAAGGCAGGATAAGAGGTCTGTTCTGATTGGGCTGTTGAGCAATTTCCCCCATCACCTCCACAGCAAGGCTGGCTGGTGTGGCCTCACCCTGCTGTCCAGCAGTGACTCCAGGGAAGCTTCTGGTATTTGGAGAATGTGGGTCTGTCTCGGGTTGGCCATGGGTCCTGGGCTGGGGACCATCTGGAGAAGGTTTTTCACTCCCTCACCAGTTATGGTCAGCCAGTGTCTAGATGCAACTGGGGCTGTCAGCGAGGGTGGTGTGGGCTGTGTGGGGCTCTGACTGGCTGGTCCCTCAGGGGCAGAGATGCAGCCCTACGTGCAGATGGTCCTCAACAACCTGGTAGAGATCATTAACCGGCCCAACACACCCAAGACGCTGCTGGAGAACACAGGTGGGCATCACATCTGGGCCTGTGCCGCTCTCCTGCCTGGCTCCTGGAGGTGGGCTTCCTGGCTGGGAGGGTAGTTGAGAAAAGGCCCTGGGAAAGAACTAGGGAAGGTGTCTGGAAGGGGTTCTGGGAGGAGAAGCAAGAAAGATGCTGGCCTCAGGGGAGACCCAGGCTGAGTCAAGATCCAGGGTCAAGCTCTGGGCCAAGGCTGGCGGGAGCTATTCCCTTGGGGCCCATGGGGCGGGGCTGGTGCCTCATGCCAGAGGCCTTGCCACGTACCGTCCCGGGGCCGCTCGGGGTTGCAGGTCGCCTGACGAGTCCCTCTGCCATTCCAGCCATCACCATCGGCCGCCTGGGCTACGTGTGCCCACAGGAGGTGGCACCCATGCTGCAGCAGTTCATCCGGCCTTGGTGTGTGCTCACCTGTGTGGGGCCTGCCGTACGGTGGGCTGGGCAGTGGGGTGGGTGGGACAGGCCCCACCCATCCCTCACCTGTGCCCACCCAGCCCTGCCCATCCATAGATGCACGTCGCAGCCCCTCTGCTCACTGGTCCCCTGCTTCCTCCACACCTCATAGACACACGGCCCACCCCAGCCCTGCTGTCCCCCATGGATGCCCTTCTGCCCCAGTCCTGCCTGCTGACTCCCCAGTGCTCACCTTCCCCACAGGTGCACATCCCTCAGGAACATCAGGGACAACGAGGAGAAGGACTCGGCCTTCCGAGGCATCTGCATGATGATAGGCGTCAACCCTGGGGGCGTTGTGCAGGTTGGGGCGGCTGGGCTCTGAGGGAAGGCGCTGGGGCTGGGCTCGGGCGGTCCCTCACATGGGATCCGTCGTGTTTCAGGACTTTATTTTCTTCTGCGACGCTGTAGCCTCCTGGGTGAGCCCGAAGGACGACCTGAGGGACATGTTTTATAAGGTGAGGCTCCCGCTTAGCCCTGATGTAGTCCCAGGAGGCAACGGGAAAACCCTCTGGGGGAGAGGCTGAATTCATCTTGCTCTGCTCTGGGTGCCCCCTTCCTTCCACCACAGATTCTTCATGGCTTCAAAGACCAAGTTGGGGAGGAAAACTGGCAACAGTTCTCAGAGCAGTTCCCACCACTGCTCAAGGAGAGGCTGGCTGCTTTCTATGGGGTCTAGAATGTTGCGACTGCCAGGTGAGGAGGCCGCAGGCAGGGGGCTGGTGCTGTCCTAGGGGCTGAGGTGGCACAGGCTCTGACTCCCCTCTTCTCTCCCTGCAGGTTTCTGTCTGCGTCGTCTTGGAGGGGTTGCTGTGGATCGCGCTGCGTCCAGAAGTTGCCGTGCCCTGGTCGAGGGGGGTTAGGGAGGAGTGAGTGGGACCCAATCCAGATGCCTTCCCTGTCCATCTACCTGCTACGCCCGGCTTGTGTGGCCAGTCAAGTGGTGGGCAGGTTGATGGGGCCTCCACACTCATCCTACAAATGGGAGGGGGGTGGGACTTCTTGGCAGCAAGGGCCCCTTGCTCTAAGCAGGGTCACCTCAGGCAGCCCACTTGGGCCAGCCATGTGGGAGGGAGGAATCAACACAGCCGACCGAATCTGGCTTAGGGTGAGACAGGGAGAAAGCAGGTGGGGAGGGGGGGTCCCTGTAGAGACACGTACTCACACGTACACATGTGGCCACACGCATGTGCGGGCACTGCAGCCAGCCAGGCCAAGCCAGCTGCCCCACCATTTCCCTGACTGCATGGAGACAGTAGAATTAGTGAACCCCTGAGTTAACCCGTAAGGCCTTCCGTGTAACCTGCATCTAGAGTTTAAGAAGCTTCTGCCGTTTTGCCAGAATTGGCAGTGATTGGGGAGGGCTGGGTGGGTTGGGGGTGTCCACTGGGAGCCCAGGGCAGGGGCAAGAGGATGGCTACCTTGGGGCTGCCCCGTCAGCACGCATACGCTTTGGACCTGCTCCGCACACTTCCTGCCAGCTCTGTGGCAGCCTCAGCCAGTGTGTCCCCCTTTGCCCCATTCCAGCAAGAGTAGGGATCACTGGAGCAGCCAGAGGTCCCTCTTTCTTCCTATCCTGTGCTTCAGTAACTTCTGAAGACACTGTGTTGGGACCTTTTTCTGGAAGAGAGCAGGGGGTAGCCAGAGCTGCTGACACCTACCCCTGCCTCTCCATAAGCAAATCCATTTCAAGGGCAGTCTGTTTCTCTGTGCTGAGAGCCCTCTTCTCGTGTTCCAGGCCCCAAGTTTTAACCCAAGGGCTGGGGCATTTAATTGATGGTGATGGGATGAAAGCTTATGCTTTGTTAATAAGAAGGAAACTGAGGGCTTGGAGGAGGGGAAAGGTGCCTCCCCCACCCTAAGGCCCTGAGGCTGCCTGTTCATCAGAGCTCCCAATGGGCTCCGAGATCCCACCAGATTGGGACAGTGATTCTAGGGACCCTTCTGGGATTCTTTGGGATGTGGTCACAGTGGGAGAGTCTCCTCTAGAATGGAAGGGAGTATGGTTACTTTCTGTTTGGCCTCAAGACTGAAAATGGGCCCTGCACTCCCCTTAATGTTTTCCTTTTTCTCCTCCCCTGCTTTCTACTTTTTTTGGGGCACCTTTTGGGGTTTGGGGGGGTTTGACTGGATTCCTGCATCCTGGGGCCTGCTCCATCCATCCCACCAGGGGCCTGGACCCCACCCCCATCACAGCCCTGTGTCTTCTCTCAGACAGGGTCAGGCCCTGCCTCTATTCCAAGGGGCACTTGGTGCACATTCCATAAACTCAGCTGGTTTCCCCCACCCCAGCCCTTTGAAACTCCAGCAGGTCTCTGGAAGCCATTTGTAAAAAAAACAAATGAAAAAAGAAAAAAAAAATTAATACCATTTAATTTTCTGGTAATTCCAGTTTTTTGGAGCATCCTCTGCTGGGTCTTGGGGTATGTGGATGGACTGGCTGTCTGATGGGATTGGAAACCCCTTAACCCAGGATGGGGGTGCTCCAACCACCTTCAGGGAAGGGGGAGCCTGGTTCGTTGTCTTTTTTTTTTTTTTAAAGAAAACTATTTAATTTTTTAATTTATTTTTGGTTGATTTTTGCACAACGAAGTTGCAGCTTCTCAGTCTTCTCCCCTGCTCAGGGCTGCGGACCCTGACTGGCCTTGATCCGCAGTCCCACTCGGGCCCATGTCCCTCCTTCCCCTTCACCCTCTTCCTCCTGCGGGCTCCAGGGTCTGTCCATTTGTTACCGTGCTGTGCTGGGGATTGGCGCCGAGGTGGCGTGGGAGTCCACTTGTGTAGAACTTTGTTGAGTAAAGATCAGTTCTTGTGAAACCCTTGGTCTCCAGCTGGCCTGTATCCTTGGCTTTGGCAGTAGAGATGTGTGTGTGTGTGTGTGAGGGGAGCGGGGGGCTCAGAAACTTTAGAAATGGGGATATATAAGACTTAGGTCAGGAAATAATTGGGCAGTGGGGAAGGAAGTAAAGCACTAAGTAGGCACATTTCTTGGAACCCCAAGCCTCTGTTTTCTTCCTTGCAAATTGAGCAGGTGAATTTGAAAGATAAAGATTAAATGTGATAACATACATGTGGAGTGTATTCTCTCATACATAATTACAGCTCATTAAACGTCCTGAGTTCACTAAAGGAGCCGTTAGTGTTACAACCCAGGTTCGAGATCTCCATCTGCCTTAGACTAAACTGAGTGGCAAGAGGCAAGATCTTGCAGCACTCATCTTTGGCTTCACAACTCTGACTTCACAACTCTGGATCGCTGGGCATCTTAGGCATTTTTGTAGAAGTCTCAGCCCAGCACCAGGCCTGTGGGAGATGTAGATAACAAGTTATTGAGGCAAACGAGGCAAATTGCTCAGCCTTAGGGATGCACAAACCTCAGTATGGCCCAAGGGCCACCTGCATCAATCTGGGAAAACAACAAAAAAACCCCGACACATCCAACATTCATTAAACAAGTGTGTACATTTCAGTGAGAGGGAAGAGAAGATAAACACTGTTGTGTCCCATAGAGAAAAATATAGCGGGAAGGGGAGAGAACACGGGAAGATGTTCACAGTCTTACACTAGTGTACCAGGGAAGATATTTGAGCAAAGAGCCATGTGGCTATGAGAAGAGTCAGGTGGAAGGATCAAGTGCTGCTTAGAGATCATTTATGCAACACTGACTGGCTCAAGAAGCTTTCAGTAAGAGGTGCTGTGTTTATCAGTATGATTTTAGGTAATTCAGAGTTAACTGTTCCACCGATGGCTCTGCAGTTTTAGAGTGTATGTTTCTGGCTCTGGAAGGAGACACTTCGAATCACTAATATGCCCCAGACTGCGAACCCAGAAAAGGGGCTTTGCATTTCTAAGCTCGGTGTCACCTGTGAAAGGTACCTTCGACGGGCCTGCATTTTGCAAACCACAGTCCGCTGTCATTCTCCCTCGGCACCACCAAAGATTTTAAAAACGAAGGGGCCAGGAATTCGCGTCTCCCAGCTCTGGGCCCATGCAGCTCCAGAACGAGACCGCTGGAACGTACCCGCTTTCAGTATCAAGCCAGTTTTCACGTGTGTCGCTCACTTCCGGCCGGCGCCTAACGTCATCAGGCAGCGCCGGAAGTGCCCTCGCGCTGCCTAGGAGACAAGACGCGGGGGCCAGCCGCTGACAGGGCCGGCCTGGCCGCGCCCACTCGGTCGCCATGGAGCTGCCCCCAGGGCCGCGCGAGGATCCCTGCGCCTGGGACGATGACTCGGACCCGGAGCCGGAGCCCGACCCGGACGCGCAGGCCGAGGCTTACGTGTCCCGCGTGCTCAGTCCGCCGCAATTCGGGCTGGCGCCCCTGCGCGCCCCTCCGCTGTCCGCGCCCGCCGCGTTCTCTGGCGCCCCGGAGCCGCGGACCACGTCCAAGGGTCCGTCTGTGGAGGTCCCGGGTCTGCTGAGCCTTCCCCCAGAACTGCTGCTCGAGATCTGCGCCTACTTGGACGCGCGCCTCGTGCTCCATGTCCTGCCGCGCGTGTGCCGCGCGCTGCGCGACCTCGTGCGTGACCATGTCACCTGGAGGTTACGAGCGCAGCGCCGCGTACGCGCGCCCTATCCAGTGGTGGAAGGTGCGCGCGCCCGGGGGCCAGGGTCGCCCGCTTAGGTCAGGCGTAGGGCGGGGGAGTGGGTACCTGGGGTGCTGTTATCACAGCTCCGAGAGCAGACTTCCTGGCTGTCCTGGCTCCCGTGGAACCAGAGATAGTTACTGGTGGTGCCAAAGCCCGTGACTTCTGAGTGTACCATGAGGCAGACATTTGGGGTCCTGAGGCTGTAGAAACCTATCTGGGGGTTGGGGTCCCTGAACTCAGGATCCAATGATCCTCGGGCTTGGGGTCTGGTGGTACTTAGGCCCTGTCCTCTGGTTGGGGGTTGACACAGGGACTTGAAGTCTCAGGCTGTTAGAATCTGGTTGGGGCTTCACGGTAAGCTCAAGAATACTCAGGTTCTGGGTCTAGATGCTGAGGCAGCAACTGGTGATGCCAAAGCCGCTCACCTCTAGAGTCCTGACCTAGGTGGAGGTGAAGCAGGGATGCAGGTCCAGAGCCTGCAACCCTTGAACCCAAGCTAGAGTTTAGAGGTTGTACCAGCAATCACACATCCTTAAGCCCAGGGTCTAGCCTGGGATCTTAAGCATGGCCTGACAGTTATTCCCCCAGTGTCCCTGAGGTCATTAGTCCCTTGGGGATAAGATAGCTTTGTGACCTTGAAGTGATAGGACTCTCCCGAATAGCTTGATAAACATAGATGCTTGGGCCCCATCCACTAAATCTCTGAACCTAGAGCTTGGGTTCTGCATCTTGACAAGGCTCCCAGGTTTACAGATACTAGTTTGAGGAACACTTCCTTGGGTCTGGTTCAGATGGCTGAGGAAGGAAGTCCTAGCTCCTGTGCCCAGTGTGAGGGTTGAGGGACTGAGGTCGGAACTCAGCCGGAGTTGAGGAAGGTCCGTCATGTCCTGAGGCTGCCATCCTCCAGACTTGGGTTGCGGGATGAGGTCTGGGAAGGCGGTCCTGAGGCTCTAGTTCCCCCATTTCTGGAAACTGGGGTGAGGAGTAGTTCTAGACCTGTTTGGAAGGTATGTAGGCTGGTGGTCCCAAAGCTAGAGCCTGGGCCTCCTTGGGGTGGGGGGGTGGGATCCAGGTTGGGGTCTCTCCAAGTCTGGGGCTGGTTGGGCTCCCTGGAAGCCAGGGGTGGGTTTGGGCAGCTGGTGTGGATAGCAAGGTTCCTGCCCCCTGAAGACCCTGCCCGTGGTACCCCACAGAAGAAGACTTTGACTGGCCAGCAGCCTGCATTGAGCTGGAGCAGCATCTGTCACGCTGGGCAGAGGATGGGCGCTGGGCTGAGTACTTCTGCCTGGCTGATGGGCACTTTGCTTCTATTGACTCAGTGCTGCTGCTCCAGGTGAGATGGGGTTCAGTGAGGGGCCAGGCAGGGGTGGGTCAGGGTGACCTTGACATCACCACCTCACTCCCCTCCCAGGGTGGGACACTCTGTCTGTCGGGCTCCCGAGATCGCAACGTCAACCTGTGGGACCTGCGGCAGCTGGGGGTGGAGCCCAGCCGGGTTCTGGTCAAGGCCCTGGGCGCCCAGAAGAACAGCACCCACAAGGTGAGGGAATAGGAGGCATGAGGCCTGGGTAGGGTGTTGTGCTAAGGGTATGGTTTTTGGCACCAGACCTCATAGATTGCAATCTTGCTCTCCTATTGTTAGTGTGATTTGGGGTGAGATATATGACTTCTCTGGGCCTCAGTTTCTACTTTTATCCAGGGGTCAGTTAGGATGAATGAAATGAACAGGCATTAAGAACTTCATTCAGACTGGATACACAGTAGGTTCTCAATAGATGTCAGATATGCCTTGAGAGGCCCAGGGCAGGGCCGTTAGGAGGCTGCCCTTGGGGACTGGACAGCTCAGCATGATTGTCGTCTTGTGTGAAGTGACCATGGAGGGGCAAGTCAGTGAGGTGGTCTAGGCTTGTGGCCAAGAGCTTGGTTTCGGAGCCAGGCTGCTGGGGTCAAATCCCCATTTTGCTATTTCCTGGCAGTGTGACCCTGGACAAGGAAGTCAACCTCTCTGTGCCGTTTCCTCATTTGTAGAACAGGACCCCTTACAGCACTCTCCTCAGAGGGTTTGCTGAGGAATAAGTCAGTCACCAGCCAGTGCTTTGTGCATATTAGCTCCTGAGTCAGAGACTGTTTTTAATGCCCATTTTCCCAATGAGGAAACTGAGGGAGGGGACCTGATTTGTCTGGGTCATGGAGTGGAGGCCCCAATCTTAATCACGTTGTCATGTGGCCTCAAACCACTGCTGGTGCTGAGTCTCTGTGGGACTTGATTTAGGAATATTACTGGGTGAGGGGTGGGCATCTCCTGGGCTCTGCATCAGACCTACAGATCTAAGCTCTAATCTCTACACAGTGCTGACTTGCTTTGGAGTTTTTGAGTCGGGTTTCTCTCTCCTCTGACCCTCAATTTTGTTATCTGTGAAACTGGGACTGTCACGTGGGTCTGGTCCTGCAGGGTTGGGTGTGGTCACTGGCAGCGCTGGACCACCGAGTATGCTCTGGTTCCTGGGACAGCACGGTGAAGCTCTGGGACATGGCAGCTGATGGGCAGCAGTTCGGCGAGATAAAGTGTGAGGGGTCCTGGGGAGGGGGTACTGGGGGGGTTAGGGCCCTGCCTGGTCACAGCCCAGCCCCATGCTCCATGTGTCCCCAGGGGCAAGGCAGCTGTGCTGTGCCTCTCCTACCGGCCTGACATCCTGGTGACTGGCACCTATGACAAGAAGGTGACAGTCTACGATCCCAGAGGTGGGCTGGGGGCCGGAACTGGGGAGAGCAAGGCTGCCTGGGGGCTCCAGGGTCATGTGGGGGAGGGAGACACTCAGGCCCACAACCTGGCTGGGGTGAGAGTCATAGAAGCAGATGCTAACCACTCAAGAGTGGCTTATGCTGTGCTGAGGGCAACACAGGCGACGTCTGAGGTGGGGAGGGGGTAGAGGAAGCCCCACCTTCACCTGGGGTGGGATGAGGGACAGAGAGGATGCCCAGAGGTGGGGCCTCTGAACTGGAATCCCCTGGGAGGCAGACAGCCCCTGACAATCCTGGCTCCCCAACTCCCCAGCTGTAAGACACCAGTCAAGCTTGAACCTCGGTTTCACCATCTGTACAATCTGGGTAACTCCAGCCCCATACGGTTAATGGGAGATGACAATTAGTACTTTGGTGGATTAACTGTTAGTTTACATAAAACGCCTAGAACAAACACTGCTTGGCACATAAGCTTTTTCTGTTGTTTATTCATTCCAATTTTAATTGAAGGGCCAGCGTGCCTTATCTGGGCAAAGCTGAGTGGGGGTGGGGATAGAGGCGTGCGTCTCCTGGTATTGCTTGGCATTTTATGCTGGGACTTGGCTGTCCACTCTGTACTGAGAGCAGATGGGACAAGAGGGAGATGGGACACAAATTGGGGGTTGGGGGGAAGAGGCCTGGGGATGCTGGGAGGCCTAGATCCAGCTGGGGCAGAAAAAGAGAGTCAGGGTCACCTGAGGGATGGGGGATGGGGAGGGAAGCCAACTGAGGGTTTTGCCATGGAGGACAGGGATCCTCGGGTGGGTCTGAGAGGCCTCTGAGGAGCTCTGATGTCCCCCTCCTCTCGGGGCCCATCACCCATGAAGCTGGCCCAGCGCTGCTGAAGAGCCGGCGGCTGCACTCGAGCGCGGTGCTGGCGTTGCTGGCGGATGACCGGCACATCATTTCGGGCAGTGAGGACCACACACTCGTGGTGTTTGACCGCAGGGCCAACAGTGTTCTGCAGCGGCTGCAGGTGGGCCCTCCCCAGGGGCTGGAGGGGCCGGGGCTGCATGTGGCCCAGCCTGAGCTGCTCTATCCTTCGTCCCTCCCACAGCTGGACTCCTACTTACTCTGCATGTCCTACCAAGAGCCCCAGCTCTGGGCCGGCGACAACCAGGGCCTGCTGCACGTCTTCGCCAACCGGGAAGGCTGCTTCCAGCTTGTCCGGGTTGGCCAGGGCCCTTGTCCCTGCCCCACTCTCCCTGGGGTTCCTTCCTACCCCTTAACCCTTGGTGGCAGTGGGCTGCTGGCCTTGGAGAGACCCGTCTGAGTGTCACCTGTTCCTCCTGCAGACCTTTGATGTGGGCCACAGGTCTCAGATTACAGGGATCAAACACTCGCTGGGGGCCTTGTACACCACGTCCACTGACAAGACCATTCGGGTGAGGCCCTTGGACAGGCCCCGTCCCCCCCTGGCCAGGAACACACCTCTTGACTTTGCCTGTTGCCCCCTCGCCAGGTGCACGTGCCCACAGACCCACCAAGGACCATCTGCACCCGAAGCCACCACAACGTGCTAAATGGGGTAAGGCTCTGCCCTTTATGCCCTGCTGGCTGCCCGGAGCGCCCCTGAGTCCTCATGTCCCTGCCCAGATCTGTGCTGAGGGCAACCTGGTGGTAGCTGCCTCTGGGGGCCTGTCGCTGGAGGTCTGGAGGCTGCAGGCCTGAGCAGGCGGACGTGGACGTGGATGTGGAGCTGCTGACCGGCCTGTTCTTGGGGGACCGTCCCCCTCGCTGGTGCTGCCCCTGATCCGGCCCACAGGCCTAGGGCACGAGGAGCCCCCGTCACATTTGGGTGTGGTCCCTGGGCTGGGCCCCAAGCCAGGGGAGGTGAGGTTGGTGTTTTGGCCCACCCAGAGGGCTGCTCCCACCCTCGGGCCCCGTTTTTGTTAAGATTTGGGTACCTGCTCTCCCTTGAAAGTGCAGGAGAAATAAACCTGATATACTGGTGCTGTGCCCTGAGTGGTACCTGCAAGCCTCGGTGACAGTCTCTGCTGTTTGTGTCTGGGTGTGCCTGTACCCGCTCAAGTGCATTCGGGATCCTATGTGTCTGTGTGTCCCTGGGGAGGCAGGCTGGCTGTGTGTGTTGTTACCCTAACCCCAAATCCCATCTGCACCTGTCTGTGTGCCTGTGAGTGTATGTGTATGAGAGGAAGACAGATTCTGGAGGACGTGGGCAGCTGTCTGTATGATGGCACCTTTGTGTGTGTGACACGAGTGGACATGAGTGACGAGTATGTGTGTACGTGTTGGCATGAAGCTAGGGACGCTGCCTCCGGATGTGTTTCTGCAGAGGGCGATGGGATCTGCTAAGGCTAGCCCATAGGTGTGGGGCAAATGGGTGGAGGTACTCTTTTAGCCAGTCCAGGGTGGGTGTGACCCTGGAGGGGGCAGGGGGAGGCTGGGCCAGGTGCCCCTGCCAGCCTGCAGCCCCACTTTGCCCCCCACTGCAGCCCACCAAACCCTGAGAAGCGTTCACTTCATGTTTATTGAGGGGTCCTCAGGACCAGTGTCATAGGATGGCACAGGGCTTCTTCTCCTTGAAGGGGTTGGTGGCAGCCGGGATGCCTACCAAGAAGGGGTCGCTCTTGGCCTGCTCCATGCAGAACTGCAGCAGGTCGGCAGCCGCGTGGGACACCTGTAGGCCAGCCTGGTCAGCCAGACCCCGCGGTCCCTCTGCCCCCTTGCCCAGAGGTGCCCACCTCGCCCCACCCTCACCTTCACACGGTTGATGCCAGCCTCCATCCGCAGCTGCTCCACGGCCCGGCGGGCCTGCCCAATGTCACTGCCAGTGGCCACCTTGCCAGACATCTGGGGGGAAGGAGCGCAGGGCCATAAACATCAGGGTGAACACCAGACCTGGAGTCCTAGGGCCACCCGAGGGTCCCTGCACCGCCTTTGATATCCCCTAGGGACTGCGGGATGTGGCGGCTGCTCCCCGCCCATCAGGACCACACACCTCAGCTGAGGACTCCGGCTGACTCCTGGCTGTTTAGTCCTCCTCCCGCAGCCTGGCTCTGCCTCCTTCCCAACCCCCCTGCCTCTCAGCCCCTTTGCCCTCCCCTACCCCTGCAGAGACTTTGAAGCTGGGACACTCATGGAGTAAAATGTCACCAGTGACAGTAGCAGCAGCTGCCTCAGCCAAAGGGTTCCCTGCCCCAGGAGACCTGGTGGCTGCCCCATGGTCACGTGTCACCTTGGCAGGGGGATTGCAGGGCCCTGGCCTCTCACTGACCTGATTGATCTCCTGCTAACTGGCCCCAACACCCTCCTTTGTCAGCCTCTGTCCCCCCCCCCCCCCCACCAACATGGGACACCAACATGCAGAGTGTCCCCCGGCTCCGGTGCAGCCCTGCCTCTGCTCTGTCTGCACTCACTGCCCAGGGGTCTATTCCACAGATGACTCAGTCCCCCCCACTTATGAAGAAGGCTTCCTCTGCCCCATCGCAGACCTCAGACCCACATGAGGACCCTCCGCTCTCCTCGGTCCATCCTACCTGTCTCTCTCTGGTGTCTCTCACATAACTTGGTCAAGCTGGACTCTGGATTATCTTCCCCCCAGATCTTCTGCCTCTAAATGTACCACCATCCACCCAGCTGCCGGGCCCAAATCTTGAACTCCTTCGTTCCTTTCTTTCTGGTATTCCCACATCTAATTCCTTCTCAAGAGCCAGACGATCAACCTTCAAATTAGGTTCTCAATCTCATCACTTCTTTCTACCACCACATGGGTCCCACCACCATCTTTGCTGACTTGGACAAGTGCAGCCGCCCACCCCCCGCCCCGTCTCTCCTGCCCTCCCCACCACTCCCACCATTTCCAAGGCAGCCAATGGGATCTGTTAAAAAATAAATCAGAATATAACATGGATGAACTTTGAGGATATTATGCTGAGTGCAATAAGCCAGCTACAAAATGACAAATACTGTATGATTCCACTTATATGAGGTCCGTAGAGTAGAGACAGGAAGTAGAATGGTGGGTGTCAGGGGCTGGGGTGGGGGACGGGAAGTTAGTGTTTAATGGGGACAGAGTTTCAGTCTGGGAAGATGAACAAGTTCTGGAGATGGACGGTGGGATGGTTGTTCAACAGTGTGAAATTGCTTCATGCCACTGACCTATACACTTAAAAATGGTTCAGATGGTGAATCTGATGTGTAGTCTCTCAGTTCCTTTTTCAAACTCTCCAGGGATTTCTCAGTCTCCTTACTACAACCCCCACGATCCTGCCTGGTCTGGCACCTTCTGCCCTCATTCATCTATCAACTTCTCCCTCCTTCATTCCTCATGGATCACACTGATGCCCTTGGGTGTGTTCATTCATTCATTTAGCATCTTTGCTGAGATCCTAATGTGTCCAGCACTGCGCGGAGTAAGAGGACTGGCAGTGAAACCAGGCACAATCCTGTCCTCATGGAGCTGTCATTCTAGTCAAATAAAATGTATTAAGTGCTGTGAAAGACAACAAAAGCAAGGTAAGGGCAAGAGTGGGTGTTCAGGGCAGGCCTCATGGAGGTAACAGTCTGCACTGAGGCCCAGAAGAGGAGCTGGGGGAGGGATGTCCCAGGCAGAGAGTAGCAGGTGCATTGTCCCTTGGTCAGGAAAGAGCTTGGTGGGTCCTAGAACAGTGAGGGGGTTGGTGTAGAGAGGAGTGTGTGAGGGCAAGTGGTGGGAGATGAGGGCAGGGAAGTGAGCATGCGCCTTCACAGGCCATGGTGAACAGCCTGGATTCTACTCCCAGGGAGAAGCCACCATTGCTAGAAGGTTTTAGAAAGGAACAACACATCTGATTTCTGTGTAACACGCTCTCTGGCCAGAGCTCGGACGTGGACTGGAGGGAGTGCAGCATGGAGGCCCTGGGATGATAAGCGCCTGCATGCAAACGACTTATGTTGTGTACCTGACATTAATATATGTTATGTATCAATTTTTAAAAAACAACAAAAAAGCACTTGGATTTGGGATGTATTTTGTAGGTAGAATTTAGCACATGTGCTGGGGGATGGACGTGGGGTGTGAGAAGAGACATCAAACTCAACTCCCCAGTTTTTAGCCTGGTAGATGAGGGTTGTTTGCTGAGATGGGGAAGATGGCATGCAGCAAGATCAGGGTTAGGTGGAGAGAAAGCGGAGGTGGTGCGTTTGAGATCCAAGGCAGGAATGTCAAGGCTGTCAAGGAGGATGTTGTTTCTCCAATTAAGTAGGCTAATTTCCAGCCTCAGGGCCTTTGCAGAGGCTGTTCTTTCTCCCAATGAGGGATGGTGGGAGAATGGCCTCCCCCATAAGTTCACATATGGGGCCTTTCTTGGCCTTCTGTCTTTGGCTCAAATGTCACCTCCTTGGTGTCCTTCCTCAACCACCTGTCCCTCCAACTAAGGCCACCAACCCCTCCAACCACCACCACCCCAAAGATTCTTGCATCATCCTGTTGAAATCCTGACTAGCACTTAGCATTGCTAACTTTCTATATTCTGAAACTGTGGGATCCAGGAAAGCAGGGTTTGCATCTTGTTCACCACTAAATCTGCACCCAGCACAGAGCCCAACATATAGTACAGTATAGACTCCACAAATGTAGTGATTAAGGTGTCCCCTCTGGACCAGACCCTGTGCATGGTTAGGAGGACCCATGAGATATAGTCCCCGCCCTTGAGGGTCTCACAATCTTGCTGGAGGGAACGAGATGTCAGCCCTGGATCCCAGAGGAGGTCACTTACCAAGAGGAAGGTCAGGGAAGGCTTCCCAGAGGAGGTGACAACTGTGGCTGCTGGGGGAAGACCAGAGGGTTATGCAGCATGTGGAGGCTCTGGAGATTTGCGAGGCACGAAAAGGATCAATATCTTATTTGATGAGGATGCTCAATGGCAGAAACTGTCTTGACAGTTCCTGATGACTCGAATTCTAAGAAGACATTCCCCTCAGGGAACAGAAATGAATGGACAAGCGCCCCGCAACGCGGGGAGTCTCCAGCAGGTGGCAGTAAAAGTAGGACTCTTCCTTCATGTGAGCAGAGAACACATGAAACAGGAAATAACGGCTCCGTACGGCTTCCGTATTACAAACACAGGCCGCGTCCTGGACTACGGGTGCCGAAAGAGGGTCATGTAACGCAGCAACTTCCGGACGTGTCTCCAGTTTTTCCTACGCTCTCGTAGAGAAGCGTGTGCCAGTGCTTAGCGCGTTTGGAAGCCATTGGAGGCCTGGCCTGGGGCTGCACTGATCTGAGAGCGCGGCCGCAGGTGCATGGAGAATTCCCCGGAGGAGGAGGCGCCCGCGGCGGCGCGGGCTGCTGTGCTGAAGCCCAGCTCGGCGCTGCCGTTCGAGAGCGCCCAGGTCCGGGGCTACGACTTTAACCGTGGCGTGGACTACCGCGCGCTGCTGGAGGCCTTCGGCACCACTGGTTTCCAGGCCACCAACTTCGGGCGCGCGGTGCAGCAAGTCAACGCCATGGTGAGGCCGGGGGCGGGACTTCCTGGGTAGAGGGGGGTTTGGCTTCTCCCAGCACCAACGCAGTACGGTAGCTGGGAGGGCGGGGCTCCCCTGGGGAAGGAGGCGTGTCCTTCGATGGGGTGGCCCAATAGTTGGAGAGAGGTGGGGCCTAGTCGGGGCGGCTGTTTCTGTGCTGGGAAGGGGACGTTGCCACCCAGCAGCGACATCCTAGTATCCTGAGGTGATGGGCACTGATTCTGGGTTGGGACTAGCTACGTGTGAATGCCCTGGAATGGGCGGAGCCTGACACAAGACGGTGAGTTTGAGGGACGAATTGGAAAAGGAGCCTAAGTCAGGGCGGGGCCTTGGATTTGCTTTTCCCAGCGGGGAAGGGGGCTGGGTCCTGCTAAGATGCTTTCTGACTCCGGATGGGGGCAAAGCGTGACCGTGTGCCCTGAGCGCTGGGCTGTGAAAGGGATGGAACCTGCAGAGGGGTCGCCTGTTTCCTGGTTCCAGGTAGAAGAGGTCCCGTTTCCCTGAGTGGGCAGGGACTGGGGGTAGAGTCTGATTCTGAAAACCACCAGGGTCCTTGGGCTGGAGTTTGGGTCCTGAGGTTAACTCGACCCCACCCTTACATGTAGATAGAGAAGAAGTTGGAGCCTCTGCCGCAGGATGAAGACCAGCACGCAGACCTGACCCAGAGCCGCCGCCCACTCACTTCCTGTACCATTTTCCTCGGCTACACATCCAACCTCATCAGTTCAGGGATCCGTGAGACCATCCGTTACCTCGTTCAGCACAACATGGTGGGGAGCCACTGGGGCTGTTGTCTAGGCCTCTCTGGGTCTAAATGGACAACACGATTTTTGGTCATTTTAGTGAGATTGGGAAGTATGAGTCAATTTTAAGCAGTGGGACAGGATTGAGTTTTGTTTCGCAGCAGAGCTTCCTGCAAGGTTACTAGATGAAAGTTGGGAGGTAGGAGTCCTGCCTGGAATGAAGGCAGGGCCCCCGTTTCTGGGCCAATGTAACTGCTTTGTGACTGCAGGTGGATGTTTTGGTGACTACAGCTGGGGGCGTGGAGGAAGATCTCATCAAGTGCCTGGCACCCACATACCTGGGCGAGTTTAGCCTCAGGGGGAAGGAGCTACGTGAGAACGGGATCAACAGGTGGGAAACCCTGAGTGGTGCTGGGCAGGGGAGCTGAGCTGAGGGTCCTGGGGCCTGATGCCCATCTGCCTCCTGACCCCAGGATCGGGAACCTGCTCGTGCCCAATGACAATTATTGCAAGTTTGAGGACTGGCTGATGCCCATTCTGGACCAGATGGTGTTGGAGCAGAACACAGAGGTGGGGCTGGAGCAACCTGGGGGGCCAGCATGGTGAGTCAGGGGAAGCACCGCTGGCTGAAGCTGGTATCTCCTCCTAGGGTGTGAAGTGGACACCTTCCAAGATGATCGCCCGGCTAGGCAAGGAGATCAACAACCCAGATTCGGTGTATTACTGGGCCCAGAAGGTGAGGGGCTGGGTGGGGGCAAAGACGCCAGGCCTTGGCCTCTGTTAACTTGTTTCATCTTCACAGCCACCTGAGGAGTCAATGCTGTTCTCATCACCTGCACTCTCAGACCAGGAAGTTCAGACCCAGAGAGGTTAGGCAGTTTGAGGTCACACAGCTGCTGAGTATAGTCCTGATATCCTGGGAATAGTTGGGGCAGTGCTTAGCAACCCTCCTGGTATAGGGTCCCCTGCTCCTCAGAGGCTATGAGGCCCAGCAATCAGAAAAGTAACAAGAGCTCCCATTCTTTGTGTCAGGCTTGGTCCTACATATTTTATGTGTGTTTTCTCACACACGCCTCTGTGTTGGAGATACTGTTACCATCATTTTAGATTCAAGGAAACTGAGGCCCAGAGCAGTTAAGCACCTCGCCTAGAACCAGGCAGAGGGAGGGAATGCCTGCACTGGGTGCTGACTCCCACCACTGTCCTGCCCTCTGCCAGAACCACATCCCCGTGTTGAGCCCAGCGCTCACAGATGGCTCGCTGGGCGACATGATCTTCTTCCATTCCTACAAGAACCCAGGCCTGGTCCTGGACATTGTGGAGGGTGAGGCGCTGGGGCCAGAGGAGCAGGGGAGGAGGGCTGGCTGGGCCCAGGGCCTGACCACAGCGCTCTTCCCTAGACCTGAGGCTCATCAACACCCAGGCCATCTTTGCCAAGCACTCGGGCATGATCATCCTCGGCGGGGGAGTGGTCAAGCACCACATCGCCAATGCCAACCTCATGGTAAGCAGGGACGAGCACCTGGGCCCTAGTGTGGGGGTGGCACTTGGGCCTGCTGTGCAGAGATGGCTGTGTCCTAGGCTTATGCCACGTGCTAGGGACACAGCTATGGGCTAGACAGGACAGGATTCCTGCCCTCCTTGGACTGACATCAAATCAGGTGGTGGTTATTGCCATAGAGAAAAATGAGGGATGACAAGATGGCAAGAAAAAGGGGGTACTGTTCAAAAAAGGGAAAGCTTTCTGGGAAATGTGACCCGTGAGCAGGTTTTTGGTAGGTGCCTCCCGTGAGCCACGTGGTTGCCTCAGGGAAGAGTTCCCAGCAGAGGGAACAGCCAGTGCAAAGGCTGAGATGCCTGAAGTAAATCAAGGTACAGCTAAAAAGACTGTGAAGGGGAGAGTGGGAGGTGAAGTGGGAAGGTGACAGGCAGGAGTTGCAGGGCCTTGAGAGCTGCCACTCAGGTGCTCACGGGCGCCCTGTGGTGACTGGGGGGGGGGGGACAGGACAAATGGGGCCAAGACCAGGGTGGAGACCAAGGGGGTGCAGAGGTCTTTTGAAGGTAGAGCTGGGAGTAGCTCCCTCAGCAGATGTGGGAATATTGTTGCTACCTAGGAGGTGGGTCTGGGGCAACACTGCCCATCTGCCCAGCAACCTTCTAACCCCTCACTCTACCTAGGCATTCATGTTGGGGCTCCTCCCTTGCTGGGAGGGGCCACCAAAGGGCCCTCCTTCATCCAGGACAAATGGCTCAGTCTCTCTAGCTGCAGTGCCATATGTGTGTGTCTGTGTTTGTCCATCCTGGCTGACCGCCTGCCCTTCCCCTCCCTACAGCGGAATGGAGCCGACTATGCTGTTTACATCAACACAGCCCAGGAGTTTGACGGCTCCGACTCTGGTGCCCGGCCGGATGAAGCTGTGTCTTGGGGCAAAATTCGGGTGCACGCACAGCCTGTCAAGGTGAGGGACAGCCCGCAGGCTTGGGCACGGCGTTGCCCAAGCTGTGACTCAGGTGCTCACAGGCGCCTTGTGGCTGCTATGGGGGGAACAAATGGGGCCCGGACCAGGGTGGAGACCAAGGTGGGTGGAGAGGTGGTTGGGTTCCAAGGTCTCTTGCAGTTAGAGTTGGGAGCAGCTCCCTCTGAACTCCTGGGTCCTGTCCTCAGGTCTATGCTGACGCCTCCCTGGTCTTCCCCCTGCTCGTGGCTGAAACCTTTGCCCAGAAGGTAGATGCTTTCATGCCCAAGAAGAATAAGGACTAAACAGCTGCAGCCCCAGGGAAGTCTCCCTGCCTCTATTAGTTTGCAGACCCAACCCCTCTCCAACTCCTTGGGCAGCAGCATGTCTACAATAAATGTTCTCAGCGGTCCTGCGCCTGTGTCTGTGTCCGTGGTGGTGGTGGGTCCCCTGGCTTCAGCCTGTGTCACTCTCTGCCTCGTAGGCCTCTTCCCGCCAGCACTGGACGCTGCCCCCCATGGCGGTCAGCAGGCAGGGCTCCGTGGGGTGGTAGGCCAGTGACTGTACCACACCGGGACCCACAGGCAGGGCCAGTGCCAGGGCACCCTGTGGAGCAAAGGGGTGGGGAGCAGTTAGTGAGCCCCTATCCCCTGACCTTCAGCTACCTGCCTCTCATGGCTTTCCAGACGCTGCAAATCCAAAACTGTGCCCCTAGGTGGCTCCATCCTTTCAGGTGCTCAGGCCAAACTCTTGGGAGTCTTTCTCTCTCATACCTCACATCCCTTTATCAGTAAATCCTTTTGGTTCTGCCTTTAGCCCATGTCCAGAGGCCACCCATTAGTCTCCACTTTCATCACCACCACCTTGTTCTGAGCCCCTTATGTCTGGCTTTCAGCTTCCCTCCCCCATGGCCGCCATTGAGGCTCTCACTTGGCAGCCTCAGTGTTTGCACCTCAAACTTCATCACCCTGCAGATGCAGTGCCACATAAATGGTTTCTCAAGCAGGCCACGGTTCCTTTCTCCACCCTGAAATGTCCTCTCAGGTGACTTCTGGTCTACTGAACCCTCGAGTAGGTAGAATACTGGCACTTTCTTAGTTCCCCGAGTGAGAGCTGGCCCCTTGAGTCCCCAGGATGCCCCAGTTCATGCCAGCCCCTTAGGGGGCTTATTTCCCCTGGCCAAGCCCCAGTACCCATGTCTCCTTTCCTAAGGCTCCCCACCCCTGACCCTTCTAAGCCCAGCCAGTCTGTTCCCTGCGGATGCCTCCACCAGGACAGGGCACTCGGTGGTTGGGATTGGAAACCACAGGGATACTCAGAGGTATTAGGTTTTCTGAACTACAGCCTCGCTTCCCCTGGGCTCAGCTGCTGCTGTCTGCTCCTTCTCCCCTAGGGTCTCAGTGTCAGCCTGGCATCGGTGGCCCTGCCTGACCTGGATCCTGCTGCTGCTACTACCATCCCGAACTGCCTCTATTTCCTGAAATGCATGCCATACCTCCAAGCCTTAGCACATACTGTTCCCTTTGCTGGGAATGCCCTTCCTGTCTTCTCACTCACTCCTTTGAGCTCCTGGTTCTAGTGGCACTCTCTTTTGCAGGTCTGGGAGTGAATGAGTTAAGGACAAAGTGGGGACAGGGTAGGGGCCCTGGTATGGCGTGGGGGTGGGGAGGCTTACCTCCACCAGGTCCCAGAAGAACACCTTCCCATCCTCAGAGCAGCTGACCACGTGTGTGTCACGCTCGCTCAGGCAGCAGTCCAGCTTGTACTTCTGGTTCTTATGGCCCGTGTACCTGGGGGTAGGTAGGATCAGTGGGGCTTGGGCCTTACCAGGGGCAGAGGTGGGCGGAGGGGCCCCATGACCCCAAGGACTCACTCCCCCAGGAGCTCCCCCGTGTCCTTGTCTAGAAGCCGCAAGGTGGAGTCCAGGCTGGACACCAGGGTGCACTGCCCATCCCGGCTGAAACAGGTACAGGTGATGGGGCCTGAAGGGAAGGGAGAAGTGGGCAGGCCAGTGAGGCTGGGGCCCTTTGCTGTCCCCGCCTCCCCTGCCTCCCACACAGTCCGACCACTCACTGCCCACGTAGTCTGAGAACAGTTGTCCCATCCTCAGGTCATAGCGCCTAACCCGGCCGTCCACGGAGCTGCAAGAAAGGGTGGATCTAGCTTAAGCCTTGACAGGCCAGTGAGACCATGGCTCCAGGTACCCTCAGTGTTCCTGTACCCTTTCACCCGGCCAGGGCCCTGGGCAAGGCTGGCCCTGTCCTTCCTACATACCCCTCACTGTCATATTCCCTCAGGGCCAGCCATGGAAATTACGCAGCCATGGAAAACATGCATTGAAGTGAATCCATGAGTGGAATTCTGAGGCACTGGCTTTGAGACTCAGACCTAGGGGCCAATCAGAGTCCACTCCATCTGTTTCTGATATGTACTGAGCATCTTCTCTGTGGGCTTGGAAAGCTGGGACCAAGTCAGTAGCAATTTCTGCCATCATGTAGCCTCATTGACTCAGGGTAACCTAGGAAGGCCTCCCTAAGGTGACATCTGAACTGGGACTCAAAAGATGAGAAGGACCCAACCCCTTATGGATGGAGTCCAAGGGCAGATATGTGGGAACATAGCCAGTCAACAGGCTGGGCAGTCCAAACTCCCACCACAGTGGGAATGGCACTCCCTTGGGTTGACAACACTTGGGCAGCCCTGCATAGAAGTTTTTTTTTTTTTTTAATTGTTTGTTTCCTGCACCTAGATTATCAACCCAATGTGGGCAGGGATTTTTCCTTATTTATTTCCCTGTCTTGTTCGCTGCTATATGCTTTCACTAAAAAAGTGGCCCGCGGAAACTGCTCAAATACAGTTGGAAGTAGTAGGATGGCAGTCCAGGCAGAGGAAGAGCAATTGCAAAGGTCCTGGGATGGGAGCATGCTTGGCATATTTACCTGAAATGAGACTAGGAATGAATAAAAGCTGAGAGATCAGCAGGGATCAGACTGTGCAGGGCCTTAGGAGCCACAGTAAGGTGAGGCACAGAGGCAACTATGATCCCCAGTGGCACCTGGGGAGGGGCCAGGTCCTGGCTCCACTCACCCTGCCAGGACCTCGTGGTCTGACACCTTCACACTGGATACGCCATCTCTGGCTTCGTCGAGCTTCTGCACTGGCTCAGGTCTCCGAGATCGGCAGTCCCAGCAGCGGATAGTGGAATCGATAGAGCCTGTGAGGCCAGCATGAAGGTGAGGTCAGGTGTGGAGGAAAGGGCAGCACCCTGGGTTCCCCTGCCTAGGCCCCTGACTCACCAGACAGGATGATAGTGGCCTCTTCATTAAACTGCACCGTGTTCACCTTCTGAAAAACAGCAACTGCCACTCAGAGGAGGCTGGACTTCGAAGGATTGGGATAAAGGCAAGGTTCCCAGCGCAGGTTAAAGCAAGGACAAAGACTAGGGATAGCGAAGGTGTAAGGTTTTGGGGGAACTGCAAGGACAGGGGTTGGTGAATGCCGGGCCATGCAATGTAACGGTGGTGTGTGTGGTCCCTGTCACCACCTACACGCTAATGCGTGTCCCCTCCGCCATCCGCGCTCTAATGAGGCCTCTTCTTGCTTGTACTTACCCCTGCGTGGCCCCGGAATTTACGTACGACCTGGCCCGATGCCACGTCCCACAGCACCACTGCCTTATCCCCGCCACCAGAGCAGAGATTGCTGTTGTCAAAGGAACTAGAGGGCAGAGGAGGGAAGGTCAGGGTTGACCTCCGATGCCCGCCTCAGTGCCCTGATCACGGCCTGGCCCCCGACTCACCCGGCGGCGTCTAGCACCTCGTAGCCGTGGCCGCTGTACGTCCGCAGCAGCGTCCCTCGCAGCGGGTTCCACAGCTTCAGGGTCTTGTCGCTGCCGCAAGTCAAGCAGTAATTGCCATCCACTGAGGAAGACCACGCGGGGGGTTACCGGGCCGCCGACCTCAGGAGGCGGGAGGAAAACCCGGAATGAAGATGAGGGCGCTCACCATTAAATCGCACGGCTCGCACCGCTCCCTGCCTGCAGTCCAGCGTCTTCAACCTTTTTTGCGGCAGCTCCGGGCCTCGCGGCTTTGGCTCAGGAAAAGCCATTGCTCTTGGATCCCTTCCTCGCCGCCCTATATCGGTCTGCACCAAGGTTTTCCAGCCGTACACATTTGGGTGTAACCTTATTATTGTCCTCCGTGGTCTACTTCCTGTTCCCCACTTCCGGGCTCAAAATTTCGGCATTTTGGGAACACAGATAAGGAACACTAAAAGCTGCTTCCAGGTTTCTTTCCCCACTTCCTGCTTCCAGTAAGTATTTTTTGGCTGCTTCTAATTCTCTTTCTCGACTGGGGGATTCCTGGCCCACGAGGGCTGCGGGTGTTACTGTAAAAACCACCCTCCGTTTCCACGCCGGAAGCTGCTGTTTCCGCAGCGGAAGAGGCGTGACCTGAGTCGCCATGTCCACGAACAATATGTCGGATCCACGGAGGCCGAACAAAGTGCTGAGGTGAGGACCTCAGTGTCATGGGAACGGGGCTCGGGTTGTGGGTCCGGGCCCAGGGAAGCGCTTGTCCATCCCAGGGGACGGACATCAGTGCCCCTGACCCTGCCGCAGGTACAAGCCCCCACCGAGCGAATGTAACCCGGCCTTGGACGACCCGACACCGGACTACATGAACCTGCTGGGCATGATCTTCAGCATGTGCGGCCTTATGCTCAAGGTGGGCGGGGCTGTTTCAGTCCGCGTAGCTCCGCCTATGAGCCGGGAGCGGGTTCGGAATGAAGCTGGGCGGGCGCTGAGGGGGCGGGGTTGGGGTGATGTTGGACTGAGAAAAACAGCCGTGGGGGAAGCCAGGGATCCGGGTCAGAGTTGCTACTTGGGACGTCGGTCTGAGTGTGAGGCCAGACTGTAAAGCAACTTGGAGGGGGCTGGTGGAGAAGGGGTGGAGTCTTTAGCATGATGGGATATGTCAAAGGCTAGACTTCTTAGCTCTGAGGGGACTTGGTGTGGTCAGAGGCGTAAGCCAGAGAGTAGGACCAGAAACTGTACCTGGAGTAGGCTATGAGGGGTTGGGTGGGACTGAGGGACTCCTGGGGAGGCAAGGTCCAAGCTGCTCCCATTGAAACCAGTGGGTTGGAACTGGTGCCTGGGAATTCCCCTTGTCTTCCTCTGACCTAACCCACCCATCCACCTACCTTTTCCCAGCTGAAGTGGTGCGCTTGGGTCGCTGTCTACTGCTCCTTCATCAGCTTCGCCAATTCCCGGAGCTCTGAGGACACGAAGCAAATGATGAGTAGCTTCATGTGAGGCTGGGCTTAGAGAAGGGGGGAACTCCTGAGTAAGGGGAGAGGAGATTCAAGCCTACCCATCCTGACTGACACCTCTCTCTCCCGTCTTAGGTTGTCCATCTCTGCTGTGGTGATGTCATATCTGCAGAACCCTCAGCCCATGACGCCCCCCTGGTGATGTCATTGTAGAGGGGTCACATCTTGGAGCCCTCTGTCCACCTCCCACCCAGGCCTGGTCTATGGCTGCTCAGCCTCCTGTCCTCAGATGCTGTCCTGGGCTTCCCTGGCTGAGGTGGTCGTAGGGTCTGCAGCTGGATGGAAGGAACCTGGCCGTTTCTCTGGGATCCCATTTCTACTGAGGCAGAGAGGGGAATACCTTAGGCCTACCCCTTCTGCTTTCCTTCCCCACCCTGCCTGCTGCTGGGGAGATGCTCTCCATATTTCTAGGGGTACCCACTTGTTTTCTTGTTAAAACCAGTTAATAATAAAGTTTTGTGTTGTAGCTGTTCTGAGACCTCTCCTGTGCATTGTGGGTACATTCCCAGTGAGGGGAAGGGCTCCAATTCCTCCACTTACTCAGGCCTGGGGTGGAGCCTTCTGGTTGTTCACTTGCTTTTTCACAAGCCTCGTGCCTTAAGTCAGCTGCTGGAGACAGGAGAGTGACCGCCTCACCTCTGGCAACTCAGCAGATCGTCCTACTGACCTGAGGAATCTGGGCTTTGATTTTCTTATCAAAGAAACGGGCCAGTGTCAGTGAATAGATGGATTGGCATGGACTGGGAAAGGCTGAAAGACTGAGTCCTATCCCACTGTGGAGGAGAGACTGTTCCCTGACGTGACTACTGCTGGACCTGAGAGCTGGACCTGAGCTAGAAGGGGGAAATTGCTTACTGAAAATTTCCCTTAGAGACTGATCGTATTTGGTGTTCATTCTGATATGCATCGGCACTCCTCCCCTACCTCCTGCTGTGTGCTGGTTCCTGGAACAGGTTGTCCTGACCTGGTCAAGCATGTGAAATAATTTTCCATACCTGATAGCATTCATGTACTAGTACTGTCCCACCCCCCTTTACCCTATATAATTCTTTGGCACCTGCCAAGTGGTGCAGGGATCCATTTCATTTTGCAGCTGCCCAAGACACGCCTCATATGTAAATTGCCCTTAATAAGCTCCATTAATTACCAGACTGGAGTGGCCAAGCTGTTTCTTAGGTCTTTTCTTGCCCTCTGCTTATGGAGGTAGATTTTCAGTCTCAGAGCTTTTCCCTGGGTCTGTATGTACTAACACCAGTAATCCTCCCAACCAGGCTGGATGGATGCTTCCCATCCCCAGCACTCCAAGGGCAGTTCCTTTACCCAACATCCCCATTGGACAGAACAGGACCTCTCATCAACCCTTGCTCCTAGCCAAGCGAGGTCCCAACAGGACCCTAACTAGCCCTGAAGGCAATCAGACAGCCTAGGATCCCAAGCACATATTCTAATACTTTCTAGGCAAACAGGTACAGGTAGGAAAATCTGAGACCTCTACGCCCACGGGGACAAAGAGGCACTCTAGGTCCACACGGAGGCGCCGAGACGCTAAAGTCCCCCCGGGGCCAAACAATCACCCACAGGGTGAGACACAGCCAGTGCCCTCAGGGGTACCCAGAACTAAGGCCTTAGTCCCTTTACAAGCCAAGCTGCGTCCTAGCCCCGCCCCTCCAAGCCCTCATTGGCGAGGCCAGATTCTGGGGGCGGGACTTTTACCCCGCCTTGGCCGGGAACCCGCTGGAGGCAGTGGTGGTGGCGACTGCTGCGGAACGATGGGCACCAACGCGCGGCCTTCGGGGGTCCGTGCTGGCGGCGGCCGGGGCGCGGTAGGGTCCTGGACGAGCTTCGGCGCGCTGCGGCCGCCGCTCCAGTCTCTCTCCTTTCTTTTTTTGTTGCTGTTGGCTCCCGGCGCTCGGGCCGCAGGATACAAGGTGAGCGCGGCCCGCGAGCGGAAATGTACACTAGCAGGAGGGAAACGCCAAATAGGGTCAGTTCTGTGGGTGCCTAGTGAGTGGTTGCTAATATGACAGCGTGGTCTGAGTGTGAGCTTTGTGTCAGTGAGAGGTCTGGCTGTTCGCGTCTGAGAACGGAGCTGCCTGTACCTGCCTCCCTGCTTCTGTGGGTCGCCTTGCTTGGACTTTGCATGTACTTAACTGTGTGATTGGGTGTGTGTGGGGGGGTGGGGTGGGATGAGGGTCGGGTGGAGGCTGGTTGAGAGCTGGGACTCTCAAGTTAGCCTGCCTGGAGTTCCAGCATGGCTCTTTAACTTGTGGCTGCTTGAACTTGGGGCAGTCACTACACCTCTCTGATCTCAGTGCTCTCATCTGAAAACTGGAGATGATACTGTCTCCGCCTCACAAGGTGGCTGGCTGCTTGGTATTTACAAATGCTTACTAAACATCAACTACTACTAATATGATTTCCTCAGGGTGTGAATGAGAGCTGCCCTGAGTTGTGCCATTAGGGAGCTGTATGTGTGAGCACAATTACCGTGTTTCCCTGAAAATAAGACTGGGTCTTATATTAAGTTGTGCTCCAAAAGACGCATTAGGGCTTATGTTCAGGGGATGCCATCCTGAAAAATCATGCTAGGGCTTATTTACTGGTTAGGTCTTATTTTCGGGGAAACACGGTTTGTGTGTGTCCTCCCTGGGAGGGCCTGTCCCCACCTCTCTGAGTTACGTCTAGATCAAAACTTGTGCCCTGCCACCAGTCCCACCCCAGCCTGCCTCTTAACCTTGGGGTAAGTGACAGGGTGTGCGAGTGTGTATTTGGGGTCCCTGTGCAGACATGCCCCACGGTACAGCCGGACATGCTCAACGTGCATCTGGTGGCCCACACACATGATGACGTGGGTTGGCTCAAGACGGTGGACCAGTACTATTATGGCAGTGAGTAGAGGGTGGGGACTGACCCCTGGGATTCCCGTGGTCCCTCCAAGTCCTTCAGATCCTTTCTGGGTCCTGGATATTAGGGTGGGGACAATGTCCAGCGTGGGTTCCTGTGTCATTGAATGTCCTCCTGGCTCGCTGGTCCCTGATTGCCTTACCCCTGTGCTTACAGTCCACAATGGCATCCAGCATGCAGGCGTGCAGTACATCCTAGACTCCGTCATCTCCTCCCTGCTAGCAGAGCCCACTCGCCGCTTCATTTATGTGGAGATAGCCTTCTTCTCCCGTTGGTGGCACCAACAGACAAATGCAACACAGGAAGTTGTGCGGAATCTGGTGCGCCAGGGTGAGCTGCCCCAAGGAAGTGAAAAGAGGAAGTTCAGTTTAGCTTCTGTTTTTTCCACCCTGGCTTCTGAGATTTTATCACGCCATGTGCAGTGTGTACGTGCATGTGACTTCCTGAAATTTCCCTTTATTTGGAGAACTCCTATGCATCCTGCAAGGCCCCACCTCCAGTGGATCCTCTGGCAAGCCTGCTATGCAAGGGGGGCCCTGTGTCCCATATCTGGCTACACTGGCCTGGGAGAGACCCCTCTTTTCTTTTCAGGGCTGGGCATGCAGGCAGGTTTTCTCACCACCTGAATTGCCAAGCCCGGCTCCACTCCTGGCCATGACAACTTGCTCAGACTTTGCCCATCCCGGCACAGGGCGCTTGGAGTTTGCCAACGGTGGCTGGGTGATGAACGACGAGGCGGCCACCCACTACGGAGCCATCATAGACCAGATGACACTCGGCCTGCGTTTCCTGGAGGACACGTTTGGCAACGACGGGCGCCCCCGTGTGGCCTGGCACATCGACCCCTTCGGCCATTCTCGGGAGCAGGCCTCGCTGTTTGCTCAGGTGCTTTACAGACCTGTCTTGGACCCGCCCCTTCACTCGCTCTGACTCCTCCCTCGGCCACTCAAGCCCCGCTCTTCCCTGCAAGCTCACACAGACTAGGCCCTGTGTCCCCTGTCCCTCTGACTGTTGGAGTGAACTGTGAATCCCACTCCTTTCTGACCTTGGTCTTGCTCTGCCCCAGCCCAGACTAACCCCGCTCCAGTTGGATCTTCTCCCCTTCCCTTGACCTCGCCCCGTTTGCTAGGATCCTGGCTCCTCCCCAAGCCGGGTGGCAGGTGGAGGCCTGCTCTGCTTTGCAACCGGCTTCCTGTCCTGTACCTTGACCCCTTCCATTCTCAGCCTGCCGAAGGGGGAAGATCTCCTTGAGTCAGTCCCTCTTTCTGAGCTTGGGAAGGTGGACGTGGGTTCAAGCGTTGGACTCACCCCCTCCCGGCTCTCTCGCCGTTAGTTCTGACCCTTCCTCAAGCTTCAAAATGCGCTGGAGTCCTCCGTGGTTTCAGACTTGCTTTTTCTATGTGCTCTGGCCCACCCCTCCCACACTGAGGGGGCTGGCGGGTGGTGATGAGAGGGCTTGGCACTTATTCATCCTCCCCTCCTATCCCCCTCCTTATCGCCCTCCTCCTTGCTCACCGCTCCCAGATGGGCTTTGACGGCTTGTTCTTTGGGCGACTGGATTATCAAGATAAGTGGGTGAGGAAGGAGAAGCTAGAGATGGAGCAGGTATGGCGGGCCAGCGCCAGCCTGAAGCCCCCTGCTGCAGACCTCTTCACCAGTAAGGGGGTGGGGGGTGGGTATGGGTGTGGGCAGGGCCGCCTCCAAGGGCATGTGACCTGTGCAGAGTGTAAAACCATGCCCAGAAAGGCTCCAGGCTTGGTTTTACACTCTGCTGTCATCATTTTGATATTCTTAATAATTTATGACCAAGGGCTCAGTATTTGCCTCCACAAATTGTGAAGTCCGACTTGGGTGGGGTATGGCAGGCTTTGACCCCAGGGCAGGTCCAGGGCGTTAGGCCACCCCCTGAGCTTGGTGTGGCCCACAGGTGTGCTCCCCAACATGTACAACCCGCCGGATAATCTGTGTTGGGACGGGCTGTGTGCTGACAAACCTGTGGTGGAGGACCCCCGCAGCCCTGAGTACAACGCCAAGGAACTGGTCGATTACTTCCTGCAGTTAGCCACAGCCCAGGTAACCCCAGTGTCCAGAACCTGGGAGACTGGTATACATAATGCACAGGACCCTTCCCACAGCCCCTGCATTCCCTAACACCTCATATCCTCAGAGGAAGGTAACATTCCATTCACCCTCACCATACCCTCCTTCTGGATTGGCACATTCCCGATGAGAAGCATATGGACTCCCCCACCACACACACTCACCATAGTCATGAGACAGAATGGCACAGTGCCTTAGTACCCTCGTCTGTGTGGCGGGCTCAAGAGAATTAATAACTTGTGGCTGTTATTTGTGTCCCTGTGTTCCCACGTGACACACTCCCACACACTCCCCTCCCCTCTCGCCACTGTGCACCCACATTCTTGACCACGTACATACCAAGACACAGCTGTACACAGGGGTGGCCAGGACACCTGGTCTGAGGACACTCCATTCTGCCTGCAGGGCCGGTACTATCGCACCAACCACACCGTGATGACCATGGGCTCAGACTTCCAATATGAAAATGCCAACATATGGTTCAAGAATCTTGACAAGCTCATCCGGCTGGTCAATGCCCAGGTGAGTGCCCACCCTGTGTGCATGTGTGTGCTTGTATCCCTGGGCCTTGGGTCAGACGAGGAGCTATGGGTGCTATTTTAGTAATTCTCTTGCTCCTATAACAAATCACCACAAACTTAGTGGCTAAAAGAACAGAAATATATTATCTTACAGTTCTGTAGGTCAGAAGTCCAACATGGATCTCACTGGGCTAAAATGAAAATGTCAGCAGAGCTGCATTCCTTCTGGAAACTCCAGTGGAAAGTTTCCTCGCCTTGTCCGTCTTTGAGAGGCGACGCACATTCCTTGGCTTGTGGCCCTCTTCCTTCATCTTCAAAGCTGACTCTACTTTTGTTGTCCCATCTGTTTCACTCACTTTCACTTCCCTCTTCCACTTTTAAAAACCCTTGTGAGAATGTTGGACTTGCCCAGATAATCCAGAATAATCTCTATTTTACGGTCATCTGATTAACAACTTTAATTTCATCTGCAACTTCAGTTCCTGTTTGTCATGTCACAGGTTCTGGGTGTTAGGACATGGACATTTTTCTGCCTACTACAGATGTGTTGGTGTGGCTCCTGTAAGTGGCCTGTGGCTGTGTGGGCAGGCATTCTCCCATCAGCACAGAACCTTGTCTCCCCTCTCCCATCTAAGATGCCCCTTCCCATCATTTCCTTCCTCAGAATTGCCTACCAGCACAATCTCCACGTCCTCACCTTCCATTCTCTCCCTGCACTGCTGTTTCACCAAAACAGCTCTCACCAAGGGCCTTCCAGAGGACATTTTTCAGTCCTCCCCATCCCCCTGAGGAGCCTTGAACACCTTGATTACTTTCTCCTGCAAATACCATGTTCCTGGGCTGCCAGGATGTCATACGCTCTTGATGTTTCTCCAGCCACTGACAGCTTCTTCGCTCACTCCATTCTACCGGAAATGGGAGTCTCTCAATTCAAATCCTGGCTCTGCCACTTACTGGCTCTGTGACCTTGAGAAATGTTAAGCACTCAGTGCCTTAGTTTTCTTATTTAGAAAATGGGCATAATGGTTCCCAGATGATAGGGCTCGATAGGGCTCTTGATGAGAGTTTAATGAGTTCATTTACACAGATCAGTTACAACAGTGCCAGATGAATAATAAATATTATGGTGGTTTTGTTTATTATTATTTGGGGCTGAAAACATTCTACTTCTCCTTTAAGATACCAGCTGCAATGTCTCCTCCTCCAGGAAGCCTTCACTAAACCCCAGGCAGAGCTCTTGCTCTTTCCTCTGTGCTCACATGAGTCTTCACAAATACCTGTCATGCCATATCCAGGCCAACTGACTATCTGTTCAGTCTCTCTCCTGCACTTGGCTGTGAATTCCATGAGAGTGGGTGGGCTTCTGGTTCTAGATTGTCTGTGATCTGGAGCACACTGAAGAATCGAGTGACTGCTGAGTGAATACAGAGTGTGTGTGGGTCTGTATATGTGGCTGAGTGCAGAAGGGTAGACGTGTGTATGCACATAAAGGCATGTGGTCCCACACATTTCTCTTCATTCACTAAAGTGTTTAATGAGCACCTACTGTGTACCAGGCACTGGGGACACGATACAAGCAGAACGAACATTTTTCCTTACAGAAGAGGTCACCTTGTTCCTGTACCTCCCTCGGTGGAAAGCGAGCCTCCATTCATTATAATAATTGTGTCATTTGGCAATAACCTGATAATACTGAGAAATTATTATTTCTGTCCTCTATGTCATAGTTTTTTTCATGAAAGTTTTTAGTAATAAAATTGAAATTATTTAAAAAGTTTACTAAAATTTCAGGTTTATTCTTGCATCTCTGAAATTCTTTCCAGGCAGGTAATATTTAGCTTTGGCCAAAATACATTTTCACACTCGGTTATTGGTTTGCACTCAAAATGTGTATTAAGAGAATCTGAACACATTGAATGCATGAATGTATGTGTGTGTGTATGTGTTGCACACCTGTGGGCCCCCCAGGAATGGTGCAGACTCCTGTGGGCTCACACACACATACCTTCCCCCAGCAGCAGTCCAACGGAAGCCGCGTCAATGTTCTCTACTCCACTCCAGCCTGTTATCTCTGGGAGCTGAACAAGGCCAACCTCACCTGGTATTTGTGGGGCCTGGGCAGCTTGGGGGTGGTGGTGGTGGCATGCCCTGTGGGTCGTGACCCTGCCCTCAATGCCTCTGTTGCTGCAGGTTGGTGAAACAGGATGACTTCTTCCCCTATGCCGATGGCCCCCACAAGTTCTGGACTGGCTTCTTTTCCAGCCGGCCGGCCCTCAAACGCTATGAGCGCCTCAGTTATAACTTCCTGCAGGTGGGTGGGCGCTGGGCTCAAGGGGGTGGCCTACGGGTCCCGACAGACCTTGTGACTCAACACCCCTGCCCCCCAGGTGTGCAATCAGCTGGAGGCGCTGGTGGGTCCTGCAGCCAAAGTGGGACCCTATGGCTCTGGAGACAGCGCATCCCTCAGTAGGTGGCCGGCGGTGAGGGGCTGGGGGCGGGGCTCAACCTGGACACTGGATCACGCTACCTCCTTGAGTCCCTTCTGAAAGCCCCTAAGAAAACCCTGCCCACCCCTGCACATAACATTTTGCATCTCCTTGGGGTCGGGGCCCAGAGTCCTGCAGAGACCCCACCCAACTTCCCATCGCCTGCCTGCAGACGAGGCAATGGCTGTGCTCCAGCACCACGACGCAGTCAGTGGGACCTCCCAGCAGCACGTGGCTGATGATTATGCGCGCCAGCTGGCAGCAGGCTGGGGACCCTGCGAGGTGCGTGGGGCGAGGCCTGGAGCGAATAGGAAGGGGCGTGGTCGAAGGCAGTGGGGTGGAATCTAGAAGGACTCGTGGGGCAGGGCTTGTGGCAGGAGGGGCGGAGACGAGGCAGCAGGGCGGAGTCTGTGAGCTCATGGGGGCGGGACCTGGGATGCCCTACGAGGCGTCCAGAGCGGACCCACGGCTTTACGCTCTTCCCCAGGTTCTCTTGAGCAACGCGCTCTCGCGGCTCAGCGGCTCCAAGGAGAAGTTCACGTTCTGCCGCAACCTCAACATCAGCGTCTGTCCGCTCAGCCAGACCGCGCAGAGCGTGAGCGGCGTCCAGGGCCGGGGGTGGGGTGAGGGGCGGGGCCGGGAGGCAGGTCCCGTGGGTGGGTCGAGAGCAGGCGAAACCGTGGGGCGGGGCGAAGAGGAGGCGGGACCCGTAGCCGAATAATTTTGGAGGATCGCTTTGAACCAGATCATGTGGGGAGCTGTAAGCTGGGGCTGGACGGACACCTGTGCACCACATGGGGGCTTGGATCACCCAGGGTCATTGTTGTGCTTGGTGGGTGGTTTTCGAGAAGGCCTGCTGTGACCCATGTCCACTCTGACCCTCCCATCCCAGTTTCAGGTGACCATTTATAACCCCTTGGGGCGGAAAGTGGATTGGATGGTGCGGCTTCCGGTCAGCCAACACGTTTTCCTTGTGAAGGACCCCAGTGGCACAGTTGTGCCCAGCGATGTGAGCCCATTCGATGACTATTACTCCCATGAACACCCCCCTCCCACAACTACCTCCCCCCTTGGATACCTCCCTCTTTTGGGTACCTAGCCTTCATGGATATCTGCCGCCCTCCATGAATACATTCTGCCCAGTACTTTTTCTTTCTCTGAATCTCCCCACCTCTGCCCCTTAATATCCCACACCCCCTTGGGAACATTCCTCACCTGAGTATCTACCTCTCTTTAATATCTCCCCATGAATATTTTCCCTATTTATAAATATTCCCCTCATCCTGGAAAGCCTCTTCCCACGAACCTCTTCCTCTCCGAAGAATGTCTTTCTCTCACTCTCCTGTCTCAAGGATCGCTTCCCTCACTTCTCCCTCCTCCCAGTCTCTCCACCCTCCCAGTGGGGTTTTTATCCCCCACCTTATAAATCTTCTCTGCAATCTTTTAACTCATAATTTCTGTCATCCCCATCCCCCCCACCCAACACCTAAATTTCTTCTTCCCATCCTGGGGCCCCCTTCACCTCCTGGAGTGTGACCCTTCCCTGTATGTGTGCTTCTATATATGTACGCATAGCCTCTTGACTCAGTTTCCCTCCTCCCTTACCTGAGGTGGTGACAATGCCCAGCTCAGACATACAGGAGCTGCTTTTCTCAGCCTCAGTGCCTGCCCTTGGCTTCAGCATCTATTCAGTAACCCAGGTGCCTGGCCGGAGTCCACAGGCTCACACCTCCCAGCCCGGATCCCAGAAGCCCTCGTCCCGCATCTTGACCATCCAAAATGAAGTGAGACCCCACTCAGACCCTCTTCTCTGCCCCAGTGACAAATTTGAGGTGTCATGGTGAGCTGCATAGACTAGGTTAGCAGGTCATGGGTTCATGGTCTCGCGTCACCTGTCCTCCATTGTGTCCAGTGACCGCCTTCCTTTGAGTCTCAGTGTCCTCTCCTGAGGCTGTTGTGAGGGCCCAGTGTGATCATGGGTGACACTTGACAGATATGTCAAAGCTGATGGTGGGAGGGGTTTGCAAATTAAGTGAAGGTGTATCAGAGACCTGAGGGAGGGAGCCGTGTGGCCATTTGGAAGACATTTGGGGGAAGAGGGATCCAGGCAGGCACGGAGCAGCGGACACAAATGCTCTAAAGGAAATTAAAATTTATGAATTTTCAGGGTTCTCTAAAAGTCTTATGGACCCTGGCACTGGGGTTCCTCTGTCAGTTGCACAAGCAACCTCCCACCCCCACCAGCTAAGATCAGATTTAAGGTGTCACAGGCGCCCTCTGGCGGCTATTGAGGGTTGACACTAGACAGCCAAGAAACCAGGAAGGGGTCAACTGCATTAGTCCTGGAAGGCCTTGGAGGTGGTGAGAAGAGGTCAGATTGAGGATAAGTTAGAGGGGGGAGCTGTTAGGATTTGCAACTAGGGTCAGGTGTGAGGAGTGAGAGAGAGAGAGAGGGAAGGGTGACTCCAGGGTTCTCTCCTGAACCCCTGGAAGGATAAATCTGTCCTTGGCTGAAGGGATGGTCATTAACGTCTGTCTACCTTTTTCTGCCCAGCACCTCCGGGCTAGGTTTGACCCTGACACAGGGCTCTTGGTGGAGTTGAAGAACCTGGACCAGGACCTTCTGCTGCCAGTTCGCCAAGCTTTCTACTGGTGAGGGAGGACCACCAGGCCAGGGAGGGGACGTAAGCGGAGCTGAGGTCCCTTACCTGATGCTCACCTGTCCTGGCCCCAGGTACAATGCCAGTACAGGCAACAACCTAAGCACCCAGGTCTCAGGTGCCTACATCTTCAGACCCAACCAACAGGAACCACTGCTCATGAACCACTGGGCTCAAACCCGCGTGGTGAAGGTCAGGGGCTGGCATTGATAAGTGGGCATTGGGGGTGTCTGTGGAGCCTGGGAGGGTGGTGTGTGGGGTGGGGGGAAGGTTTCCGTCCCTGTCAGATCAGAGGGCTAAGACCTGAGGGGAGGGCTTGAGGATTCTTCCACAGAGCTGATATTCATCAGTCATACTGTGGCACACAAAGGCATTCACATCTGCTCTGGGTGTCAGGATTATACTTAGCTTTTGAAACTGGGGGTGGGGTGTTCCCACTTGTCCCATGAATGCAGAGAGCCAGGTGGGGCTACTTGAGTTCACCAAAGATCTGTGCTAGGATGGGATTATATCCAGAGTTCATGCTTGGATAGGGCTTGGGTAATTCTCACTTAGGGTGGATATCTGAGCATGCATCTGGCTGGGAAGAGGGGCTCAGGTTTGTGGGGTTTCCCGGGGCCTCTTGTTGACATTTTCTTTTAGGGTGGGAATGGGGAAGGTAATGGCAAGACACACCTTTGATAGGACTCCCTTTGTGGTGAACGTCTGCATACATGGGTTAGGATACAGTTTTGCCCAGTGTAATAGAGTTATTCAAATGAACTGTGCTTAAAACAAGACAGAAGTTTCTTTTTATCAAACAGAAAGTCTGGCTGGGTCATCCAGGGTAGGTGGGGTGGATGCACAGTCATCCCGGCCCCTTCTATCTCATTGCTCTGCTTTCCTCAACATTCAGCTTCTACATCATGACCCAAGATAGGTGCTCAAGTTCCAGTCATCACATTTGCATTTGAACTAATGGGAGAGGAAAAGGGGCAAGAACATTATTCACACCACTCTGATCACTTTCCACTGGGAAGACATAGTCACACTACCCTCAGAGAAGACTAGACAATATAATCTTTATTCCAGGTTGCCACGTGCCCAGCTAGAATCCTATTCTAAAGAGGAGAGGTGGGGTAGTGGTGGGCAGCAAGCATGTCTGCCACACTCAAGAATTATGTGGCAACGACTGAGGTGGAAAGTATGGGCATCACACCTAGGCAGGTGGGGAAGGTGGGTGGTGTTCTCATGCTATTAGTGGGGTTGACCCTGATGGAGGCCTTTGAGAGGTTCATGGCAGGGGTGGACATTTGTAGGGTTCACCTTTGCTCGGGTGGGGACTCACACCTATGCTCCACCCCCATGTGCCTACAGACGGCCTTGGTGCAGGAGGTGCACCAGAACTTCTCAGCCTGGTGTTCCCAGGTGGTTCGCCTGTACCCGGGACAGCGGCACCTGGAGCTGGAGTGGACGGTGGGACCAATACCTGTGGGGTGAGTGGTACAGGCTGGGACTGGGGGCTGGGGGCAGGGGCAGAGTGGAGGTAGGTGAGCCTCACAGCCTTACCATTCCATTGGTATAGTGACGGCTGGGGGAAGGAAGTCATCAGCCGCTTTGACACTGCGCTGGAGACAAAAGGACTGTTCTTTACAGACAGCAATGGCCGAGAGATCCTGGAGAGGAGGTGGGGGTGGTTGGGGGCGTGGAAGGGTGGTCTCTGATGCTGAGGGGGGTCCATGGGTAGTGGGGGCATCTGCTGACCCTATGAGTGGGAGGGAGAGGATGAAGGAGGAGTGAGAGTGGGTGAGCTGGGAAAGGGGAGCTGGACCCCAGGTCTGACCCTACCTCCACCTCCCCAGGCGGGATTATCGCCCCACCTGGGAGCTGAACCAGACTGAGCCAGTGGCAGGAAACTACTATCCAGTCAACAGCCGTATTTACATCACGGTACCCCCTCCCCTATCGCGCTCCCCTCATCTTCCTGACACTCCTCTACAGAGTGGAGGTTACCTCTCATTCCTAGCTTTCCCCAACTCCCAACTGTCTCCGGCAGTGTCCTCCTCTATGGGGCCTGCCTGGGGGTCGGGGCTGGCTGGCAGCGAGCCCTCTCACTCTCATCTATCGCCCCCCAGGATGGGAACATGCAGCTGACCGTGCTGACCGATCGCTCCCAGGGGGGCAGCAGCCTGAAAGATGGCTCCATAGAGCTCATGGTGAGTGGCCCATACCCCATCTAAGCTAGGGTTCTCCCACCAGTTCCCGCCCTGGCTTCCGGCTGGACTTTGAAGCTGGTTTCTATGCCAGTTCTTTGCTAGGTGCACTCCTCCGTTTGGGGTCCCAGTAAGCTGAGACCTCCGTTTCTATGTGAAGTTACTCCACACTTTTATCCAATCCCCATCCAGACGCCCCCTCCGGGTCCTGACTTGCCCTATCCATGCCCCCTTAGGTCCTTACCTCCCTGCCCTAGTCTCCTGCTAAGTCGGATCGGCACTTCTGCTGGGGTCCCCCCTACCAGACCTTCATCCTCATCTGTTCCACCCACTCTTCAACTTCTCTTGAAATTCCCACAAGCCCTTACTCAATTTCTGGCCCCGAAATTGGCCAGAGGGCCCTCACCCTCTCCTGGCCTCTGTCCCCGCAGGTGCACCGAAGGCTGCTGAGAGACGACGGACGCGGAGTTGGGGAGGCGCTGCTAGAGAAGGGGTCGGGGTCGTGGGTGCGAGGACGCCATCTCGTGCTGTTGGACAAGGCCAGTACTGCGGCTGTCGGGCACCGGTTGCAGTCGGAGAAGGAGCTCTTGTCCCCGCAGGTGGTGCTGGCCCCAGGTGGTGGCGCCCCCTACCACCTGGGGGTCGCCCCAAGTACGCAGGTGAGAGGCGGAGGGCCTCGCAGGAAGAGAGGACCCGGATGAAGCCTGGGGTGGGGTCGGGTCTCCCTAGGCTTAGCCGGACCCACTTCGCCCCTCCCCAACTCGTCCTGGGGAGGCCATAAGCTAGCTAGCCCCGAGTCCCGGTCCAGTTCCCTCGGGTCCGGACTGGGTCCTCAGCCTCAGCTCCCGCCCCTCCTCCCTTCCTCACCTCGGCCCCGCCCTCTCCACTGCCCCAGGTTGGGTCCCACGCCTCTCCTTGGCCAGCCCCGCCTCTCCGCGCTTCATCCCCGCCCTCAGCCGGGTCTCAGGCCAGATCAGTTTGGCCCTTTCCGGGCTCGGAGCCGCCTCCAACCTGCCACCGCCCTACCCCATCATTGGCTCAGTCCTCCCCTTCCTGGCTTAGTCCCCTGGCTCCTAGGTTAACCCCCACCCCCACCCCCATGACCACAGATAAACCCCGCCCCTCACGCTGCTCGGCCTCGCCCCTCTGGCTTAGCCCCGCCCCATCCCCGCCCTTATTTCGCAGTTCTCCGGGCTGCGCAGGGAACTGCCGCCCAATGTGCACCTGCTCACACTGGCCCGCTGGGGTCAGAAAATGCTGCTGCTGCGCTTTGAGCACCAGTTTGCTGTAGGGGAGGATATGGTCGGCAACTTGAGCTCGCCGGTGACCTTGGACTTGAGGGTGAGGAGGGCAGAGGTGGGACGGAGACAAGAGAGAGGGGAGAGTGGAAGGTCTGCTTTGTCCCCACTCAGCCTGGCCCATCCATTGCTTGCAGGACCTGTTCTCCACTTTCACCATCACTGACCTTAAGGAGACTACACTGGCTGCCAACCAACTCCGGGCTAGTGCCTCCAGGCTACAGTGGACACCGAGCACAGGTTGGGGCCTGCCTGGGGGGCCAGGAGCTGGGGGCCGTGTTGGAGGATCCAGGTCCAGCTCGAGGGCCTGGGGCGGTGTTCAGATCCACTTTAGGTGTTTAAGGGTTTTAAGTGGATCCAGCAAACGAGCGGTGGGTCTTGGGTTTTTGAGGTTGGAGTGCAGTCCCAAGAACAAAATTTGTGTCTCTGTCAATGTCTAGTTCCAGGGTGGGGTTGTCCATCATCCCTGGGGTTGGCTTGATGGTCCTTGAGGTGGGGCTTGAGTGTGTGAGGGTGGTGGCCAGGCACAGGGGAGGGATTTGGGGATATGGGGGTGATATCTAGACCCTGGCAAGCAGTTGAAGGGTCTGGGAGTGAGGCCCTGGGACAGGACTCTGTTCAGGCCCAGGGGAGAGAGCATGGGGGTGGCAGGGAGGCAGAGGAAGTCTGCACCCCTCACTCCTCTGCACTGTCCTAGGCCCCACACCCAAGCCTTCTCCATCCCGGCTGGACCCCGCCAGCGTCACTTTGCAGCCCATGGAAATCCGCACCTTCCTGGCCTCTGTCCAATGGAAAGAGGATGACTAGACCTGCTGAGGGCAGGCTGCCCGGTTTCCAGCCTGAACCCCCTCCTGCAGGGATGAGGCAAACTCTCCCCCTTCTCTTGCTGCTGCCGCTAACAAAAGCCATTAAAATCCACTACCAAGCCTCTGGTCAAGGTGTGACTTAATGTGGGTATTTTTTTTTTTTTTTTTGAGGGTGATAGAATTGATGACCCAGAAAGGTCTACCAACTGTAGCTGACCCCTGACCTGAGGCCTCGCAGAGAGGTCACTGAGCTGCTTTAATGCTCATACCAGACTGCACTGTTCACACCACACCTCATCCACCACTGCGACTTCCATTCCTGCTACACTCCTTTGTCCATTCATGTGGTGGCCTGGCTCTCTTGAGAAGCCACCAAGGGCAGGCCAGGGAACCAGACACACTCTGAGGCCTCCCAGACCCGGCCCTGAATTGAGGAATCTGGGAGGTCCTGGGGGAGGAAGTAGATTCAGTGATAGGTCAGAAAGCCGGGCCTTAGACAGGTGGATTGGAGCTGCTGGCCTATGAGGAGAGAGGCAGAGAGTCTGGCACGCCCTCGTTCTGGTGTGCTCTAGGGTCAGTTTCAGAAGGAGACGTTGGGATGAAACCTTAGGTTTAGGGTCAAAATGACGTGACTTCTGTGTACAGGTCCTTTGAAGGCAATTTGAGGCCGCAGAAGGGTGTGTTTGAGCTGTGGTCAAGGGGCGGGGTTTAATCAGGGAGGGGCGGGGCTCAGCCTGAAGACGGAATGTGCTGAGCCAAGGAGGGCACAGTGCGGTGCCAGGTTCGGGGCGGATCCCACCTGCAAGCCAAGTGGAGACCAGTGTTCTGCTGCACCCGCAGGGTCGTCTGCACCTCTAGAAAATGTGGGGTAGGGGACAGGTAGCCTAAGCCGGCTATGACCCCCTGGAGAGTGCATCCTGGGCCTGGATGAGGTCATAGATGGGATCTGTGTGCCAGATGTGCCTCTTGAAAAACTTTCTAAGTCTTTCGCTAAAGAGATGGACCAGAGAGACCCAAGGAGGGCACCCCGTCTAGTCACCATCCCACATGGGGTCCAGTTGTTGGGTGTATCTCCTGAAAATGTAAAATTCTCATTCGGAATAGGGAGGCAGCAGAGCCAGCCAGAGTAGTCCTGGGCATGTGCCCCAGGGATGTCTGCTGTCCCACATGGGTCCCTGTCATAGAGGCACCTACCAAAATTGCTTAGAAATACTCCTTTGGTGGCAGGGATCAGGATGGGCTGGGCCGTGGGCCCCAGCAATGGTATCTTGGGCCCATTGGTATATGTACCTCCTGAAAAGGTATCCAAGTCCTCTTCCAAAGGCGGACACTGCCCTGGGCTGGCCAAGGAGACTGGTGGAAGTCATCCTGGGTCCTCCTGTTACCGGAGAGTGGGCCCTCCTCGGCGTGCTGTCCAGGTTCTTGGTGTCTCGAGCAAAGAATTGAACAAGATACTGAGGTAAAGTGCAGAAGCAGTTTATTAGAAGAGATAGTACACTTCAAGGAAATAGGAGCAGACCCAGCAGTAGAGAATGGCTCAAGGGCCCAAGGTGACATTATTAGGAGAAAAGGTACACTTCAAAGAGTTTGGAGCTGGCTGAGCAAAAGAAGAGGCTCAACGGCCCAAGGGGCTCAAGGTGGCATTATTAGGAGAAAAAGTACACTACAAAGGGTTTGGAGTGGGCCCCGAGCAAAGGAAAGGCTCAAGAGGCTCAAAAAAGGCTCAAAAGGCTCAAAGGCCCAAAGGGCTAAGGGCCTGGGCTCAAAAAGGGCCTGACTGGTGAGGACTTGGAGTTTTTATCCCTTTTTCTCTAGAATGGGCTGTTCCTTTCCAGGAGTGGGACCACTTGATTGACACCTGTGATTGACAAGAGGCTTTTATTTCATCTTTAATTTAGACTGCGCATGTTCCTTCCCAGAATTAAGTCTGTTATAATGATATTAATGAACTTCCGGGCATATATATGATATTATAATGATAGTATAATGAGGCCCAGGTGAAATGAAGGTGTATCGCGTCCAGCGCAACATGGGCAGTGAGGGTGCTAGCAGGGGCGGTGTTGGGTTAGGTTTTAAGAAAGAAAGAAACAGAGACTTAATGCAGGTAAATCTCAGAAGGTCAGGGGATCTCGCAGTCACTGGAGACTGGAGCCCCGAATCGGGCCAACTGGTGGCTTTTATTGATAATCATACAAGGAAGTAGCATTATCTTTTCCACGGTCTGTGAATCTGATACATCATGTCACAAAAGTGAATCAAACCAATTATCTTTGTCCCCAAGCAGCCGGAGCAGAAAGTCTTGTGGTGACTTAGGTGAGGTATACACCTCCCTGGGGGGCAAGTCTCTCATGTTGTAACCATTTAGTTGAGGTAAGTGGAGAGAGCTGATCTTTATTGCCCTCATGACCTCTCTCACAATCAGGTGAGCGAGCAAAGCCAGAGTCCGCAATGGCTTTTCACAGGCAGGGGGAAAGGAGAGGCAAGGCTCCTTCCCGGATTTTCTAAGGCAGGTCATTGGGGGTTCCCATTCGGTTCCACTTGTCTTAGGTTGTATCTCACGTGAGATCTCTTACCCGTCTTTGGCTGCAAACCATCTTTTGGGGACTAAACAGAGAGACATAAGGTGTAAAACATTGAGATAAGCAAAGTCCCAAAAAGGCACAGTCTCACAGAGTTTTCTTTCCTCAAGGAAAGACATGGGGGGACAGTCAGCTAGGCTGCTGTGTGACAACAAAGGTGGTTGTGGCCCTTACTGCCCAGGTGTGAGTGACTGGTCTAATCTAGTTGGGTATTTTGTACCCATTTATTCCTCATAGGGGTAGATAATTACAATGAAAAGGGGAAGTTTTGGACAGACAGGGGAGGTCTTTTGGGCAGTAATGCAGAGACCTGATGTCTATCTCTAACTGCCTGCCTTGTTTTCCCCTTGAGAGACGTGATCCCCATAAAATCTCTATGGGAAGTTGAGGGACAGGAGGTCTGTTTTTCAGTATCTGCTTCCTGCTGGACAGGGGCATAGAGCTGTCCCTATCTATTGGGGGATTCACCGAACTCTCACCCTATCTCATCTTAGATGAGAGGAAGGGGTTTCGAGATCCGCCTGGAAGACCGTGTTGGCTTCTTTAGTTGGGACTGGTAACCTTGCTGGGGTATCCTCTGTATCCCCAAGACCCCTGAATGAGGAAAAATAGATTTTAATGAATAAATCCGTTAGCTCTATAAAGCCTGTGGCACTCAACTGGTCATTTAGGCAGCATCAATTGTCCAGGAGCTGAGCCCAGAATGGATTGGAAACAACATTAAGCTTCAATGATTACAATCAACAAGTATACTGGCCTGGGGGGTCCAGAAGGCTTGGGGGATGTTGGGGAGACACAGGCTTTCAAGTAGTTATCTGAAGCAGGGGTGAGAGACATGCTGTGATTCAGGCTAGGAGCAATCTTTAGGATTCAGAAACTGATTAGAAGAACAATCAAAGCCAGGGGCTAAGGAGCTAAGAAACTAGGGAAAAGGAGATGTAAAGTTTATAGTGAGGTGGCTCTCCCGTATCACTCCCTCTGTCCTGCAAGGGGCCTGATGGCTGTAAACCCTATAAACCTGTCTATCCTTTGTGATGGGGCTGGCACAGACTAGCCAGAGAGACTCAGGGGTGGGTGTCAGGGCCAGGCTGTGGTTCTGTATGGGCCCTGGTACGTGACCCACCTGTTAGTACCTCCTGGAAAATGTATCAATGTCCCCATCGAAAGGAGAGTTACTGGCCTAGGCTGGACAGATAGACCCATGGAGGGTGCCATGGGCTCAGGTGTTGTCACTCTTGGGTCCCTGTTATTAGGAGTGCCTTCTGAAAAGTTCCTGAAAACTTTCTATGACCTTTTGCGGCGGCCAGGACTGAACTGCAATTAATTGCTGGATGTGCTCCCCTCTCCCACCATTTATATCAGTCTCCCTCTGGAGGCGGCAACAGGCGCTAGCCGTCTAGGGAGGCCCAGGGAGTGTTCTCTGCCCAGCCACAGTCACACGTGGGCCCTACGCATCACTTCATGCCTCTGGAAAATGTTTCCAACTGCCCCTAGAGGGAGGCAGGTAGTGGCCTAGTGGGTTAGGGACCACCGTGGACGGTGTCCTGAGTCCAGCTGCAGTCCCGTTTGGGGCTGGGTCGCCAGATGTACTTCTCAAAAATGTTGTTAAGCCCTGTTGGGAGGGAGAGACTCCCAATAGTATAGTCCCCTCCCCTTCATCCCAGCCCAGGTTGGGTCAATGGGGGCACCTCCTGAAAAGTGTTTGAAGTACTCCTTTGGAGGTGGAGGTCAGCCCTGGCTATCCAGGCAGTTGCGTGGACGGTCCCCCGACTTCTGTTGGCGGAGATACACCGTTCGAGTGAGACCCGAAAGAGGTGGCATTTGGGGTCCAGGTTGGCGCCACCTGGCGGCCGCTTTTATATCATCACTTGGAGCCCTGCAGCCATGGGCGCGGGTTGGGATCTGGCTGCTCAGCTCAAGGCCGAGTTCCAGGAGGCCGCAGCGATACCGTCCCCGCTGCGACACACTCCGCCTCCAAACGTGCTCCCTGAGACTGTCAATATAGTATAGTGGAGTGCGGCATCTGGGAACTGCATGGGAGGGCTGACAGGCGCACAGAGGTCCCATACACCGGCAGGGACCGACTTGGGCCGTCACAGACCATCGAGTAGGGCACCCTGGGCTCGGATGCATTCCCACATGATGTCTGGCTGTCTGAGGGTTTCCCGAGAAATTTTCTAGGTTCCCCTCTTGGACCCGAGATCGCGGCCAGGGAGGCCCGGGAGGACCGGTCAACTGGCCTCAATCCCACAGGGTCCCTGTGACTGGATGTGCGTCCTGAAAATTTTCCCTTCTGAACAGGGATAGGAAGGCTGAGGGAGGGCATGCGGTTACACTGGGTCCTATTCTTGGACACCACCCCCAAACCTTCCTAAGCCTCCCTCCAGTGGCAGGGACCATCCTGGGCCAAACGGGGTCAAGGGGTGTGTGCCTTGGATTTAGTCACGGTCCACAACAGGAGTTAGATCTTTTCAAGAACCTGCTAAAAAGTTTCCAACTATGCTTGGGGTAGGGATGGGGCACAGGCCCTGGATGGTCAGGGAGGTTCCAGCAAGATGCCCTGGGGGTATCATTCCTGTGTGGGCCTTTTAGAAAGCTTTTTTTTTTTTTTTAATTAGTTTCAGGTGTACAAAACAATGTACTAGTTAGACATTTACACCACTCACAAAGTGATACCCCGCTCCGCCCACCTACTACCCGTCTGACAGCATATATAGCTGTTACACTTCCACTGACTCTATTACCTATGCTGTACTCCACCTCCTGTGACCATATATATATTAAATTATAGTTGACATTCATTGTTATTCAGCTTCAGACTCAGGTGTACAGCACAGTGGTACAGGTTGTGGTCTCGTGGTCCCAGTTGTCACATTCGTCACTTGAAATTGTTTCCAATTTCCTCTCCAAAAGGGGTCACTAGTGTGGGATGGTGAGGGACACCTGAAGGGTGCCTGGGCCTGGCTATAGTCACATGTGATGCCTGTTTGATGAAGGCACCTCACCAAAAATTCTTGAAGTATCCTTCAGGAGGTACAGGGGCCAGCCAGCAAGAAATAGAGGCCCACAAGAGGCACCTGGTCTACACGTGGTCCTTCATAGGGCCCAGCTCTCTGTTTACACCTTCTGGAAATTTTGCTAAGTCTCCCTCTGGAGGAAGGAGCGCTGGGTCCTCCATCCTGCATGGGAGATAGGGGATACCTTCTAAGCCAGTGGTGGAGAACCAGCTAGTCTGGTCAGTGATGATGGGAAGGCACCCAGCGCTGGCCACGTTGTTGCACTAGGTCACAGTTGTCACATGAACCTTCTGAAAATGTTTCCAAGTTCCCTTTCTGTGGGGGAGGTGATGTAGGATTTCTGGTGTCTGGTGCCTGGGGTTTGGGGCCTCACACACTGGAAGAATGAGAACACGGACCCGGAGAGGTGAATTGGAGCAGTTTATAGTTTTATTGCAGAAGCGAATAAGCGCAAGGGTACAGCGCTCTGAGGGGAGATCTCGGAGAGGGGGGATTGGAGCAGAATACCCTGCAGGCTAAGCTGAGCCAGAGACTATGTGCCCCTGGATCCATAATCTTTAAATTGTTCACCAGGAGCCGGTTGGGCTCCCCCCTTCCCTTCCTGCACTTGGGCTGTTATCTTGGCTGATGCTGTAGTCTGATGCGGTAGCCCCTCCCATCTAATTCCCTTTCAACACTTTTTTTTTTTTCCTGCCAGCTGTTGTTCTCTTTAGCCTTGAGGTCCTCTGGCGCACGTCCCTGGCTGCCCACGATTTTCCCATCTCACGCTGAAACTGTTTGGGCTTTGATGTCCTCCACCGCGGTTCTGTCCCTAGCTGCCTATAACTTTCCTGTCTCAGAGGCACTGTCCTGGGCCAGTTAGGGACAAACTCTGATGGCACTTGGGATATGGCTGTGGTCCTTTGAGGGGCTTGGTTGTTGGAGGTGCCCCTCCAATGCTTCTAAGTCTCCATCAGTGGAGTTCTCGGCCCTTGTTGCCAGGTCCCATGTCGGCCCTGGTCATCTTATTTAGCTCACAAAGACGTTTGCAATTCCTGGTCAGCTTAGCAGGCTTTCAGAGGGTACCTGGGCCAGGCCTCAGTCCACCAATGGGTCATAGTCGCAGAGAGTGCCTCTGAAAGTTTTCGGAGTCCCCCTTTGGAGGCTGGTACTGGCCTTAGCTGGACAGGGAGGCCCAAGGAGGGGGACCCTAACCTAGCCATGTCAGGAAGTGTAGGATCTTTAATTGAGTTTTCTTTTTAAAGATTGTTTTGGCTATTTGGGGTACCTAGAGATTCCATGTGAATTTCAGAAGGGATTTTTTTTTTTCTATTTGTGCAAAAAACATTGTTGGGCTTGCATTGAATCTGTAGATCAATTTGGGTAGTATTGACATCCTAATACAGAGGGTGCCAAAAAAAGTATACTCATTTTAAGAAAGGAAAAAACTGTATTAAAATTGTAATACTCAATATATACCGATAACAAAAGATGAATACAAGTCACGTTTGACTTCTGCAGTTACAAGAGGTGCTCAAAGTGATTAGGTACCATCAGCGTAATTTTAATACAATTTTTTTCCTTCCTTAAAATGTGTATACATATTTCTCTCTCTCTCTTTATCTCTATCTCTATCTATCTCTATCTCTCTATATCTCCATCCTATTCTTTATCCATTCATCCATCAACAGACACACAGGCTGCCTTCACATCTTGGCCATTGTAAACAATGCTGCAATGAACATATGGACGCACACATCTCCTTGAAGTAGCGTTTTGGGTTACTACGGATAAATATCCTGAAGTGGGATTACTGGGTCCTTCACTGTCTCTTGTTATAGCCTTTGTTTTAAAGTTTGTTTTGTCTGGTGTAAGTATTGCTACCCAAGCTTTTTTTAAATTTCCATTTTTATGAAATATCTTTTTCCATCCCTTTACTTTCCGTCTTTGTGTGTTTTTAATTTGAAGTGAGTCCCTTGTTGGCAGCATATGTAAGGGTTTTGTTTTCTTATCCATTTATCCCTCCTATGTCTTTTGATTGGAGCATTTAACCCATTTACATTGAAAGTAATTGTTGATAGATATGTAGCTATAGCCATTTTATTATTTATAATTTTGATTTTTTTTTTTATCTTAAAGAAGTCCTAACATTCCTTGTAATACTGGTTTAGTGGTGATGAATTCCTTTAGCTTTTCCTTGTCTGGGAAGCTCTTTATCTGTCCTTTGATTTTTGATGCTAGCCTTGCTGGGTAGAGTAATCTTGGTTGTAGGTCCTTGCTTTTCATCATGTTGAATATTTTGTGCCAATTCCTTCTGGCCTGCAAAGTTTCTTTTGAGATATCAGCTGACAGTCTTACGGGAACTCCCTTATAAGTTACTAGTTTCCTTTCTCTTGCTGTTTTTAGGATTCTCTCTTTGTCTTTAAACTTTGCTGTTTTAATTATGATGTGTCTTCGTGTGGTCCTGGTTGGATTCATTCTGTTTGGGACTCTCTGCACTTCCTGGACTTGTATGTCTATTCCCTTCACCAGGTTAGGGAAGTTTTCAGTCATTATTTCTTCAAATAGGTTCTTAATCTCTTGCTTTCTCTCTTCTCCTTCTGGTACCCCTATGATGTGAATGTTATTACTCTTGATGTTGTCCCAGAGGTCTCTTAAACTATTCTTTTTTTTTTTATTTTTATTCTTTTTTTCTCTTTGCTATTCCTATTGGGTATTTTCTGCTATGTTGTCTTCCAAATCACTGATTCGATCCTCTGCTTCATCTAGTCTGATGGTGATTTTTTTCTAATGCATTTTTTTTTAATTAAAATTTATTGGGGTGACAATGGTCAATAAAACTATATAGGTTTCAAGTGTACAATTCTCTAATACATCATCTATATATTGCATTATGTGTTCATCACCCAGAATGAGTTCTCCTTCCATCATCATATATTTGACCCCCTTTACCCTCTTCTACCATCCTCCCTCTCCCAACCCTCTGGTAATCACTAAATTGTTGTCTGTGTTTATGAGTGTTTGTTTCTTTGTCTTATTTCTTTGTTGCTTTCAGCTTTATATCCCACATATGAATGAAGTCATATGGCCTCAACTTTTACCGTCTGACTTATTTCACTTAGCATAATAATCTCAAGATCCATCCATGTTGTCGCAAACGGCAGTATTTCATCTTTTCTTATGGCAGAGTAGTATTCCATTGGGTATATATACCACATCTTCTTTATCCAATCATCTATTGTAGGACACTTTGGTTGTTTCCATGTTTTGGCCACCATAAATAATGCTGCAATGAACATTGGAGTACATATATCTTTGTAGATAAATGTTTTCAGATTTTTTGGGTAGATACCCAGGAGAGAGATTGATGGGTCATATAGTAATTCTGTTCTTAATTTTTTGGGGAAACTCCATACTGTGTTCCATAGCAGCTGTACCAATTTACATTCCCACCAACAGTGTATGAGGGTTCCTTTTTCTCCACAGCCTCTCCAATATTTGTTATTATTTGTCTTGTTGATGATAGACATTCTAACAGGTGATATCTCATTGTAGTTTTGATTTTCATTTCCCTAATAGATAGTGAAACGGAGCATTTTTTCATATATCTGTTGGCTGTTTGTATGTCTTCTTGGGAGAAATTTCTGTTCATGTCCTCTGCCCATTTTGTAACTGGATTGTTTGTCTTTTTGTTGTTGAGTTGTATGAGCTCCTTATATATTTTGATTAGCTCCTTATCTGAGGTGTTGTTTGCAAATATCTTTTCTCTCCCATTCGGTTGGTTGCCTCCTTGTTTTGTTGATGGTTTCTTTCACTGTGCAGAAGGTTTTTAGTTTGATATAGTCCCATTCATTTATTTTAACTTTTACTTCCCTTGCCTTTGAGGTCAAATTCAGAAAATTCTCTTTGAATCAAAGGTCCATAAGTTTAGTACCTTCTAATGCATTTTTCATTTCAGTTATTGTATGAAGTGTGATCAAAACATATGGTGAATGTTTAAATTAAAAAAATTATTACAGTAAAAGACACATTGCCATTAATGCCCCTCAAAATACTCTCCCTCACTTTGAACACACATATCCCATCGTTCTTGCCATTTTCTGAAGCAGTTCTGGAAGTCCTCTTTCATGAATGTCTTTAGTTGCACTGTCATGCCTGCCTTGAAGTCCTGAATCAATTCAAAACATTTACCTTTCATGGTCATTTTGACTTTGGGGAAAAGCCAGAAGTCGAACAGTGCCAGACCTGGTGAATAAGGTGGATGAGGACACACCATAATGTTTTTATTTGACAGAAATTGCCATATACCAGAAATGATGTGTGACACGGAACATTGTCATGATGGAGGATGGATTTGCCCATTTCATGTTAATGCGTTGTTCATGATCCATGATTTATGGCACACTTTAAAACACACCTTCTCTCAACTGTAGCTCACACCCGACTTACTGCATGGAACAAGTTGAAACTTTGCACACACTGTTATTAATGTTTTATGTGCCACTTCCCATATTGAAGATCTCTGCCCTTTCGTTGGATGGCACTTGGCAGCAGCATTCACTGTATTTTGTGATCATACCTCGTATTCTTCACTTTTGACTGGTTCTTTTTTATGGTTTCTATTTTTTTTGTTTTTTATGTTTGCTATCACTTTGTTGAAGTTCTTACTAAGTTCCTTGAGCATCCTTATAACCATTGTTTTGAACTCTGTCTCTGGTAGGTTGCTACCAGTCTTGTCATGGCTGCTTCTTTATATTTTCAGTGCTACAAAGTGATCCATGGTTGTTCACTGCCTGTGCTGGACCTGAAGGTGCCTCCGGAGGTGTTTGAGTTGGGTGGGGTGGGGTCCCAGTGAGTCAGCAGTGCGGAGCAGCGGAGCTCACCAGGCCAATCAGATTCAGATTTGGCTGGAGGGGGCGGGCTCAACACAGGAAAGATGGGCCTGCCTGTTGGCTGCACCTAAGGTGGACTCCTCACCAGGAAAATGCCAGCTGTCCTCCAGTTTTCCATCCGTAGCCACACACCTCAGTCTGCCTCCCTGCCACCCCCGTATGTCACTGCCGTATGTCTCCGAGTTACTGTCCCTACGCTGGAGACCAAGGTGAGTGCCTGTGAGCAAGTGAGTCTGTGCGCGGCTGTTTAAGAGGATGTCTGGTTTTCCTGCAGCCTTCTGGCGCACCCGAACGGTTGGAATTCTCACTGTTTTTCACAACCAGATGTTGTGGGGGCTCCTCTTCTCAGCACCAGTACTCTGGGCTGGGGAGCCTGGTGTGGGGCTGGGGTCCCTTGGCTCCAAGGCAGCTGAGATAATCCTCTTGATTCTTAACTGCCACACGCAGGTGTGGGCCCCATTCTGAGTCTCTGCCCCTCCTACCAGTCTCGTCGTGGCTGCTTCTTTATATTTTCAGTTATAAGACTTCTGTTTTGCTAGACTTCAGATGGTTCTCCAGGTTGATTGTTCTATAATTTAGTTGTAATTTTAATGTGTTCATGGAAGAATTCAGGCACCCTGTTTATCTACTCTGCCATCTTGGATCTCTCCCCTATAGTTGGGTTCAACACTCTACCTTTATAATTTCCTTCTTCCTGACCATTTAACTTTCCTTACAAAGCAAATGTACTGGTAACAATTCCTTCATTTTTGTTTGTCTCAGAAAGTCTTCATTTCTCCACTTTTGAGAGATAATTTTGCTCTACACAGAATTCTAGTTGGGTGGTGTTTCTTTCAACACTTTTTACTATTTCACAAGGCTCTCTTCCTGCTTGCATAGTTTCTGAAAAGAAGTAGTCTGATTTCATTCTTATCCTTGCTTCACTATAACTAAGGTCCTCCCCTGCTCAGCTTCTTTCAAGATATTCTCTTCATCTTTGATTTTTCTCAAGTTTGAATATATTTCTAGGTGTGCATTTTTTGTTTTTTATATTGTTTGGTGACCTCTGAACTTCCTGGATCTGTGGTTTGGTGTCTATTTTTAATTTTGGGAAAACCTCAGTCATCATTACTTCACTTATTATATAATAAAAAAAAGTCTTTATTCTCCTTCATGTATTCCCATTATGTGTATGTTGCACGTTTTGTAAATGTCCCGAAGTTCTTGGATTTCTGTTTTGTCTTTTTTGTTCTTTTCACTTCTGTGCATTTCAGTTTTTGAAGGTTGTATTCACATTTCCCCTAACTCACTGGGGAAAGCTCACTTTCCTCACACATTTTCTGTCTATCAATGAGCCTTGCAGCAAAGGAATTCCACATTTCTGTTCTCTTGTTTTAACGTTTTTTTATTTTTTGCATTTTCCCCTTAGTTCTTTGTATTTCCATCTCTGCCTGTATTACCTACCCACCTGTTTTTGCATATTGTCCACTATTTCCTTTAGTGTGCTTAGCACATTAATCAAGATTGCTTTATGTTTCTGGTCTGATAATTCCAACATATCTGCTACCTCTGAATTATGTTCTTTTGCTTATCCTGTCTCTTCAAACTGTGTTCTTTAATTCTTTTAATATGCCTTGTAGTTTTTTGTTGAATGCTGGACATGATGTACAGTGAAAAAGGAACTGAGCTAAATAGGCCTTTAGTGTGAGGTTTTATGTTTATCTGACTAGGGTTTGGGCTGTGCTTACTATTTGCTGTAATTTTCAGAGGCTAAAATATCCTCAGGTGTCCTTGCTTTTGTCTCCCATGTTGTCTTTAGGGTTCTACAGAGGTTTCTTAAATAAGTTTTGAAACTACGGTTCTTTCAGTGTATCCACTGTTGTTAATCAGGAGTGTTATGGATGTAGTGCTGTGGTGGGTGGAGGGGAGTGTGCTATAGTCCTATGATTTGGTCTCAGTATATTGAGCCTGTATTCCCGTCTGTGACCTTCTGTGATATAATAGGAATGATGCTATATCTTTGTCTATGGTTCTTAGCAAAGACCTCCTAAAGCCCTTGGACTTTCTGAGTGATAAGGTGATGGGAGCATCTGATGTTCTAATGAGGTGACTGCAGGCCCCTAAATAGCTTCAGGATGGGTGTTGGTCACCAGGAAGACCAAGCTTAGAGTAGAGGCTTAGAACTTTCAGCCCAGCCCTAACCTCTGGAGTAGAGATTGAGTTATTCACCACTGGTCAATGATTCAATCAGTCATGCCTAGGTAAGGAAACTTCATCCAAACCCCTAAACCTTGGGATTCAGAGAGACCCGACTTTGTGAACATATCAATGTGCTGGGAGGGTGTCATGCCTGGAGAGGGCGTGGACACCCTGCTTCCCCCACCCCCACTTTGCCCTGAACAGCCTTTCCATTTGGCTGTTCCCAGCTTGTATGTTTTACAATAAACTGATAAAAATGAGTAAAATGCTTTTGTTAGTTCTGATAGTTGTTTTAGCAAATAAATGAGCATGAGAGGGTGTCCTGGGAACCTCTGAATTTGTAGTCAGGCACGGAGAAATGTGTGTGGCCTGAGCTCACATTTGTAGCTGGGATCTGACTTGTGGGCAGTTTGTGGGACTGAGCTCACAAACTGATTAGTGGTAGAACTGAATTGAATTGTAGGCCACCCAGTTGGTGTTGGAGAGATGGAGAAGTAGTTTGGAAAACACACCACATATCTGCTGTCAGGAGGATAAATAGCCTGTGAACCTCACAAGTGTTTTTAAGTGTCTGTCCCAGCCTCAACTTAGGTCACGCAAAAAGGCTAGAGGGGACTTAAGTTCCCAGTTTTCCTCCCCCATGTCCGTTTGGCTCTGGTAAAATCCCAGTCTGCTAGGCGCCGGTGAAACAGAATCTTTGAGGACAGGCCTTGTTAACAAGAACAGAATATTGTGGGCATATTTTAAGTTGGCTATTTTCCTGTCGTCTCTCTTTCCAATTTTGGAGACAGCAGTTTGCCCTGCGACCTCAATTCTATGATAACTCTAAGAAGAGTTGTTGATTTTAAGTTTGTTTTTTTTCTTGTTCCCCCCCCCCCCCCCAAGCTCCTTACAATGCAGATGAGTAACCAGAGGTCTCTGGCTTTATTTATTTATTTATTTTAAAGATTTTATTGGGGAAGGGAAACAGGACTTTATTGGGGAACAGTGTATACTTCTAGGCCTTTTTTCCAAGTCAAGTTGTTGTCCTTTCAATCTTAGTTGTGGAGGGTGCCGTTCAGCTTCAAGTTGTTGTCCTTTCAGTCTTAGTTGTGGAGGGCGCAGCTCAGCTCCAGGTCCAGTTGCCGTTTTCTAGTTGCAGGGGGCACAGCCCACCATCCCTTGTGGGAGTTGAACTGGCAATCTTGTGGTTGAGAGGACGCACTCCAACCAACTGAGCCATCCAGGAGCTCAGCGGCAGCTCAGCTCAAGGTGCCGTGTTCAATCATTAGTTGCAGGGGGCACTGCCCACCATCCCTTGCGGGATTCGAGGAATCGAACTGGCAACCTTGTGGTTGAGAGCCCGTGCTCCAGCCAACTGAGCCATCTGGGAGCTCAGTGGCAGCTCAGCTCAAGGTGCCATGTTCAATCTTAGTTGCAGGGGGCAGAGCCCACCATCCCTTGCGGGACTCGAGGAATTGAACTGGCAACCTTGTGGTTGAGAGCCCACTGGCCCATGTGGGAATCGAACCGGCAGCCTTAGGAGTTAGGAGCACGGAGCTCCAACCGCCTGAGTCACTGGGCCAAACCGTTTCTTTTTTAAAATTTTTTTAAATTGGGGAATATTGGGAACATTGTGTTTTTCCAGGACCCATCAGCTCCAAGCCAAGTCGTTGTTTTCAATCTAGTTGTGGAGGGCGCAGGTCACTGGCCCATGGGGGAACCGAACTGGCGACCTTGGTTTTATGAGCACTGAGCTCTAACCAATGGAACTAACCAGTTGGTCCTCTGACTGTCTTTTAATATTTGACTGCTAGTATGTTGGAAAAACAGTTTTCTTCCTGAGTATATAAAATCCCGTTTTCCCCTCCTATGTGTCTCCTTCATTTTCACCTAAAACACTTCAGTTCTGACACTTCTGGTCACCAACTGTGTGAGGGATTTTCCCCCAAGAAGCAATTCTCTGTGACACCAGCTTGTGTCCTAGAACTTAAATCAGTCATAACACTATGTATCTGGAGATAATGTCATATCCTACAGATTAAGGTCTCAGTCCCACGAGACTGCCCCCGCCCCCCATTTCAGATGCCAATAGCAAGTAGTAGGTCTCCAGGTTGCTCACAACTTCTGTCTGACTTGGCTACAGATCTGTTGGTTCCTATAACCCGCTCACTCATTGGGTTCGATTCATTTGCTGGAGTGCTCACAGAACTCAGGAAACACCTAAGTTTACCAGTTGATTAAAGGATATAATAAAGGATACAGATGAAGGGATAAGTAGGTGATGTCTGGGAGGGAGGTCTAAGGGGGAGGCTGAGGCAACAGCTGGCTGTAATCTATCCCTGCATTTAAGCAGAACTTGTTCCCAGTTGTGCAGTTTTCTTCTCACAGATCCTTCCTAATGTGGGGACACAGGTGTGCACAGGGAATTCCAGAGTCACTTTCCAGATGGAGCAATGCCCTTGTCTACAGCAGGAGAGACACCCAGGCCAGCCCCGACTGGAATAGGAAGGGCTGCTATCTTCCTCGGGTCAGGGTCTTGGGATAATGCTGTAAGGCCACTCTTGACCTGTGAACTGCGACCCTTGTTTACAAACAAGTTACAAACACTCTTGAACTGTGACCCTTGTTTACAAACACACTTAAAATGACCTCACTATATGTGATAACGAATCTGGCTCCATTTTCAATATTTGTTGAGGATTTTTGCATATATGGAGGGTGCCAAAAAAGTGTATACACATTTGAAGAAAGGAAAAAAACTGTATTAAAACTGTAATACTCAATATATACTTGTAACAAAAGGTGAATACAAATCATGTGTATACATTTTTTGGCACCCCCGGTATATTTGTAATAGATTTTGAAGTTTCTTGTGATATTTTTATATGTTTCTAGAATAAGAATAGATACTGGCCTCAGTGTTGTCCCCATTCTATTTTTTGGAAGATTTTGTGAAGAATTGATATTATTTCTTCTTTGAATGTGTTGAAGAATTTTGTGGTGAAGACATTTTGGCCTGGGCTTTTCCTCATGGGAAGTTTTCTTTATTATTATTATAATGAAACCAATTTTACTTGTTATTGATATATTCAGGTTTTCTATTTCTTCATGAGTTAGTTTCGATAGACTTTATCTTTCTAGAAATTTGTCAATTTCATGTAAGTGTTCTAATTTGTTGGTATATGATTATTCATTCTATTCATTTGTAATTAATTTCATTTCTGTAACATTTGAAATAATGCCCCCTCATTTTTTTCTGATTCAAGCAATGTTAGTCTTCCTTTTTCTATAGGTCCATCTAGCTAAAGATTGTCAATTTTGTTGATTGTTTTAAAGAACCCACTTTTGGTTTCACTGATTTTCTGTATGGTTTCTCTTGTCTCTATTTCATTAATTTCTCCTCTAATATTAGTTCCCTCATGTCCTCGCTTTGAGTTTGCTCATCTTTTTCAAGTATATTAAATGGAAGGTTAAGTTATTGATTTGAGGTTTTCTATCTTAGTATAGTCATTTATGGCTCTAAATTTCCCTCAAAGTACTGTTTTAGATGCATCATATAAATTTTTATGTTGTGTCTTTATTTTCATCCATCACAAAGTATCTTGTGATTTCCATTTTGATTTATTTTTTGACATATTGGTTATTCAGGAGTATGTTTAACTTCCTCATATTTGTGAATTTCTCCAATTTTTCCCAAGATGTTTAATTTTTTAATTTCATTCCATAGTGATCAGAGACCATACTCTGCATTATTCTTAGACTTTACAATTATTGTGGTTTGTTTATGGCCTACCATAAGGTATTCTCTGGAGAAAGTTCCATGTGCACTTGAGAAGAGTATATATAGTTTTTGTTGGGTGGAGTGTTCTACAGATACGTCTGCTTGCCTTATACTGTTTTTCAAGTTTTTTATTTCCTGCTGATCTTTTGCCTGGTTGTTGTACATAATATTGGGAGTATTAAAGTCATCAACTATTCTTATTGAATTTTTCTCTCTTCTGTCAGTTGTTGCTTCCTGTATTTTGGCACTGTTATTAGGTACATATACGTTTATCATGGTTATAGCTTCCTGATTGATTGAGCCTTTTATCCTGATATAATGTCCCACGTTAATGCTAGTAATATATATTTTTTTGTTTCAAAGTTTATTTTGCCTGATGTTAGTGTAGTCGCTCCAGTTTTCTCATGGTTGCTGTTTACATGGTGTATCTCTTCCCAACGTTCTTCCAGTCTATTTGTATCTCTGAATCTAAAGCGTATATCCTATAGATAGCACATAGTTGAACAGAATTTTTAAAAAATATTATTTATTTTGATACTTTTATTTTTTAGAGGTATAATTGACATACATTAGTTTCAGGTGTACAACATAATAATTCAATATTTGTATATACTGTGAAATGATCACAATAAGTCAACATCCATTTCTATACAGTTACAGAATTATTTTCCTTGTAATGAGGACCTTTAAGACTTACTCTCTTACCAACTTTCAAATATGCAATACAGTGTTATAGCTATAGTTGCCATATTGTACATTACATCCCATGACTTATTTATTTTATAATTGGAATTTTGTACCTTTTAACCCCCTTCACCCATTTTGCCCACCCTTACCACTCGCCACCTCTGCAACCACCAATCTGTTCTCTGTATCTATAAGTTTAGTTTTTTGCTTATGCAAACCTATCAAATGTCTAAAGGATAACACAGGCAAAAGCCTGGGTATGACGATGAGGTTTAATATACAAGACCAAAAGCAAGAGCCCTGAAAACCATTGATGAAGTAGACTTTATTAAAAATAAAAATTTGTTTTCCAAAGACACTGTTAGGAGAATAAAAACACAAGACAGACGGGAAGAAAATATTTGCAAAACATACCTGGTAAAAGACTTGTATCCAAAATACAGAAAGAAGTCTTAAAACTCAACAATCAGAAAATCTGTTAATCTAAAAATAAAAGGCCAAAGTGAGAGGCAACAAGCATTTATCTGAGATCAAAAAAAGAATAGCTATTTGGGAAGCACTGATTCAGGCAGAAGCCCACATAGTGTTCTGAACAGGAGACAAAGGTAAGGGGTATTTATGACAAAGAGAAGGGGACATTATGGCAACAGAAGGCAGGCATTTCTGTTGGTGCATAACATAGTGTGATATTAATTCTAAACGATGTTTTTAATTTTCAGTCCAGTAGTTGTCTGTCCAGTAGTCATAATATCTGCTTTCTTGTTATCTTTGCATACAGTTCTTTGGGGCACAAGGTTGCTTTAGGCCTGGGCCAAAAACAAGGTTGCTTTTTGCCCTGTTTTAACCTTCCAAAGATCTTAGGCATAAATCATGCAAGGCAGTTTCTCTAGAATGGCATCTCCGGCTCCATTTCGAAGTGGCTCCATTTATATTATTTTATTTACAAACCCAATTAAAAAATGGGCTAAGTATCTGAACAGACACTTCACCCAAGAAGCCATACAGATGGCAAATCAACGTATGAAAGGGTAATATATCATTAAGGAATTGCAAATTAAAACTATAATGAGATATCATAATATACCTACTGGAATGGCTGAAATGCAAAAGGTACACAATTCTTGTGAGGATGTGGAGAAACAGATACTCATTCATTGTTGGTGGAAATGCAAATGGTGCAGCCATTTTGTAAGACAGTCTAGTAGTTTCTGACAAAACTAAACATAGTCTTACTATATGATCCATCAATTGTGCCTCTAGATATCTACCCAAATGAGTAGAAAACATGCCCACACAAAAACCTACACACAAATGTGTATGGAAGTTTTATTCCTATCCACCCAAAACTAGAAGCAATCAAGAGGCCCCTCAATAGGTGAATGGATAAACAAACTGTGGCATATCCAAACAATGGAATGAATAATATCCAGTGATAACAAGAAATTAACTATCAAGACAAGACATGGTGGGACACTAAATACATATTGCTAAGTGAAAAAGTTCCCATTTGCAAAGGCTACATTCTCTATGATCCCAACTATATCAGCCTATTTTTAAGGGAACAGAACTCTCCCTGACTGCTAATAAATAATCCAAAGCCAAGTGGTCATCAGCTGCCACGGCTGCCTGAATTTCCTTCAAGAAAAACATCTGAAGCATTAACTGTCTGCTACTTGGGTTTGGAGTGTTTCAGACATTTCTTGATTAACATCAATGATATGAGTTTGGGTGCTCAGGGCAGTGCCAGTGACAAGTGAGTGCAATTGGCAGGAAAATAGCACATTTATGTTGAGAGGGTGTTTGGAAGGTGGGTCCCAAAATGAAATATTTGAACCAAGGGAACATAGGATGGCTAGTGGGGCACAGTTGCAATAAAGGCCTGTAGGAGTGACCATTTTGACAGAAATGTCTGGTACAGGAAGGCCTCTACTTACAAGGTGCCATGAAGCCAGGTGGTCACAACAAAGTAATGGGTCCTAAAGACTGGGGGATAGTCTAATCCCTCTAACAGGAGGAAGAACCATTTAGCCCCATTTGTGTAAGTAAGCCATTCTGGTATTCTATGAGGGCTATAGCCTGGGGTTGTAAAAGAGGTAAAAATTTTACTGTATGCCTTTTTTCAAGAGCCCAGTGTTGTGTATTTTGGGAAATGAATCAACCACAACAAAAACGTCAGAATACTGAAGGCAATAAGTATCTTGGTGAGTTCTCTTGCATTTTGGCTTCAGAAGCCACATATCTGGTGGCATAGGTACTATACCTGCACAAGTACCTGTCACGGTCAGAGCACAGGGAGTAGCCCCTGCAGAGGAGTGAGGGGCTCTATAAAATCTATTTGCCATCAGCTATAGGGACTCCACACTCAGTCTGTGGGGACTTCCCAATCAATGGGAAATAAGCCCATTGATTTTATTACCAGTGGCGGGTTTTATTATTGTTTTTTTTTATGTGGAAAAAGGTGCATTTGTTAGTAAGTTAACCAAGGCGGAGATTGGTCCCTGGCATTCTGTCTAGACCTTTAGCACAGAGGTCTTTCATCTGTTTCATAACACGATGGCCCACTAAGCCAAGGTTATAGTAACAGGCCCGAGGTCCAGGTACATCTCAGACTTGAGTCAATTAGCTTGAGCACTGAAATGAGATTGTGAAGTTTGAGGTTGAATATGTGCAGAGACGTGTGGCCTTGATTTGTACTTGGGTAACTGTGAGACAGAATGTTAAGAGTTCTTTATCCCTAAGGAGGTGACCTTGGTTAAGAAGTTCTCGTTGGCATTGGTGTGACCAGATAGGCAGACCATTGGGAATGGCCTAATCATGTGCAAATACATGCAGATGAGCTTGACTGTTGGCCAGAGCATCGTCTGGTGCAGCAGGACTGCCTAGAGTTAAGACTCATCACGCTGACACCTGGGTCCCACTTTTTCTTTTTTTATATTTATAACTTTATTTAAAAAAATAACTTATTTTTCAATTACAATTGACATACAATATTATATTAGTTTCAGGTGATCACCCCGATATGTCTAGTACCCATCTGGCACCATACATAGTTATTACAATATTCTTTTTAATGCAGGAAAAGTTGTTTATTTCTGTTTTGATAATAGTAGTTTGGTTGTAACTGCCTATGTGCCCTTGGAACTGATTTTTTTTTTTAATAAGGAGAAAAATTTTATTATGCCAACTTTTAACATTCGTTGGACACTTTAATTTCATATTTTCTTTTTTATTAATTTCAGGTGTACAAAACAATGTAATAGTTATTTACACCCCTCACAGTGATAACCCCCCTCCTCTGATCTATTACCTCTCTGACATTGTATATACAGCTGTTACAATTCCATTGACTTTATGCCCTATGCTGTATTCCACATCCCATTCATTGCAGTATTACTTACAATATGTACATATGAAATGATAGTTGACATTCAATATTATTCTGCTTCAGCCTCAGGTGTACAGCACAGTGATCAGGCATCTACATCATCCCTGAAGTGGTCTCCATAATAAGACAAGTGCCCATCTGACAGCCTACAAAATCTTTACATTATTGATTATATTCCCCAAACTGTCTTTCATATCCCCGTGGCAAGGACCACCTCCTTATGCCATATATGATAATAAATTCAAAGTGGATTAAAGACTTAAATGTAAGATCTGAAACCATAAAACTCATAGAAGAAAATGTAGGAAATAAGTTTCCAGACATTACACTTAGTAATATCTTTACTGATATATCCCCTTAGGCAAGGGAAGAAAATTAAAAAAAAACGCTAAAGTTTTTCACAGCAAAGGAAACCATCAATAGAACAAAAAGGCATCCTACTGAATAAGAGATTTGCCAATGATACATCCGCTAAGGGGTTAATATCCAAAATTTATAAAAAACTCATTGAACATAAAAAAACAAACAAATTAAAAAATGGGCAGAGGACATGAAGAGACATTTCTCTAAAGTTATTACAATATTATTGACTATATTCCTTATGCTATACTTTCCTTCCCCATGACTATTTTGTAACAACCAATTTGTAGTTCTTAATCCCGTCCCCTTATTCAACCTGTCCCCCAAGCCCCTCCCATCTGGCAACCATCAAAATATTCTGTATCTGTTTATTGTTGTTTTGTTTGTTCATGTTTTTTTAGATTCCACATACAAGTGAAATCATATGATACTTGTCTTTCTCTGACTTATTTCACTTAACATAATACCCTGTAGGTCTATCCATGTTGTCACAGATGGCAAGATTTCATTCTTTTTTTATGGCCAAGTAATAGTTCATTGTATATATGTACCATGTCTTTATTCAATTGTCTATTGATGGGCACTTAGGTTGCTTCTGTATCTTGGCTATTGTAAATAATGCTGCAATGAACATAGAGGTGCACATATCTTTTTGAATTAGTGTTTTTACTTTCCATTGATAAATACCCAGAAGTGAAATTGCTGTTCTTTGTCTTTTGTTATAGCCTTTGTTTTAAAGTCCATTTTCTCTGATATAAGTATGCTTGGGTCTCATCTTTGAACAGGGATAGAAAGCAGCAGCTCTCCAGTGGACTTGATCAGGAGTACTCAGCATATTGCCCATAAAGCATATAAACTCTCCTGGTCACTCAGGTGATCACAAGAAGCCCCTCAAGGGACTGATGAGTCCAGAAAATGGGTGACCTTCAGAACCATTGCATTGAACTGAGGACAGGGAAAACACTTCCTCTTGGTGGAATATGCCAGAAGGTCCATGTTTCACTTTGTCCCGAGGATACTAGTATCTTTTCAGTGAGGAGGATGCTGTGGTGAAACCAGCCTGAAGGGTGCTGCCTCCATGACTGAAGGCAAAATGGGAAAAAGGTCCTCAGCTCAAGGCCTGTGAGAGCCTCCATCTCCAGAAGGGCAGGTCTGTGGCCAGCACTGGCTGCTGTATGTGCAGCAGTGGGCTGAGGAGCGTAGGTTGTTGCACCAGAATCCCCTGAGTTCATGGCTAGCACGGGTGGTTGAGAGACTCTTGAGAGGCCTGAGAGGGGGCTACACTAATGGAGTGACAATTGTGTGAATAAATTCTAGAGCCATTTGTTTCCTCATCCAAAGTTGGTCAGTTTTGTTATTCGTGAGTACTGTACATGGAGCTGATAAGTAGGATAGCGGGGACTGATGATGCTGAGGGCTGTGCACCGAGACATGAGATCTACTACTGTTTCTTCGGCTTTCCGATCACAGCCACCTGGCATTGCTGCAGTTTTTGAGTGGGACAGGAGTGGATTTCTAAAGATGCTTCCCACCCAGCAGGCACAACAGTAGGCTTCAGATGGGAAACTAGAGCTGGAAATGGCTTCAGGATGGCCCCAGAAAGACACGATGCTGACGTCCACGAACTAGGATGTCCCCAGGCAGACACCACTTGGGGAGACCTGTGGAACACCCCTTTCTGCTTCAGATCCTGCATTCCCAAAGATCTGACTGTGGAACATGACTTAAAGTCAAAGACAGATTCTGGGAGCCCTCTCGCTTCTTTCCAGTTGTGTGTCTAGGTAGAGGGAAGGTGCGAGAGGGTCTTTTCTCAAGATGCAGTCGCAGATGAGGCCTGTGGGGGACTGAGTCCTTCTCCAGTCCTTCAATTCTTCACAAGACGGATCCCAAAGTGGCGAAGTGTTGCACACGTGAAAATCAAAGTTCACGAGTTTTAACTCTCTCCTCGCCTATGAAAGCATTTTTGTTTTCTATTATTTTTGATGTGTACACACACATACTAATGTTAAGTGCAGTTGTGAGTTTTCACAAATGTGTACTATTACTACCATCAAAAGACGGAAGACACTCTATCACTCCCAAAACGACGTCTTTGTGGTGCTCATTTGTACAAGCTCCTCCACCCAGTTTGAACCACTGATCTGTTTTAGGTCCCTATATGTTTGCCTCTACTTTTCCCAGAATGTAATATAGAACACCATGTTGCCACATGAGCCCTGTCTGTCAAATTTGATGCCGTATTTGTCAAAGTGCAGAACTACAAATTTTGCATTTTCTTCTGAATATAAAAATGTTGACAGTACCCAGAAGTGATGGCACACATTAGGCCTTTAAAACTGAAGAGATAGAGGCCCTTATTCTGAGAGCTGAATGAGTTTGGCAACAGTTTTGTGTTCAGTTTTCATTTGTAAGATGGGATGAATGACTGGGAGGGGGCAGCACTGAGACAAGTAATTAGTAAGAAATCACATAATTACTCCATCACTGAAAAAATGGAGGCAGTTTGGATTCCCTTTGCTCTTTAATAAAGCACAAAGCTGGTAGTTTCCACCCTCCCACTTCCATAATATGTGCGGGAAGTCTAAGAATATGGAAATGAGCCATGTGAACAGCAAAATGGGCTTTGTAACTTTGTTGACCAGTGAAACAAATAGCTCCCAGGTCTCCTCTTATAAAAGGCATTGAAAACTTCCCCTTTTGAGGATGTCAAACGCACCTCCTTTTCCACTAAATTAGGATATTACTCAGTGTGATACATTCTGTCTGCAGCTTATCTTGGCTATTCCCGGGATAACTGACGTCTAAACTTCTATAGGTCTTTTTGGTATTTTAACCAGGAAATCACATAGGATTTGCACAGATATCACTCTACTCATAGGAAAACCCATGATGGGCTTGAATCACACAGAGGTATAGAACTCTTCCTCAAATATGGAAGAACTCCAGTGCTTCATGGGCTACATATAGTTCAATCTGTGTAGCAACAAAATGATAATGGAAATATAAAAGGCAAATGCCTGTGACCCAAAGGAACGGCAAGTCTTACCTGATCCTATGTCTCAGATAAACCACATCTAAGCTTGTGATTATGATTTCATGCAATAGAACTTTTAACCATGGCAAAAATGAAAATGAACCATGTCTATACCTTTATCTTCATTGGAACCATTACTGTTAGTCACAGGAATGCAGGACTGTCTGTATTGTTCCCCACTGTTTAAGATGTACCAGATGGTGGAAATAATCAATAATCCTTACTCACTGAGGCCCTGACCCTCCAAAGGGAGATACACACACCCAGCATCCCTATTACCTCACGTCATTGTTTACTTTCCTTCAAAGCCCTTATTTCCATCTTATAAACCAAAACTGTTAATATACAATATGTTAGTTTCAGGAGTACAATATAGTGATTGAACGTGACATATACCTTACGATGTGACCATCACAGTAAGTTTACTAATCACCTGTCACCGTGCAAACTTATCACAATATTACTGACTACATTCCCCTTCACCTTTTCCATCCATCCCCCCACCCCTCCATTCTAGCAACCATCAGTTTGATCTCTATTTCTATGAGTCTGATTTTTTTCTTTTTTGGATTCCACATACAAGTGAAATCATATGGTATTTGTGTTTCTTTGTCAGACTTATTTCACTTAGCATAATACCCTCTAGGTTTATTCACGTTGTTGCAAATGTCAAGCTTTCTTTTCTTATTGCTGGAGTAAATTCCATTGGTGTATGTTTATATATACCACACCCTCTTTATCCATTCATCTATGATGGACAGCTAAGTTGTTTCCGTATCTTGGCTATTGTAAATACTGCTGCAATGGATACAGGGATGCATGTATCTTCTCAAATTAGTATTTTTGTTTTCTTTGGATAAATACCAGAAGTAGGATGGTTGGATCATATGGTAGTTCTATGTTAGTTTTTTTGAGGAATCTCCATACTGCTTTCCATAATGGCTGTACCAAAAACTGAGTATATTTTGAGTCTACAGTGTCTGGCAGGGGAGGAACGCTGAAAAAAATAGAATTGAGATTCTAAGTTTCTGAGCAAGAAAGGCTCAAATGGAATAGGGACCCTGTCTTTTTCCTTTGCTAGATTTGTGTTCTCTGACAATTTTACCTGAATTTTACCTGAAGGCCTCAGTTGATATTATGAAGTTTGCTAAAGTGCAAGTGACTTTATATATTTTAACTGAGATATTTTATATAGAAAACAATGTCCCTTATGCCACAGGAAATATTTCCATGTTTAGGTAAGAACTATTATGACTACTAAAGACAGAATTTAGTACACCTCACAGTATGATTAAGACCTTTTGGGCACTGTCTTACTGATACAACCCACTGTCATTTACAGTTTGTGGTCATCCTTATCATGACAATTCATCACACCCCTCTCTTTGAGTACAGGTGTGATCCTGTTAGTTTTGGCAAGAAGGCACCAAGAAAACCATAATGTAAGTTTTTAATTAAGAATGAGTGAGAGGTTAGTTTAATGACAAACATTTTAAACTATAGAATAAAAGAGTTGCCTGAGGAAAAAAATACCACATGATAACATCGATTCAAAATGTGTAATGATTACTTGACAAAAATCACAAGATTGATCTAAAAATCCACAATTACAGTGAGATGTTTTAATATATCCTATCAGGAAGTGAAAAAGAAAATACAGTATACAAGCTGTTTGAAACAGTTCATAAGACATTTATTATGAAGCATTTGACAAAAAAAAAAAAAAAAAAAAGAATACTGTTTTAAATCACATGCAAACATAATAAAAAATGTACTGAGGAATTATGTTCAGCAGCGAGTAATAAAAAATACCCACAATCTGCCTGACAGGAGGAGGTGCCAATTTTCATACGGACAGACTGGGCCAGAGCAGTCACTGCTCAGTGCAGCAGAGAAACAAACTTCAGCACAGTTTGTTTGGACGGCACCACTGTAGCTGTCATAGTGGAATCAGGAACACACGGTCGCTAGCAATATTAACAAAACATAGTGTTTACTACATAAATTAGACTGTATACAAATACAATCTAGAGAAGACGGGGTTTAGTGCTTCAGAAAACATTCTGAAACATGACAGTCCAAATTTGCTGTCTGGTGGACACATGAGGGCTTGCAGGAAAATTGAAACTGTGACAGATTTTTGCTGTGGGACTTGTGGAGGCATTTGTGGAAACCTACAGCTCTGAGAAAACGGAAATCATGTAGCTGGTGGTGGTACTGAGGACCAACTGACTTGCAGGGCAAAGAATCAGGAAAATGGGTTGGAAGCAGGTACATAGGAAACATCTATGCGTCTGTCTGTGTACTGTGGTTCAAAAACTAAGGCCTTCTTCATTTCTGTCTTTCCAAATCTCACACAAGTGAGGCTATTAATGAATTCTAACATGGGACCATAAAAAGAACAGAAAATGTTCTGGAAAATGTAGGTCATAACATTACCCATGTTTACATAACATATTCCAGGACAGCCATCTCCAATTTTACACTTGATTGTCCTATCACAGGTCTCTTTTCTGTTTTGCAAATATAAAGGCTTCTTGGTCTAGCAAAGATAATGTTATTACACAAATGATAATGTTATTACACAGTGTGTGTTAATAACACTTAGGAAAGTAGCTAGAAATGTGATTATATTTAATCTCATAGACTTGAAGCACTGTGAGAGCAGTGGCCATTTTCGTTATGTTCATGGTTGTATTTCTAGTGTCCAGCCCAGGCACATAATAGGTGTTTAGTAGAGAGATGGTAACACCACTGGCAGACTTTAGTGATATCATATAATCATTCTAATTGTATTATGGGTAAAAGATACCTTAAATGGTGACATGAGAGTACTGTAGGAGAAATTTAATGTGTTGATGGGGGGAAAACATTTCCTTGGTGCAAAATTATTGTAGCTGTGAATTTAAATCTAAAATAATTAAATATTTTATGACTGCTTTGTAAGTTTGAGGTTGATGTCAGTGCAGCTTGCTTTTCTTAGTGTAAAGTCTATTATCCAAATCACAGTCAGAGAGAATGACAGAGTAAAGGGAAAAGATGTAAATAGTAATTCAAATGAGGTTATACTTTATGAAGAACTTTTCATACTTACAAATTTATGCCAACCATCTATTAGTAAGGAAAATTGAATAAATCTCTTCTGATGAAAGAAAAAAAAAGTTTTTCTCAAGGAGAAATGTTTATAATGGGTAGGAATATCCAGTACCTACCACACGAAACAAATAGGAAAATCCCAACAAGTACCAGTGTCATTATTCCCCTTAACTTATAAAACAATTATAAATTCATATAAAAATTAACCCTATTGGTATATTACAATTATATTTCATGGATCCAACAGACTTCAAAATGGGAAAACAAAAATTTTATAAGCTGATTTAAAGAAAAAGATTACCTACTAAAAGCTTATCTACTATTGCTTAGAGTACTTACAGAGTTGTCTCAACTCAGTGTTCATTTGCAAAAGTAACAAGCAGAATCCACAGTCCAGAGACTGACTTTCAGAATGACCCACCAATAAAAACAATGTATTTTTAACTTTAAAAACATTTCTTTCATGTTGTGAATTTTCTGGAGTATTATAAGAACTAATGTGCATTAGGCTTTCTCATATTACTTACATTTATGGCCATTTCTCTCCAGTGGAGTTTTCACATAACTTTGAGTGTATTTTTTACAACTGACATTTCCTGTATTAATCAGTTATACTTTATCCAGTGTGCATTCTCATGACATGCTTATGTAAGGATGTGGGCCAATTGAAGGCCTTTCCACAATGCTTACACTGAAGAAGTTTCTCTCCAGTGTGAATTCTTTCATGGCTTCTAAATGAACTGGGCCGACTAAAGGCTTTCCCACATTCTTCGCATTTATATGGTTTCTCTCCAGTGTGCACTCTCATGTGACCCCGAAAGGTTGTGCGATAAATGAAGGCTTTCCCACATTCCTTACATTCATAGGGTTTCTCTCCAGTATGAGTTCTTTCATGTACTTGGACGTAACTGGAACAACTGAAGGCTTTACCACATATTTTACATTCATAGGGTTTCTCTCCTGTGTGAGTTCTTTCGTGTATTCGAAATGAACTGGGACAGTTGAATGCTTTCCCACATTCCTTGCATTTATAAGGTCCATCTCCAGTGTGTGTCATCATATGTCTTCGAAAGCTTGTGAGAGATACAAATGCTTTCCCACATTCCTCACATTTATAGGGTTTCTCTCCAGTATGAGTTCTTTCATGGATTTGCAAACCTAGAGCAGAACTGAATGTTTTCCCACATTGTTTACATTCATAGGGTTTCTCTGCAGTGTGAGTCTTTTCATGTCTTCGAAAGGAAGTGGGACAACTGAGGGCTTTACCACATTGCTTACATATGTAGGGTTTCTCTCCAGTGTGAGTTCTCACATGGACTTGAAAAGTGGTGAGCCAATGGAAGGCTTTTCCACATTCTTTACATTGATAGGGTTTCTCTCCAGTGTGAGTTCTTTCATGTGTTCGAAAGGAACTGGAACAACTGAAGGCTCTACCACACTGTTTACATTCATAGGGTTTTTCTCCAGTGTGAGATCTTTCGTGTATTCGATATGAACTTGGACAATTGAATGCTTTCCCACATTCATTACATTTATAAGGTCCATCTCCCGTATGTGTTATCATGTGTCTTTGAAAGCTTCCAAGAGAAATGAAGGCTTTCCCGCATTCCTTGCAGTCATAGGGTTTCTCTCCAGTATGAGTTCTTTCATGTTTCCGAAGAGAACTGGGACAACTGAAGGCTTTATTACACTTTTTACATTCATAGGGTTTTTCTCCAGTGTGAGTCCTTTCATGACTTCGATAGGAACTGGGGCAACTGAGGGCTTTCCCACACTGCTTACATTCATAGGGTTTCTCTCCTGTGTGAGTTCTTTCATGTGTTTGGAAGGTCTGATGGTATCTAAAGGCTTTTCCACATTGTTTACATTGATAGGGTTTCTCTCCAGTGTGAGTCCGTTCATGTTTTCGAACAGACTGGCGATATCTAAAGGATTTCCCACATTCCTTACATTTATAGGATTTCTCTACACTGTGATTTCTTTCGTGTTTTTGAAAAGGTTGGAGATAACTGAAAGCTTTCCCGCATATCTTACACTTATAAAGCTTCTTTCCACCTTCCTGATACTTGTATGGTTTGGGCGCAGTGTGAGATCTCATGTGTCTATTAAGGGATGAACGACTCATGAAGACTTTCCCACACACACTGCACTCCCATGGTTTTACTTTAGTAGAAGTTTTCTTGTTCAGATTAAGATTTGGGATATGGCTGAAGTTTTCTCCACATTGACTACCTTCTTTATTTTCATAGAGTCTCTCGACCATATGACTTCTTTAAAAAAAAAAACACGGAGTAAATGATTAGTGATTTACTAGTGATTAGTAAAATTAGAATTATGTATTTACAATTTATAGGGAAAGAGGTTTTCTGAACTGTCTGAATTGTTTGAAACTCAATACACTGAATGTTCTGAAAGAAGATTAGACCATAGCTGTTATCAAAGTAGTGATATTCGTATGTGGAGTTTCTGAATAATGATTCCAAGTGAACTATTTTGGAAAAACTGAACATCTATGTAATAATTAAGAAAACATATTTTTGGTAGCATTTTTCCAAAAGGAAATAAATTTTTTTTTTTCATGGCTCCAAACCCATGTTTTTATTTTATTTTATTAAATTTATTGGGGTGACAATTGTTAGTAAAATTACATAGATTTCAGGTGTACAATTCTGTATTACATCATCTATAAATCCCATTGTGTGTTCATCACCCAGAGTCAGTTCTCCTTCCATCACCATATATTCGATCCCCCTTACCCTCATCTCCCACCCCCCACCCCCCGTCCCCCTTACCCTCTGGCAACCACTAAACTATTGTCTGTGTCTATGAGTTTCTGTAAGGAAATAAATTTGAAGCTGGGTTATTTTCTGTCTGCTTGTTTTTAAATTTTCATGACATATGAAGATTCCCCTGTGGGACACTGCTTTCTGTTGTGAGTGTAACTCACCTTAGATTTCTTCTCTGGCTTTTGTACTGATCTTCAATGTGATGGTCTTCCCATTTTTTCCCTAAGATGCAGATCCAGAAGAAAAAAATCACAGAATTATGACATTACTGGTCTATGATGAGCTCTGCCCATGTCTGGTTTATTTACCAAAGTGTTCCCTTTCCCATTCTAAATCAGAGAACAATGCTGACAGACAAGAAACACTTGTTCTGTAAGTGACTAAGTGAAGGAATGTCATCATCCTTACCTATTGAGGCCAGGTTCCTGAAGGTTTCCCGCATCACATCTCTGTAGAGTTTCTTCTGTGAAGGATCCAGTAAGGCCCACTCCTCCAGGGTGAAGGTCACAGCCACATCCTCAAAGGCCACTGAGTCCTAAAACATCCACCACATGTACACAGGAAGACAGGTATGATAGACAGAACTGGGGATCTATAGTCAATTCATAAGAAGTTCACGTATGATTCTGTGATCTCAAAATATTTATTTTACAACTCGGTCATCAGAATTCTTACTATACATAATCACTTCCTCCAATTTAATAATATCATGAAAACATGGAAATTATTTCTACGTTTTTACTATGATCACTTCAAGTCTTACTGTTTCCTAATGGCTAGGGCCCAAAGCACATTGGAGAAATGCGAGAAATGCTATAGAAATGAAAGAAGTATTTCCATTTTAAGATCATCAATTCTTTGTAAGAAAAATCTTTCCTCTCCTTCCTTGTTACCCACTGTATCATGCAGCACTCCATGATGTGTGAGGTTTTAATGACTAAAAACTCTGTGAAGAACTGGAAGCTTTTTATTCTATTCTGATTCCTAAATATGGGAGGCCATTATTTGTGGTAATCCAGCAAACAAGTAGGACCAACTGGCCATACAGTCCTTAAGCACATCAGGACATTAGCAGTAGCCATACAGCTAAACGAATGAAAATATTCTGTGGAGAGTATTAATTTTAACTTGTCTATAAAAACATTTATCACAGATTGTTACTCGTTTTCATTTCTGTCCCATTTCATGGGGCTGGGAAGTTATTCAGAAGTGAACAGCTCAGGCATGACAACTTCGACCTCCACAAAATCCCTACACTCATGGGATTCAGAGCTGCTTCTCACCAATTTCTAGCATATACCCTTGTATGCACACGTGAGAGGATAAGATACCAGAGGATAAGATACCAGAAGAGCTCTTTCTGGTAAAACCGTAACAGTGTATCCTGGGCCCTGCTGACCCTGAGGGAGTTAACTGAAGACCACAATTTGCCCATCATCATTATACAAAAAAAAAATAAAAAAAAAAAATAAAGGGCTCAGTAGTGCTTTCCTCTAAAAGAACATAAAACTTCCCTTTTCCACTTTCAGGAGGCAATGATTTTCAACCAACCACTCTAGAGGCTGCCCTCACTCTTCTCATTTCCATGACCTCATGTGGTGTACAGGAACATGACAGCCTGACCTCTGGCCATAGGAATCCCTCAGCCACATAATTCCCTGAAAAACTGGTCTCTGAAAAAGATCATTAACCTATTGATATCTATATGCAGGGGATAGAGAAAATGCTCCCACCAGTAATTCTGATGGTAGAATTTACCCATTTGGTTAAGGAACAGAATAGGAAATCCCCACTTCTCAGTGGGTGCACAGAGTAAAACGAGCTGCTTGGGTTGGTGCTAATTACTCTTTCTATGGTGGACCTGTAGTACTTGCTCATCTGTAGTACTGCCTAGTACATTAGCAAGCCTGAGACTGCCGACTATGAGGAATGGCTGCTCACATGTTTGTCCTTCGCTGGTATTTGGGAACTGGGATATAAGAGGCCACACCACCCTAACTGATAAGAGTGGCTCAGTGTGCTTAAACTGTATATGCAAAGAATATAGTATGTCCCAAACTCTTGTTTTTGTTCTGAGAGTGAATTTTTGTTATGCTTGGCAGAGGGTGCCTGTGTGATCTGCACCCTGAAACCACTCTGAGCATTGAATTTCTAATGAGCTTCCCTGGAAGACAACAGATTACATTATGTTGTTAAAACTTTGTTGTTGTGGAATTGAGCCCATCATGTCTAATTACACTAGGAGAGAACATCTGGAAGCTTGCATCTGGTTCCCTCCCTACAGGACAAATTTATTTACATACTAAACAAGACTAATGAATGACACTTACTGATCCTAATAAAAAATTTGAATTTTCCATTGGTTAACATAAAAGGAGAATGAAATAAATGAAAATATTGTGCAAGTTCTTAGAAATAATTCAATGTTACCTCTCCCAAAATATATCTTTATAAAATTCCATCAATCCCCAAAACAGACCTTTTAGGAGTCAACAAAAACAATTCCTCCAAACCTGATAGGAAGAATGAGTCGAAAAATGGTCAGGTCTTCTGAAGAACAAAGTGGCTGCTTGCCTAATATACAACAAGAATTCTTAAACCACGGAATTTCAGATAACTTCAAACTATACTGCAAAGACACAATAATCAAAATAGTATGATATTGGTAAAAAAAAGAGACACAAAGACCAATGGAACAGAACTGAAAGCCCAGAGATAAACCCACACATATGGCCAACTAATTTTCAACAAAGGAGCCAAGAATATACAATGGCAAAAGTAAAGTCTCTTCAATAAATGGTGTTGGGAAAACAGGACAGCCATATGTAAAAGAATGAAACTAGACTGTTATCTTATACCACACACAAAAATGAACTCAAAATGGATTAAAGACTTGAATGTAAGATCTGAAACAATAAAATACATAAAAGAAAACATAGGCATTAAGCTACTGGATATCAGTCTTAGTGTTTTTGCGAATTTGACTCTAAAGGCAAGGAAAACACAAACAAAAATAAACAAATGGGACTTCAATAAACTAAAAAGCTTTTGCACAGCAACGGAAACCAACAAAACAAAAAGGCAACCAACTACATGGGAGAACATATTTGCAAATGATATTTCTGATAAGGGGTTAATCTCCCCAAAATATGAAGAACTCATACAACTCAACAACAATGAAAAAAACCAACATGATTTAAAAAAATGGGCAGACATTTCACCAAAGATGTACAAATGGCCACTAGGCACATAAAAAGATATTCAACATCACTAACTATTAGGGAAATGAAAATCAAAATCACAGTGAGATATCACCTCATACCTATTAGAATGGCTATTATCAAAACAACAAGAACAAATGTTTCTTGGGGAATACTTGGAGAGAGGGGAACCCTTGTATACTGTTGGTGGGAGCATAAACTGAAACAGCCACTATGAAAACCAGTATGGAGGTTCCTCAAAAAATTAAGAATAGAATTACCATATGATCCAGCAATTTGTCCTCTAAGTATTTATCCAAAGAATATGAAAACACGAATTCAAAAAGATATCTGCACCCCTATGTTCACTGCAGCATTCCAGATGTGGAAACCTAAGTGTCCATCAACAGATGAATTGATAAAGAGGATGTGGATTATATACAGAGGGCGCCAAAAAAATGTAGACACATTTTAAGAAAGGAAAAAACTGTATTAAAATTGTTAATACTCAATGTATACTGATAACAAAAGATGAATACAAGTCATGTGTATATAGTTTTTTGGCACCCCTGGTATATACAATAGAATATTACTTAGGCATAAAAAGAAGAAATATTGCCATTTGTGACAATGGATGACAAATGGATCTTGAGGATATTATGCCAAGGGAAGTAAGTCAGGCGGAAAAGGATAAAAACCATATGATACAGACAACAGACGGGTGGTTATCAGAGGACAAGAGGGTGGGGAGAAGGCAAAATGAGTAAAGGGGGTCAAATATATGGTGATGGATGGAAACTAGACTTTTGGTGGTGAGCATGCTGTACAGTGTCTAGAGATGTTGAAGTAACAGTGTTGCCCACCTGAAATTTATGTTATTAACCAACATTACCTCAATAGAAAATAAAATGGTGAAAAAAAGTTAAAGAATTACATTTGGAAAAGAACGTAATTTTACTATTTTCATTTGCCCTGTAATGTGGCAGTCTGAGTTTCAAGTCACAAATTTTGGCAGCAAAAATTGGTAACAAGTATCTGTTTTTAAAGTGGTTACATAATCTCACCATCATATTCACTTTTTTTTTAAAATTAAAGTTTACTGGGGTGACAGTTGTTAGTAAAATTACCTAGATTTCAGGTGTACAATTCTGTCATACATCATCTGTGTATCACATTGTGTGTTCACCACCCAAAGTCAGTTCTCCTTCTATCACCATATATTGGATCCTTTTTACCCTCATCTACTGCCCTCTCCCCCCTAATCCTCTGGTAACCACTAGACTATTGTCTATGTCTATATTCACCTTTAAAAAAGAAGAGTGACGTACTGGTATGAAATCATGCGAAGGATTTACCAATAGAATACTTAAGCAAAGCGTATTGTAAGATATTCACCACGTGACACTGTCTACAACTCTTCCAGTTACCTGCAGAGGTAGGAGGAACCCCACCAGAGATTTGGCTGAGATGTCTAGACTGATGACAACACACACATGCCAAAGGGTCTGAAAGAATTTATGTTTATTACTTCCCTCCTGGAAGTATCTGAAGAGGGCAGGCCTCTCAAGCAGGTGAGAAATGCCTTGAGAGGGCAAGAAAAGGAGCCTTGCCTGGGTTTTCACTGAGGTTAGGTAGGGGGTGGGGTAGGGCGAGACTTTGTGCACAGGGGCAGCACCTTCCATGGACTGAATCTTTCACCAGCACTGAGGGAGTGAGAACCCCAGGCTTCCTTATCGCCACGCCATGTACAGACGTGGGGCAGAAGGGGAAATAAGGAGGGCTGAAGGTTTAAAGCTGTCAGCAAACATCAAAAAACAGACTCAGAGCCTTCTGGTCTTTGGTCTGGTATGTGCGGCGCTTGGAAAATGGCATTCAGTCCTCACAAGAAAAAACCCAGAGAACTAAAAATCAACAATTCTTTTTAGATCCATCAGAGAATTGAGGTTACAGGGAAACTGCGGGTTCCAAAATTAGAGAGACAAAAAACTTAGCCATTTAAAAATATGCCCAGAACATTCTGTTCTTAGCAAGGCCTGTCCTCAGTCTATTTTACAAGAGTGTATGTAAGTGACTGGGATTTTCCAGGTGCTAAATGATGGGGGTGGGGACAGGCAACTGGAGTCCCCTCTAGCCTTCCTGCTCACCAAAGGTGGGGGTGGGAGACTGAGATAGATGTTTTCCTCTCCTGACAACCAATATGTGGCATCTCAGAACTGACACTGCTGCTCCAACTGTCACCAAATGTATGTCCAACAGTTCAATTCAATACTAACACTACCCAGAGTTAGTGTCAGACTTCCCAGACTAAGCACTCACTCCTACAAGACTGCCCCCGCTTCAGATGCCAGCCATAAAACAGGTGCCTGGGCTACCGACATTTCTACCCAGTTGTCCCCAAGTCTATAGATTCCCTCGACACCCTTTTAGGTCTGGTAATTTGCCAGAACAATCCTAGCATCCAGGAAGGCATTTGATTTACTATTATTGGTTTTGAGAAAGGATACAGCCCCGGAACAGGCAAATGGAAGGGATGCATAGGGAAAAGTATGGGGACAGGGGGTGAAGGGGTGGGGTTAACCCGGAGCTTCCACAAGCAATCCTCCCAGCACCTCGACGTGTTTACCAACCTGGAAGCGCTCTAAATCCTGTCTTTAAGCATTTTGATGGACATTTCAATTACATAGGGACAACTAATTAACTCAAGACTGTTGGTGATTAACTCAATGTCCAGCCGATCTTAATCCCCACCCCGCTGGAGGATGGAATTGGGGCTCAAGTAGTCAACCTCTAATCAAGGCTTGGTGTTTCTGAAGCTCTCCAGGAGCCCACCAAGAAATGCCTCATTAGAACAAAAGACGCTGTATCACCCCTTTCATTCAGGAGATTTCACGGACTTTAGAAGGTCTTTGCTGAACTGATCAGTGTCATCAGACAACCAAATTTACTGAAAATACTTCATCATCAAGAAAGATATTAGGAAACACTTACATACAAATACTTGGAGGTTAAACAACACACTTCTAAATAACTCATGGATCAAAGAAGTCTCAAAAACAATGAAAAATTATTTTGAACTAAACAAAAATGAAAATACAATTTACCAAAATTTGTGGGATGTAACAAAAACATTATCTAGAGGGAAATTTATAGCATTGAAAGTATACACTTTAAAAAAGGTATCTGTAATCAAACCAGAAAAATAAAATCAAATTAAACCTAAGTAAGCACAAAAGTAGAAATATAAATCAGAGAAGAAATCAACAAAAATTACAGGAAACCAAAAGATTCTTTGAAAAGATTAATAAAATTGAGAAACATCTATACAAGCTGAGAAAAAAGAGAAAAGACAAATTATTAAGAATGAAAAGGAAGGTGAAAATGTAAAGGCATTTGACAAAATTCATAATCTATTTATGGTAGCAAACTAGGACTAGAGAGGCATTCCCTTTTCTTGAGAAAGATCATTACAAGAAACCTGCAGTTAACATATACTTAATGGGGAAAAATTGGATGCTTTTCTGGTAAAATCAGGGAGAAGGCAATGATGTCCTCTTTACCAATCCTAATCAACACTGTACTGGAAGTCTAAGCTAATACAATAAGACAAGAAAAACAAATAAAAGGTATACAGAATGAGAAGTAAAAAATTAAACTGTCTTTGTCACATAAGATGTGATTATCTATGGAGAAAATCTCAAAGAAAACAATAACAAAGAAAATCTCTTGAACTAATAAGAGGACAGCGTAAGGCTGAAAAATAAATGGTTAATTTACAAAAGTCAATCCTTTCCTGTAGATCTAAACAAATGTAATCAACTGATATTTCGCAAAGGATCAAAGGCAATCCAATGGAGAAAACACAGCATTTTCAACAAATAGTGCCAGGAAAGCTAGACATCCAGATGCAAAAATCAATTAATCTAGACACATATTACATTTTCAAAAAACTAACTAAAAATAGATCATAGATCTTATATAAAATGCAAAACTACAAAACTACTAGAAGATAACATAGGAGAAAATCTAGGTGACCTAAGGTTTGGTGATGTATTTTTTAGATACAACATCAAAAGCAAGACTGATGAAAGAAAAAATAAGTTTGACTTTATTAAAATAAAACCTGCCTGGTGAAAGACAGTGTTTAGAGATTGAAAACACAAGCCACGGACTAGGAGAAAAATCGCTGCAAAACACTAATCTGATAAACGACTGGTATCTAAAATGTCCAAATAACTCTTAAAACCCAACAAGAAGACAAACAACACAATTAAAAAGGACAAAAGATCTGAACACACACTTCACCAAACAAGAAAAACAAATGGTAAATATGCATAGGAAAAGATGCTCAACAGCACGTATCACTAGGAATTGCAAATACAAGAAGAATGAGATATTACTAAACACTTATTACAGTGGCTAAATTCAAAGCATGGAGAATAAATACCAAATGATGGTAAAGATGTGAAGCAACAGGCCCTTATCCATTGCTGGTGAGAATGGAAAAATGGTGTGTCTACTTTGGAAGACAAGCAGTTTCTTAATAAACTAAACTTATTCTTTGACAATTCAGCCATCATTCTCCTTATTTCCCCAAATAAGTTGAAAATCTATGTTCATAAACAAACTTGCACATGAATGGAAAGGCTTCCTCTCTCAGATTAAAGGCTTTAATTCTCACAACTCTTAGCCAGATCCAATTTAAGGTTCTCACCCCCCACCCCAAGTTCATAAACACTTCGTCTAGAAAACAGAACTGACCTTCACAGACTTTCTCACTGTACACAAATTACTGTGAGTGCACCTACATTGTGGCTGGAACGCGGAAGTCTACGTCTAGAAACAGGCCCAAGGAAACCACAGATACAACCTTAGAAAAGGGATCGCGGTCCTCCATCCCCTACCTCTGCACCCCTAGCTTTCCAGGGCTATAGCTTCTCTCAGCGTAAAGGCTCCTTCCATGGTGGGTGTGAGGACACTTGCAGGGGGAGGCTCCCAGGAAGAACCAACAGGGCCTTCAAGTATTTCCTTTGCAGGCTCAACGGGGCCTTAGCTTGGGTCACTGACCTCAGGCTTCTGCTTCCCACCAAATTGCTCTGGACCACCACAGACATTTTAAATACACAAACCCAATGTTTGAACAATCCAGAAAAATCATTCAAATCCAGTGTTTATGTGTAAAGGATAGAAGAAAATTGTAAGGCATTTTTCTATTTCAATAAGAAAACCTGCAAGTACATATTCCTTTCAGAAAATAAATGTCAGTTAATTATTACTTCCATGGCAAGTGTTTGGAAAACAGTCAAAGCCCTGATACTACATTTGAAATCACCCAAAAGAAAAGAACAGATCTTAGAATGCTGCTAAACCTGCTTATGGAAGAAAAAAAAGGAAAAAAAGTTTTTTAACAAATTCAACACAATAGTGCAATATTTTTTTATCCCTGAAATTCACCCCTTTTTTGCCTCTTTGGAAGTACTTTACACTGTCTGTCAAGATCTACTGATTAAATACATTTATATTTATTGAAAAATAGAGAATTAAAGTGAATAAAGTCACAAACCCAGAGAAGGGTAGTGCTGACCCAGAACTGTGATGAAAGGACAGATCACCCAGGAAAGTTACCAAACAGGGACACCCATTGGATGTCGGTGCCCAGGAAAGTTACTGGGGGGAGAGGCATGTGGCTTTTTATACAAAATAGTTCCAGCTGATTATTCTATGCTTTTCTCTTATGTCAAATATTCACAGGCAAAAAAATAAAACTTTAAAAAGAGCCATCCATGGCTGTGTGGAGAAATGATAAACAATTAAAATACTGCGTAGTGTGAAATGCACCACGGAGGACAAACAGTTAATAATGATGCCGTGAACTGGAGAGGGGAAGATGGCGTTTGGGAATGCAGGGAAAGATCTGGAAATTTAGGGATTGATAGTACCAGGAAGACCTAGGCTGGGAGGACAAGGTCATGGATTTGAGGCCGTGCTCCCCAAACATCTGGAAAACTCAGGAGTAAATGGGTGCCCCCGGGGAGAAAGGAGAGACTGGGGACCCGAGACCAGCTATTCCCATGTAGGAACCCAGAGACCGAGTCACGATTGTCTCCTGATGGCCCTTTCAGTGGTAACCGCAAATTCTGGGGGAGACGCAGCCGCACGGTGACCACAGAAAACTCTAGGGGATTCCGGTTGCCGGCCGAGCCCCAAAGCTGTTTGCCGCGCCCCTGGCGGACTCGCATCTGAAAACTCTTTAGTGACCGCGAGGAGGCCGGTCCAGCCACGCTGGTTTCACCAAACCCTCCTTCCCCCTCTTCAGACACTCGGCCCCGCACACTCACCATTTCTCGGTTTCTGGGGTTCCCTGTCTTCTACGCTTAGACTCTTGCGGCAACTGCAGGTGACAGGACAGAAGATGTGGCGGAGCCACCTGAAGCCTTAAAGGGCAGCGAGAGGGTACACGAGCCAAGCTGCAGGAAGAAGCGGCGTACACCCAGTCCACGCCATCCATGCCGTCATATAGCACCGCCCCCACGTACGTTACTTGCGACTCCTCTGATTGGACAGTTCGTAAGGCCCCGCCCTTCCCTGCCTGAGTGACAGCAGGCTGGAGGTCTCGTCTTTGAGCTGACCTTGTCTTGGCTGCGGGTCAGAACCTACCTTTTCAGAGGACCCTGTGTTTAACCGTAAGATGGCTAGGCCATTCACGGAACTGTGACCCTTCTTCACAAACACACTTAAAAGTGACCTCACCATAAGTAATGAATGATGAGTCTGGTTCCATTTTGATTTTTGACCTGTTCCAATAGGGAGACATCACCCTGCCCTCCCCCACCCCCACTCATCTGGTACTTTTATAGAATCCCACGGTCTTAGGGGCACTTGGCTCTGGTGGAAGTTTGACTCCACAGTCCTAGACCAGATCCGAGCCCTCAGACGACAGCATGTGTGAAACATATGAGGCAAAGTAATTCATTCCTTGAAAGATCAAAGGAGGCAAAACTAAAAGACCACTGCTTAGTGAAAAATAGTAGATGGCAAAAGTATGAAAAAATAAAGAATCAGGACAGTGGTCGTCTATGGGGCAGGACAGAGATGAGTCAGGGACGGGAATATCAGGCCACTGCCCACAGGCCATTTATGAATCTTGAGGATTCCAAGGCTGTTCATGTTGTTATTACTAAGTGTTACCACAACATGGTTTGTACAGTCTTTTCTGAATATATTTGATGATAAAAATTTTAAGTCAGGATAGAAAAGAACATCATTTGTTTATGTTCATTTGTCCTGTTATGTGGCAATCTGAGTATTCATTCATGGTTTCAACAGGAAAAATTGGTAACAAGCCATGTGTCTATTTAGAAAGAATGGGTTACATAAATTCATCATCATATGTACTTTTTCAAAACAGAGGATATTGATATGAAAAGATCTGGAAATTTTATCAACAGAACAAATAAGCAAAGTGTATTGCCATATATACACCACGTTACCGTTCCTATAACCTGTAGAGACAGGTGGACCCCCGATACCACCCAAGGTTTGGTTGACTAGTGGGGACTAACACACACCTACCAGGAATATGTGAAAGGGTTTATGACTTCCGTAATGGAAATGTCTGGAGAGGGGAGAGGAGGCCTCTCAAAGCCAGTGAGAAATGGCTTGAGAGAGCAAGGAAAGGATCCTGGCTTGTTTTTTTTTTTTTTTTTTTTTTTTTTTGATTGAGATTAGGGGGTAGGCTAGGGTTAGAGTTCACATGCACAGACACCAAGGGGGCTTTTCATGGATTGAATCTCTTGCCAGCGCCAAAGGAGTGAGCAGCCAGGTGCTTTTTTTTTTTTTTTTTTTTTTTATATCACCTTGTACAGATGTGGGGCACATGGGGAAGAAGGAGAGGTAAGGCTTTAAAGTTGTCAGCTGTCGGATAATAGAAAATACATACAGGCATACCTTGGAGATATTGCGGATTTAGTTCTAGACCACTACAATAAAGTGAGTATTGTAATAAAGGGAGTTGGAATCTTTTTACTGGTTGAGGGTCTTGCCCTCATTTTGTAAAAACCACAACATAAGTAAAGCACAATAAAGCAAAGTCTGCCAGCATGTTGGTCTCTGACCCTGATTTTTGGCAGACAGCTCCTGAAACCCTTGTAAATTCTGAAGTGATAAGAGCACTTAAGAGCATCTTTTGTTCTAATGAGGCAACTCTGGTTGAGCTCCTGGGTGGGGGTTTCACCAGAAACACTAAGCAATGCTTTGGAGCTTGGCATTTTCAGCCCCACCCACCCCGTCCTCCAGAGAGGGGCGAGGGGTCAAAAATGGAGTTAAAAATTGATTATGCCTTTGTGAGGAAGACTGCATATTCCCAATAGTATGGGGTTCACAGAACTTCCAGGTTGGTGAGACTATTCACATACCGGGAAGGCAACACACCCCAAGTTCATTGGGACTTTTCCAGACCTCACCCTAAGTATCTCTTCATTTATCTGTTCATCTTTATCCTTTATCATATCCTTTAATAAACCGGTAAACGTAAGTGTTTCTCTGAGTTCTGGGAGTTGCCCTAGTAAATTGATTGAACTCAAAGAGGGAGTTACAGGAATCTCTGATTTGTAGCCAAGTCAGAAATAAGCTGTGAGTAACCTGGAGACCTACTACTTGCTATTGGCATCTGAAATGTGTGTATGTGTGTGGGGGGGGGCAGTCTCGTGGGACTGAGACCTTAACCTGTAGGATATGACATTATCTCCAGATACATAGTGTTATGATTGAGTTAAGTTATAGGACACCAGCTGGTGTCACAGAGAATTGCTTCTTGTGGGGAAAAATGCTCACACAGTTGGTGACCAGAAGTGTCAGAACTGAAGTGTTCTAGGTGAAAGTGAAGGAGACACATAGGAGGCAAGAACTGAGTTTTATATACTCAGGAAGAAAACTGTGTTTTTCCAACATACTAGCAGTCAAACATTAAAACAGAGTCAGAGACCTCTGGTTACTCATCTGTATTGTAAGGAGCTTAGAAGGTGACATTCCCATCCTCACCAGAAAAAAAAGCAAACTTAAAATCAACAACTCTTTTTAGAGTTATCAAAGAATTGAGGTCTCAGGGCAAACTGGTGTCTCCAAAACTGGAAAGAGAGACAGGAAAATAACCAACTTAAAAAATGCCCACAATATTCTGTTCTTGTTAACAAGGCCTGTCCTCAAAGATTCTGTTTCACCAGCGCCTAGCAGGCTGGGATTTTACCGGCGCCAAACTGACATGGTGGGTGGGAAACTGGGAACTTAAGTCCCCTCTAGCCTTTCTGCCTGACCTAAGTTGAGGCTGGGGGCAGACACTTAAAAACACTTGTGAGGGTGGCTGGTTAGTTCAGTTGGGTAGAGCACGGTGCTGGTAGCACCAATGTTACCGGTTTGATCCCGGTATGGGCCACTGAAAGCTGCGCCCTTCTTAAAAACAAAAACAAAAAGACAAAAAAAACACCCCAGAACACTTGTGAGGTTCACAGGCAGGTTATCCTGCTGACAGTGAATATGTGGTGTGTTTTCCAAACTACTTCCCCACCTCTCTGATACCACCTGGGTGGCCTATGATTCAATTCTACCACTAACCAGAGTTTAACACCATACTCCACAGTGTAAGGCTCAGTCCCTTCAGGGCATTATATAATGATAAAGGGGTCAATTTTCCAAGAGGACATAGTAATCCTTCACATGTATGTGCATAATAACACAGGAGCAAAATACACAAGGCAAAAACAGAGATATGTGGGCAGTGAATCTTCTTAAGTTAGACTTTTCTATCTTACAAATTTATTTAAAATAAACTGAGAAATTTGTGTGACCATGTAGGACTATTTATTTACTAGTCTTTCTTTAAATTTAACTTTTGTACATAGGAACCCACTCTAAGATTTAATTCCTTTAAGCACTAATGGTTATAAAAGTGTAACCCACAGAAAGTGAAAATTCTCAAAATTTTCAAATCTCTTGCTAACTAAAAGGACAAATTGTATCCTAGTTTGTCCTTCCCCTCTAGCTCACATGGGGCTATTTTAGGAATAAGTAGTATATTATGATGCAATAGGCATTTGGATTTGCCTCCTTAAATGTAGTAGGATTTCCAAAGATGTACATAAACTTTGATTAGTTTTCCCCACATCAAATAAAACAGAAATTCAATTACTTTAGCCTTTTAAATTTCAGTGTTCTCCAGGGACACTCACATACAAAACACTGATGTAAAAATGAAACGTGGACCTGAAAACTTAAACACATTCATCTCACATCTTGAGGCTCTCTTGCCTAAAAGGAACAAAAAGTCTAATTCCACAATTTTCTTGCCTTACTGATATCATATCTCAATCAACTTACATTTTTAAGCCAAGAAACTAAAAATGTTATTTCTCACACAGGGAATAAAAGTATACGGTGCTCAGGGAGACCAGAGCCAAAGGGCTACACTATTCAGTCGATAAAGGATCCAAAGGAAAGAAACACAAGTTATTGGAATCAGCTCAGATGAACAGCCTGCTTTCCACAGCAGGAAAGCCACTTTTAGAGGGTTCTACATTCCAGACTTTCCCGGATGAGACAGAACCCCTGGAGTGGGTCAGTCATTGGGGAAGGAGGGAGGGACCCCTGAGCCGCCCCAGGAACTCTGGGAGCTCCCACACTTTCCTCTTCTGGGGGAATAATGGAAACGCTCCCTCCCTTAGGCTTCATCTCACAGTGAGGAAACTCTCAGCTGGATTCAGTATAAGGTTCTGACCCAAATGAACTCCTAATTCACAAACCCTAACCCAGGACACAGAACTCCTCTCCCCGACTTTCTCCACGTGCACAAATCACACCTGCACTGTGGATGCAAAACTCCTACCTATGTCTAGAAACAGTCCCGTGGAACCACAAGTAAAACCTAAGAAAGGGCGTCACTGCCCACCAGGTACTCCTGCACCCCCAGCTCTCCAGGGCTGCAGCTTCTCTCAGTGTAAAGGCCCCTCCACGTGGGTGTGAGCAGGTAGGACACCTGCAGGGGAGGCTCCCCAGGAAGAACCACTGGGCTTTCAAGTACTTTCCTTTACGGGTTCAAGGCGCCTGAACTTAGATACCCTGCCTTCAGGTCTCCACCCCCCACTGGAGTTGCTTTGGAACATTTTGATATTTTAAATACCAAAAATCCAGTGTTTGAACAATCCAACCAAATCACACAAACCCAGTATTTACATGAAAACGAAGGAAGAAAAAGGGCCTTTCATTTGTTCAATTAGAAAACCCCTAATACTATATTCTTTTCCGAAAAAGATGTCAATGAATTATATCTTCAGGAAAAGTAATTGGTTTGTAAATATTTAATCATACTTGAACACTTCTGCTGTGCAAGTCTAAACCTGGAATTTTATTTGAAAACACCCAAAGTAAGAAACAGACCTCAGAAACTTACTACACATTCTCAGAAAGAGTGAGCGATTTCTACCTCCACAAATAGAATGGATTTGAGACCCTGCTTCCCAAACATTTGGAAAGAAAACTCAGGAGAAAACGGGTGCCACTGGGGAGAAAGGAGGGGCTGGGGACCACACAGACCTTAGGTCCTCCCTCGTATGATCCCCGCAGATCCAGTCACGACTGTCCCCTGATGACCCTCCCCGTGGTCACCGCACCGTCTGGGGAGACGCGAGGCTGCGGGCGCAGAACTACCCAGAGACACTCCCCGGCCGGGGCGAAATCGCCGCGTGTAGTGACGGGACAGGACGCCCCGGGGTCCCCGCTGCCGGCCCAGCCCCCAAGCTGCGTTGTTGGAGTTGACTGAGGACCTACCAGCGCCCCTGCGGGCCTTGGCGCCACAGAGTCCGAATTTGACCGCGGGTCGGTCCACTGCCGTTGGGTTCTGGGACACCCGCTCTTCCACACTCACCATTTCCCGATTTCTGGGGTTCCTGGGCCTCGTCCCTATAGCTCCGGCGGCCAGTGCAGGTCACAGCGGGACTGACGCTGCATCAGAGACACCTGGATCGTTAACCGCAGGTGAGTCGCGGGATCCAGAGCGCAATCAGTAGCATCCCTGCGTTTGTCTGAGCGTCGCCCCACCCATCTGCCTTGCTGACCCGCCCCTCTGCCCCCCCCCCCCCGTTTTTCTGAGTGACAGCCCAGGGGAGGTCAGATGGCTGAACAGAACAAGCTTCGGTCGGTGTGTGAGGGCCCAGTATCTTCCAGAGAGGTTCTTTTTTCTTTCTTCTTATTTTTTCCTTAGTATTTTCATCTTTTATTAATCAACCTTTCCTTTTCCTTTTTTTTTTTTTTCAGTTTTTTTTATTGGGGAAGGGTAACAGAACTTTATTGGGGAACAGTGTGTACTTCTGGGACTTTTCCAAGTCATGTTGCTGTCTTTTCAATCTTAGTTGTGGATGGTGCAGCTCAGGTCCAACTCCAGTTGCTGTTTCTTCAATCTTAGTTGCAGGGGGTGCAGCTCACCATCCCATGCGGGAATTGAACTGACAACTTTATTGTTAAGAGCTCACGCTCTAACCAACTGAGCCATCTGGCTGCCCCTTCAGCAGCTCAGCGGCAGCTCATCTTCAATCTAGTTGTGGAGGGCACAACTCACTGCCCATGTGGGAATCGAACTGGCAACCCTTTTGTTAAGAGCTTGTGCTCTAAGCAACTCAGCCATCTGGCCACCCCCTTGAGCATTTTTATAACCATTGTTTTGAACTCTGTTTCTGGTAGGTTACTTACCTCCATTTTGTTTAGTTCTTTTTCTGGAGTGCTCTCCTGTCCCTTCATTTGGGATGTATTTCTTTGTTTCCTCATTTTGGCTGCCTCTCTGTGTTTGTTTCTATGTATTAGGTAAATCTGCTACATCCCAGTAAATCTGCTACACCTCCCAGTATTGGTAGGGTGGTCTTATGCAGTAGGTGCCCTGTGGGGCCCAGTGGGGCAGTCTCCTTGTTCACCTGAGCTGGGTGCTCCAGGAGTGTCCTTTGTGTGCATCGTGTTTGCCCTACTATTATAGCTGAGCCTTGATTGCTGTTGGCATGTTAGTGGGTAAAGTTGACCCTCAGGCTGACTGGCTGTGAGGACTGGCCATGACCACAGTGTATGAGCTGCTACAAGGGCCTGCCACCATGGAGCTGAATTTGCCCCAGTGTGCTCTGGTGCATGCCGAGACCACCCTTTGGGTATGCAGCTTGTGGGGCTAATTGGGAGGTACTCTAGTGCAGTCTGAAGCTGTGTATTGGTTCTGGGCCCTCTTTGGAGGGGCTCTAGTGCAGGCTAAGGTTGGCCACTGCCTGTGACCAGCCTGGGCCTTCCTGTTACAAGCTTCAAAGTGATCTGTGGTTTGTAGCTGTTTGTGGTGGGCCTGGAGGCACATGGGAGAGGTCATGTTGCGAATCGAATCTGACCAGTACTGGGCCTGGGGCTATTCATCCAAAGGTACAGTGGAGCCCAAAGCCTGCTGCTGCCTGCTGGTTGTTTGTAAAGCTCTGCCACTGAAAAAGCCTCGGGCAGTATGTTAGTTGGGTGAGGAGGGATCTCAGGTAGTCACCAAGGTTCAGCAAGTGGTGTTCACCAGGTTAATGTAGATTTGGATTTGGCCACATGGAAAGAGGGCTTAACATATGCATAATGGTGGCTGTCCCTCCAGCCCTCACCCTAAGCCACACAACTCAGTTTCTCCTTGTATGTCTCTGTTGCCACCAATCCGCTGTTGGAGCCCAGGCTGAGTACCGGTGAGACAGTAGTCTATGCGTGGGCCCTTTAAGAGGATGCTTGGGTTTTCAGCATCCTTCATCTCACCAGGACCAATAGAATCCCTGCTGATTTTCACAGCTAGATGTGTGGGGGCTTTTCTTCCCATCAGTCATAGGGAGAGAAAGCTAGGGAGCTTGATGTGGAGCTGGGACCCCTCGATCCTCAGGGGGGACCTCTGCAAATGAAATATCCCTCCCAATTTTCAACTGCCACATGTGGGTGTGGGGCTGACCCACTTCACATCTCCGCCCCTCCTACCAGCCTCTATGTGGCTTCTTCTTTAGATCCTTCATTATAGGACTTCTGTTCAGCTAGTCTTCAGATGGTTCTCCAGGTTGATTGTTCCGTAATTTAGTTGTAATTTTGATGTGGTCATGGGAGGAGGGGAACAATAGCATTTACTGACTCTGCCATCTTGACTGGAACCCCAGGAATGTTGGCTTTTCAATAAAATGTATTCCTGGCCCTAGAGGGACAGTGGTGTCTTCCTGCAGCTCATGCTGAATTCAGGACATATGTGTGTGCAGGGAATTCCAGAGTCAGTTTCCAGAGAGAGTGATGTCCTTGTCCTGAGCAAGAGGTGTGCTGAGGCCAGGCCAGACTGGGACCAGGGTTCTGAGGTCCTCCCTGGGTCAGGGGTTGGCACAGGGTGCTAATCAACTCATGGAACTGTAACTGTTATTAAAAACACACTGAAAAATGAACTCACCATACGTACGAGAAATAAAGTCTGGCTCCATTTTGATCTTTGACTGTTAACAGCATTGAGGCTTCCATCCATCCCTGTTCAACCTCCATACATTTGATACTTTAGCTAAAGAATCCCATGGCTGCCCAAGACCTTGGCTCTGCTGGGAAGTTGGGACCCTGAATTCCTCATCTGGGCTCAGGGACTTTTCTTTGACCAACCATAAGTTGTGAGATGTGATCAATATAAGTTGTACATTTTACAGTACAAGAACATTTATTTTAGATAGTTTTTGAGTGTATGCCTAGAGATTTTGAAATGTAAAATGCTGTGGTATCCCTAAGGCAACTGAATTCCTATTATCACCAATATAAGAAAAAACAATAAAGGTTTGGGAAACGTGGGAGGTACCTGAAAACTGTTAATTACTTAACCCATAATTCAAAACCCCAATTGCATTTATTTATTTGAAAGCTTTATTGATACACATACCATAAAATGCATCCCTTCAGTGGGTACAATTCAGTGGGTTTTTTAGTTATATTCACAGATATGTGTAATTAGCACTATGATTTTTGAATATTTTCATCACTTCAAAACGAATCCTCAGTAGGCTTTAGCTGTCACTTGTCTATCTTCCCATCTTCCTCATTCAAGCCACAGTCCTAGGCCACTTCTAAGTTAATATGTCTATGGATTTCCTTTTTCTGAATTTATATATATTTGGAATCATATACTAGATTGTCTTTGTAATTGACTTCAGTTGTTTAGCCTAGTTTTGGTTTATTCCTACCTTTTGGCAGTTGTGAATTATATTGCAATAAATTGTCATGTACAAATTTTTGTTTGGAGGTATATTTTCATTTCTTTTGGGCATATACCTAGGAATGAAATAATGGGTCTTATGGTAATTCTAGGTTTATTTTTTGAGGAATTGGCAGGCTGGTTTCCAAAGCAGCTGCACCATTTTATTTTCCCACTAGTAGTGGATGAGTGTTCCAACTTCTCCATATTCTTGACAAAACTTATATCACTTTTTGATTCTAGCCATCCTTGTGGTTGTGATGTGGTAGTTTATTGGGGTTTTGATCTGAATTTCATTGAGGACTAATGATGTCCAGAGTATTTTCATGTACTCTTCTTGTGCCTTCACACATCTTCCCTGCAAAAATGTCTATTTGTATACTTTAACATTTTATAATTTGGTTATTTGAGTTTTTATTGAGTTGTAAGGGTTTGTCACATATTTTTGATATAAATCCCTATCGGATATATGATTTGCAAAGTTTTCTTCCATTTTGAGTTGTGTTTTTACTCTCTTGCTTTACAAGTTTTACTTTTAATTGTGGTAATATACACTATAACATTTACATTCTAAGTGTACAGTGCAGTAGTGAGCAGTACATTGACATTGGGAAACCAATCTCAGAACTCTATTCATCTTAAAATTAAAAATTTTTTTTCAATTACAGTTGACATACAATATTACATTAGTTTCAGTGTACAACAAACTTATTAGACATTTATATAATTTGTAAAGTGATCACTCTGATAAGTCTAATACCCATCTGACTCTATACATAGTTATTACAATATTATTGACTACTTTCCCTATGCTGTATTTTATATCCCCATGATTATTTTTATAACTGGCAATTTGTACTTCTTAATTCCTTCACCTTTTTCACCCATCCCCATAATTCCTCCCACCTGGCAACCATCAATTTGTTCTCTGTATCTATGAGTTTGTTTGTTCATTTATTTTGTTCTTTTAAATTCCACATATAAGTGAAATCATATGGTATTTGTCTTTCTGACTTATTTCACTTAGTTAACAGCTTCTTGGTCTATTCATGTTGTTGCAAATGGCAAGATTTCATTCTTTTTCTACGGCTGAGTAATATTCCATTGTATATATATATATCACATCTTCTTTATCCTATTGATGGACATTTCAGTTGCTTCCATGTCTTGGCTATTGTAAATCTCCTTTTGAAACGATTTCAAAAAACTGAAGAGGAAGGAAGTCTTCCAAACTCATTTTCCAAGGCCAGCATTACACTCATACGAAACCCAGACAAAGACACTACAAAAAAAGAAGGTTATAGGCCAATATCCCTGATGAATATACATGCAAAAATTCTCAACAGAATATTAGTAAAATGAATTCAGCAATACATTAAAAAGGTCATACACCAGGGGTGTCAAAACTGCGGCCCGTGGGCCAACTGCGGTCCGCTATCCATTGTTAATTGGCCTGCAGCAAATTCCAAAAATATATTTAGTTTACTTAAATAAAACAGGTGAGGCAATACGTACTTCACCTCGAGTGAGTGGCCCGGCTGTTTGTGTATTTTACTGCATATGGCCCTTGGTAAAAAACGTTGAAAAAAGTTTTGACACCCCTGTCATATACTATGATCAAATGTGATTTATTCCTTGGATGCAAGGCTGGTTCAATATCTGCAAATCAATTGATACGGTATATCACAAAAACAAAATGAAGGGTAAAAATCATATAATCATATTGATAGATGCAGAAAAACCATTTGACAAAATCCAACATCCATTTATGATAAAAACTCTCAGCCAAGTAGGGATAGAGGAAATATATACATGATAAAGGTCATATATGACAAACCCACAGTTAGTATCATACTCAATGGTGAAAAGCTGAAAGCTTTTTCTTTAAGATCAGGAACAACATAAGGATATCCACTTTCACCACTTTTCTTCAACATAGCATTAGAAATCCTAGCTGGAGCAATCAGACAAGAAAAAGAAATAAAAGTCATCTGAATTGGAAAGGAAGAGTACAACTGTCACTTGCAGATGACATGATACTATAGAGAGAACCCCAAAGAATCCACCAAAAACTATTAAAACTGGTAAATAAATTCAGTAATGTTTTTATCTTTCGAAACTGAAATCATTACATATTAACATCTCCCTATTCCCCCTTCCCCTAGGAACTGGCAATAATCATTATTTGTGCCTCTATGAATTTCACTATTCAATGTACCTCATACAAGTGGATTCATACAGTAGTTGTCCTTTTGTGACTAGCTTATTTCACTTAGTATAATGTACTCAACGGTTTACCCATGTTGCAGTATGTGTCTGAATTTCCTTTCTTTCTAAATGTGAGTATTACATAACTAAATTTTGTTATCCATTCACTGACGGACACATGGGTTGCTTCCATGTTTTGACTTTGATGAACAAGTCTCCTGTTAACACAGGCGTGGAAATATCTGTTTGCTTTGCTAAATTCAATTCTTTTGGGTAGATAGCCCTAAGTAGTATTGCTGGATCACATGGTAACTCTGTATTGAATTTTTAAGAAACTGCCATGAGTTTATATGAATAATTAGAATTCTAGAGAATCTTGCATTTTGAGTCCTTGAGACCTTCTAATGAGTCCTTGCATTTTGGCTTTAGCCAAAATACAGGGTCATGTATGATAGGAGTAATTTGTCTATATGAGTTCCGATGATGTCCCAGTGGAGGTGTCTATTTACCATCAGCAGTAGAGATTCCTTCCTTCACCAGGGAAGTATGTGCATTGATTATACGAGTCGTTTCAGTAGTGTGTTTTTTCACATCAAGTGCAATGGTCAATCACTAAGTTAGCTGTAGCACAGGAAGGAAGTCCTTGGAACTTTGCCTAGATATTTAGGTTAAGGTCTTTAAATGGTTTCGTATTACATGGGACCATGGGGCTAAGGGAAATACAATCAGGTGTGAAGTGTCAATATGTGTCCCAGAAATTCAAGTCAATTATCACTTGTAAATGAAATGAGCCTCTTCAGATTGAAATTAATATGTGCAAAGGAAGGAGTGAGCTTAGTTTACACTTGGGTATTGTGAGACAAGATATTCCCAGAGTTCTTTAAACCAAATGGGGTAACCTTGGATAAGGAGTTGTTGCTATTGGTGGGACCACGCAGTTAGATCATTGTCACTGGCCAAAGGAGTTGTCCCAACGTGCAGATGAGTTTTGATTCTTGGCCAGCAAATTCTCTAATGCTAGCATGATTGACTAGTATTTGACTAGTAATTGATCTGATGCTTGAGTTCAATCATTGATCAGGGATGGTCTGTTTGATCTAGGGACAAAATGCAGAATCTCTGCAGTGGACTCCACCAGGTGTGGTGGCAGCATCCAGTTTATAAAGTATATGCTGAACTCCCAGGTCACTCATGTCTTCCCAAGTAACTCCCAACGTGGCCAATATGTCTAGAAAAGAGGTGACCTCCTCCAGAATGGATTGTATTAATGTGAAGAAAACACATTTCCTCCTGTAAATTGGATATGCCAGAGGTGCCAATTTTTGCTCTGTCCTGAAAGTGCCAATACCTTTTCAATGAGAAGCCTCTATTTAGTAAGCCGGATTGCTTGATTGGACCTGAGGTTCTGTCTTTCTTCCTTGCTAGGCTTGTGTTTTCTCACAATTTACCTAAATTTAGAGACTTCAGTTGAGTCATAAAGGTGACATTAAAAATATTGTGCGGTATACGTACTAAGAAGTGAAATTATATATTTTCACTGAGATACATTATGATAAATGATGTAATGCACTGTAGGAAATACATCAGTGTTTAGATAGTAAGTACTAAAGGCATAGCTGTTTCGGAGGACTGGGAACTGGCCTGCAATCATTGCAAGGCCAAGTCTTATCCTGTTGAAGAGAAAGATGTCACACACCTCCTTTTCAAAGGTACTCAGTGACCATGATGGACCAAGACTAAAGGAAATACATTTTGTAACCATGTCTCACAAAATGGTAATTCTAAATCATAAAAAATATTGCCCTCTTTTTACTAATATGACTGACTGGGGCTTCTTATGAATTAAGTTTAGTTGCACTACATTGTTTTTGTTTTCTAGAAAACAAGGTTTATGATTACCAATAACATAATAAATTTATCTCCGTATGATATTCAATATACAAAAACATCTTGGTGCCTTAAATAGCAATCAAAATATCTAATACAGGCCAAATCTTAAAAGTCCTGAGCAATTGTCTATGTTACACTCCAACAGTCATTGTTTATTTTGTGGTCATTCTTATTATTAGAATTCATCGTACCCCTCCTTTCTACAACATGCAGGATCCTGTGGGTCACTGGCAAGAGGACACTGAAAAAACCAACCATGATTTAAGGTTTTGTTATTAAGGCTGAATGACAATTAGTGTCATTATAGTGAAAAACATTGCAACTATAAAAGAATAAAACATAAAATATGCCTGAGGAAAAATTACCTTAACTTGAACGAACATGATAAAATTAGCCATAAAGTGTAATGATTAAATGAAGAGAACACAAAGTTTATTTGAAAAATCCACAATTATAATGGGGGGTATTTTAACATATCCTCTCAGGAAATGAAAAACACAGTATTTGGTAGCATACAATAGCTGAGAAAACAGTCAAAATATTTTTATGAAACACCCACAGAAGTGTTTGATACATACGAGTACGTTTCATCACATACAATCAAACATAAGTGAAAACATACTGAGGGATTACATTCAGCTGCAAGTAACAGGAAACACCCACAGACTTCCTAACAGGAGGCAGGGGCCTGTTCTCACATCGAAGCACTGAGTCATGGCAGCCACTGCACATGCAGCAGAGAAACAAACACCTGTGTCCCTCTCTATTTTGTTGCCCTATCACAGGTCCCTCTTCTTAATTCAAACTCTATTCACCAAATACCAAAGGAAGGATGAAAAGCAAAGGGCCAAATATAAAAACTATACTCTTTCCTAAACTTCCCATATATAAAGTTGATTCCAACTATTTATTAACATGGAAAATAGAAAAAAGGCTCCTATATCCATCACATCAAAAAAGAAGCTATGTCAGAGGAAAAGGTAGACTATATATATATAAAGGTATATTCTAGGGATATAAAGGACTTCCACAAGCCACTAGGAAGATCCAAATACCAAAGTACTCATATCCTTTTCAGTGGAACCCTAACAGAAAAAATACAACATAAAAAAATTGAACCTAACTGTATATAAGAAATACTTAATTCACCCATGCATCTAACATTCTTCAAAATGATAAGAAAACATTATTAAATGTTTTAAGGAAAAACCACTACTTATTACTCTTATGTCTTAATGTTGAAAGATGACTCTCAGAATTATTGCACTTGAATATGCATTTCTGAAAGTAATTAGTAGAAATCCGCTCTAGTGATGCACTTCTAAAACTGTTCAATAAACACAATATTTACATCTTTAATAAGGACTTTCATGTTGAAAGTTTTCTGGCACATTGTACATGAATTTACATCAAGCTTTTTCATGTTACTTACATTTATTTCTATTTCTCTTCCATGGGAATTTTCAAATGTAAGAATGTGGAGCAATTCAAGAGTTTCCCATGCTGTTTACATTTAAGGGGTTATATCCAGTGAGTCCTTTCAGGGATAACTGAAGCTTTTCCCACATTCCTTATACTAACGAGCTTTCCACTGTGAGTTCTTTGTGTTTTCGAACATCACTGGGAGACTTAAATGCTTTATCCTTTATTTATGGGGTTTCTTCGCAGTGTGATTTCCTTCATATTTTCGAAAAGAACCCAGACAACTGAATGTTTTACATTTTTTTTTCATGCATTATGATTTCTCTCCAGGGTGATTTCTTTCATGTTTGAAAACTTGGTATCTGAAGGCTTTCCCAATTTACATTCATAAGGTTTTTCTCTAGTGTTGAGTCCTTTTGTGTCTCTGAAAGGTACTACTATGTCTGTAGGCTTTCCCACACTCCTTACATTCATAGGGTTTCTCTCCCGTATGAGTTCTTTCATGTGTTTTTAAGGAACTGTGACCTCTGTAGGCTTTACCACATTGCTTACACTCATAGGGTTTCTCACCAGTGTGAATTCTTTCATGTATTCGAAGGTCACTGGGATACCTGAATACTTTACTACATACTTTACATTCATAGAGTGTCTCTGCAGTGTGAGTTCTTTTATGTATTTGGAAACCCTTACGAAAACTGAAAGCTTTACCACATTGCTTACATTCATAGGGTTTCGCTCTAGCATGTGTTTTTTCATGTTTTTGAAGAGAACCACGAACTCTGAAGGCTTTCCCACATTGTTGACACTCATAGGGCTTCTGTCCAGTATGTGTTTTTTCATGTTTTTGAAGATAACTGTGATCTCTGAAGGTTTTACCACATTGCTTACATTCACAAGGTTTCTCTCCTGTGTGAATTTTATTGTGTATGTGTAAGGAACTGTAATGTTTGAAGAATTTACCACATTGTTTACATTCATAGGGTTTCTCTCCAGAATGTGTTATTTTATGTTTTTGAAGAGAACTGGGATAAGTGAATGCTTTGCTACATATTTTACATTCATAGGGTTTTTCTCCAGTGTGAGTTCTTTCATGTACTTGAACATAATTAAAAGAACTGAAGGCTTTACCACATATTTTACATTCATAGGGTTTCTCTCCAGTGTGGGTTCTTCCATGTACTTGAACTTGACTGGAACAAGTGAAAGCTCTACCACATATTTTACATTCATAGGGCTTCTCTCCAGTATGTGTTCTTTTATGTTTTTGAAGAGAACTGGGATAAGTGAATGCTTTGCTACATATTTTACATTCATAGGGTTTCTCTCCAGTATGAATTCTTTCATGTGTTTTTAAGGAACTGCGATCTTTATAGGCTTTATCACATTGTTTACACTCATAGGGTTTCTCTCCAGTATGAATTCTTTGATGTATTTTTAAGGAACTGGGATCTCTGTAGGCTTTACCACATTGTTTGCACTCACAGGGTTTCTCTCCAGTATGTGTTCTTTCATGTATTTTTAAAGAGCAATGATCTGTGTAGGCCTTACTACACAGTTTACATTCATAGAGTTTCTCTTCAGTGTGAGTTATTCCATGTAATCGAAGTGAACTTGAACAACTGAAGGCTTTCCCACATTCCTTATATTTATAGGTTTCTTCCCCATTGTGATTTCTTTCATGTTTTTCAAGCCACTGTAGATAACTGAAGGCTTTACCACATTCTTTACATTTATATGGCTTCTCTCCATATTTTCGAAATTCATATGCTTTGTGTACAGTGTGACATCTGATGTGCCTACTAAGGGATGAAAGATACACAGAGACTTTTCCACGTGCCCTGCATTCACATGGTTTCACTCCAGTAGTTTTCATCTGCAGATTGAGATTTGAAATAAGGCTGAAGTCTTCTCCATATTGACTACACTCTTTACTTTCACAGAATCTCTCTACCATTGGACTCCTGTAAAAAAAAAAAAAAAAGGAGAGAGAGAGAGAAGCACAGTATTAATTTCTTTATTAATGATTTTATATTCATTATATTTATTATGATTTCTAGGAAAAGTATAGGTATACTGTTTTGTCTGAATTGTCTGAAAATAAATATACTGAATGTTCTCCAAGAAGACTTTATCCTTGCTATTAGCAAAGTGTGATATGTATATATAGGGTTTATTAATGCTATTTCCAAGTGAACTATTTTGCAAACACTAAATGTGTATGTTACATTTAAGAAAGTATTTTGGTAAAAATTTTCCAAGAAAGACATTTGAAGCAGGGTTTATTAGTTTTGTTTGTTGCTTCTTTTAAAAATTTTATAGCCTACTAGAATTCTCACATGAAACACTACTTTCTATTGTGTGACTCACCTTAGTTTTCTCCCCTGGTTTTTACAGTGATCTTCAATGTCATGTTCTTCCCATCTTTTCCCTAAAACGCAGACCCAGAAAAGTGATTCCAAAGAATTCGTATTATGGAAAAATTATTAGCTTCCAGATAAATGATGAGTTGTGACCATACCCAGATTATTTATCAACATCCTTGCTTTCCACATTCCGCATCTTGGAAAAATATTGATGAGCAAGAAACATTTACCCTCTGATAAATGAAGCAATGTCATTATCCTTACCTACTGAGGCCAGGTTCCTGAAGGTTTCCCGCATCACATCTCTGTAGAGTTTCTTCTGTGAAGGATCCAGCAGAGCCCACTCCTCCAGGGTGAAGGTCACAGCCACATCCTCATAGGCTACTGAGTCCTGTGACATCCCAATACATGTAGAGTAGGATATGTGAGCACTGGACATCTAGACTCCATGTATAAGGTTACATATGATTCTCTTGTCTCTGAACATTTATTCTATAACTTGATCGACAGAAGCTTGATGTCAGCCCACACTTACTTGCTCATAAATTTGACAGCATTGTGAACACATGGAAATTACTTATACATTCTTACTGTGATCACATGGCATTTATTTTTTTCTAATGTCAGGGTTCAGAGAATGTTTGGAAATGACAGAAATGCTATTCAAGTGAAACAAGTATTACTAGTTTAAGACTATTAATTCCTAGTGAGAAAATTTCTTTCATCTTTATTACCTACCATTTTCAGCACTCCATGAGGCAGAGGCTTAGATCTACATAAGGTTTTAATAAACAAAACACAGTGAAGAACTGGAAGCTTTTCCTTCTATTCCCATTACCAAACATGAAAGTGCAAGAGGCCTGTGGAAATCACTTTCAACAAAGCCAGCTGACCATGGCGTCCTAAAGTCCTCCAGGCCTTTAACCAGTAATCAGATACTGTTGGCTGAATGTAAATATGCTTGTGGAGAAGCACTGCTTGTAACTTGTGTAATACTGATCACAGACTGAGTTCTTCCTTTCCTTGCTGTTCAATTTAACGGGGTTAGAAAGTTATTGGGAACTTAGAGCACAGACACAAGGAAGAAAAAAATGAAATGTTAGACCACAAAATTCCTATACTCGTGTGCCTCAGGGCAGCTTCCAGTCACTTTTAGAACATACAATGAGAGAATATGCCCGAAGAGCTCTTTCTGGTTAAATCCTAACAGCGTGTACCCTGGGACTTGCTGCCCTTGAGGGAGAGGTTAAAAGCTATAAATTGTAATGGAGTTCATTGACGATCAAATGGTTTGATGGCGAATTTGACCATGATTATAGAACACTTAAAGGATTCAACATTGCTTTCCTCCAAAAGAACACAAAATTTCCATTCTCCAATTTTAGGAGGAAAATTTTCCTGACAAGTCACTCTAGAGGCTGCCCTGCCACCTTCAAGTCTGGCACTTAAGGAACTTAGGAGCTGCCAGTCTCAATCTCATTAAAAAAAAACCACAACAAAAACAAAAAACAAAATTGAAATGAACTTCTCTGTGACCTCTTCAGAGTCTTGAGGTCACAGAGAAAATGGCATCTCCAAAATTAGGAAAGAGAAAAGATGGTATTTTGAGATATGCGCCAAATATTCTGTTCTTAACAAGGCCCGTTCTCAAAAATATCTATTTCACCAGAGTCGAATACAAAGACGATGAACAAAAAAGACAGAACACAATGTCCATGAAGCCTAGGACAACCTTCTTTAATATGAGGATTAAAATACAAACAACGGGAATACCTGGAAAAAAGAAAGACGGAAGAAACAGGAGAGGTAAGTGAAGTAATAATCACTGACCTATCCTAAAATTAATGACAGATGACACACTGTAGAACCAGAAAGCTCTAAAACACTAACCACGAAAAACACCAAAAATGCATACTCAAGTATATCATATTGAAAGTAGACAAAAATCAAAGACAAAGGGAATATATTGAAAGAAGCCAGAAGGCAAAACAGACCTTGGGTATAGAGAAACAAAGATTTTGAATTAAATTCAACTTTTTTTCGGAAACTATGCAAGCAAGAACAGAGTGGAATAAAATATTGAATGTTTTAAAATTAAAAAACCACTCTGCATAATTTTGTATTGAGGAAAATAATCTATCAAAAATAAAGAATAAGGACTTTCTGAGACAAACATTGAGGGAATCTGTCACTAGTACACCTACTTTAAATGAAACATTAAAAAATTCATCATAAAGTATGTAAATCATAAAAGGTGGAGGATTAGAAAAGGAATAAATGAAGGTAAAATTATTTTGCATTTCTTAAAATACTAGCAATAAATGTATTTGGTAATTATATGCTTATGGGTAACAGAAATAAATGACAGAATGTGACAAGGGGCAATGAGCGAGGAATTGGAAATAGTGTGGTATGAGGTACTTGTAGAAACAGTGAAGTGTTACAGTGTGACTTGACAGATGTGGGTTAGTTGTACATGTATATTCAAAAATAAAGGGAAACCACTAAAAAAACTTTAAAAAAATGTGACTGATATGCTGAGAGAGGAGAAAAAAACCAATTAAGTAAAATCCTCCATTAAAGCCAAAGAAGGCAGAAAAAAAGCTGCAGACAGACAGAAACAAGGGCAGCAAATAGAAAAGGACAGAAAAGAAAAGATAGAAAAGAACAAGGGAAGCAAATAGAAAACAGTAAAAGGTTTGGTAAATATTACTCTGACTGCATCACAAACCATTTTAATCATCAATGGTCTCAATACAATTGAAAGATACAGTAAATATCAGATTTTAAAAAATGACTTTTATGTTGTCTATAAGAAACGCACTTTAAATATGAAGACACAGATAGATGAAAGGTAAAGGGATGGAGGCAAGTATACTAGGCTACAGTAATCAAAGGACAGATATATGAATTGTAGACAATGAAGTTTTCAAACCAAGGAAGACTCAGAGATAAAGACATTATATGGTGACAAAGGGGTCCATCCCCAAGAAGACACAGCAATTCTTTAGGTGTGTGTGCCTAACAACACAGGTCAAACTACATAAGGCAAGAGCTGATAGAATGCAAGAGGGAACAGATGAAGCCACTGCTGTGGCCAGAGAGTTCAACACCTCTTATCATGAATTATAAATTCTCGTAGCAGAAAATCAGGAAGGACAGAGCAGAACTGAGCAGCACTATGCAACAGCTGGACTTAACTGTCATCTGTGGGATACTTCATGCAACAATAGAACACACATCTTCTCAAGTTCACATGGAACATTCACCAAGACAGAACTCATCTGGGACATAAAAGACACCATAAAAATTTGAAACAACAGAAATCGTGTAAAATATGCTCTTAGATCACACAGAAATTAATCTGGAAATCAGTAAAAGGAAGGTAGTTGGAAAATCCCCAAATACGTGGAGATTCAACACACTTCTAAATAACACATAGGATCAAAGGGAAAAAAAAACTCAGGAGAAATGAAAAACTATTTTTACCTAAAAAAATTAAAATAAAAAAAAGCAGTGCCTACAGGGAAATTTTGGCCATTGAACAAATTCACTGGAAAAAAGAAAGATTTGTAATCAATAATGGAAGCATCTACTTCATGAAACAATAATAAGAAGAGCAAATTAAACTCAGAGCAAGCAGAATAACAGAAATGATAAAAATTAGAAAAGAAATCAATATGATTGTGGAAAAATCAATGGAGGAAGAAATTTTAAAAGCACTTCTTTGACAAGATGCATAAAACTGGTAAATATCTAGACAAGATAACTAAGAAAAGAGGGAAGACAGAAATGACTAATATTAGAAAGTAGAGGGGAAAATGAAAATACGAAAGTATTTAATAAAATTGAACATCGACTTATGATAACAAACTAGCAATGGAGGGGAAAGTCCACTTCTTGAGAAAGAACATCTTCATGAAACCTGTAGCTAAATTCATCACACTTGTTTCTCATGACATGAGTGACTGTGAAACACCAGAAAGAACCCACAACAGAGATAACTCCTGGAATCAATAAGAGAGTAAAGCAAGGATTAAAAATACACAAGTCAATTGCTTTCCCACGGACCCCCACAAATATACTCAATGGATCTTTGACAAAGGAGGCAAGGCAATTCAATGGAAAAGGACAGTATTTTAAATAAATATTGCTGGAAATAATGAATACCCACAAACAAACATATAATCACAAAAATGAATGGAGACGCAGACCTTATACCTTTCACAAAAATTAATTCAAATACATTGTAGATCTAAATGTAAAATGTAAAAGTGATAATCTCCTACGAGATAACATAGGAGAAATTCTAGGTGCAAATAAAAGAATAATGAGGTATCACTATGCACTGAGTAAATGGCTGAAACTCAAAACAGCACATACTGGTGAAGAGGTGAAGCTGCAGGGAACCCTCATTTATTACTGGTGGGATGGAATCAGGCACGCCCACATTGGAGACCGGAACTTTTAATTTATTAATAAATGTACTCTTACTATGTATAGTAAGATCCAGAAATCTTGGTATAGGCCTAAATGAACTGAAACCTTATGTTCTCACAAAAACCTGTATATGAATATTTGTAGGCACTTTATTCACAATTGGTAGGAGTCCAGAGTTAAGCAAGATGTCCTTCAAGATGCAAACAGACAATCAGTAGTAAATCCAAACGGTGAAATATTTTTCAGTGATAAAAAGAAACGGGGCATTAAGCCATGAAAACACAGGAGGAACCTTAAAAGTACATTGCTAAGAAAAAGAAACCAGTCTGACAAGGCTACGCACTGTATGATTCCACGTAATGACAACCTGCAACAGACAAAACCATGAGCCAATAAAAAGATCTTTGCGTTTGAAGGATTTAGGAGGTGGAGATAGGAATGAATGAATAAGTGATCACAGAAGCTTTTTAGGGAAGTAATACTACAGTTTGTAATACAGAAATGATGGATATACATTATTATACATTTGCCCAAACCCATATATCCCATAACACAAACTCAACGCTAAGGTAGACTGTGCACTTTAATACAGCAATATTGGCTCAGCAATTGTAACAAATGCACCATAGTCACACAAGATGAAAAAAATAGGGCAAAACTGTGTAGATGCACAGGGGTTATGTGGGAACTAACTCTGTGTTCTCTTAACAATTTTTCTGTAAACCTAAAATGGCTTAACAAAACTGAAGTCTAACCAAAAAAAAAAGAAAAAAAAAAAAAGGAAAGAAAAGAAAAAGATGAAGGCAGACTCACACAATTCACCTCGATGACTGACTGATGGATGAAACAGGCCACGTGTCATTCACCCGATCTGACCTTATGTCAATAAGCCAGCCTGGTGCTCTAGGAGCCTGAGAGCAGGAAGGAGGTGAAATCTGCATGGAACGCAGTGTTGGAGAGCATGCCATCTATATTCTGAGAAGCGCCATGGTAACTGTCAGTGTCTGGAACTCCAAGTGGATGAGGTGTGTCCTGGTGAGTCCTGGGATGTAGACTTAGTAATGGACAGACAAGTGTCACCTACATTTATATTCTGGGGATCTGAGTCAAGAGATTCCCAGAGTTCTTTTACCACAAAGTGGCAATTCTTAGACAATAGTCCAAGAGCCTGTGAACATATGCAGGTGGGGACAACCGTGGGACAGCAGCACGATGACTGCCTGATGCTGGGTGAGCTGTGTGACCCTTGGGCTTGGGCCTTCATCAGAAACATCTCAATTCAGGGATGAAGGACAGCAACTTTCCACGGAACTCCATCATGTACGAATGTGCACTGTCCTCCTGAAAGCCTGTGCTGCCCACGGCTGTGCATTCAGTGAATCCCAGGGAACAGCCCAGGGAATCAAGAGGTCCGGCAGATGGGTGACCTCCTCCAGCACCACGGCTTCTTTCAAGGGACAGGAGTAAGGCAGGTCATCCCTCCTGTGGGTGGTGTGGAAGGAGAATGGCTGTTCCATGATGTGACTCCTGCTGGACCTCTGAGCTAGACCTAGACCAGAATGGAGTTGCTTCCCGTAAAGCCTCTCAGAGACTGTCTTGTTAATAATCGATGTTTTCCTTCGGACATTAGCCAGCTCTCCCCTGTGTCACACACAGCACACTGGTTACTGGAAGGGGCCGTCGTCCTGACCCCATCAAGCATTTTCCCATACCTGTAACTACCATACACCAGTACCCCTGTCCACACTGCCATGTTCTATATAATCCTTTGGAGACTGCCAGGTGGCAAGGAGGATAACCACTGCATCTTGCAGACCCCCAAGACGCGCCCTGTATGTACTGCGTTTCCCTGAAAATAAGACCTAACCGGACAATCAGCTCTAATGCATCTTTTAGAGCAAAAATGAATATAAGACTCAGTGTTATGTTATGTTATATTAGACCCAGTCTTATAGTAAAATAAGACCCGGTCTTATATTAATTTTTGCTCCAAAAGACGCATTAGAGCTGATCGTCCGGCTAGGTCTTATTTTCAGGGAAACACAGTAAGTTTCCCTTAATAAACGGTTAATTGCCAGACTGATGTGGCCTACCTCATTCCTCAGTCTTTCCCTGGGCTCCACTTATGTAGGTAGATGTTCAGTCTCCAAAGCTATCCCTTGGGTCTGCTGTACAAACAGGTCGCATAAACCAGAGAGCTATGGTTTGGTTCCATCATATCACAAGCAGGTGTCAGCAGCCAAGCTGGGCAGGTGTTTCCAGGGCCTCCAGGGCCAAAGGCATAACCGGCACCTCAGTGGAGGGTCCCATGCTCAGCACTTATGGAGCCTCTGTCTTCAAGAGGGCCCAGTACATGGCAGTAACTGCAGCCCTGATGGCACACAGTGTGGGGCCCAGGACAGTCCCTTAATCAGAAGCCTATGGACAACTCAAGGTCCTCCTCCAGAGGCTCCCATCGCGGCCAACAGGGTTAGAGGCCTCCTCCATGACAACCGGTTGCTGTACGGAGTCCAAGTACCCTGGACTTAAGCAGGGTTTGAACTAATCCCTTTGCTGCGCCAAACTGAAACTATGGTGCTGGCCACTGTAACCCAGGGGGTCGGGGTCTTTGTTGCAACAGGTGCAGGGGCGGCAGCTGCAGCTGCAGCAGCAGCGTAACTTAGGGGTCCTGCTGGACCCTCTGGAATCTCGCCACTTATGGCTGCCATCCGTCTCTTCTTTTTCTCTCTGAAATAAAGCCTCTTTAAGGAGTCACAATCTGATGGGCTCACCTCATTCACAGGGTATAATCATCCTTGTACCCGAAGAGCTCCCCCTAATGTCTGTGCAAACCCAGCCCCAGTCACACTTTCACTCTAAACACAGGGTTTCGGCCAAAACATCAACCCAGGACCACTGTAAGGAGGGTTTCATTCCCATGCTCTGCTCACGAAGAACAAAGAATGACCAAAACTGTCAACTCAGAGTCCTCTGTACACAGACCCCAGGCTGGGTGGGTCCACGCTACAGCACAGGGAAGCACAGCTCACAGGGCTCCCCAGCGAGCGGCAGCTCCCAGTGCAGGAGCCTCCAGGCTTTAGTGAACATGTTCCCATACTTGGGGTCTAGATACCCCTGGTTGAGACAGAACCCCTGGAGTGGGTCAGTCCCTGGGGAAGGAGGGTGGGACACCTGAGCAGCTCCAGGAATGGACTCTGGGAGCTCCACCCCCCCCCCCCCTCTTCTGCAAGCATGGAAGTGCTCCCTCCCCCAGACTTCCATTTTCACAGTGAGGAAACTCAGCCTGATTCAGTTCAAGGTTCTAAACCATGTAAACTCTCAAAGTCATGAACCCTTTGTGCCCGAGACAAAACCCCTGATCTTCACAGATTTTCTCCATATGCACAAACTACACTGAGTGCACCTACACTCTGGATGAAAAACTCAAACAGAAGATCTAAAAATGTCGAGGCCTAAGAAGCCACAACCACCACCTCAGAAGGGGCGTCACCACCCCTCCCACACACATGCACCTGCACCCCCAGCTCTCCAGGGCTGCAGCTTGTCTCAGTGTAAAGGCTCCTCCATGGTAGACGTGAGCAGGAAGGACACCTGCAGGGGAGACTCCCCAGCAAGAACCACTGCGCCTTCAAGTACAGTGGTACCTCGGTTTTCGACCGTCATCCACGAGTTCTGAAACGTTGGGAAACAGCCGACAGCTAGGCCTCAGGGTCTTGCACTCAGCGGAAGCCACGTGACATGTTCAACTTCCGAGGCGTGTTAGAAAACCAATGCATTTACTTCTGGGTTTATGGCGTTCGTAAACTGAAATGTTTGTCAACTGAGACGTTCGAAAACCGGGGTACTACTACTGTACTTCCCTTTGCAGCTCTTAGCTTGCATCACTGACCACAGGCCTCTGCTCCCCACTGGAGGTGCTTTGGAACACAGTTGATATCGTAAATGCCAAACCCAGTGTTTGAACAATCCAGCAAAATCACTTAAAGCCAACATTTATAGGGAAAGAAAGAAAATTTAAGGGTCTTGAACTAGTTCAACTAGAAAATCATAAATACGTATCTGCTCTTTTCAGAAAAAGATGTCAGTAAATTTCTAGAAATATAAAGTGGCTGATAAATAATCATACTTGAACATGTCTGCTCTGCAAGTCTAAACGCTGCAATTCTATTTGAAAACACCCAAAGCTAAAAAAACGGACCTCACTACTTACTACACATGTTCGGGGAAGAGTGAAAGAATTAATTCGAAAATAAAATGTAATCATGGAATATGTTATTTTTTCTAAAATTCACCTGTTTTTTTTTTTGGCCTGTTTGGAACTATTTTATAGCCTTTCAAGCTCTACTAAGTAAATGCATTTTACCCCTATTGAAAAGCGGACACTTAATTAAGTCAATAAATCTTTTCAGGGTGACAAACCCAGGGAGTGGCAGTGCTGACAGGAGAGAACACCCAGGAAAGGTTCCAAAGAGGAACCTCCACCCAAAGGACTTCCCATAGGACGTCCGTGCACCCCGGGAAGGCCCTGGCGGAGAGGTGCAAGGATTTCAAGCAACGGAGTTCCTTGAAAGGGTGATTATTCTTGCCTTTCCTCTCCCTTAAAATATCCACAAAAAAATGTAAGAGCCATCCATGACTCTGTGGAAAAAGGATAAACAATTAAAAAAGGGCAATTAAAATATTGGATCTGTTTGAAATAAACCACGGAGGGCAAATAGCTGAAAAAGAAGTTGGCTTGGGAATTAATTCAAGGAGCGACCTAGAAATTTGGAGACTTACCGCCTGCCAGTCCCAGGAAGAGACAGGCTGGGGGCACAGAGTCGTGGATCTGGGACCTTGCTTCCCAAACATTTGAAAAACTCAGGAGAAAACGGGTCCCCCTGGGGAGAAAGGAGACTGGGGGTCACACAGACCACAGCTCCTCCTACGCACGAACCCCGGAGACCGCGTCACGATTGTTTCCTGATGACTCTCTCGGTGGTGACCGCACCATCTGCGGAGACGCAGGGCTGCAGGCGCAGAGCTGCCCAGAGAGGCTCCCAGGCTGAAGTCATCGCGCGCAGTGACCAGACAGAAAGCTCAGGGTCCCGACTGCCGGCCCAGCCCCCACGCTGCGCGCCGGAGGGGACTGACGTCCCAGAGGAGCCCCAGTGGACTCAGGTCTGCAAAGTCCTGAGTGGACCGCGGGGAGGCCGGGTCCCACCACCGCCGATTCTAACCGGTTCCAACCAGCCTCTCGAACCCGTCTCTGCACACAGGCCCCGAACACTCACCATTTCTAGGTTTCCTGGGTCTCCCAGAGTCCAGCCTATGACTTCCATGACCAGCTCAGATCACAGCGCGACAGATGATGCGGTAAAGCCACCACGTACCGTGAAGGCCAGGCGACAACCGACCCTCAGCACCGTTAGAGCGAGTGGGGACGTCCCCGACTTCCCGTTGCATCGCCCCACCCATCTGCCCCTCATTGGACAGTTCACAAGGCCACGCCTCCTCGTGCCTGAGTGACAGCCGACGGGAGGACAATTGGCTCCCCGAAACCAGCCTGGATAGCGGGAACTTGACCCTGCCTGTTTCATTTGAATTTAAACAGAACTTTTTCCTATCCTGGGGCTGTCTCTATTGCTTTCCCCCAGCTGTTTGTGGATGCGAGGGCACTGGAATGCGCAGGGACTTTCTGATTGAGTTTCTAGATGGAGCAAGTTAAGTACAGAGCATAAAGACAGTCCTGGACCGGCCGCAATGGAAAGAAAGGGTCTTATGTCCTCTAGGGATCAAGTGCTTGGCTTAGGTTGTGAAACCACTTATGGAACTCCACCCTTGTTTAGAAACTTACTAAAATGCGGCCTCACCATCTGTAATAAAGAGTCTGGTCCTGAAGCAGGGCCTGGTTGACACCCACTCAGTAGAGGCCTGTGGGGACAGAGCCAGAAGAGCAGTTTCCAGGCTCCTGGCCTCACGTGCAAAGGTGCTCACTTGGGTAGTAAATGGCCATCAGCTGTGGCTCGTAGGCCGTCAGCTGTAACCAGTAAGCCATTGGCCACTAATATAACTGCTGTGGCTACACTAGCAGCAAATGGGGGCTAGCAAGAAGATGGTGGCTGGCCAGCACGGATTGCAGCTAGCAAGTGAGGTTGGTTGGCAGAAAGAAGCAGATGGCGGAGTGTGGATTGCGGATCGCGGATCATGTGGCTTCTGCTTCTATATCTCCAACCTAGCTGTCAGCGAGAATATAGTGGTATGACTCCCCTATCTATGGCTCCGTGGGTGTTCCTTTTTGGCCTCACCATATCCTGTGTTCTTATGAGGGGAGCGGGAGCTGATACCCCACATGACACGTGGCATGACAAGGCCTCTCTACGTCCCCAGCTTCATCTTAGTTGACCTACTTATAGCTTAACAATAGCTCAACCCCCAGTGGCTTGAGCTCAGAATGTCCCCTGTCCCATCCAGTTCCCTGATTTAGAAAATTACCCTGAAATTTATGATTAATATCCTTAGTCTTATTGATCACAATCTCTGTAGTCTAGCCTTCTTTCCAGGCTACTCCCACCATTGTTCCTAGGTTGCTGGCTCCACCATAAAATACCATGGCAACAGGGAAGGCTCCATGCAGACCCCCCTGGAACCCTCACATAACCTCTGGAGGACCTCCCAGATTTTCCCTTAAAAACCCCAAGCCAGTCTGAGAATGTGAAGGCAGTTTTTGGAGGTGTTAACCCACTGCCTTCTCAGACCACTGGTGCTCTGATAATATACACTTATTCTATGACCCAACTCCTCTGTCGGTCTATTGGCTGAGCGGTGCAGGCAACACAGCCCGGGCTCATTTGGCCTCTGGTTTCAGTCCCATTTTAATATTTGATCCTTGTAACCCTTGAGCCTTCCACCCATCTCTTCCATACCACCTCTCATCTGGTCCTTAAGAGAAAGAATCCTAGAACAGTTGGCTTTGGTGTGTCCACATAAGAAAAGTCTAAACCTGTGGAGAATTTTAATGAGTTTATTTAAGTCAAACTGACAATTGCTGGGAGCAAAATCTCAATGCATTGAGAAAATGCTGCAAAGAATGGCAGTTGTACAGCTTATTTTATGAGGTTTGACAATTAAGTTTGCAAACTCATCCTAGAAAAAGTGCTACATACCTCATTGCTGAATATCACTATGGTCACCTTCGAAGTACTCCCCTTCGGAAGCTATGCACCAGTGTCAGCACCTAGTCCACCCTTCAAAACAATTTTGGAACTCTTTTTCTGGAATGGCCATCAGAGCTGTCATCGTATTACCCTTGATGTCCCGAATGTCATCAAAATATCTTTCTTTCAATATTTTCTTTATCTTCAGGAAAAGAAAGAAGTAATTGAGGGCCAGATCAAGTGAGTAGGGAAGGTATTCCAATACAGTTATTTGTTTTCTGGCTAAAAACTCCCTCACAGGCAGTGCCGTGTGAGCTGGTGCATTGTCGTGATGCAAGAGCCATGAATTGTTGGCAAAAAGTTCAGCTCATCTAACTTTTTCATGCAGCCTTTTCAGCACTTCCAAATAGTAAACTTGGTTAACTGTCCAGTTGGTACAAATTCATAATGAATAATCCCTCTAATATGAAAAAGGTTACCAACATCGTTTTGACTCTTGATTTGGACTGACGGAACTTTTTTGGTTGTGGAGAATTGGCTGACTTTCACTGTGCACTTTGACGCTTTTTTTCAGGGTCATATTGGTACACCTATGTTTCATCACCAGTGATAACATGGCCCAAAACATCGTCTTGCCTCTCCAAAAGGTCTTGGCAAACTTCGACTCTCCTTTGCTTTTGTTCATCAGTGAGCTCCTTCGGGACCATTTTTGTACACACCTTTCTCATGCCAAGATTTTCAGGTAAGATTTTCCTAACTGTTTCTCTATCGATGTTTACTTGGTCTGCTATGCTTCTCACAGTCGGTAGACAATTTTGATGCACAATTTGACGAATTTTTGCAATGTTTTCGTCAGTTCTGCTTGTTACTGGCTGCCCTGACCTCTCTTCATCAGTGTCGCGTTCTCTCCCCTCAGAAAAATGTTTAATCCATTTGTACACTGCCGTTTTCTTCATGGCATTATCTCCATAAACTTGGACTAACATGTCCCTGAGCTCACTTCCACTCTTGCCAAGTTTAACAACAAATTTAATGTTTGTTCGTTGCTGTAATTCAAGCTCAGACATTGTTGCGACAGCATCCCAAAACACGCAAAAACAATAATGAACGCCACTCAGCAAGACACTGCCACATGTCGACATGAACCCAGCTGTGAGACCCTGATATACCAAGGTTATGAAACCTTACTGAGCTGTTTGTACAGGGCTGCCAGTGTAAGTGCACGGTGGCAAGTTCGTGAACTTAATTGTCAGATCTCATATACATTAGAATCAAAGGAGAAGATGTAAGGAGGGTTACATGAAATCTATTGATGGTTGATTAAGTGGGCAGAAGAAAGCAAAGTGGGGAAATCTCTGGGATTGGATAAAAAGTAAAATGGAGAGACACACTTCTTTTACATTGGATAGTTGATAATTAACATTTTACAGCACATAGAGATGGTATGCGGGGAACAAGATGACAATGAGGGGTTCTGTGGTCTTGTGCTCTGGTGCCGTGGATATGCTCTGAGGGGTCTGGAAAAAAGGGATACTCCAAGAGTAAGTTATCTTAGATGAAAAAAGACAGTAGACAGGCTCACTTAAAGTAAATATTGATCTTTGTCAAGAAATCTACAGGTCCAGGATGTGACTACTGAACATGACCAACTTTCAGTTAGGAATTTTTTTTTGAGACCATTATTCTATGTGGTTAATTTCAGTGATTTATGCTTTCAGCTTAACAAAGAAAGTATATGAACAAAAAACCAAAAACTAAGGAGGTTAGTAATAAGAAATAGAAGATAAAAACAGAATAAAGTGTAGAAACAGAACAGGATAAATTAAAATGGGGTAGAAAAGAACACAAATGTCAATTCAGCCATAAAAAGAAATGAAGTATGGATACAGGCTACAACGTGGATGAACCTTGACTATATTGTGCTAAGTGAAAGAAGGAACCTACTCACAAAAGAACACAAATGATATGATTTCGTTGATATGAAATATCCAGACTAGGCAAATCTATAGAGAAAGAAAGTAGATTAGTGGTTGCCAGTAGCTGGGGGGAGTCAGGAAAGGGGAGAAGCTGCTAATGGGTGTGGGTTTTCTTTTTGTGTGATGAATACACGCTGATTTCTCAGCAAATACTTGTCAACAACGGGCCAAAAGCTATATGAATGCACATATGTCTTCATCTAACAATTTTACCCTATTTTCTTAATCAACAAATTTTGCAAATCTCATAAAGAAGTGGCCATCTATGTATTGCTTACAGTCAAACAAAATTAGTAAGATCCTATAAGTTCAATAATAGATAAACAAGGGTTGTTGATATATGTGAAATGATACTTGGTAGGCGTGGAAATAATAACAAATGTACATTTAGTTATATGGAATTGTGTTCAGCATATTGTTAAGTGTGAGAAGCCCATTTACAGAATGACGTTGACGGTGTGTTTCCACACCGTAACTTACACAAGTCTAGGAACAGAAAATTCCAGGACTTGACAACCTCATGATGCCTGGACCTGTTCTGTTCAGAATAGAGGTTGCCAGAAAGTTCTCTGTCTGGAGAACAGAAGGCAGAATGCAAAATGTGGCCTTCAGGCTTGTGAAATGGGCGAAGGACTCTCACCTCTAATTCCACAATGACCTCATGGACAAGACAGGTTCTCACTTTCCCCACAGAGGACCTATGATCAGAGGACCCATCGTCTTCTGATATACACCTCCTGCCACCCTAACTGTCACAGAGTAACTGCCACCAAGCCAGAGAATACATAACATAATTGCCGTAAAATATCCCATTTCGTATTTTGGTTAATAGTAGAGAAAGAGACAAAGAGGGAAGGAAACTCAGGATGAAACTAGATGGGACAAATATGACAGATGTCCAGGTCCTCACACAGATGAGAATAAGAAGGCTGAAATCCTCCCACAAAGATCAGGCAGCACTGTAGACACCTCCCTCCAATGCAAGGGCACCTGCTGAAATGACAAGTGTTAACCCAAAGCAGAAATGCTAAGGACAGAGACACTCCATGGAAATAAATTGCGTATTGCCTAACCCTCTTCTGAGGACACGGGCATATCGGTAAACTGAATGTTTTAGAAGCATACTCTCCTGTTGTAACCACAAAGTCTGCACAGAACACAGGTTGTATTAGTAAACGTCTCATTAAGCCTTAATATAGTAATTCAATTGCAGACTCATGCCACACGGTTAGATAAAGCCCCCAAAATTCAGTTTCTACATTTTTCCTGGAGAAATCAGTAATCGGGGTCAAAGAGAAGGGTGTCAGCCCCTCCTGAAAGAGGATCTTCTTTTCTTTGGACTTTCAGAATGCCGCATGTCTAATAAGATTAAATTACTGATTTTTTGTGGGACATATTTCTGTTTAGGGTGGTGGAGCTCAGACACCCCTGGCTTCTCCACGAGGCTCGTGTCAACAATGCCCTTCTCAGCAGAGGGCCCTCACACCGAGCCCTTGCTCCTGACACTGACGTCACACCAAGGCGCTCAGTGTCTCAGGATGTTCTGTGCACTGAGATATGGCTCCTGGCAGTAGGAGGCGATGGGGTCCCAACAGCTTCACTCATCCTACGCCCTCCAGGGATGGATCAGAAGGAGCAGGCTGATGGAACAGACAATAACAGATGTTAATTTCTCTCTTTTCCCTTGAAGGAACTGAGAGAAAAAGGAATTCATTAAGGAATTCATAAAGGTACAGAAATTCATTATTCACTGGTCTGCATTTATGCCATTTTTGTGCACTCTTTAGATAATTATCAGAGGGATTAAACAGAACCCCCTCCCCATAAACAGTGAAACACACACACACACACACACACACACACACACACACACACACACAAGAACTTACTTATTAGGTGTCACTTCTTGTTTTGGCCTAACCACCAAAAAGAGCCAGACTGTGTTTGGTTCCTGGTTTAAGGCATAAAAGGGGGAAAGACCCACTCAGTACCAAGGCCCCATCTCCGTAGACACTTGGCTTCAGGTATTGAAAACGGTTCCAATAAGTCGTATTGCATGGAGTGTGTAAAGGCTGCAGGCGTAGGAAGAGACAAATCAGAGAGAACAACATGGCAGGGGCTGCCCGACAGAGAGACAAAGCTCTGTGTCTAAGCTAAGCTGAAGAGAGGATGGAGGTAGGGTGTGTTTACAGGCTCAGCTCTGTGCAGGAGAAAGGGGCCTGTGTGTAGGTCACAGCAGATGCCCACGGCCACTGTAAGCTCGCCGCCTGTGGAAACGCCATGGTGCCTGTGTTAGGCTGGTGTGTCAGATGAGGGCTAGAAGGAAAAAGAGGGCATTTATATGGGAATCACAGCGCTGAGACCTCGCCCTTGGTATCCCTGTGATGAAAGCTGCGTGGCTTCCCCTTGTTCTCACTGTGACTTTAGTCTCATGGGGAGCTCTGGGGACACCTCTGCCCGGGGGCTCTGAACCTGTCTCTGTCCATCCTGGTGATAAACAATTCAGAAAACATGTTTGGGACTCTCCTTCTCCCCCAGAATCTATGATTTCACCATGATCCAGTCAGGCTTTGGGGACCACTGCATCCTGACACAGAGGGCTCTGCAATGATGTGGCCACAGGGGCTGAGGTGCTTGTGTCAGAAGACTTTTCTGAGGTATTAGGCAGGGTTAGGAAGAGCTGCTGTTAGAACCAACAAGTGGCCTGGTAGCATGTTCCTTAGGATGTTGTAGCAAGACGGTAAAGGGGTGACATCAGTCACTGATGACCACCTGGCGACCTACAGTAGACACTTCATCACCCTGCCTAACATTGCTCTCAGGTTTGCAGTATCCTCCTGGAAGAAATGAGTTTCAGGATTTTCAATGAGTTGGGTGATTTACTACATTCCAGAGATTACAACTTAACACTTACTCCTTAGTCTGATGTTCTGTGTCTGCCCATTGATAATTGTCTCTTTAATGTGTGACAACTAAAGAGAACTCTGTTTTTGATCCATTATTTACCTCCTACTCTCATATATTTTTATACCACTTTTCATGAAAAATGTTCTCAAAACAATTTTCTACACATACTCTTTCAGTTTCCCTCTCCTCTCAACATGCTTGAATCAAACTTCTTGTATCCTTCAACCACGTGTATTCAAAATGTTCTTTTCAAGATTCAAATGCCTCTTATATCAGCTAGCCTTGCCTGTGTAACAAACTACCCCAAAATTTAGTGATTGAAACAATTATGAACTCAGCCTTCTAGAGTTGAGCTATACGATCTGTGCTCAGCTATGCAGTTCTTCTGTAGATCTTTTCTTGCCCATTCATGTGTTGGTGGGTGACCCGAAACTGTAGGGTCAAGGATGGCCTCACTCAAAGGTCTGGTGATGTGTAGGTTATCCATATAGGTGCAGTGGTTTTCTTCTATGTGGCCTCTGTACCAGAATAGCCTGAACTTGTTCACATGGCAGCAGCATTTCAAAAAGGCAAAAGTAGAAGCTGCAAGGTCTCCTGAAGCCTAGGTTCAGAACTTGTACAATGCACCACATTTTGTTGGTAAAACGAAGCCACAAGGCCAACCCAGAATCAAGGGCTATGGAAGAAGATTACACCTCTTGATGGAAGGTGACCCTTTATAATCTACCACAACTCTACGTGACCAAATTCCCTTCCTCCTTGATCAGTTAGTGTGATTTGGCACTAGCAGCCATTGGACCCTCTTCTTCCTTTAAAACAGCTTTATTGATGTATAAATAACACATAATAAGTTGTGTACATTTAACATGTACAGTTTCATAAGTTTTGACACTTGCATACAAACACAAAACCATCACTACCAATGTAATGAATATGTCTTAACACTCACTTTTTTTGTGCCTTTGGAAGTCTCTCTCTCCTGCCTTCCCTGTCTCCCCATTCCAAGGCAAACATTTGTCTAATTTCTGTCATTATAGAATATTTGCATTTTTTCAAGGATTTTATTATATATAAATGGGATCATACAATATATACTTCTCTTGTTTATCTGGCTTCTTTCACTCAGCATAACTTTTTTTTAGATTTATCCTTATTTTTATGTGTATCAATAGTGTTTCTTTTTCTTTTTTTTGTTAAGCAGTATTACATTGTATGGATATACCACAAACTGTTTATCCATTCTCCTCTTGATGGATATTTAGGTTATTTCCAGATTTTGGTTTCTACAAAGAAATCTGATATGAGCATTTGTGTACAAGGTTTTATATGAATATAAGCTTTCTTATGTCTTAGGTCAGTAGGTGTGGAATGGTTAGATCACATGGCAGATGTGTTTAACATTAAGAAACTGTCAAACTGTTTTCCAAAATGACTATAATTTTACATTTCCATCAGGAGTGCATGAAAGTCCAGTTGTTCTTTTTCTGCATCAACACTTGGAATTGTTTGTTTTTGTAATTTTATTGATTCTGACATATGTTGGTATCTTATTTTTTCTGATTTGCATCTCTAGTGATGAATGATGCTGATTATCTTTTCAGATGCTCATTTGCTATCCTTAAACTTCGTCAGTGACAAATCAGTTCAAATCTTTTGCATACTTTTAGGTTGAATTTTCTTGTTTCATTATTTCTGAGTTTTAAAAGTTCTTTGTATTGGGGAACAGTGAGTACTTCCAGGACTTTTTTCCAAGTCAAGTTGTCCTTTCAGTCTTAGTTGTGGAGGGCGCGCTCAGCTCCAGGTTCAGTCGCCATTGCAAGTTGCAGGGGGCAAAGCCCACCATCCCTTGTGGGAGTGGAGGAATCAAACTGGCAACCTTGTGATTGAGAACCCACTGGCCCATGTGGGAATCCAACCGGCAGCTTTCGGAGTTAGGAGCACGGAGCTCCAACCGCCTGAGCCACCGGGCCGGCCCTCTTTTCATTATCTTAAAGTGTCTTTTAAAGTAGAAATTCATAACTTTGATAAATTTGACAATTTCTTTTTACACATTATGCTTTATTGTAAGGCAAAATAAATCCCTGTCTAATACAAGATTGCAAATATATTCTCCATATTTTTAAGAGATTTAAAGATTTTTATGTTTTTATTTAGATCTATAATCCATTTCAGTTAAATTTTAATATCTTGCAAGATGTGGCTCTAACCTCATGCCTTTACATGTGGATAGCAAACATTTTACATCAGTTGTTAAAAAGACTATCCTTTCTCTAAAGTGCCCTTGTTATACACATATCTTGAAAGTGAATTGACAATATTGTTATGGGTCGATTTCTGGACTATTTTGTTCCCTTAATATGTGCCTATCTTTATACCAATACCACAGTATTTTGATACTGTAGCTTTATAAATAAGATTTGAAATTAGGTAGTATAAGTTCTTCGGCTTTTTTATTTTTCAAAGTTGTTTTGTCTATGATTTTTCATTTGCATATGAATTTCAGAACCATTTTGTCAATGTCTACACAAAAGCCTTGTGGGATTTTTATTGACATTATATTGAATCTATAGATTTATTTGTGGAGAATTGGCATCTTAAATATATTAGGTCTGTGAAGATGATCATGTGTTTTTTTCTTTTTTGATCTCTTTATAAGGTAAATTATATTGATAGAGTTTTGTGTGTTGAATCAACCTTGCATTACAGAGATAAACCCAACTTGGTTGTGATTTATTATGCTTGTTATTATATACTGCTGAATTCTATTTGCTAACATTTTGTTTATGAATTTTGGATCTATGTATATGAGGGATATTTTTCTGTAGCTTTATTGTAATGTTTTCTTCCTGTTTTTGGTAGCAGTGTAACTCGTAGAATGAGTTGATGAGTGTTTCCTCCTCTTCTATATTCTGGAATATATTATGAAAGAAATAATGCCAATTCTATATAAGGGTACATTTCAACAGTGAAACCAATTGGTACTGAGATTTTCTTTCTTTGGAAAGTTTTGACTCTAACTTTAATTTCTTTAATTGGTATGGGATTATTTTTACTAATTAATTTTTCTTTAGTGAACATTTGTATTTTGTGTTTTTCAATGACACATAAATTTTATCTAATTTTAAAAATTTATTGGAAGAGAGTTGTTTATAGTATTTCTTTTTTTAAATGTGCTGTTGGATTTTGTTTGCAATTTTATCGAGTGTTTTTTCATCTATATTCAAAAGAGATAGTGGTCTATAGTTTTCTTTTCTTGTATGTCATTTCTGGCTTTGGTAGCTAATGTGGGCCTCATAGAATGGTTTAAGAAGTGTTTCCTCCTGTTATATTTTTGGAAGAGATTGAAGAATGTTGATTATAATTCTTCTTTAAGTTGTTTGGTAGAAATTGCCAATGATGACATCTTGTGTCTGGCTTTGCATTGTTTAGGGATTTTTTATGACTGATTCAATCTCTTTATGGGACTGTTCAAATTTTCTATTTCTTCTTGAGTTCAATTTTTGTACTTTGTTTCTAGGAATTTTCCCATTTCATCCAGGTTGGATACTTTGTGGACATTTAATTGTTCAGAATATTCTCTTATATTCCTTTTTGTTTCTTGTAAGGTCGGTAGTATGTCTCCACTTTAACATGGTTTTAGTTATTTGTATCTGATTTTTATTTTCTTAGTATGTTTAGCTAAATTTTGTCAAATTTGTTGATATTTTCAAAAAACCAACTTTTACCTCCATTAATTCACTGTATTGTTTTCTTCTCAATATATCATCTACCTCCACTCTAATCTTTGTTACTTACTTCTTCCTTCTAGCTTTTCTTTGAGTTTCCTCTCCTATTTCCAGTGTTATAAAAGATTAGGGTACTGATTTGAGACCTTTCCTCTTTCTTAATACAAGCATTTACAGGTTTAAATTTCCATCTGAGCACTGCTTTGACTGCCTGCCATAAGTTGTAGTATTTTGTCTTTTCATTTTCATTCATCTGAACATATCTTCCAACTTCTCAGGTGACTTGTTTGATCGCATTATTGTTTAAGTGTGTTTTGTATAATTCAATATTTGTGAATTTTCCAGTTTTCCTTTTGTTACCCATTTCGAGTTTTCATTCTATTGTTGAAACGATACTTGAAAAGATTCTTTGTATTATTTCAATCTTTTAAAATTTATTGAGCCTTGTTTTGTGTCCTCACATGGTATTTCCAGGAGAATGTTTCATGTGCACTGAGAAGAATGTGGATTCTATTGTTTTTGGATGAAATAGTCTCTATGTACCTGTTAAGTATATTTGGTCCAAATGAGGATGTCCCACAGATCTCTTAGGCTCTGTACATTTTTCTTCATTTCTTTTTCTGCTCCTCAGATTGGATAATTTTCAATTTTCCTATTTTCAAATTTACTAAATCTTTCTTCTGCTTATCCAAATCTGCTGTTTAATCCCTGTTCAAAAAAGTGAAATTTTTTTTTCACTTCAGCTATTTTACTTTCAACTTCAAAATTTCTATTTGGTTTCTTTGTATAATTTCTAGTTGGTTCTTTTTTATAGTTTCTACATCTTAATCAATATTGTCTATTTTTTTTCATTTATTATTCTTCTGACTTGTTTTAGTTTTTTGTCCATGGTTTCCTTTAGTTCATTTAGAATATTTAAGATAGTTGAAGTGATGTCACCAAGATGGCAAAGTAGGAGACCCCAGCCTCTATTCCCCCATAAATATCAACAATTAGACAGCTATCTATCTACAAAAACAGCTCTGGGAGAGCTCAGGAGTCCACTTAAGAAACATAAGCTACACAAGTGGAACAAGAAACCTGGGAATAACAGCACAAAAAGGAAGGAAGGACATCTTCATTTTGCCTGCATCATCCCATCTCAAGGCTGGCACTGCTCAGAGCCAAGTGGGAACCGTCTAGATAGAAAGCATTCTCCTCACTGGGAAAGGGAGAGCAGCGTGATCAATCAGCTTCCCCAGGCTTTGGGGGCACCACATAAATGACCTGCTTCTGCCTCCCTTTACTCAGACCAGATGTATAGAAATGTCTGGGAGGGCTGGCCCGGTGGCTCAGGCGGTTGGAGCTCCGTGCTCCTAACTCTGAAGGCTGCTGGTTCGATTCCCACAGGGGCCAGTGGGCTCTCAACCACAAGGTTGCCGGTTCAATTCCTCGAGTCCTGCAAGGGATGGTGGGCAGCGCCCCCTGCAACTAGCAATGCAACTGGACCTGGAGCTGAGCTGCGCCCTCCACAACTAAGACTGAAAGGACAACTTGACTTGGAAAACAGTCCTGGAAGTACACACTGTTCCCCAATAAAGTCCTGTTCCCCCTCCCCAATAAAAAAACAATCTTTAAAAAAAAAAAAAAAGAAATGGCTGGGAGAAGAAAGAAGAGCATGAGCTACCAGTATCAACCATGCAATGAGAGTGACTTCTGTTCCAAGTAACCTGCTCTGAGAAGACCCCAGCATCTTTCCCTAATGAAGAAGCCAACAGCCAGCACAGCCTCTGAAGACCCAAAGGTATTCATATTGGCAGGTGCTAGCCACCTGAGCACCTCATCATGTCAGCCTTCACAAGCTTGCCAGAGCCCAGAACCCGCACTGGCACCTAACCCAGGCCTCTGTAGCTGTGTGAGTGCAAGATGACAGCCTAGATCCCTGCAGCTGACACCCACTGCCATGCAGGTGGTTGGGGATAGATCCTCCATCCCTGCACTTGCACATTTGCTGGCCTGAATCTTGTCACAGGATTCCACAGCTGTGCGTGTGCCCATGGTGATATGCAGCCATGGAAGTGCATGACAACAGTTAGGCCCCCACAGCTACTTGTGGCCTGGACTGGGCCCTATTTCTAGTCACCAGCCTGCACCACAGGGCTAACCTAAAGCTACCCTCTCCAGCTGTGCCCTTGCATGCCCCCAGTCTGACTCACATCACATCACTGGCATCTACTCTATGCACGGGGGGGTGGGGGTGGGGAGAAGGAAGGGGGGAAACCTTACAGCCCTAAGGGTGTACGTCAATAGCCAGGACCCTCACAGCTACCTGTGGGTCTGGCTCTGACCCGTCTCCTGTCACTGGCCTGTGCCACTGTGCTCAGCAGCAGTTAGCCCTCTCAGCCATGTACCTGCATGGCCCAGCCCAACTCACTCCACTGGATTCCAGTGTCATGTATGCACCATGGGAAGATGCAGCAGCCACAACAGTGTGGACTGACCCAGGTCCCCAACAGCTAGCAGTGCACTTACAGTTGGCCAGGCCCTTGCTCCTGGCTTGACCTGACCACTGTTTGTATGTCTGCCAGCACCTGGTGCTACTACACAGGCCCCTGCAGCTTTGCAGCTGAGTATGTGCTTGACACTGTCTGTGGCCACTACTGCTCTCTACCCTGGTCCTTAAATGCTGGACCGAGAGGTACCACTGAGGCCTTCAATAGCTCTTGTAGCCACTGGGGAACCCCTGCAGTTCTCTCCAAGAATGGCTCAGTTGGTGATGGGGTGGATCCCTGCGGCCTGAGCTGATGAGACAACGTGCCCACCTTGGACCCTGGGTCAACACACACCCCTGCACTTGGTGAAGGTCTTTCCTTACTGAAGTGAGTCCATAAAGTCTGGAAGAGGTGATTGCTTCTTCAAATGTGAAGACATTTAGGTAAGGCTATAGGGACCAAAAAAAAAAGAAAAGAAAAAAAAGAAAAAATCAGGGAAACATGACCACACCAAAGGAACACAATAAACTTCCAATAACTGACCCCAAAGAAGATATATGAGTTGCCCTACAATGATTTTGAAATAATTGTTCTAAGGATAGTCAGAGAGGTACAAGTATAAGAGAACACAGATGAGCAATTTAATGATATCAGGAAAATAATACAGCAACAGAGGGAGAAGTTCAACAAAGAGATAGAAAACATAAAGAGCCAAACAGAAATTAGGGAGCTGAAGACTCCAAAGATTGAACTGAAGAATTCAATAGAGATCTTCCACAGTGGATGGGGTGAAGCAGAAGAAAGCATCAATGAGTTTGATGACAGATGATTTGCAATTATTCAATCGGAGGAGTAAAAAGAAAAAATAATGAAAAAGAATGAAGAAAACAAGTTGGATTATGGGACACTATTTAAAACAACAACAACAACAACAACAACAACAACAACAACCACCCCTCCCAGAAAGAGAAGAATGGGAAAAGGCAGAAAGGGGTCCAGTATAATATGCAAGGGATCTGTGAGGCATCTTGCCCATGTTTGTGTTAGGTAATAGGTAGATAAACCTTGGATCGGGCTGTGGACACTGCAGTGGCCCATGACCCAGCTCCAGCTCCTCTTGGCCATGGTCCAGAAGCCCCTGGAAAACACTGACTTAGATAATCCCCCACGAATGAGAGAGTCTTTGTGGAAGTCCAGATTTCTACAAATTCGGGTGCTCAAAAGTTTTAGCACTTCTTTAAAGCAACCCTCCCACCCCCCAAACAAAAAAGAAGTTTGTACTTATTGGAGCTGGTAAGAGGAACATCTTGACATTACATGAATCCTACTAGGCAGCACAACTTAGGGACATGAGAACCATTCTTAGTCCATGATTTCTCCCATGGGAGAAATGGAAAGTGAGTGAGTGAGCACCCAGCTGTGAGGGATGCTGCAAAAAGGCTCATTTCTCTCTCACCCCATCCATGGTACTGAACCAGGAGATCCGTGACTGAGGGGCGGGAAGAGACAGGGAGAGTGGCCAATAGGAATCTCAGAGGGCATTAGAGAGGTGCAGATCCTACTCACTGCATTGTGGAAACCACCAAGAAGCCCACCCATGAGTTGCTGGAAAGCCTCATCCATTGACCCCCAAACTGGCCCATAGGTACCCCCAGCATTCCGTATGCCTCATCCATACACTCCCCATTCTGTGCATGCTTCTTTTTTTTTTTTTCCTTGTCTTTTGTTTTTTTTTTTACAGGATTTTATTGGGGGAACAGTGTGTACTTCCAGGACGTTTTTCCAAGTCAAGTTGTTGTCTCCTTTCAGTCTTAGTTGTGGAAGGCGCAGCTCAGCTCCAGGTCCAGTTGCCGTTGCTAGTTGCAGGGAGCACAGCCCACCATCCCTTGCGGGAGTCAAACTGGCAACCTTGTGGTTGAGAGGACACGCTCCAACCAACTGAGCTGTCCGGGAGCTCAGCGGCAGCTCAGCTCAAGGTGCCGTGTTCAATCTTAGTTGCAGGGGGCAGGGCCCACCATCCTTTGTGGGACTTGAGGAATTGAACTGGCAACCTTGTGGTTGAGAGCCCACTGGCCCATGTGGGAATCGAACCAGCAGCCTTCGGAGTTAGGAGCATGGAGCTCTAAGTGCCTGAGCCACTGGGCCGACCCCTGTGCATGCTTCTTAAAGTGGTGGTAAGAGTGAGCTTTGGCAGACTTGAATGTGCAGGTCTGGGAGAGACCATAGTTTCTCTCTCTCTTTCTCTGTCTCTCTCTCTCTCTTTTTCAGTTTCAGGTGTACAAAAGAATGTAATAGATATTTACACCCCTCACACAGGGATAATCCCCCTCCCCCAATCTACTACCCCTCTGACATCGTATATAACTGTTATAATTCCATTGACTCTATTCCCTATGCTGTACTCCACATCCTGTGACTATATATATATATTATAGTTGACATTCAGTATTATAGTCTCTTGAGCTATAATGCCTCCTTCAGGAAAACAAAGAGAGGCTGTCAGCACTTGGTCTTGTGTCTTGTAGGCTTGACAGAGGGCATACAAGTTTAAGAATCCTGCCACAAGAGAGAGCAAGAAGTGTGGCACTAAACTGAAAAAAAAAAAAAAAAAAAAAAAAAGTGTGGAGCTGATGTAACCATAGAAGATAGGAGAAGGCCTTAGAACCTCTAGCAGGACTGACAGAAGGTATTTCTCCTCTAAGGCAGTTAGTAAAGACTGGAGGAAATCACCACTAATTCATATGCAAAGGCAGCAATGCAAAACTTCAAGGAACATGTAAATAAACAAGGAAACATGAGACCACCAAAGTATCACAATAATAGCCCAGTAACCAAATCCAAAGATATGAATGAATATCTATAATTTACCTGATAAAGAGTTCAAGATAGCTGTTTTATAGACACTCAATGAGATACAACAAAACACAGAAAGACAATTCAATAAAGTCAGGAACATAACACATGAACAAAATGAAAAGTTTAACAAAGAGGTAGAAATCACAAAAAAAACCACACCAAAAAGATATTCTGGAGCTTAAGAATTCAATGAATAAAATGAAAATGCAATAAAGAGCATCAACAGGAAAATGGCCCAAGAAAAAAAAGTATCTGTGAGATACAAGACAGGAACTTGGAAATTATTTAGTAAGAGTAGAATTTGAAAAAGGAATAAAAAAAAGGTGAAAAACGCCTACGTGATCTTTTAGATACCATCAAAGAAGAAATTTGTGAATTACTGGAGCTACACAAGGAGAAGAGAGGCAAAGGGAGAAAAAGCGTATTTAAAGAAATAAGAGATGAGACCTTCCCAAATGTGGGGAGATTAGATATCCAAGTTTATAAAATTCGTAGATCACCGAACAAACTAAACCTATGGAGATCCTCTATAAGACATGTTATCTGTAAAAGGAATTGTTTGTTTCATTTCTTTTTCTGAAATTTCATTGTTAGTATCTAGGAATGCAATGATTTTTGTACATTGATTTTGTATCCTGCAACTTTACTGTATTTGTTTATTATTTCTAATAGTTTTTTTGTGGAGTCTTTAGGGTTTTCTATATAAAGAACCATGTCATCTGCAAAAGGTGACAATTTAACTTCTTCCTTCCCAATTCAGATGCCTTTATTTCTTTCTCTTGCCAGATTGCTCTGGCTAGGACTGCCAATACAATGTTGAATAACAGCGGTGAAAGGGGGCAACCCTGTCTTGTTCCTGAACATAGAGAAAAAGGCTTTAGTTTTTCACCATTTATTATATTAGCTGAGGGTTTGTCATATATGGACTTTATTATGTTAAGGTATTTTCCTTCTATACCCATTTTATTAAGTGTTTTAATCATAAATGGATGTTGTATCTTGTCAAATGCTTTTTCTGCATCTATTGATATGATCATATGATTTTTATCTTTTATTTTGTTTATGTGGTGTATCACATTGATCAATTTGCATATGTTGAACCATCCTTGTGCCCTGAGATAAGCGCCACTTGATCGTGCTGTATAATCTTTTAAATGTACTGTCGTATTCAACTTGCTAGTATTTTGTTTAGGATTTTTGCATCTGTTTCAACAGAGACATTGGTCTGTAGTTTTCTTCTTTTGTGTTATACTTACCAGGGTTTGGAATCAGGGTAATGTTGGCCTCGTAAAATGAGTTAGGAAGTACTGATAAACGTTCAGCTCTTTTGGGGAAGACTTAGAGGAGGACAGGTGTTACATGCTCTTTGAATGTTTGGTAGAATTCACTAGTGAAGCTTGGACCCCTGGCCTTGGCCCTTTGCTTTTGGGGAGGTTTTGGATGATCGTTTCAATTTCCTTACTGTTGCTCAGTCTATTTGCATTTTCCAGTTCTTCGTGATTCAATCTAGGAAGGCTATTTGTTTCTAAGAACTTGTCCATTTCTTCTAGGTTATTGAATTTGGTAGCATACAGTCCTTCAAAGTATTCTTGTATGATGCTTTGTATTTCTGTGATATCTGTCATAACTTCTCTTTCATTTCTGATTTTGTTTATTTGTGCTTTTTCTCTTTTTATCTTAGTGAATCTAACCAGGGGTTTGTCAATTTTATTAGTCTTTTCAAAGAACCAGCTCTTTGTTGCTTAATTTTTGCTATTGTTCTCTATTTCATTGAATTTATTTATTTTTGTTCTCTCATTTAATTCTCTCTAATTTTTATTATTTCCTTCCTCCTGCTGATTTTGGGTTTCAGTTGTTCTTTTTCTAGTTCTTTAAAGTGTAATGTTAGGTTGTTTATTTGGGATTTTTCTTGTTTCTTGAGATAGGTCTGTAATAATATAAATTTCTTACTTATTACTTTGTTTTGCTGCATCCCAATAATTGATAGGATATATTTTCATTCTCATGTATTTCTATGTATCTTTTGATCTCTCCTTTTATTTCTTCTTTGACCCAGTCATTCTTAAATAGCATGTTGTTTAATAGCCACATATTTGTGGTTTTCCTGCTTTCTTTTCAAAGCCCTGTGATCAGCAAATATGCTTGGTATGATTTCAGTTTTCTTAAATTTGTTGAGGTTAGTTTTATGTCCCAACATATGGTCTATTTTTGACTACGTTCCACGTACACTAGAAAAAGAATGTATAGTCTAGTGTTCTAGGATGAAGTGCTCTATAATTATGTCCATTTGATCTAATGTATCATTTAAGGTTGATATTTCCTTACCCATTTTCTGTTTGCATGATCTATCCATAGCTGTCAATGATGTACTTAGGTCCCCTGTTATAATTGTGTTTTCGTCAATTGCTCCCTTTAGTTCTGTTAGTAGTTGCTTTGGTGCTCCCTGATTGGGGACATATGTATTGATAAATGTTATGTCTTCTTGTCTTATTGTCCCCTTTATCATTCTGAAATGTCCATCTTTGTCTCTTGTTATCTTTTTTATCCTGAGGTCTGTTTTATCTGCTATAAGTGTGGATACACCCACTTTTCTCTGGATACCATTTGCTTGGAGTATCAATTTCCACCCTTTCACTTTGAATCTGTATTTGTCCTTGTAGCTGAGATGTGTTTCTTGGAGGCAGCATATGGTTGGGTTTTGTTTTTTGATCCAATACGCTCCTCTGTGCGTTTTTATTGGTGGTTTAGCTTATTTACATTTAGGGTGATTATTGATATATGAAGATTTCCTATAACCATTTTGTCTTTTGTTTTCTGGTGTCTTGGTGTCTCCATTGTTTCTTTGCCTTTTTGTTGCTGTCTGCTATTTTTGTGTGGTGGTATTCTAAATATGATTTTCCCCTCTGTTTCTTCTTTTTTTTATGTTATATCTCTAAGTTCTCGATTTTTTTTTTGAGTGGTTACTGTAAAATTTATGTAAAACAAAGTTTCATCTATTGAAGGACACTTTGGATAATTGGATAAAGAAGATGTGATATATATACACAATGGAATACTATTCTGCCATAAGAAAAAATGAAATAATGACATTTGCAACACATAGATGGATCTTGAGATTATTATGCTAAGCAAAATAAGTCAGACAGAAAAAGTCGAGAACTATATGACTTAACTCATATGTGGGATATAAAACTGAAAAGTTAAAATGAACAAGACAAACAAAGAAACAAAAACTCATAGATGCAGACAACAGTTCAGTGGTTACCAGAGGGTAAGCGGGAGAAGTGGTAATAGAAGAGAGAAAAGGGGGTTAAATATATGGTGATGGAAGGAGAACAGATTCTGGGTGGTGAACACACAGTGCAATATATAGATGATGTATTATAGAAATGTACACTTGAAACCAATATAGCTTTACTAACCAATATCACCCCAATAAATTTAATAAAAGATATTTCAAAAAATAAAATAAAACTGACAACCATTCTACATTAAATCTTTGTGTCTAAGTTTCTATATTTTTAAAATTTTACGTTAATTCAGCCTATCATTATTTTCATTTCTATTCTCTCCAACTTTCTTGTAAACTTCTGTTCAACATAAAAGGTGGAATTATTGAGTAGGTGTGTGTACATATATGACAGTGAGTGTGTTTACTTATTAAAAACAATATATAAATACACATATACACAAACACACTACTAACTCATGAAAGAGTTCTTGGATCCAACAAAGTATTTCCACAGATTCCATTCACCTGGACCACATTCATAAGAATTATTATAATCCCACGTTACCATCAGAAAAAAGGAAACTAGGCTCAAGGAGATTCAATTTTTCACAATAATGTAACAATGCGATTAACCTTTTTGTACACTTGCTTGAATTATGTATACATGGACCCATTCAATATGTATTCTTAATTTTGTAAAGTCCCTTTAATTCGGCAAATTGTACACTTTAACTATGTGCAGGAAAAATGAAATGATGCAATAGCTCAAGGTAGAGCGCAGGTAACTGAGTCACACTTTAACATTGGGAGGGAGAAATGTCACTGGGTAGAAAACAAAGTGGATATATGGATATAAAAACAGTGATGTAAATATAAGGCAAATCACATTTGGTAAACTCATCTCTTTTGTAAACTAAAAGATTAAACTGTCAAAAATAGGTTCAAGACGGGTGCACTACAGCCTAACACCTCATCCTCGATGAGCTATAGAAACGTAAAATAGAGACTCCCAGCTGATGCAGACTTATGAGTATGTGAGCAGACAGTAGTCAATTACTATCATATAATCCCATTTACAAATGCATTAAAGAAAACATAGCATTTAGGACAGTTTATTATGCAGCATCAGCTAAATCATACAACAATCAAGGCAAACAAAACTGAGGACAATTACAATTACAATAATCTCTATTTAAACATTTTCATATGTTTTGATGTTCAAAGACAGCATTCATGATCACTCTGTTATATTTCTTTCTGTCATCCCAAGGAATCTTTTCAGAGCCCCGTTTATGTCTTTATTCCTGAGACTGTAGATGAAGGGGTTCAGCATGGGTGTGACCACTGTGTACATCACCGAGGCTGTTGCACTTGAGTGTGAGCTGTGGGTCACAGCAGAGCTGAGGTACACTCCTAGGCTTGTTAAATAAAATAAGGAGACAACTGAGAGGTGAGATGCACAGGTAGAAAATGCTTTATACTTCCCCTGAGCAGATGACATTCCACGTATGGAGGAAACAATCTTGGAGTAAGAGTAAAGGATCCCAGCCAGGGGACCACCACACACCAGCACAGCTGCAAAATACAACACCAGGTTGTTAAGAAAGGTGTCAGAACAGGCAAGTTGGATCATCTGGTTGAGTTCACAGAAAAAGTGGGGGATTTGCAAATCTGCACTGAAGGACAGCCTCAGCACCATTAAGCTTTGTAACAAAGAATGCAAGACACTCAAGATCCAGGACAACAGAACCAACTGTCCACAGAACCGGGGGTGCATGATGACCGTGTAGTGCAGGGGGTGACAGATGGCCACGAAGCGGTCATAGGCCATCACGGTCACGAGGAAGTTATCCAACCCTGCAAAAAGTATAAAAAAGTACATCTGCGTGATGCAGCCTCCATAGGTTATGACTTTGCTCTGCGTCTGGATGTTCATCAGCATCTTAGGGACGGTGGTGGAGGTGAAACAGATGTCCGCAAAGGACAGGTTGGAGAGGAAGAAGTACATGGGCGTGTGCAGGTGGGAGTCTGAGCTGACGGCCAGGACGATGAGCAGGTTTCCTAACACAGTGATCAGGTACATGGAGAGGAAAAGCCCAAAGAGGAGCGGCTGCAGGTCTGGCTCCTCTGAAAGTCCTAAAAGAAGAAATTCTGAAATTCGTGTACCATTGTCTGGTTCCATGGAGGTGATGACTAGGAATGAAAATATAACAAGATTAATCTTCACACATGGACACTAGTGACATGTTGAAATGACACAATTTATATTTTGCAGTCAAATACATATATAATACATATATGTTTTGTAGAAAACTGATCCCCTTTAAGGACTCTTCCATTACATCTCTGATTAGGAATTCCTGTCCCACTCTCAGCTTTCTGCACAGTAAATCACGTATTTTATAGGATTGATGAGAAATTCTTTCTTGCATTTGAGGAATACCGTGTTTCCCCAAAAATGAGACCTAGCCAGACCGTCATCTCTAATGTGTCTTTTGGAACAAAAATTAATATCAGACCCGGAATTCTATTCTATTCTATTCTATTCTATTCTATTCTATTCTGTTCTGTTCTGTTCTGTTCTGTTCTGTTCTGTTCTGTTCTGTTCTGTTCTGTTCTATTCTATTCTATTCTACCTGGTCCGATATTAAAATAAGACCAGGTCTTATGTTAATTTTTGCTCCAAAAATTAAATATATGCATTGGAGCTAATGGTCCAGCTAGGTCTTATTTTCGGGGAAACACAATATATGCTGAGTCCTGACATTTACTCATCAAGGACTGTAGGGTGCTGAGAAGCAAAAGTTCTTATAACTCAATGAAGGGGAAAGAATATAAGGAAATAAAAAAATCATATAACATCAGTCTGGGCAGGTTCTTTGAAGGAAAAGAAAGAAGGTATACAAAAGATGGATGAGTGTGTTATTTTTACTAGAATTGAGAAAAACCTGCAAAGAATGTGCCGTTTGAACAGAGACCTCAAGGAAGACAAAGGGCAAGACATGAAGACATCTGGGAAGTGTGTAGCTGAATAAGAAAGAGCCAGTGCAAAGGTCCTGAGGTTGGCACTTGTTTCAAATAATCATGTCTCACAAGGAAACCTGTGGTGAGGGAATGAGCAAGGAGAGTGATAAGGATGGAGTGAAAGAGAATGTTGAGGACTGAGAAGGCCTGTCAGCTTCAGCTGAAACTACAAGACACAGGGAGTCGGTTGATTACATGTTCCTCCCACGTTATTTATTTATTTATTTCCCAAGGGCTCCAGTGAGTAGAAGTGATCCCTTCTTTGTTTCCCTCTGTTTGGTAATATTCTGGCATCTGTATTTTAAGAGACACATTTTGGCGTGTATGAGCGAGGTACCCCTGACCTGAGAACTGCTCATGCTCCATAAACCACACACACACACACACACACACACACGAGAGAGAAAGAGAGAGAGACTGAGAGAGAGACAGAGACAGAGACAGAGACAGAGAGACAGAGAGATCTGATCAGGTGGGATGTTCCCTGAGAGATAATGATGGGAAGAAACATCCTTGTTTCTGGAGACATGCCAACCACGGTTACGTTCCTTTGAGACCCACAATAACTAATAAAGTAGCAAAACCAATTTATTTGAAAGAGAAAAGAACAATATCATTACGATGTGAAAACACCTTACAGAATGAACATCCCGGCAGAAAATGTGCTAAGAGAATAAATCTACAATGTACGAAAGAAAATATACAATGTGCATGAGAAACAAAGTTTTTAAAGCTGCAATGGGAAGAGACTTTTGTAAATTACATTAAGTGAAACGGTTTTGGAAACAAAAAACTGGGTTTTCATTCTGGGATCTACCCCATCTTAGCATTTTGAACCTGGAGAGACAGGCGGACCATTCCAAATGCTAATATCGTCACCCAAGCAGTGCAGACAGTGGTGTCCATCAGGGTGGTGACAGATCTGAGCAGTGTGTGTAAGAGACTCAGCCCAGTCCCTCCTGTTGGAAACTGAATGGCTATCTCTGATGATGAGGTGAGGCTGATTTCTTTCTTCTACCTCTCAAATGTCTCCATTGCTTCCTTACCTCTTGGTCCCCAATTCCACAGCCCCATTTCAGTTCCTAGTTATCTCACATCTGGCACAGGCTGGGACCCCTCTAGCCAGATATTCGCATTGACCCATGGACATCTCAGTACATTACGAAGCTGATCATCGAACTCCCTGATTTTTATCCCCCCTACTGACTCTCCAATGGAGATAGAAGCCAAAATTCTGTAGCTCCAAACAGGAAGCTCAAGTCTCTGTGACCTTTGTGCCAGCTTCACCGTCACAGGGCCCTGCCCTCCCTCACACTGATCTCCTTAACATTGAACTTGACTCCCAGCTCCACCTGACACCACAGCATAAGGCTCAGAGCCTTTACACACCCAACTTTCCTCTGCTTGCAGTCTCCCCACTGGGCTTTCTGGAATTTTTCACCCCCTCTCCATCCTCCAAACTCCATCTGCTTTCTCAAAATGACTGGATCCTCTCCTTCATGCACCTTTGTCGCCTTAACATTCCCACAGGAAAAGAACACTTTCTCATGCACTTAATGTAGGTGTTAGGGTGCCCACGGTGTAATTTTTATTTAATTCCATGTCTTTTTCCCTGCTGGACAGTGACACATGTAGATGTTACACTAGTACCACCCTCTCACGAGACTTAGCTTAATTAGCAACAGTGGCTGAAAAACTGTGTCTCCTATGACGGAGTGAGAACGTGTCCTCAGAGAATTGCTGATGATGAGAGAAAGAAGAGAAGAAGGAAATACTAACCTAGGTATGGAGGAGACACTAAAGAAATGTTTTCCATGATCTGAGGTCAGGACTCATTAGGTTGTCAGACTATGGTTTGTGAGATTTAAATATAATAGAATCAATGCGGCACACACACAAAAGTGTTAGAATGCATTATACATCATGAGGATACACACAAAATCATTTCATGGTTCTCTTTGTCAGTTGTGTGTGTGTGTGTGTGTGTGTGTGTGTGTGTGTGAGTGTTTTCATGTGTGTGTATTGCTGTGTTGGTGGGAAAAGGTAGCTGCTATTTTTAAAAACACATCTAACCTCAAAAAGCACACAGTTGGCAATAAAGCAAAACAAATGTGAAATAAGAACACAATATGTATGAAAGGAGATTATTACTACTAAGGGTGAAGGGGAACGTTTTACATTTAAAAAGTAATAGGGGGACACAATATGATGGACTGATAGAACTGACCACACATAATTTATACATTTTCATACTTACCACCCAAATACATCTATACATATATAGAATAATTCACTGTCAAATTGCAAAATCTTTGGTGAAAAAACTCCAATTTTTGTCTGAAAGTATGGAATCCAAAACCACAATAAGAACTCAGCCTTCACTCCATAAACTGTGTAAAGAACTTGCACAATTAACAGCGAAGTAGAAGGCGTTTAAACCCAAAATATATGCAGTCACACCAGGAATAAAATAATTGCAAAAAGTGAAACTCTTTAGTATCCCTTTTTTAGATTTATCAAAACAATGTGTTTTTATGTGAATACCCGATGTGGGAAATGATACCACGAAACGTTTCTCTCAGGAACGGCTGTGGCAAGGTAGTATGTACCGCCTTGGTCTGGATCTTTTTAATGAATACAAAACACGCTCAAATAAACCCCAGCTTAATTTGTTTTTTAAAAAGCCCTCACTTCACTGCTGATGCCTCCACACCTAATCCTCTGTTTTCCTGCCCCCCCTGAACTGCAAGACTCCTGTGTATGTTCTGATTTTACTGGAGCCACTTTATGCCCCCCATTCCTTCCTCCGTCTCTTCCAACTTGACGTCCATTCCCATCATGGAATTATCAACAATGACCCTGGTATTGCTGCTTCCAGTGAACTCTTCTCTTTTCAAAATACTAACTAAACTATTTTTACATTAATTAGTCTACCTGGCAAAGAAACGTGGCCATCTCTCTGCTCTGGGCTAGGCTGGTTAGGCTCTCAGGTGACCTCAGGTGAAAGTTCTCGACTTACCTCATCTCTGACCCTTTCCTGACATCTCTGCTGAGCTCCCTGACTCACCTGGATGGGGTCTCTGAGAGGCAGGACTCTGGGTGGAAGTGTGAATTCCTCCCTGGATGGTTGATCATGGAAACGGAAGCTCTGTCCCCAGAAAAGACAGCAGGAAGGAGTGAAGCAATGGTCCCCACCAGGCTTAGGAATCCAAAAGCAACAAACATGTCCTGTAAAGCCCAGGCTTGCCTATGCAGCAAGGAGATACTTTCAGCTCCCTTTATCTGCTCATTATGCACTGCTTCCGTTGTGACGGCCACCTCTGGGCACCCGATTTCCCTCTGAGACACTTGTCTAGGCTGAATGGAAATTTTTCCTGCCAATTCTTGTTCTTAAGGGACAAGGTTAGAATTCAAGTCAATCCTGTTTTTGTTCCTCTTTCTCCATGACTCTCCCACCTGCCAGAGGACTCACCTCCCAGCACCTTATCCCAACCCTGAATTAGAATGCTTCAAAAGTCTAAGCCTGAGGACTCTGCCTTAACTAGGTCCCTTGGCTCTTCAAAGCACTGATTTATGGTGGGACACAACCCCTGATAGCTCCAGAAAATTGCCATTTCCTTCTTCAATAAGGGGGAAAACTGTGTGACTTTGATGTAAAGCTTTGGGCCCTATACAAGTGGGCTTCATGACACATCACCCTGTGGGAGTTCAGAACGAGCCACCCCAAGATTGCGGATTATTTGGAGCTAAGGGCAATGTTAGCTTTGGGCTCAAGAAAATGTCTGCTCCTCTCTTTAACTACGTATAAGAACTTGAATGAGGGACCTTTCCCTTATGGGAGACTATCAGAGATAGTCTCTTTTTGACCCATCTATATGGCCCAGAAAATTTTTATTTAGTAAACATCTGCTCTTATCATCCTGCAATGACCCTCTGAAGCCTCCAAAGCACCCGACCTCATCCCTAGCTCAGGATGTCTTACACACCAATGTTCCCTTTCTAGCTCTGAACCTCTCATGTATGTGGGGTTCCCATACATACGTATGTATTAAATTAGGTTTTCTCTTGCTAATCTGTCTCAAGTCTAGCTAATGATTACACCAGCCAAAAGAACCCTGAGGGTAGAGGAAAGTTTGTTCCTTAGCCACAAGCTAACTCAATGAGGAATTTCATACTCATATCAGAAGTTAGGAGCTGCCATTTAGTCCCACATTACAAAATTTCAAGTCTTGTATATGCAGTTGTTTTCCCTATTATTTTTAATTTCTGTAGTTTTAATTACTTGTACATATATTAGAATTCTTAACCTTTAAAAACGTTAATTTCTAGTGAAAAATAAGAAGCAAGCAATTGTGAATTGTCTATTATATGAGCATTTATACATTTATGAACACATTATAATATTATAATTTATAGAAATATATTTTTTCATAGCACAAAAAGAAATGTTTTTAATGTGGTATGAGACATGTTTATTAATGGACCCAAATATCTTTAGTTCTTCTATAATAAGAAGCAAAAAATCTATACACCTATGTTCAGTAATTAATATATCATTATTTTATCTTATTTGGAAATGGTCTAGACAGTCAATGACTATCCATCATTTAATTTACTTAGCAAAACTTTAAAGTTTCAAGTTACCAAAGTGATTTATTAGAAAAACTTTTAAGTACATATACAATATAATTATTGCTAGAGAGTTAACCTAAAGAAACATTTTATCCTACTTACATTTATTTGATTGACTTGCTCTTAACAATTAAGTTTAGATGACTTATGAAAATTTCATCATACCAAGTTACTTTTCTTGTGACAAATTTTTCAACAGAGGTAATATGAACTTATTTGATTAGTAAACCCCGGTAGAATAAAAGTATTATTTAATGTTGATGACTTTATGGACATGCCAATTTATCCAAACCAAATGCTAAACAAGTTTCAATATCAAATATTTTCCCAGATCACGTGACTCTGAAAAGCATTTTGGTTAGTTTCTGTTATATTATTGAGAATTCTCATCTAAGCACTTGCTTGTTTAAGCCAATTCAATAGAGCTCCTTTTAAATAAATTAACAATACCATCTGGAAGTAGAAAATACCAAACAACACACATGAACATACAGACAGACACAAGCAGAGGTCTTTCAGCCATGAGACAGGCACCATAATGAAAAACTCACTGGTTTAGGAAAAAATAGTGGAATAAGTTAAAGTGATCCGTTCAAATGGCTGAGTTTTTCTTTCTTATTAATAAGATTACCTCCCTGAAATTTGCCTTTTAAAAGATGGCCCAGATAAGAGTTCTTGGGTAGACCAGGTGTTTACATCTCCAAAGTACAGGGAAAGAAATATAAACTCCTGTGAGAAAGACTTTGGTTTCATAAAGCCAATATTTATCAGCCTTTTGAGATGAATAAGGTGAAAATAATTGGTGGACTTTGAATTGTTTCTGGACTACACCTCTGGTCTTGTACAGACTTCATCTGTAAAACAAGGACAGTTGTGCTTCATACCTCAAGAACTGGGTTGTCACCTAAATGGTGGCAAAGGACTGACAAATCCATCCACCCATTGTTGGAATGTTTCTTTCCCTCTGGGTACATTTCTTATCAGGCTCTGACAGTAGTTCCAAATTTAGCCAAATTTCTTGATCAAAAAGTTATTAAATTCTTTCAAATATCTTGTCAGATCTAGCTGGGACAAACAGGAAATATTTCTGGCAGTATTAAACAATCCTATAGACATAAGAGGGTGGAAAGGTTATTACCTTCTAGAGTTTCTCCTTCTGCTAGCCAGTGAGATTTCCACAATATAATCAGGTAAAAGAGATACAATCAATTAAAGTTGTCATAACTTTTTTAAAAACATAAAGCCTATTTAAACATTCCAGTTTTCATAATCTTATCAATCCTTATATTTCCATATTATTTTAATCTGATTGTAGGCTGAGTCAGGTCTTCACCAATGGGTTTTGGTACCACAGTGCATGAATTCCCAAGTCAAGGAATCCTGGAAATTTCTCTTTTCTATCTCCTGATCATTTTACTCCCTCTTGAGTAAAACGGCTTTGGGTCCCCAGCAGAGGGTCAAGCCCAGGACCCTGGCCCTGTAATCAATCTTTAACTTGATTTAACCAGCCTGACTGCTGCCCCAAGTGATTGCTGGTCCGGTTTCTCCCTATAATCTCTTCCAGTCTTTTAAATTTCTCCATTTTGGGATAAATACCGCAGACTTTTTGGAGGCCCATTAATGTTGGGGGACCAACAGTTGGGGTCAATGATGTGTTTCTTGGAGGCAGCATATGGTTGGGTTTTGTTTTTTGATCCAATACGCTCCTCTGTGCGTTTTTATTGGTGGTTTAGTTCATTTACATTTAGGGTGATTATTGATATATGAAGATTTCCTATAGCCATTTTGTCTTTTGTTTTCTGGTGTCTTGGTGTCTCCATTGTTTCTTTGCCTTTTTGTTGCTGTCTGCTATTTTAGTGTGGTGGTATTCTAAATATGATTTTCCCCTCTGTTTCTTCTTTTTTTATGTTATATGTCTAAGTTCTCGATTTTTTTTTTGAGTGGTTACTGTAAAATTTACGTAAAAGAAAGTTTTATCTATTGAAGGACACTTTGGTTGTTTCCATATCTTAGATGATTGGATAAGGAAGCTGTGGTATATATACACAATGGAATACTATTCTGCCATAAGAAAAGATGAAATAATGACATTTGCAACACATAGATGGATCTTGAAATTATTATGCTAAGCAAAATAAGTCAGACAGAAAAAGTCAAGAACTATATGACTTCACTCATATGTGGGATATAAAACTGAAAAGTTAAAATGAACAAGACAAACAAAGAAACAAAAACTCATAGATGCAGACAACAGTTCAGTGGTTACCAGAGGGTAAGCGGGGAGAAGTGGTAATAGAAGAGAGAAAAGGGGGTTAAATATATGGTGATGGAAGGAGAACTGACTCTGGGTGGTGAACACACAATGCAATATATAGATGATGTATTATAGAAATGTACACTTGAAACCAATATAGCTTTACTAACCAATATCACCCCAATAATTTTAATAAAAGATATTTCAAAACATAAAATAAAACTAATGACAACCATTCTACATTAAATCTTTGTGTCTAAGTTTCTATATTTTTAAAATTTTACGTTAATTCAGCCTATCATTATTTTCATTTCTATTCTCTCCAACTTTCTTGTAAACTTCTGTTCAACATAAAAGGTGGAATTATTGAGTAGGTGTGTGTACATATATGACAGTGAGTGTGTTTACTTATTAAAAAACAATATATAAATACACATATACACAAACACACTACTAACTCATGAAAGAGTTCTTGGATCCAACAAAGTATTTCTACAGATTTCATTCACCTGGGCCACATTCATAAGAATTATTATAATCCCACGTTACCATCAGTAAAAAGGAAACTAGGCTCAAGGAGATTCAATTTTTCACAATTATGTAACAATGCGATTAACCTTTTTGTACACTTGCTTGAATTATGTATACATGGACCCATTCAATATGTATTCTTAATTTTGTAGAGTCCCTTTAATTTGGCAAATTGTACACTTTAACTACGAGCAGGAAAAGTGAAATGCAATAGCTCAAGGTAGAGCGCAGGTAGCTGAGTCACACTTTAACATTGGGAGCGAGAAATGACACTGGGTAGAAAACAAAGTGGATATATGGATATAAAAACAGTGATGTAAATATAAGGCAAATCACATTTGGTAAACTCATCTTTTTTGTAAACTAAAAGATTAAACTGTCAAAAATAGGTTCAAGACGGGCGCACTACAGCCTAACACCTCATCCTCGATGAGCTATAGAAACGTAAAATAGAGACTCCCAGCTGATGCAGACTTATGAGTATGTGAGCAGAGAGTAGTCAATTACTATCATATAATCCCATTTACAAATGCATTAAAGAAAACATAGCATTTAGGACAGTTTATTATGCAGCATCAGCTAAATCATACAACAATCAAGGCAAACAAAACTGAGGACAATTACAATAATCTCCTCTATTTAAACATTTTCATATGTTTTGATGTTCAAAGACAGCATTCATGATCACTCTGTTATTTTTCTTCCTGTCATCCCAAGGAATCTTTTCAGAGCCCCGTTTATGTCTTTATTCCTGAGACTGTAGATGAAGGGGTTCAGCATGGGTGTGACCACTGTGTACATCACCGAGGCTGTTGCACTTGAGTGTGAGCTGTGGGTCACAGCAGAGCTGAGGTACACTCCTAGGCTTGTTAAATAAAATAAGGAGACAACTGAGAGGTGAGATGCACAGGTAGAAAATGCTTTATACTTCCCCTTAGCTGATGACATTCCACGTATGGAGGAAACAATCTTAGAGTAAGAGTAAAGGATCCCAGCCAGGGGACCACCACCCACCAGCACAGCTGCAAAATACATCACCAGGTTGTTAAGAAAGGTGTCAGAACAGGCAAGTTGGATCATCTGGTTGAGTTCACAGGAAAAGTGGGGGATGGGCAAAAGTGGGAGGAAGGATAGTTGCAACGTCATTAAGCTTTGTAACAAAGAATGCAGGGCACTCATGATCCAGGACACCAGAACCAACCGTCCACAGAGCCGGGGGTGCATGATGACCGTGTAGTGCAGGGGGTGACAGATGGCCACGAAGCGGTCATAGGCCATCACAGTCAGGAGGAAGTTATCCAACCCTGCAAAGAGTGTAAAAAAGTACATCTGCGTGATGCAGCCTCCATAGGTTATGACTTTGCTCTGCGTCTGGATGTTCACCAGCATCTTAGGGATGGTGGTGGAGGTGAAACAGATGTCCGCAAAGGACAGGTTGGAGAGGAAGAAGTACATGGGCGTGTGCAGGTGGGAGTCTGAGCTGACGGCCAGGATGATGAGCAGGTTTCCTAACACAGTGATCAGGTACATGGAAAGGAAAAGCCCAAAGAGGAGGGGCTGCAGGTCTGGCTCCTCTGAAAGTCCTAAAAGAAGAAATTCTGAAATTCGTGTACCATTGTCTGGTTCCATGGAGGTGATGACTAGGAATGAAAATATAACAAGATTAATCTTCACACATGGACACTAGTGACATGTTGAAATGATACAATTTATATTTTGCAGTCAAATACATATATAATACATATATGTTTTGTAGAAAACTGATCCCCTTTAAGGACTCTTCCATTACATCTCTGATTAGGAATTCCTGTCCCACTCTCAGCTTTCTGCACAGTAAATCATGTATTTTATAGGATTGATGAGAAATTCTTTCTTGCTTTTGAGGAATACCGTGTTTCCCCAAAAATAAGACCTAGCCAGACCGTCATCTCTAATGTGTCTTTTGGAACAAAAATTAATATGAGTCCCAGCATTCTATTCTATTCTATTCTATTCTATTCTATTCTATTCTATTCTATTCTATTCTATTCTATTCTATTCTACCTGGTCTGATATTAAAATAAGACCTGGTCTTATATTAATTTTTGCTCCAAAAATTAAATATAGGCATTAGAGCTAATGGTCCAGCTAGGTCTTATTTTCGGGGAAACACAATATATGCTGAGTCCTGACATTTACTCATCAAGGACTGTAGGGTGCTGAGAAGCAAAAGTTCTTATAACTCAATGAAGGGGAAAGAATATAAGGAAATAAAAAAAATCATATAACATCAGTCTGGGCAGGTTCTTTGAAGGAAACGAAAGTAGGTATACAAAAGATGGATGAGTGTGTTATTTTTACTAGAATTGAGAAAGACCTGCAAAGAATGTGCCGTTTGAACAGAGACCTCAAGGAAGACAAAGGGCAAGACATGAAGACATCTGGGAAGTGTGTAGCTGAATAAGAAAGAGCCAGTGCAAAGGTCCTGAGGTTGGCACTTGTTTCAAATAATCATGTCTCACAAGGAAACCTGTGGTGAGGGAATGAGCAAGGAGAGTGATAAGGATGGAGTGAAAGAGAATGTTGAGGACTGAGAAGGCCTGTCAGCTACAGCTGAAACTACAAGACACAGGGAGTCGGTTGATTACATGTTCCTCCCACGTTATTTATTTATTTATTTCCCAAGGGCTCCAGTGAGTAGAAGTGATCCCTTCTTTGTTTCCCTCTGTTTGGTAATATTCTGGCGTCTGTATTTTAAGAGACACATTTTGGCGTGTATGAGCGAGGTACCCCTGACCTGAGAACTGCTCATGCTCCATAAACCACACACACACACACACACACACACGAGAGAGAGAGAGAGAGAGAGAGAGAGAGAGAGAGAGAGAGAGAGAGAGAGAGAGAGAGAGAAACAGATCTGATCAGGTGGGATGTTCCCTGAGAGATAATGATGAGAAGAAACATCCTTGTTTCTGGAGACATGCCAACCACGGTTACGTTCCTTTGAGACCCACAATAACTAATAAAGTAGCAAAACCAATTTATTTGAAAGAGAAAAGAACAACATCATTACGATGTGAAAACACCTTACAGAGTGAACACCCCGGCAGAAAATGTGCTAAGAGAATAAATCTACAATGTACGAAAGGAAATATACAATGTGCATGAAAAACAAAGGTTTTAAAGCTGCAATGGGAAGAGACTTTTGTAAATTACATTAAGTGAAACGGTTTTGGAAACAAAAAACTGGGTTTTCATTCTGGGATCTACCCCATCTTAGCATTTTGAACCTGGAAAGACAGGCGGACCATTCCAAATGATAATATCGTCACCCAAGCAGTGCAGACAGTGGTGTCCATCAGGGTGGTGACAGATCTGAGCAGTGTGTATAAGAGACTCAGCCCAGTGCCTCCTGTTGGAAACTGAATGGCTATCTCTGATGATGAGGTGAGGCTGATTTCTTTCTTCTACCTCTCAAATGTCTCCATTGCTTCCTTACCTCTTGGTCCCCAATTCCACAGCCCCATTTCAGTTCCTAGTTATCTCCCAACTGGCACAGTCTGGGACCCCTCTAGCCAGATATTCGCATTGACCCATGGACTTCTCAGTACATTACGAAGCTGATCATCGAACTCCCTGATTTTTATCCCCCTACTGACTCTCCAACGGAGATAGAAGCCAAAATTCCGTAGCTCCAAACAGGAGGCTGAAGTCTCTGTGACCTTTGTGCAGCTTCACCATCACAGGGCTGTGCCCTCGCTCACACTGATCTCTTTGACATTGAATTTGACTCCCAGCTTCACCTGACACCAGAGCATAAGGCTCAGAGCCTTTACACACCCAACTTTCCTCTGCTTGCAGTCTCCCCACTGGGCTTTCTGGAATTTTTCACCCCCTCTCCATCCTCCAAACTCCATCTGCTTTCTCAAAATGACTGGATCCTCTCCTTCATGCACCTGTGTTTCCGTAACATTCCCACAGGAAAAGAACACTTTCTCATGCACTTAGTGTAGGTGTTAGGGTGCCCATGGTGTAATTTTTATTTAATTCCATGTCTTTTTCCCCTGCTAGACAGTGAGACGTGTAGAATGTTACACATAGTACCACCCCTCTCATGAGACTTAGCTTAGTTGGCAACAGTGGCTGATAAATGTGTCTCCTATGATGGAATGAGAGAACGTGTTCTACAGAAATTGCTGATGATGAGAGAAAGAAGAAAAGAAGGAAATACTAACCTAGGTATGGAGGAGACACTAAAGAAATGTTTTCCATGATCTGAGGTCAGGACTCATTAGGTTGTCAGACTATGGTTTGTGAGATTTAAATATAATAGAGTCAATGCGGCACACACACAAAAGTGTTAGAATGCATTATACATCATGAGGATACACACAAAATCATTTCATGGTTCTCTTTGTCAGTTGTGTGTGTGTGTGTGTGTGAGTGTTTTCATGTGTGTGTATTGCTGTGTTGGTGGGAAAAGGTAGCTGCTATTTTTAAAAACACATCTAACCTCAAAAAGCACACAGTTGGCAATAAAGCAAAACAGATGTGAAATACAAACACAATATGTATGAAAGGAGATTATTACTACTAAGGGTGAAGGAGAACGTTTTACATTTAAAAAGTGATAGGGGGACACAATATGATGGACTGATAGAACACATAATTTATACATTATCATACATAGCACCCAAATACATCTATACATATATAGAATAATTCACTGTCAAAGTGCAAAAAACTTTGGTGAAAAAACTCCAATTTTTGTCTGAAAGTGTGGAATCCAAAACCACAATAAGAACTCAGACCTCACTCCATTAACTGTGTAAAGAACTTGCACAATTAACAGCGAAGTAGAAGGCATTTAAACCCAAAATATATGCAGTCACACCAGGAATAAAATAATTGCAAAAGTGAAACTCTTTAGTATCCCTTTTTAGATTTATCAAAACAATGTGTTTTTATGTGAATACCCGATGTGGGAAATGATACCACGAAACGTTTCTCTCAGGAACGGCTGTGGCAAGGTAGTATGTACCGCCTTGGTCTGGATCTTTTTAATGAATACAAAACATGCTCAAATAAACCCCAGCTTAATTTTTTTAAAAAAAGCCCTCACTTCACTGCTGATGCCTCCACACCTAATCCTCTGTTTTCCTGCCCCCCCGAACTGCAAGACTCCTGTGTATGTTCTGATTTTACTGGAGCCACTTTATGCCCCCCATTCCTTCCTCCGTCTCTTCCAACTTGACGTCCATTCCCATCATGGAATTATCAACAATGACCCTGGTATTGCTGCTTCCAGTGAACTCTTCTCTTTTCAAAATACTAACTAAACTATTTTTACATTAATTAGTCTACCTGGCAAAGAAACGTGGCCATCTCTCTGCTCTGGGCTAGGCTGGTTAGGCTCTCAGGTGACCTCAGGTGAAAGTTCTCGACTTACTTCATCTCTGACCCTTTCCCGACATCTCTGCTGAGCTCCCTGACTCACCTGGATGGGGTCTCTGAGAGGCAGGACTCTGGGTGGAAGTGTGAATTCCTCCCTGGATGGTTGATCATGGAAACGGAAGCTCTGTCCCCAGAAAAGACAGCAGGAAGGAGTGAAGCAATGGTCCCCACCAGGCTTAGGAATCCAAAAGCAACAAACATGTCCTGTAAAGCCCAGGCTTGCCTATGCAGCAAGGAGATACTTTCAGCTCCCTTTATCTGCTCATTAGGCACTGCTTCCGTTGTGACGGCCACCTCTGGGCACCCGATTTCCCTGTGGGACAGTGGTGGGGATGGAATGGAAATTTTTCCTCCTTGATTCTCTGTTCCTAAGGGACCAGGTTAGAAGTCAAGTGAGTCCTGTTTTTGCTATTCCTTCTCCATGATGCTCCCACCTGCCAGAGGTCTCAGGTCCCAGCACCTTATTCCCAACCGTGAGGTAGAATTCTCTCAAAAGTCTAAGACAGAGGACTCTGCTTTGACTAGATCCCTGGATCTTTAAGCACTGATTTATGGTGGGACACAACCCCTACCTTCAAGACTCCAGAAAATTGCTATTTCCGTCTTCAACAAGAGGGAGAACCGTGTGACATTGATGTCAAGTGTGGGCACTGGATGACTTGGCTTCATGACACATCAGCCTGTGGGCGTTCAGAACACGCCACCCCAACATGTGCCTCAGTGCTTGAGGATTATTTTGAGCTAAGGGCAATTTTAACTGCAGGCTCAAGAGAAACTTATGCTCTGCACTTTAACTGCCTAGAAAAACTTTAATTAGTGTCTTACCCATAATAAAAGGTTATAAGAGGCAATCTTTTTTTTTATCTCTTTGGGATCTCTGCCTCTCATGTATGTGGGGTTCTCATACATATATATGTATTAAATTTGGTCATTTTCTCTTACTAATCTGTCATAGCCATATGATTACTAGACCTGCCAGAAGAACCTTGAGGGTAGAGGAAAGTTTCTTTCTCCCCAGCAGTTGGCACTGTGAGCAGGATAAACTCACTGGCTGGAACCCCATGCTTCTCCACGAGGCTGCTGCAGATGAGGAGACTCTGACACGTCTGACACAGGCCGGCAGAAGGCGAAAGTTCTTACCATGTTAGCACACCCCACATTTCTGTCTGCAGGATCTCATAGAAACGAAAGTGATGAGAATCTTTTTCTCTTTTCTAAATTTAGACTGGCAGGAGAAAATATTTGTGAAACTAGTTTCTTGGGCTAGTGACCCTTGGTTACTTGGTACGAGTACTCATGGGTTTTGCTTTTCTCTATCTCTGTCTTGTTTCTCTCCTTTCATCCTGTCATATGTCCGGAGAGCTTGGCCTTATGATTAGTGAGAATACACGTATTTTCTCTTTGGCCTGTACCATCCAGTGCACTTGCCAAGGCACACCTTGCTCTCTATCTGGCCCGGACAAGCTCTCAAAGGATTTTTCTGTTCTCCCCATCCATGTGGAAGAACCCATGTCTCCACCTGCTGGAGGATGCTTATGCATCGGTGAGCAGCCAGCTGTGGATCCAAACTTAGGGAATCTTAAACCTTATTCTGTTCAAGGGGGGAAAGCATGTGATTCCCTGTGTTTTGGATCAGCTGTTTAAAGACAGGCTCCTCATCTTTTTTAGGCTAACTCTGAGAGTAAACTTCTGTGAGTGTTGCATCTTTTTGTACTCTCCTTTGGGATGCTTCTTGCATCCATAGTATTAGTTTGAGTCTCTGTTAAGATCCAACTCATCAAGGTCAGATGACAGATTCTTTTTTTTTTTTTTTGTAATTAAAGTTTATTGGAGTGACAACTGTTAGTAAAGTTACATAGATTTCAGGTGTACAATTCTGTATTACATCATCTATAAATCACATTGTGTGTTTACCACCCAGAGTCAGTTCTCCTTCCATCACCATATATTTGATCCCATTTACCCTCATCTACTATCCCTCTCCCTCCTTACCCTCTGGTAACCACTGAACTATTGTCTGTGTCTGTGAGTTTTTGTTTCTCATTTGTTTGTTTTGTTCTTTTGTTGTTTTTGGTTTATATACCACATATCAGTGAGATAATATGGTTCTCTGCTTTTTCTGTCTGACTTATTTCACTTAGCAGTATACTCTCAAGATCCATCCATGTTGTCACAAATGTTCCTATATCATCTTTTCTTACTGCCGAATAGTATTCCATTGTGTATATATACCACAACTTCTTTATCCATTCATCTATCGAAGGGCATTTAGGTTCTTTCCATGTCTTGGCCACTGTAAATAAAGCTGCAATGACCATTGGAGCACATGTGTCTTTATGGATAAATGTTTTCAGATTTTTTGGGTCATACGGTAGATGATGGATTCTTTTAATTGGAAAAACTTTTTCATTGAAAAGAAAGAAAGAAATTTTTTTTAGAGAGCTCTCCTATCATTAGAAGAGCTAGTCATTAAGATTCCCTTAATCAGAGGGAAGGACAGAAATTAGAACAAAAATCAAAGTCCACTCAGACCTCTTCCTCTTTGCCTTCAGACATTTGCAGATACTGAAAAAAAAAAAAAAAAAAAAATCAGGACACTGAAAGTACAATTGTCCTGTATTTAAGAAGGAAAATGAAAGAAAAAGAATGGCAAACTCTTACTATCTTACTTAAAGACAACCTAAAACTTTTATGTCCTATGAATTTGGCTGGATAACTGTCAGGCTGGAAGCTCCAAATGATGGCCAGACGGAAATGTGTGCTAAACTCCATTTACAGATAAGGTCCTACCAAACTACTGCCAGCCCTCAAGGAAATTATAATCTAAAATACTGGCTGTTATGAGGAATGTGCCAATTTAGATAGAATAATTTTACAAGTGCACTTGAAAGTAAGGGTTCTGAAATCAAATAAACATCATGGGATACCTATTTTTAAATATTAATAAGGGTGAAACAAAGAGAAAGGAGACTCACAGGACTCTTCCAGCAGGGTTGAAATGTGTAGATAGCTTTTTAAAAATTTATTTTTTATTTTTTATTGGGGAATATTAGGAAACAGTATGTCTTTCCAGGATCCATCAGCTCCAAGTCAAGTTATTATTTTCAATCTAGTTGTGGAGGGCGCAGCTCACTGGCCCACGTGAGAATCGAACGGGTGACGTTGGTGTTATGAGCACTGCACTCTAACCAACTGAGCCAACTGGCCGCCCTTAGTTAGTTTTTAAAAATTGGGATAAATAAAACATACATTGATGGGGTTAAAAAAGAGGTTTTAGTACAGCACTAACAAAGGATGAATGGACCACATTGACCCAACTGTTGGTCCCCCAACATTAATGGGCCTCCAAAAAGTCTGCGGTATTTATCCCAAAATGGAGAAATTTAAAAGACTGGAAGAGATTATAGGGAGAAACCGGACCAGCAATCACTTGGGGCAGCAGTCAGGCTGGTTAAATCAAGTTAAAGATTGATTACAGGGCCAGGGTCCTGGGCTTGACCCTCTGCTGGGGACCCAAAGCCGTTTTACTCAAGAGGGAGTAAAATGATCAGGAGATAGAAAAGAGAAATTTCCAGGATTCCTTGACTTGGGAATTCATGCACTGTGGTACCAAAACCCATTGGTGAAGACCTGACTCAGCCTACAATCAGATTAAAATAATATGGAAATATAAGGATTGATAAGATTATGAAAACTGGAATGTTTAAATAGGCTTTATGTTTTTAAAAAAGTTATGACAACTTTAATTGATTGTATCTCTTTTACCTGATTATATTGTGGAAATCTCACTGGCTAGCAGAAGGAGAAACTCTAGAAGGTAATAACCTTTCCACCCTCTTATGTCTATAGGATTGTTTAATACTGCCAGAAATATTTCCTGTTTGTCCCAGCTAGATCTGACAAGATATTTGAAAGAATTTAATAACTTTTTGATCAAGAAATTTGGCTAAATTTGGAACTACTGTCAGAGCCTGATAAGAAATGTACCCAGAGGGAAAGAAACATTCCAACAATGGGTGGATGGATTTGTCAGTCCTTTGCCACCATTTAGGTGACAACCCAGTTCTTGAGGTATGAAGCACAACTGTCCTTGTTTTACAGATGAAGTCTGTACAAGACCAGAGGTGTAGTCCAGAAACAATTCAAAGTCCACCAATTATTTTCACCTTATTCATCTCAAAAGGCTGATAAATATTGGCTTTATGAAACCAAAGTCTTTCTCACAGGAGTTTATATTTCTTTCCCTGTACTTTGGAGATGTAAACACCTGGTCTACCCAAGAACTCTTATCTGGGCCATCTTTTAAAAGGCAAATTTCAGGGAGGTAATCTTATTAATAAGAAAGAAAAACTTAGCCATTTGAATGGATCACTTTAACTTATTCCACTATCTTTTCCTAGACCAGTGAGTTTTTCATTATGGTGCCTGTCTCATGGCTGAAAGATCTCTGCTTGTGTCTGTCTGTATGTTCATGTGTGTTGTTTGGTATTTTCTACTTCCAGATGGTATTGTTAATTTATTTAAAAGGAGCTCTATTGAATTGGCTTAAACAAGCAAGTGCTTAGATGAGAATTCTCAATAATATAACAGAAACTAACCAAAATGCTTTTCAGAGTCACGTGATCTGGGAAAATACTTGATATTGAAACTTGTTTAGCATTTGGTTTGGATAAATTGGCATGTCCATAAAGTCATCAACATTAAATAATGCTTTTATTCTACCAGGGTTTACTAATCAAATAAGTTCATATTACCTCTGTTGAAAAATTTGTCACAAGAAAAATAACTTGGTATGATGAAATTTTCATAAGTCATCTAAACTTAATTGTTAAGAGCAAGTCAATCAAATAAATGTAAGTAGGATAAAATGTTTCTTTAGGTTAACTCTCTAGCAATAATTATATTGTATATGTACTTAAATGTTTTTCTAAATAAATCACTTTGGTAACTTGAAACTTTAAAGTTTTGCTAGGTAAATTAAATGATGGATAGTCATTGACTGTCTAGACCATTTCCAAATAAGATAAAATGATGATATATTAATTACTGAACATAGGTGTATAGATTTTTTGCTTCTTATTATAGAAGAACTAAAGATATTTGGGTCCATTAATAAACATGTCTCATACCACATTAAAAACATTGTTTTTTGTACTATGAAAAAATATATTTCTATAAATTATAATGTGTTCGTAAATGTATAAATGCTCATATAATAGACAATTCACAATTGCTTGCTTCTTATTTTTCACTAGAAATTAACGTTTTTAAAAGTTAAGAATTCTAATATATGTACGAGTAATTAAAACTACAGAAATTAAAAATAATAGGGAAAACAACTGCATATACAAGATTTGAAATTTTACAATGTGGGACTAAATGGCAGCTCCTAACTTCTGATATGAGTATGAAATTCCTCATTGAGTTAGCTTGTGGCTAAGGAACAAACTTTCCTCTACCCTCAGGGTTCTTTTGGCTGGTGTAATCATTAGCTAGACTTGAGACAGATTAGCAAGAGAAAACCTAATTTAATACATACGTATGTATGGGAACCCCACATACATGAGAGGTTCAGAGCTAGAAAGGGAACATTGGTGTGTAAGACATCCTGAGCTAGGGATGAGGTCGGGTGCTTTGGAGGCTTCAGAGGGTCATTGCAGGATGATAAGAGCAGATGTTTAGTAAATAAAAATTTTCTGGGCCATATAGATGGGTCAAAAAGAGACTATCTCTGATAGTCTCCCATAAGGGAAAGGTCCCTCATTCAAGCTCTTATAGGTGGTTAAAGAGAGGAGCAGACATTTTCTTGAGCCCAAAGCTAACATTGCCCTTAGCTCTAAATAATCTGCAATATTGGGGTGGCTCGTTCTGAACTCCCACAGGGTGATGTGTCATGAAGCCCACTTGTATAGGGCCCAAAGCTTTACATCAAAGTCACACAGTTTTCCCCCTTATTGAAGAAGGAAATGGCAATTTTCTGGAGCTATCAGGGGTTGTGTCCCACCATAAATCAGTGCTTTGAAGAGCCAAGGGACCTAGTTAAGGCAGAGTCCTCAGGCTTAGACTTTTGAAGCATTCTAATTCAGGGTTGGGATAAGGTGCTGGGAGGTGAGTCCTCTGGCAGGTGGGAGAGTCATGGAGAAAGAGGAACAAAAACAGGATTGACTTGAATTCTAACCTTGTCCCTTAAGAACAAGAATTGGCAGGAAAAATTTCCATTCAGCCTAGACAAGTGTCTCAGAGGGAAATCGGGTGCCCAGAGGTGGCCGTCACAACGGAAGCAGTGCCTAATGAGCAGATAAAGGGAGCTGAAAGTATCTCCTTGCTGCATAGGCAAGCCTGGGCTTTACAGGACATGTTTGTTGCTTTTGGATTCCTAAGCCTGGTGGGGACCATTGCTTCACTCCTTCCTGCTGTCTTTTCTGGGGACAGAGCTTCCGTTTCCATGATCAACCATCCAGGGAGGAATTCACACTTCCACCCAGAGTCCTGCCTCTCAGAGACCCCATCCAGGTGAGTCAGGGAGCTCAGCAGAGATGTCAGGAAAGGGTCAGAGATGAGGTAAGTCGAGAACTTTCACCTGAGGTCACCTGAGAGCCTAACCAGCCTAGCCCAGATCAGAGAGATGGCCACGTTTCTTTGCCAGGTAGACTAATTATTGTAAAAATAGTTTAGTTAGTATTTTGAAAAGAGAAGAGTTCACTGGAAGCAGCAATACCAGGGTCATTGTTGATAATTCCATGATGGGAATGGACGTCAAGTTGGAAGAGACGGAGGAAGGAATGGGGGGCATAAAGTGGCTCCAGTAAAATCAGAACATACACAGGAGTCTTGCAGTTCAGGGGGGGCAGGAAAACAGAGGATTAGGTGTGGAGGCATCAGCAGTGAAGTGAGGGCTTTTTTTAAAACAATTAAGCTGGGGTTTATTTGAGCGTGTTTTGTATTCATTAAAAAGATCCAGACCAAGGCGGTACATACTACCTTGCCACAGCCGTTCCTGAGAGAAACGTTTCGTGGTATCATTTCCCACATCGGGTATTCACATAAAAACACATTGTTTTGATAAATCTGAAAAGGAATACTAAAGAGTTTCACTTTTTGCAATTATTTTATTCCTGGTGTGACTGCATATATTTTGGGTTTAAACGTCTTCTACTTCGCTGTTAATTGTGCAAGTTTTTTACACAGTTTATGTAGTGAGGGCTGAGTTCTTATTGTGGTTTTGGATTCTATACTTTCAGACAAAAATTGGAGTTTTCTTTTTTTCCCCTTTCTCCCGCCTCCCCCACTCCGATTCAAGCCATTGTTTCTCAGGTTAGTTGTGTAGGACACAGCTCCCTGGCCCATGCTGGTGTTACGAGCCTGCGCTCCCCTGGCTGAGGCATTCGGTCACCAGTAGTCAGTCGGTCTTAGCTGTAGAGGGCGCAGCTCACTGGCCAATGTGGGAATTGAACTGGCAGCTCTCAGAGTTGGGAGCAGAGCGCTCCAACCGCCTGAGCCACCGGAGTTTTTTTACCAAAGTTTTTTACAATTTGACAGTGAATTATTTTATATATGTATAGATGTATTTGGGTGGTATGTATGAAAATGTATAAATTATGTGTGGTCAGTTCTATCAGTGGGTCATATTGTGTCCCCCCATTACTTTTAAAAAGTTCTCCTGCATCGTTACTAATAATAACCTCCTTTCATACATATTGTGTTCTTATTTCCCATCTGTTTCTCTTTATTGTCAACTTTATGCTTTTTGAGGTTAGATGTGTTTTTAAAAATAGCGATCAACTTCCCTCATCTGTCAAAGTCATTCTTTTATATTCATCTAATAATCACCCTCTGTTATTCCTAAGCATATTTGAATCTATTTACATTGACGTAGGTAGAAATTATAACTGTTGGTACAGCTTCCTCCACTGCCTTTTTAAAAATTATTGTTTTTTTTTCTTTTGCTTATATGCTTTATTTATTGAGCTGTGGTTATGGAGACTATCCCAATTTTCCATAAAATTCTCTTGACAGTGCTGCAATACTACAGCACAAATGATTCAAAGTACCACTAGACATAAGGACCAGAGTTTTTGATAATAAACCATGATTTTGGGCAATGTTTGGATGGGAACATTTGATATGGGTGGTCAGATGAAAGATACCAAAATGTCATAAAATTATTCTTATATTTTTCATTTTCAGTCTTTCACAATTTAATCTTTAATTAGAGACCCATGTGGGTGTGATTAAATTATTCTTATTTTTATAACTTTTAAAATTAGTTTCAGGTGCACAAAACAATGTAATAGTTAAACATTTATCATTTATATCCCTCACACAGTGACTAAATTATTTTTACGTCTTTTCTTTCAGAAGCTGGTCTTGGATTTTTACTCAGTTTCATTAAATATAATTATATGAATCCACTATATTTTCTGGTTTTATTTTCCCTGCCATTCTTTTCATTTTTTGACTTTCCCATTGTTTAACATTTTTCTGTATAAATGCACACATTTATGAAACCAATTAAGTGAACAAAATAAGTGAAGTCGCTGCTCATTTGATCTCACATTATAATGGAGAAGACCCAGTACAATGAAATGGTTGTGGTATGACGTCGTGTCCTCAGGGATAAATGTATGAAGAAAGGGGATTTATCAATAGTTGTGGCCTAAGCTGGAGCTTATAGAACATGTCTGGGGAGGACTTTGCATGTTGGACAGTAAACAGAACCAAGAAGAGTGTACCCATCAGATGTAACAAAAAAGAGGTCAAAACTCAAAGCCCAAGAAGAGCAAAGGAAAGAATTCCACAAAAGAAAAGTGAGAGAAGGGCGAGCCTGACCCACTACTGGGCCATATAAAAACAAGGTGATCAAATAAACATGGAGGTGCAGGAATAACAGTTAGATCAGGGGCTGAGGTGGACGCGTAACGAGGACAGAGGAGCAGGAAGGTCCCATCAGTGAGTGGTCCCTTGATTCCTAGGTAACTTGAACACCCACGCAGGCTGCCTCTTTCCTCCATCTGGCTCTCTGCTGGGCTCATCATCTTATTGCTTTTCCCTCATGGGCAGGAACTGACCATTTTAAACTAGTCTTGCATTTATTGCAGTGGATTCCTGGTTTTTTTTGACTGTGTCCCGAAGTAAGATATTCCTTTTACATTGTGATCCAGCATGCCTGCACACAAAACAGCAACACACACACACACACACACACACACACACACACACACACACACACACACACGCCTGAACAAAGAGAACCATGAAATGATTATTTGAGTACCCTCACTATGTATGTACAAATATGTCCTTTTGTGCCTTATTGATTATACTCTATTTCATTCTCACAGGCCATCGTCTGACACCTTAATGTGTCCAGACCTCAGATTATGGAAAACATTCCTCTAGCGTGTCCTCCATACTTAGGTTAGTATTTCCTCCTTCTCTTTTCCCTCTCATCATCGGCATTTGTTGTGAAAATAATTTCTCTCCATCATAGAATAGATATTTATTCAGCTGCTGTTCCCAACTAAACCAAGTCTGGTGGGGGGAGGCACTCACTGTCTAGCAGGGGAAAAAAAGACATAGAATTAAATAAAAATTGTATCATGGGCACCCTAACACCTAAATTAAGTGCACGAGAATGTGCATTATCACAGGAAAACCATGATAATGTTAAGAAAATTAAAAAAACGGTTCATGAAGGAGAGGATCCAGTCATTTTGAGAAAGCAGATGGAGTTTGGAGGATGGAGAGGGGGTGAAAAATTCCAGAAAGACCAGTGGGGAGACTGCAAGTGGACGAAAGTTGGGTGTGTAAAGGCTCTGAGCCTTATGTTGTGGTGTCAGGTGAAGCTGGGAGTCAAGTTCAATGTCAAGGAGATCAGTGTGAGCGAGGGCAGGGCCCTGTGATGGTGAAGCTGGCACAAAGGTCACAAAGACTTGAGCCTCCTGTTTGGAGCTACAGAATTTTGGCTTCTATCTCCATTGGAGAGTCAGCAGGGGGGATAAAAATCATGGAGTTCGATGATCAGCTTCGTAATGTACTGAGAAGTCCATGGGTCAATGCGAATATCTGGCTAGAGGGGTCCCAGCCTGTGCCAGATGGGAGATGACTAGGAACTGAAATGAGGCTGTGGAATTGGGGACCAAGAGGTAAGGAAGCAATGGAGACATTTGAGAGGTAGAAGAAAGAAATCAGCCTCATCTCATCATCAGAGATGGCCATTCAGTTTCCAACAGGAGGGACTGGGCTGAGTCTCTTACACACACTGCTCAGATCTGTCACCACCCTGATGGACACCACTGTCTGCACTGCTTGGGTGATGATATTATCATTTGGAATGGTCTGCCTGTCTCTCCAGGTTCAAAATGCTAAGATGGGGTAGATCCAGAATCAAAACTCAGTTTTTTGTTTCCAAAACCGTTTCACTTAATGTAATTTACAAAAGTCTCTTCCCATTGCAGCTTTAAAAACCTTGTTTTTCATGCACATTGTATATTTCCTTTCGTACATTGTAGATTTATTCTCTTAGCACATTTTCTGCTGGGATGTTCACTCTGTAAGGTGTTTTCACATCGTAATGATATTGTTCTTTTCTCTTTCAAATAAATTGGTTTTGCTACTTTATTAGTTATTGTGGGTCTCAAAGGATCATAACCGTGGTTGGCATGTCTCCAGAAACAAGGATGTTTCTTCCCATCATTATCTCTCAGGGAACATCCCACCTGATCAGATCTGTCTCTCTCTCTCTCTCTCTCTCTCTCTCTCTCTCTCTCTCTCTCTCTCTCTCTCTCTCGTGTGTGTGCGTGTGTGTGTGTGTGTGTGTGTGTGTGTGTGTGGTTTATGGAGCATGAGCAGTTCTCAGGTCAGGGGTACCTCGCTCATACACGCCAAAATGTGTCTCTTAAAATACAGATGCCAGAATATTACCAAACAGAGGGAAACAAAGAAGGGATCACTTCTACTCACTGGAGCCCTTGGGAAAAAAATAAATAAATAACGTGGGAGGAACATGTAATCAACTGACTCCCTGTGTCTTGTAGTTTCAGCTGTAGCTGACAGGCCTTCTCATTCCTCAACATTCTCTTTCACTCCATCCTTATCACTCTCCTTGCTCATTCCCCTCACCACAGGGTTTCCTTGTGAGACATGATTATTTGAAACAAGTGCCAACCTCAGGACCTTTGCACTGGCTCTTTCTTATTCAGTTACACACTTCCCAGATGTCTTCATGTCTTGCCCTTTGTCTTCCTTGAGGTCTCTGTTCAAATGGTACATTCTTTGCAGGTCTTTCTCAATTCTAGTAAAAATAACACACTCATCCATCTTTTGTATACCTACTTTCTTTTCCTTCAAAGAACCTGCCCAGACTGACGTTATATGATTTTTTTATTTCCTTATATTCTTTCCCCTTCATTGAGTTATAAGAACTTCTGCTTCTCAGCACCCTACAGTCCTTGATGAGTAAATGTCAGGACTCAGCATATATTGTGTTTCCCCGAAAATAAGACCTAGCTGGACCATTAGCTCTAATGCCTATATTTAATTTTTGGAGCAAAAATTAATATAAGACCTGGTCTTATTTTAATATCAGACCAGGTAGAATAGAATAGAATAGAATAGAATAGAATAGAATAGAATAGAATAGAATAGAATAGAATAGAATAGAATAGAATGCTGGGTCGGATATTAATTTTTGTTCCAAAAGACACATTAGAGATGACGGTCTGGCTAGGTCTTATTTTTGGGGAAACACGGTATTCCTCAAAAGCAAGAAAGAATTTCTCATCAATCCTATAAAATACGTGATTTACTGTGCAGAAAGCTGAGAGTGGGACAGGAATTCCTAATCAGAGATGTAATGGAAGAGTCTTTAAAGGGGATCAGTTTTCTACAAAACATATATGTATTATATATGTATTTGACTGCAAAATACAAATTGTATCATTTCAACATGTCACTAGTGTCCATGTGTGAAGATTAATCTTGTTATATTTTCATTCCTAGTCATCACCTCCATGGAACCAGACAATGGTACACGAATTTCAGAATTTGTTCTCCTGGGACTTTCAGGGGAGCCACACCTGCAGCCCCTCCTCTTTGGGCTTTTCCTCTCCATGTACCTGGTCACTGTGTTAGGAAACCTGCTGATCGTCCTGGCCGTCAGCTCAGACTCCCACCTGCACACGCCCATGTACTTCTTCCTCACCAACCTGTCCTTTGTGGACATCTGTTTCACCTCCACCACCGTCCCCAAGATGCTGGTGAGCATCCAGACGCAGAGCAAAGTCATAACCTATGTAGGCTGCATCACACAGATGTACTTTTTCCTACTCTTTGGCACATTGGATAACTTCCTCCTGACCGTGATGGCCTATGACCGCTTCGTGGCCATCTGTCACCCCCTGCACTACACGGTCATCATGCATCCCCAGCTCTGTGGACTGTTGGTTCTGTTGTCCTGGATCATGAGTGTCCTGCATTCTTTGTTACAAAGCTTAATGGTGCTGAGGCTGTCCTTCTGTGCAGACTTGCAAATCCCCCACTTTTTCTGTGAACTCAACCAGATGATCCAACTTGCCTGTTCAGACACCTTTCTTAACAACCTGGTGTTGTATTTTGCAGCTGTGCTGGTGGGTGGTGGTTCCCTGGCTGGGATCCTTTACTCTTACTCCAAGATTGTTTCCTCCATACGTGGAATGTCCTCTGCTCAGGGGAAGTATAAAGCATTTTCTACCTGTGTATCTCACCTCTCGGTTGTCTCCTTATTTTATTTAACAAGCCTAGGAGTGTACCTCAGCTCTGCTGCCACCCACAGCTCACACTCAAGTGCAACAGCCTCGGTGATGTACACAGTGGTCACACCCATGCTGAACCCCTTCATCTACAGTCTTAGGAATAAAGACATAAACGGGGCTCTGAAAAGATTCCTTGGGATGACAGGAAGAAAAATAACAGAGTGATCATGAATGCTGTCTTTGAACATCAAAACATATGAAAATGTTTAAAAAGAGATTATTGTAATTGTAATTGTCCTCAGTTTTGTTTGCCTGATTGTTGTATGATTTAGCTGATGCTGCATAATAAACTGTCCTAAATGCTATGTTTTCTTTAATGCATTTGTAAATGGGATTATATGATAGTAATTGACTACTCTCTGCTCACATACTCATAAGTCTGCATCAGCTGGGAGTCTCTATTTTACGTTTCTATAGCTCATCGAGGATGAGGTGTTAGGCTGTAGTGCGCCCGTCTTGAACCTATTTTTGACAGTTTAATCTTTTAGTTTACAAAAGAGATGAGTTTACCAAATGTGATTTGCCGTATATTTACATCACTATTTTTATATCCATATATCCACTTTGTTTTCTACCCAGTGACATTTCTCCCTCCCAATGTTAAAATGTGACTCAGCTACCTGCGCTCTACCTTGAGCTATTGCATCATTTCACTTTTCCTGCACATAGTTAAAGTGTACAATTTGCTGAATTAAAGGGACTCTACAAAATTAAGAATACATATTGAATGGGTCCATGTATACATAATTCAAGCAAGTGTACAAAAAGGTTAATCGCATTGTTACATAATTGTGAAAAATTGAATCTCCTTGAGCCTAGTTTCCTTTTTACTGATGGTAACGTGGGATTATAATAATTCTTATGAATGTGGCCCAGGTGAATGGAATCTGTGGAAATACTTTGTTGGATCCAAGAACTCTTTCATGAGTTAGTAGTGTGTTTGTGTATATGTGTATTTATATATTATTTTTTAATAAGTAAACACACTCACTGTCATATATGTACACACACCTACTCAATAATTCCACCTTTTATGTTAAACAGAAGTTTACAGGAAAGTTGGAGAGAATAAAAATGAAAATAATGATAGGCTGAATTAACATAAAATTTCAAAAATATAGAAACTTAGACACAAAGATTTAATGTAGAATGGTTGTCAGTTTTATTTTATTTTTTGAAACATCTTTTGTTAAATTTATTGGGGTGTTATTGGTTAGTAAAACTATATTGGTTTTAAGTGTACATTTCTATAATACATCATCTATATATTGCATTGTGTGTTCACAACCCAGAGTCAGTTCTCCTTCCATCACCATATATTTAACCCCCTTTTCATCTTCTATTACCACTTCTCCCCGCTTACCCTCTGGTAACCACTGAACTGTTGTCTGCATCTATGAGTTTTTGTTTCTTTGTTTGTCTTGTTCATTTTAAGTTTTCAGTTTTATATCCCACATATGAGTGAAGTCATATGGTTCTCAACTTTTTCTGTCTGACTTATTTTGCTTAGCATAATAATTTCAAGATCCATCTATGTGTTGCAAATGTCATTATTTCATCTTTTCTTATGGCAGAATAGTATTCCATTGTGTATATATACCACATCTTCTTTATCCAATCATCTAAGATATGGAAACAACCAAAGTGTCCTTCAATAGATGAAAGTTGGGTGTGTAAAGGCTCTGAGCCTTATGTTGTGGTGTCAGGTGAAGCTGGGAGTCAAGTTCAATGTCTAGGAGATCAGTGTGAGCGAGGGCAGGGCCCTGTGATGGTGAAGCTGGCACAAAGGTCACAAAGACTTGAGCCTCCTGTTTGGAGCTACAGAATTTTGGCTTCTATCTCCATTGGAGAGTCAGTAGGGGGGATAAGAATCATGGAGTTCGATGATCAGCTTCGTAATGTACTGAGAAGTCCATGGGTCAATGCGAATATCTGGCTAGAGGGGTCCCAGCCTGTGCTAGATGGGAGATGACTAGGAACTGAAATGAGGCTGTGGAATTGGGGACCAAGAGGTAAGGAAGCAATGGAGACATTTGAGAGGTAGAAGAAAGAAATCAGCCTCACCTCATCATCAGAGATGGCCATTCAGTTTCCAACAGGAGGGACTGGGCTGAGTCTCTTATACACACTGCTCAGATCTGTCACCACCCTGATGGACACCACTGTCTGCACTGCTTGGGTGATGATATTATCATTTGGAATGGTCCGCCTGTCTTTCCAGGTTCAAAATGCTAAGATGGGATAGATCCCAGAATGAAAACCCATTTTTTTCATTTGTTTGTTGAGATCTAGCTGTCTTTTATTAAGCCAGATATTAAAGAAATGTGCAGAAATGTCATCCTTTTGGATCCAACAGCCCAGCTTGGTCTTGGCTGAAGTTGTTGTTTCAGACTTGACTGTGGGACCATGAGGACCATGTGATCTTGGAGGGCTTCGCAGTGGCTGCTGTGGCTTCCTGAGCTTTCGTCTGGAGAGGCTGTTGGGGGGTGATGTGCACGTAAGCCACGGCGTTGACGATCACCTCCCATGGGTTTTGGCCCCGGTGTTATTTTTGATTCCCAGTAATTGTCCAACTGGACAAACAGTTTTCCAGGTTTACTATTTGGAAGTGCTGAAAAGGCTGCATGAAAAAGTTATACGACCCGAACTTTTCACGAATAATTCATGGCTCTTGCATCACGACAATGCACCAGCTCACAGGGCACTGTCTGTGAGGGAGTTTTTAGCCAGTAAACAAATCACTGTATTGGAACACCCTCCCTACTCACCTGATCTGGCCCACAATGACTTCTTTCTTCACCCAAAGAGAAAGGAAATACTTAAAGGAAGACATTTTGATGACGTTCAGGACATCAAGGGTAATATGACGCAGCTCTGATGGCCATTCCAGACAGAGTTCCAAAACTGCTTTGAAGGGTGGACTAGGTGCTGGCGTCAGTGCATAGCCTCCCAGGGGAATACTTCAAAGGTGACCGTAGTGACATTCAACAATGAGGTATGTAGCACTTTTTCTAGAATGAGTTCACAAACGTAATTGTCAGACCTCATATAAAATAGGTGTGGGAAACAACAGTTTACTAAACCAGACCTGTATGATTGGTTGAAATTCTTTTTTTTTTAAATGAAAGTTTATTGGGGTGACAATTGTTAGTAAAGTTACATAGATTTCGGCGTACAATTCTGTAATACATTATCTATATCTCAAATTGTGTGTTCACCACCCAGCGTCAGTTCTCTTTCCATCACATATATTAGACGGCGGTTACCCTCTTCTAGAAGCCTCCCTCCCCCCTTACCCTCTGGTAACCCCTAAACTATTGTTTATGTCTATGAGGTTTTGTTCTTTCATTTGCTTGTCTTGTTCTTTTGTTGTTTTCAGTCCTATATACCACATATCCATGAAATCATATGGTTCTCTACTTTTGAAATTCTTAAAGGGTGATAGCGTTACTTAAGGATCGTGAGAGAGACTGTATCCCAATGCTTCACCCAGGAGACAGGGAAGAAGCTCACCACGGGAAGCAGTAATCTCTGGGGATAATTGTGCTAAGTACTGGGGGGCCCATAGCCTTGAGGTATGTGCTATGAAAAAATATATTTCTAGAAATTATAATATGTGTTCATAAATGTATAAAGTCTCGCGTAACAGACAATTCACAATTGCTTATCTTATTTTTCACTAGAAATTAAGGTTTTTTAAAGGTTAAGAATTCTAATATATGTATGAGTAATTAAAATTGAAAGAATTTATAAAAATAATTTTATTTTAAAAATATTTCATTAAAAATTCAGTTTAAATAATTAAAAAATATTTTATTTTTATACCTGAAGCTGAATAATATTTAATGTCAACTATAATTTAATATATATATATATATATATATATATATATATATATATATATATGGTCATGTGATGTGGAGTACAGCATAGGGAATAGAGTCAATGGATTTGTAACAGTTATATATGAAGCCAGAGGGGGAGTAGATTGGGGAAGGGGGTTATCACTTTGGAGGGGTGTAAATGCCTAACTGTTACATTCTTTGGTACACCTGAAACTAATAAAAAGAAAATGAAGGGAATAATCTTTTCATCCATGGCCAACTTCACTTCCTTGAGATTCTTCAGGTTTTTCAGTTGTGAAATATGCATAATAATAGTACCTTTTCCATAGATATTGGAGAAGATTGAATGAGAAAATCATTAACAATAGTCTAATGGTACCTGACATACATTATGTTCCAATAAGTGCTGGCAATTATTATTCTGCTCAGGAGATGAGCAAGAATACATAGGTGGTAATCAGCTTGCTTCCCAGAAATTAGTGCAGGAATTTGGTAGCATATCAACTGGCCCTGATAGGAGACTATGAAAACAAACCAAATGGCTTACTCCTTGTGTCTGTAGAATTACCTGTTCAGAGAGGCCGTTACATGTGCAGGTTGGCACCAAGCAATAGAATAGAAAGAACAGACCTGGAAGACCAGCATAAAAACGGGAGACTATAAGGGCAAATGTGGTTCATCTTCTATCCATCCCTGAGTCCATTTTTCTAATACAAGTTCTGCTTTTAAAGATGTGCCTCTTGTCTACTAAGGCTCGTAGACAAAATTATGACTGCTGTTTTAAGGAAATAGTGAAAAGATGAAAATTTGATCTTTTGGTGTGGCGAGCCAGCCGCCACGAGTCGAACGGTTCCTGACAAGGGGAGTGGGAATGAAAGAAGGCACTCACACAAATGCTAATGCGGCCGGTCTTCAGTGGTCCTGAAGCACCAGGTTTATTTTCTCTGCTGAATTTATACCTTTTTGAGTACGTGCAAGCTCACAATCACAAAAATGTATTACATCATTAACAGTTGATTTTCAACTTTTTCCCAGAAACTTACATAATCATTGAAACTCCCCAAAACGATTGTCCCCTGACAGAATCCATCAATTATCCTGATTAGCATCACTATGTCTTGAAACTGGCCGTTCCCACCTCATACCTCAACGGCTTGTAAGCACCCTCCAGGTGCAGGCAAAGACAATGCCGCAGGAGCAAAAACCGGTTATACATTAACTGAGCCATTAAGGCTTGCAATTAGCTGTAACCATGGCTCCCCACATCTCCCCCTTTTTTATTTATTAAGAGCAATTTCCATCCAGCCGGAATGGCGAGGAGACGGCGCCTGTCTTAGGTGCCCCAGGAGGCCAACTTTAGAAGATTTTTCACTTAAGGGCCTAAACGTGGCCCTTCTGAAGTGGTACCCAAGTACTTACCCGTCTTTGGCTGACCCGTCCCTCGGAATGCTCAGGGGAGGAACTGCTAAGGTTTTGCCTTAAGCTTTAGATGATGAATATCAGTACGCATGTCTAACATGCCATTAACAAAACACTTAACAAGGAGTGGGAACAAGCACAGAGCCAAGCAAATACAAATACCCAAAGTGAGAAATAATGTAATCGAATGGGTGATTGTAGGCAAAGAAGGAAAAGCATTTTTCAAAACAGTAACAAAATTAGAGGCAGCTTGAGCAGCATCGAATTTTAAAGGCTCAGCTTTTCTCAAACTCTGAATCTCATCATGAAGTCTAAACATATCCAGAGATAAATTAGCATTATGCCAAATACCCTGAAGATGCAGACGAACTCGATTTCAATCATACTGACTATTATTATATTTTTTGGAGGTAACACAAATCCAATGATATTTTGGATGACACTCTAGATGAGATTTAACCTTTATACCCTGAATAACATCTCCCATATATTGAATGGTATCATAAAGGGCATTTACCTTTTGTTTTAATTTTTCATCAATAGCCTCTTGGGTTTTCAAGGCTAAAGAAACATTTTTAGAAAGGGTATTTACATACTGAGCATTCTGAATGGTTTGAGAAAGAGCAACAGCCGCTGTAGCTGCAGTGGCAATTATTGTAACCAAAGCCATAATTTCTGCAATTAGAAGTCCAATAAACCGTTTTTGTCTACTCAAGGCATACTCAATTTTTTAAAAAATCTGCAAACTTCTTTTAGCATACCAGGGTCCAGAAATGTTAACAGGAAGCATTACAAACGAGGGCTGCTTTAAAACCATAACTTGGGTTCCCGAGGGTACCCAGGAAACACAATTAGTCAGAATACAATTATTACAAGACACATTAAATTGATCTCCCACAAAATGTACACTAATATTTTCAATCAACAAAGCATAAGGGGAGGGAACACAAGCAGATATATTAACAGTTTTAGTAACGGTATCCCAATCTCTAGTTTCATCTTCCAAAACCTTCATAGGCAGGGAGAGCCAGGTTTTAACTTTATCTATTGCTCCCAAAAGTCTCCATAATGAATTTTGCTGATACTGCGTATCAGAACTCCATAGTCCAGAAATCAATTCACAGGTCCGTCCGGACCGGTTGTTTCTCGACCAGTCAATGATGTATCTGCCTGTTCCAGGGATGTCATAACGAACAGGATCACTACCAGGGCAAGCTCTCCACGGAACAGTCTCAACATTCAATTTCAACTGTTTAGCACAAGATGGACGTGATGGAGGGATGGGCAGTTTTACTTTGCGTCCCCCGGACCAGTTGCCTAGCATGTTAAGACGAACAGTCCATCCAATTAAAGAATCATCAATATGCATAGTGACAGGGGAACTACGCAAACACCCAGTCATGGAGCTATTTTTTGCAATACAAATAGGCAATCCCAAACCTATGCCATTGTAAGTGAAATTTTTTTCCAAATGCTGTTTCATATGTCCATCAGAAGGCAATCCTAAGGCATGAGTATCATTGACATATACTGGAATTTCCGGACCTTCCCAAATAGCAGGATGAAGAATAGGTGGATCGGGTACATAAGCCCAATACGTCTGATCAGGTTCCGCTGTCACTTGGCAAAGCATCAGCAACATCATCAACGGGCTGAGGGTCCACATGTCGCACCAATCTTTCTGGCAGCCACCGAGGGCCTTCTGCGTCCTGTGGAAAAACACAAACATGTCCTCGGCCCCATACGAGGACTGGGTCTGGGCCATGCCAGGAGCCCATAAGTGGGTCTTTCCATTTAACCAAAGCCTGAGGGGCTGCAGAAGGATGCCAAAAGCGCTCCGCAGCACTCTTACCATGGGCATCCAAGGTCAAAAAATTTTGAATAAAGAGAGAATGAGACAAATAATTATGAGGTGTCAGGGGGTATAACTCCCCCTTTTTTATTTTTTGTAAATTGATTTTTAATGTCCCATGAGTACATTCAACAATCCCTTGTCCTTGGGGATTGTAAGGAATGCCAGTAACATGATAGATCGAAAATTGCTGGCAAAATAGAGCAAATTTTTTGCTGGTATAACATGAGCCATTGTCTGTTTTAAGTTTTTTAGGAGTTTCAATCATGGCAAATGCAGCAAGGCAATGTCTAATTACATGAGATGTGGCTTCTCCTGTTTGAACGGAAGCCGCAACGAACCCAGAGAAGGTGTCAATGGAAACATGAACATATTTTAACTTTCCAAACTCAGGGATATGAGTTACATCCATTTGCCATAGATCATTAGGACGTAAGCCTCGGGGGTTGACTCCATAATGAGGCACAGGCAGAAGATGTGAACAATCTGGACACTGTTTTACTATTTGACATGCTGCTTTTCTGGTTATTTTATACTGCAATCTTAGGCTCTGACTATTTTGATGGTGGAGGCTATGAACCTTTTGTGCTTTCTCTATTCGAGTCAAGGCAACGAGCTGAGTAGCAGAGTCTGCAATTTGATTTCCTGAGGCCAAAGGGCCTGGAAGATTAGAATGAGCTCTAATATGGCCAATATAAAATTTTTTACAGCGCAGCTGAATGGCCTGCTGTATCTGAAAAAACAAATCCTGGATAACAGGATTACTGGTACTAATAAAAGGTACTGTTTCTAAATTTTGGATAGCACGGACCACGTAATGGCTATCAGAGAATAAATTAAAAGACTGGGAAGCAAAGTCAAGCAAAACCATATGAACTGCTCGAAGCTCAACTATTTGAGCTGAGGCTGGAGGTGTCTGCACTCTTTTGATGACCTTTTTATCGAGTGCATAGACAGCTACACCATTACTAGATCCATCAGTAAAAATATTAGGTACAGCAGGAACAGGAGCATGTGACACAACCGAAGGAAAAATGGGAGCATGATGCTGAAAAAATTGAAGCAATTTATGCTTGGGATAATGATTATCCAATGCTCCTGCAAAACCAGCCAATGCAACAGGAAAGCTATCAGTAAACTGCATCAAACCTTGAATTTGGATTTTTGTAAAAGGAACAATAATAGAATCTGGCTCTCTTCCATAATATTTTTTAGCTTTTATGTGGCTTTTTTGAATTAAACTAGCCACAAATTTATAATAAGGAGTAAGATTTTTTTGAGCAGTCACAGGAAGATGTATCCATCTAAGTGGCCCTTCCTGCCACAAAACTGCAGTGGGTGTATGCTTAGTACTTAGTACATACACATCCAAAGATTTATCATAATCAAGGAAGGAAACATGTTGTTTCTGGATAGCCTTCTCTACTTTAAGGAGCGCTTCTTGTGCAGGCTCATTAAGAGACCTGGGAGAGGTTGGATCAGAATCCCCTTTTAAAATTTTAAACAATGGTTTAAGATCTCCAGTAGTTAGTCCCAAAGAAGGACACAGCCAATTAATATCTCCCAACAGCTTTTGAAAATCATTAAGAGACTTAAGATGATCTTTTTTGAGTTTTATCTTTTGAGGGGAAAAATGTTGAGCAAATAACTGAAATCCCAAGTAAGAGTAAGGCTCACTTTTTTGTACTTTCTCAGGTGCAATAATAAGACCTGAAGCCAGAAGGTTTTTGTTTATATCTACAAAGCAGGCTAACAACATTTTTTCTTTTTTACAAGCCAACAAGATGTCATCCATATAATGAATGATATACACAGAAGGAAATTGTTTTTTGGTGTTATCAATTGCTTCACTAACAAACTTTTGGCACAAGGTGGGGCTGTTTGCCATGCCTTGGGGAAGAACCCGCCACTGATACCTCCTCATTGGCTCTTGAAAATTTGGACTAGGGACACTAAAAGCAAACCTTTTGCAATCTTGCGGATGAAGGGGAATAGTATAAAAACAATCTTTCAAATCCAAGACTATTTTATAAGTATCTTTTGGTATGGCAGAGGGATGAGGTAATCCTGGTTGCAAAGCCCCCATAACCTCCATAGTTTTATTTACTTTTTTAAATTCCTGTAACAATCTCCATTTTTCTGACTTTTTTTTTAATTACAAAAATGGGTCCAGGGTTCAAGTCCCTGTTCGGGCGCCACTTGTGGCGAGCCAGCCGCCACGAGTCGAACGGTTCCTGACAAGGGGAGTGGGAATGAAAGAAGGCACTCACACAAATGCTAATGCGGCCGGTCTTCAGTGGTCCTGAAGCACTAGGTTTATTTTCTCTGCTGAATTTATACCTTTTGAGTACATGCAAGCTCACAATCACAAAAATGCATTACATCATTAACAGTTGATTTTTAACTTTTTCCCAGAAACTTACATAATCATTGAAACTCCCCAAAACAATTGTCCCATGACAGAATCCATCAATTATCCTGATTAGCATCACTATGTCTTAAAACTGGCCGTTCCCACCTCATACCTCAATGGCTTGTAAGCACCCTCCAGGTGCAGGCAAAGACAATGCTGCAGGAGCAAAAACCGGTTATACATTAACTGAGCCATTAAGGCTTGCAATTAGCTGTAACCATGGCTCCCCACATTTTGGGGAGAATTTGTATTGTGTAATTCTAATAAATGTGGTCGAGGTACAGGATACTTGCAATTCACAGACTGATGTCCTTTTAAATTCAGGGTAAGGGGGATCAAATATATGGTGATGGAAGGAGAACTGACTCTGGGTGGTGAACACACAATGGGATTTATAGATGATGTAATACAGAATTGTACACGTGAAATCTATGTAATTTTACTAACAATTGTCACCCCAATAAATTTAATAAAATATATAAAAAAAATTCAGGAGATCAAGCACATGAAGAAATAAAAGTAAAATTCACTTGTCTTCTAACCAGGTCTCCTGGGATCAGAGATTCATTATGAAAAATTTCCTTTCTGTTTAGTCCAGAGGCCCCGGGGGAAATCGGATGCTCAGCAGAGGGAATAAGAAGAGGGAACTGTGCCTGATGAGCAGATACACAGAGCGCTGTAACGCTCCTCTGTGCGGTCCCTCAGCTTGTACCACGTTGGCGGACAGGACCTGGGTGTTGCGTTTGACTCCTGAGCTGGCTGTGAACTGATGCTTCACTCCTTCCTGCTGTCTCGTGTGGGGACAGAGCTTCACTCTCCATCATGAACCTTCCAGGGAGTAATTCTGACTTCCACACAGAGTCCTCCCTCTCAGAGACCCCATCCAGGTGAGTCTGAGAGCCCAGCAGGTACTGAAGGAAAGGGTCAGAGAGGTCAGAAGCTGAGAACACTCACCTGAGTCACTGTGACCCTAACAGCTCAGCCAGGAGACTAGAGATCTCCGTGTCTGTGTTCTTGGGTTATTAATGGATTTCTAACTAATTAATTTAATAAATTAATAAGGATGCTTGAATCTTCCATAAAGGGACTATATAACAATTAAATGATGGGCATGGATGTACCTTTAGGTGACCCTGTAGAATGAGTAAGATGCATAAAATGGTTGCAGTGCAATGAAAACAAGTCAGAGCAGTTTTGCTGTTGGGGGAGTAGGAGAATAGAGTGTTAGGTGTGGAGGCTGGTGCAGTGAAGTCAGAGCATTTGTATGAAATTTCTAAGATGGAATGTATCTGAGCATGTTTTGTATTGTGGGGAGCCATGGTTACAGGAAACTCTGAGCTTTGCAGAATGGTTCGGTTTATGCTACCTGTTTCCTCCCCCTGAGGCAATTGTCTCTGCCTGCACCTGGGGGGAGCTTGAGCTTGTAAGCTGCTGAGGAATTTGGTGGGAGAGGCCAGTTCCCGGACACAGAAGGCTGATGCCTATCAGGGCAATTGATAAGATAATTACTTGTGAGAGTTTCGGTGAATGTTGTATCCTCTATGTGAAAGCTAAAGAATTTACATTTGTTATGTTAATACATACTTGCACGTGCTCAAACTGCTTATATGGGTGCAGTAAAATAAACTTAGTGTCTTTAGGATCACTGAAGTCCGCGATCGCCATCATATGTGAGAGTGTCTTTTATTCATTCCCACTCCCCCATTCGGGAACCCATCGACTCGTGGCGGCTGGCCCGTCACATGTATTCACTGGAAAGATCCAGGCCAGTGGAGGTAGGAACTACCTTGAAACAGCTGTTCGTGAGACATACACTGCAGTATCTTCTCTCAACCTGGGTATTCACATGAAAAAGTTATTTAATAAGTAGAAAGAGGAATACCAAATAGTTGTACTTTGAATTACTTAATTCCTGGTGAGGCTGCCTATATTTTGGTTTGTTGCTTGTTCACTTTCTCTGTTGGAACAGTTAGTAGGGATTCCGAGCCTACATTCAGCCTTTCCCCCCTGTGGTCATTGTCTTCTGTATTTTTAATGAGAAATTCTGTCATGCACTGGGGAGTATAAATTGAGGAATGATCAGCTTTTAGGCAAAGAGTATACAGTGCTGAGAACAAACACTTCAGTGATGGAGAAATGAAGGTCACACTTGTACCTTAAATCTAAATGCCACAAAGCATGTAGTCAGACCACGTTTACATTTATGCAATGAGGATCTGAGTAAAGCATCTGAGTAAAGTCTATTTGTATGAAAATTACTCATGTGATTTTCATGTTTTGGAAGTCACATCTGCCTCATGGAACCGGAGAATCTTACAAGAGTTTCAGAATTTGTTCTCCTGGGACTTTCAGAGGAGCCAGACCTGCAGCCCCTCCTCTTTGGGCTTTTCCTCTCCATGTACCTGATCACTGTGTTAGGAAACCTGCTCATCGTCCTGGCCGTCAGCTCAGACTCCCACCTGCACACGCCCATGTACTTCTTCCTCTCCAACCTGTCCTTTGTGGACATCTGTTTCACCTCCACCACCGTCCCCAAGATGCTGGTGAACATCCAGATGCAGAGCAAAGTCATAACCTATGGAGGCTGCATCTTGCAGATGTACTTTTTTATATTCTTTGTAGTGTTGGATGTCAACCTCCTGACCGTGATGGCCTATGACCGCTTTGTGGCCATCTGTCACCCCCTGCACTACATGGTCATCATGAACCCTCGGCTCTGTGGACAGTTGGTTCTGGTGTCCTGGACCATCAGTGTCCTGAATTCCTTACTACAAAGCTTAATGGTGCTGAGGCTGTCCTTCTGTGCAGACTTGCAAATCCCCCACTTTTTCTGTGAACTCAACCAGATGATCCAACTTGCCTGGTCTGACACCTTTGTTAATAACCTGGTGTTGTATATTGTAACTGTGCTACTAGGTGGTGGTTCCCTGACTGGGATTCTTTACTCTTACTCCAAGATTGTTTCCTGCATACGTGCGATGTCATCTGCTCAGGGGAAGTATAAAGCATTTTCTACCTGTGCGTCTCACCTCTCGGTTGTCTCCTTATTTTATTTAACAAGCCTAGGAGTGTACCTCAGCTATCCTGCTACCCACAATGCACACCCTAGTGCTACGGCCTCGGTCCTGTACACAGTGGTCACACCCATGCTGAACCCCTTCATCTACAGTCTCAGGAATAAAGATATTAAGGGGGCTCTGAAAAGATCCTTTGGGATGACAATACAAAACGCTCGATCGTCCTGACTCAAAAAATGCCCTTGGTTTTATGGCTCCAAGTCTAAAACCAGACATTGTGATTCTTTAATCTGACTGTGTTTGTGGAATTTCCTTCTTTTATTTATATTCTGTAATATCCTTTGGTTTGATTTCAACGTCTGTGTATAATTTTTAAAAATTTTTATTTTTTTACATTATAGTTGACATTCAATATTATTTTATATTAATTTTGGGAGTGCACTATAGTGGTTAGACATTCATATAATTTATGTAGTGATCCCCCCATTAGTCTGTACCTCTTGGCACTATATACAGTTGCTGCAATATTATTTACTATATTCTCTATGCTGTGCTTTACATCCCTGGGACTATTTTGTAAATATCAATTTGTATTTCTTAATCCCTTTACTTTTTACCCAGCCCACAACCCTCACCTTTCTGGCAACCATCAATTTGTTCTCTGTAAATATGAGTCTGTTTTTGTTTTGTTTACTTTTGTCTTTACATTTCACGTATAGCATGTGGTATTTGTCTTTCTCTGTCTGACTTGTTTTACTTAGCATAATACCCTCAGGTCCACCCATGTTGTCACAAATGGTAAGATTTCATTCTTTTTTATGACCATGTAATAATCCATTGTATATATGTACCACCTCTTCTTTATCCAGTCGTCAATTGATGAGCCCTTAAGTTGCTTACATATATGGCTGTTATTAACAGTGTTGCAGTGAACATAGGGGTTCACATATCTTTCCTAATTAGTGTTTTGGATTTCTTTGGCTAATTACTCAGAAGGGGAATTGCTGGGTCATACAGTCATCCTTTTTTTAATTTTTTGAGTAAACTTCACACTGTGGTCCATATTGACTGCACCAATTTGCAATCCCACCCACAGTACACGAGAGTTCCTTTTTTCTCCACGTCCTCACCAACACTTGTTGCTCATTGATGTACACCAGCCATTGTGACACGTGTGAGTTGATATCTCATTGTTGTTTTAATTTGATGATTAGTGACCTTGACCATCTTTTTACCCCTTTGACCATCAGTGTGTCCTCTTTGGAGAAATGTCTGTTCAGTCCTCTGCCTTTCTAAATGGGATTGTTTCTTTATTGAGGTGGAGTTGTATGTATTTATGAATTTGGGATATACCCTTATCCGATGTATCACTGGTGAATGTCTTGTCCCAATCAGTAGGTTGTCTTTTCTTTTTGTTGATGGTTTTCATTGCTGTTCAAAAAAATTTTAGTTGGATGTAGTTCTACTTGTTTATTTTTTGTTTTGTTTCTCTTGCCAAGGAGATATATCAGAAAACAAATGTTACTAAGAACAATGTCAGAGAAATTACTGCCTGTGATTTCTTCTTGGAGTTTTATGGTTCGAAGTCTTACATTTAAGTCTCCCATCCATTTTGAGTTTATTCCTGTATATGGTGAAAGAAAGTGTTCCAGTTTCATATTTATGCATGTATATGTCCAGTTTTCCCAATACCATTTATCTAAGAGACTGTCTTTACCTCACTGTATATTCTTGCCTCGTTTCATACACAAAGGACCGTGTAAGTGTGGGATTTTTTCTGGGCCCTTTATTCTATTATATCGAATTAGGTGTCTGTGTTTATGCCCGTACTGTGCTGTTTTCATCACTGTAACCTTGTAGTATAGCTTGATATCAGGTAACACGATATATCCAACTTGCTTTTTTCTCAAGAGTGCTGTGGTTATTCATGGTCTTTTGTGGTTCCATATCAATTATAAGATGATTTGTTCTAGTCCTGTGAAAAATGCAAAGTTAATATTTAGAAATCAGTTCAATTTTTATACACTAATACTGAACTATCAGAAAGAGAAATAAAGAAAACAGTCTCATTTATAATTGCATCAAAAAAATTCTTAGGAATAAATTGGATCAAAGAGGGAATAAACCTATACTCAGAAACTACATGACACTGAAGAAAGAAATTCAAGAACATAAAATAAATGGAAGCCAATATTGTGGTATTGGACAGGAGAAATTAACATCTTAAAATGTCCATTCTGGGCTAGCCTTGTGGCTCAGGCGGTTGGAGCTCCGTGCTCCTAACTCCGAAGGCTGCCGGTTAGATTCCATATGGGCCAGCGGGCTCTCAACCACAAGATTGCCAGTTCAATTCCTCAAGTCCTGCAAGGGATGGTAGGTTCCACTCCCTGCAACTAAGATTGAACATTGCACCTTGAGCTGAGCTGCCTCCTGGATGGCTCAGTTGGTTGGAGCACGTCCTCTCAACCACAAGGTTGCCGGTTCGACTCCCGCAAGGAGTGGTGGGCTGTGCCCCCTGCAACTAGCAATGGCAACTGGACCTGGAGCTGAGCTGCGCCCTCCACAACTCAGACTGAAAGGAGAACAACTTGACTTGGAGAAAAGTCCTGGAAGTACACACTGTTCCCCAATAAAGTCCTGTTCCCCTTCCTCAATAAAATCTTTAAAAAAAAAAGTCCATACTACCCAAAGCAATCTATTGACTTAACGCAATCCCTATCAAAACACCAAAAATTAGCCAAGTACATTTGGAGACGTAATTGGCTTTATTAAGTGATTCATAAATGAGGCAGTTTGCCTTACAGTAACCAGAAGGGAACAGCCAGTGCTTGTAGAAAATGGAATGTTTTCATAGGAAGAAGGGTGGGGAGAGGAGCCATTAAACATAAGAAAAGAAAAGATTCATTTTAGACCTGGGTGTTTTTGGGAGGAAGAAAGGAACTGTAAGGTTTTTTTTATCCTACAGATTCCCTCTTCTTTCCATGTGGGATGTAGAGGGCCCTTGTGACCAGTGCTTTCACAGAAAATTCCAGACTGGTTGATTAAGATTACATTTCTAATAGAGGTCGAAACTGCCATTAGGTCCCATATTAAATCTAAGTTTGGCCTCATGAGTGTTTAGCACCAGTGATGGCATTTTGTGCCTGTGACTTTCTCTTTAACTCTAGTATGAACATTTTAACAATAATAATTCTTCCAATAATTGAGCACAGAATATCTTTCCATATTTGAGTCTCCTTTAAAATGTATCCATTGCTGAGTTAAAAGAGCCAGACAAAAATTAAGAATACATATTGCATGACTATATATATATATATATACTTATCTGTAAATATATTTACAGATAGTTACATAGGTAAATTATATAAATATTTATAATTTATGTATGTAATCAATATGTAATTAATTGTTTTGTTATGTGATTGTAAAAAATGTAATCACCCTGATCCTATTTCTGCATTTCTCATGGTGATATGGGCTGATGAAGCTAAACCAGGTGGATGCTGTTAGAATAAATACACTGTTTGGAAATAGTTGGTGAGTCTAAGAACTCTTTTACAGGTAAGCAGTGTATGTACGCACACATATATGTAAATTCTTGCCTGACTCATTTCAGGTAACACACACACACACACACACACACACACACTATCACAGCATCACACCATCACACCATCACACAGACTCATTAATAATGTCCCCCTGCACCTGCACATGGAGACCCACTGAGCCACGTGTCCTAAAATGGTAGATATATACATAAGGGAGACAGGAACCTAGAGTTTTTTAGAAAAGAAAGGTAGGACCACAGAGTTCAACTAATTGGGCTCATAAACTTCCATGAACTCATCTCCCCCCTTTGATCTCCCAGCCTGATCAGTTTCCTTAAAGTCCCAGTTTTCTACTAATGCAAAAGGAAGAATTAATCCAGACCCGTATGACTGGTTGAAATTCTTTTTTTAAAAAGATTTTATTGGGGAAGGGGTACAGGACTTCATTGGGGAACAGTGCGTATTTCCAGGACTTTTTTCAAGTCAAGCTGCTATCCTTTCAATCTTAGTTGTGGAGGGCACAGTTCAACTCCAGGTCTAGTTGCCATTTTTAGTTGCCGTTTTTTAGTTGCAGGAGGCACAGCCCACCATCCTTTTTGGGAGTCGAACCCGGCAACCTTGTGGTTGAGCGTCCACAGGCCCATGTGGGAATCGAACCGGCAGCCTTCGGCGTTAGGAGCACAGAGCTCAAACCGCCTGAACCACCGGGCTAGCCCCCGGTTGAAATTCTTAAACAAAGAATGATAGCATGAATTTGTGACTGTGAGAGAGACTTGGCATCACTGTGCTTCACGCAGAGACAGGGAAGAAGTTAACCATGAGAAGCACTTACACCCGAGGATAACAGTGCTAAGTATTGGGGGGCCCACAGCCTTCAGGTAGAAGGGACTTTGAGTGTTTTCTTGGATTGTGGCAGAATGTAGATTTGGGGTAAGTGATACTAACGTGTTTACATTGTCACTCCTGAATGAAGATAGTTTTTTAACTTCATAAGCCAGACGTGACCGACTGAACACAGCGAAGTCTCCCTGTATGTGGCATCCCGTCCAAGCCCCTGGCTGGCTGTTTGGCAACAGGTGTCCTGTGATGGTTGATACGGAAGAAGGGAGCCTGCCCCTTCCTGAGTCACTGCAGTGACGTCACTTGAGCTGAGGCGACTTGGGGGAAACACTTTAATGGCTAAACATTCTAGCTTTGATTTTTCTCAACAGAAGTATATTTGTTTTCTTCACAATTTGGGGGCTTTTGTTGGAAGACTTGACTCCAGATGAATTCATGATCCAAGGAAGTGATTGAGGAAAGGACAACACTGGCTTTCATGGTCAAGATAGTTTCATGTAAGATGCTGGCTAAGGCAATAATATTGTTATTGTAAATTCTTCCAATTTCTGGAATGACCTAGTTTCTAAGTCACCAGTGTTCTTAATCAATATTTAATGGAAATGACAATTATTTCTTAATTTAAAAATATATGAAAAATATGGACAACTTCACCTCCTTGAAGCTCTTCAGTTTTCTCAATTGTGAAATGTGTATAACAAAAGTACCTTTTCCATAGATATTTGAGAAGATTGAATGAGAAAATAATTAAAAATAGCTTAATGGTATCTGTCATATATTATATCCCAATAAATGCTGCAATTATTATTCTGCCCAGGAGATGAGCAAGAATACATAGGTGGTAATCAGCTTGCTTCCCAGAAATTAGTGCAGGAATTTGGTAGCATATCAACTGACCCTGGAAGGAGACTATGAAAACAAATCAAATCACTTACTCCTGAGTGTGCAGAATTATCTGTTCAGAGAGGCCATTACATGTGCAGGTTGGTACCAAGCAGCAGAATAGAAGGAACAGACCTGGAAGACAGACCTGATTACAATGCAGGTGCGTGTACTGTGTGGCCAGAGCAGTGCAGGGCCACCAGCTTCACTGGTGTGACACCTGTCCGCCAGGAGTCTGTGAGCCTAGGAGAGTATGAACGTATGTAAAGTGCCTCTCATTTGGTCAGGCACAAAGAAATTATTCTGAGATCATTTGATGCAGGTTTTATAAAAATAACTCACCTAAGGAATTACTTGAAAAGCAACCTCATGCTGTGTTCTAGATTCAAAGCCCAGAGATCGCATTCTGCTGGACATTGTTCTCTACAGTCCTGGACTTCAGCTCCCTGTTTGGTCATCAGGAGACCCTGCAAACCTTTAATTTTCTGTGAAACATTGTTAGGCTTATTGTACTATGCTTGCAAAAGCAGAATTTGAGGACACTTTGAAACAAAACAAAAAGATACCATGTCATCAAACCCTCACTTTACTCTAGGCTAAATTAAGCAGAAGAACCTTTTCTGAAAATTGTAGTTTCTGGTTTTATTGAAATTTATTAAACACGAGTCTGAACAATAACATTACTACATGCGGCCAGATTAGCAGTCATTTAGAAAAAACCGTTATTAATGTCTTAAGCTTATTTATAAAACCGTTGAAGCCTGTATAAACTGGTATGCGAATAATCAAGGCAGCTTTATTCATGTCACGCCAAAGAATACACACAGGCAGGGAGAACAGAGATGCCAAAAAATGTACATATTTTAAGAGATGTGATTTATGTATTACTTTTTGAAGTTGAATGAATTACAGAAGCACTGTGTAGTATGACGTTCGCTCAAAAGATGGCGTTAATCAAATGAGCGCTAGCATCATTCATTGTGTTACTATTTTAATACAGTTCGTCCCTTTCTTAATGTGTATAGATTTTTGGGGGACCCTCTGTATGTCCACAAACTGGTGAGTAGATAAACAAAATGTGATGTATCCGTACAGTTGACTGCTATTTAGCAATAAACATAAAAAGTAATGAACTACTAAAAAAACAAAAAGCAAAAAACCTACTGAAGCTCACGGGATATACCAGTGGTGTGATGTATTTTTTCAACGTTTTTATTATGACAATTTTAAACATAGAGGAAAAAGTGAAAGACTCGTACAGTGATCACCTCTATGTTCATCACCTTCATTTAACACATAACATTTGTATTATTTGCTTTCTCTGCATTACATTTCTGCGAGGAAGCATTTCAAAGCACATGGAAGGGCACTTCATTGAAATGCTACGCATGCGTTGTTTCATGTCAACTTTCCTCTGTCAGCACTGTTGGACTTGGGGACATCGGCAAGAACTACCGTATATTTAATATTTAATTCACATTCAGATTTCCCCTGGGGAAAGTTTTGAGACAAAGTTCTGTTCCCGTGTTGGTAAAATTTCGTAGTATACAAAAGCAATCATCTCAAGGATCTAATTTGACATCTGACTTGTGAAAAGTACTGAAGAAATACACGGGGTTCCTGCCCTCAAGTTGCTGGAAGGAGCTCTGATGGGGCAAAAACACCCGTGTGCGACCCCGAGATAAGAAACGGGCCTCGATGGAGGGCAAGCCCAACGTAGAGCTTCCTTAGCAGCGGGTCTGCGTGCGGCTCCGCGTCTTCCTGCATCATCAGCGAGAGGGCCTTTGGGACTCAATAGGCAGAACGGGTGGCGCCAGCAAACATGGAGTCACAGTCAGACTTGAGTGATATGTGCCTCACGTTCCTTTGCATGGCACTTAGTAAATGGTGATTTAAAACACAGCCCCCGTTTTCACAAAGGTCAATGTGGAGCTGCTGGGAGAGCAAGAATGTTCCTGAAACAGTAATAAAATTGGAGGAGAGGGCTCAGTGACGTAGGGTTAAGGTGGTGGAGAAACAGCCCAGCAACATCTGGGGATTTTGAAAGACATTAAGGCAAAACTGTCCAACAGAACTTTCTGCCAGGGACATATTCTATGTTTGCACTGTCTAATGTGGTAGCTGCTGTATTGAGGCTGTTATGACTGGGGAACTGAATTTTAAATTTAATTTTTATGAAAATTTTTAAATAGTCTCATGTACTTAGTGGCTACAGTGTTGTATTGCACAGCTCTTAGCTCCCAAAACTAATGTCCCTGAGGCCATTGAAATACAAGAGGATTTCAGCAAGACTCACAGTGTTCACCAGACCAGCAGTACAAACGGGGACCATAAGGCCCAATGTGGTTCATCTTCTATCCATCCCTGAACCCATTTTTCTAATACAAGTTCTGTTTTTAAAGATATGTCTCTTCTCTACTCATGATCATAGCAAAAATTATGAAAGCTGTTTTAAGGAAATATGAACAGATGAAAACGTCATGTTTTGGGGAGAATCACTTTCCTAATTGTTTTTGCCTTTTCAGGAGGCTAGAGACTTGTATGTTGAATTAAAAAACAAACAAACCCAAGATCTAACACCTTTGAAGGCTTCCAATATTCATATCATGTAATTCTAATAAATGTGGTCAAGGTACAGGATACACGGACTGATATCCTTTTAAATCAGGGAGATCAAGCACATGAAAAAATAAAACCCAAATTCACTTGACTTCAAACCCGGTCTCCTGGGATCAGAGATTCATTAGGAAAAATTTCCTTTCTGCTTATTCCAGAGGCCCCGGGGGAAATCGGATGCTCAGCAGAGGGAATAAGAAGAGGGAACTGTGCCTGATGAGCAGATACACAGAGCGCTGTAACGCTCCTCTGTGTGGTCCCTCAGCTTGTACCACGTTGGTGGACAGGACCTGGGTGTTGCGTTTGACTCCTGAGCAGGCTGTGAACTGATGCTTCACTCCTTCCTGCTGTCTTGTGTGGGGACAGAGCTTCAGTCTCCATCATGAACCTTCCAGGGAGTAATTCTGGCTTCTACACAGAGTCCTCGCTCTCAGAGACCCCATCCAGGCGAGTCTGAGAGCCCAGCAGGTACTGAAGGAAAGTGTCAGAGAGGTCAGAAGCTGAGAACACTTACCTGAGTCAGTGCGACCCTAACAGCCCAGCCAGGAGACTAGAGATCTCCGTGTCAGTGTTCTTGGGTTATTAGTTGGTTTATAACTAAATCATTTAATACATTAATAAGGATGCTTGAATCTTCCATCCGGGGACCATAGTTAACAATTAAGTAATGGGCATGGATGTACCGTTAGGTGACATTTTGGAATGAGTGAGATGCATAAAGTAGTTGCAGTACAATGAAACCAAATCTGAAGATTTTTGCTTTTCGGGGAGTAGGAAAACAGAGTGTTAGGTGTGAAGGCCAGTGTACTGATTTAAAATTTCTAAGATGGAGTGTATTTGAGCATGTTTTGTATTCACTGGAAAGATCCAGGCCAGTGGAGGAAGGAACTACCTTACAATAGCTCTTCATGAGACATATATTGCAGTATCTTCTCTCATCCTGGGTATTCACATGAAAAAATTGTTTAATAATTAGAAAGAAGAATACCAAACAGTTTTACTTTGAATTATTTCATTCCTGGCAAGGCTGCCTATATTTTGGTTTGTTGCTTGTTTACTATCTCTGTTGGAACAGTTAATTAGGGATTCCAAGCCTACATGCAGCCTTTTCCCCCTGGTGGTCATTGTTTCCTATATTTCTAATGAGAAATTCTGCCGTGCATTGGGGAGTATTATTGAGGACCTATCAACTTCTGGGCAAAGAGTATACAGTGCTAGGAACAAAACAGTTTGGTGATGTAGAAATTAAGGTCACCCTTGTACCTTAAATCTTAATGTCACAAAAGCATTGTAGTCAGGCCTCGTTTACATTTATGCAATAAGGACTTCAGTGTACCAGCTGATGGGGTGGGATATCTCCAACTTGATTTAAAATTTCTTTTCTACTTCATGTGGGTTTTCAAATACAATGCTCTTACCCAGGGGAAGATAATGAACGAACGGAGAGGGTTCAACTCAGTCCCCTCTGCAAATTTTATTGAAAAATATCTGTATTACATTCTATTCCTGATGTAAAATATTCCTGTATGAGTTGATTAAAACAAACAAACATATGCTCTTACAGTTCTGGATGTGAGAACCCGAAATAAGTTTCATGGGTTAATATCAAGGTGTCTACAGAGCTGGGTTCCTTCTAGAGACTCAGGCGAAATGCTGTTTCCCTTCCTATTTCTGTTGTATTCTGGCCCCTGCCTTTCCTGGCTCATGGCCATTCCTCCACCTTCAAAGCCAGCAGTTTAGCTTCTTCATGTTGTCTCTCGCTTCTACATAGAGGACCATTGTGGGTACGTTCCTCCCACCTGGATGACACTGGGTCGTCTTCTTAACGTCAGACGGTTAGCAAGCCTGTCCCATCTTCTACCCTAATCCTCCCCTGCTATAAAAATATCAAATGCAAAGGCACTGGGGATAGGGTGTGGACTTATTTTGGACGCCCTTATTCTGCTCACTACAAAGTCTCTTAAAAGTATATTATTGGTGTGGCTGGTTTGCTCAGTTAGTTAGAGCGTTCTGCTAATAACACCAAGATTGCCAATTCGATCGCTGCTGCCCCCTCCTTATAAAATAATTCGTGTAAGGAAATAATTGAATCAAAAGACCTGAAACTGCCTGCCCCTGACTCTGACACAGGACCTCACCCTGCTCCTCAGAGCGTGTGCCACGCACCAGGAGCTGCAGCATCAACACCCCCGGGAGCCGGTTAGAAATGCAGACTCTCTGAGCCCCCAGGCCCTGCTGACTCAGATTCCGCGTCTGGTAGGAGGCTGTTGATCGTAGGTACATACAGGTTGAAGTGCTGGTCTTGACTGGGTTTGCTCACCTTCTCTCTGTTGACCTGGGGGCTGAATAATGGTTGGGTGTGGGTGCTTTCCTGTGGATTGTAGGTGTTATCAAGATTCCTTCAGGGAATGCCAGGTACCCCAGGCACAAAATTATTTCTGGGTGAGAAACACTGATGGGAAGCAGCCTGAAAAAAATTATATTCAGTTTGGACAGATCTCAAAACTCCTTCCGCTCCACCCCAGGTCCTTTAGACTGGCTATTCTTTCTTCCACATACACACGTGTCCACATTACCTTGCCTCTCCCTACCTCCTTCACTGAGGTCTCTGTTCAAATGTCACCTTGTTTGCAGGTCTTGACTAAATGCCCATGAAAAAGAGAACTCACTAGTCACTATGTTGTTTTACACTTGCTTTTCTTTCTTCATATGAGGTCACCATCTGAAATACTGTATATTTTTATTTTAGCTTGCATATTTTTTCTCCTTCATTGACTTGTGTGAACTACTGTTTGTCAGAACTCTAATACTCACAAACTAGATAATAGTATTAGGTTGGTGCAAAAGTAATGATTTAAAAGGTTAAAATAATCTCAAAAACCACAATTACTTTTGCATCAAGTCAATACGTAAAACATGGTGAGCACTCAATTTATATTCCTGAAATACATGAAGAATTTCTCATGAAAAGTGTACAATACATGACACCTTTGGAGGGACAGATTGGGACAAAAATTTCTAATCTGAGATGGCACAGGAAACCCCTCGAAGGAACAAGATCCATACAAAAGTATTGAAATTAATCACTTGGCTGCAAAATATAAATTGTAGCATTAGAGCATCTGAGAAAAGTCTGTTTGTATGAAAATTACTCATGTGATTTTCCTGTCTTGGAAGACACGTCTTCCTCATGGAACCGGAGAATCTTACAAGAGTTTCAGAATTTGTTCTCCTGGGACTTTCAGAGGAGCCAGACCTGCAGCCTCTCTTCTTTGGGCATTTCCTCTCCATGTACCTGATCACTGTGTTAGGAAACCTGCTCATCGTCCTGGCCGTCAGCTCAGACTCCCACCTGCACACGCCCATGTACTTCTTCCTCTCCAACCTGTCCTTTGTGGACATCTGTTTCACCTCCACCACCATCCCCAAGATGCTGGTGAACATCCAGACGCAGAGCAAAGTCATAACCTACGAAGGCTGCATCACGCAGATGTACTTTTTTATATTCTTTGCAGGGTTCGATATCTGTCTCCTGACCGTGATGGCCTATGACCGCTTCGTGGCCATCTGTCACCCCCTGCACTACATGGTCATCATGAACCCCCGGCTCTGTGGACAGTTGGTTCTGGTGTCCTGGATCATGAGTGTCCTGAATGCCTTGTTACAAAGCTTAATGGTGCTGAGGCTGTCCTTCTGTGCAGACTTGCAAATCCCCCACTTTTTCTGTGAACTCAACCAGATGATCCAACTTGCCTGTTCTGACAACTTTGTTAATACCCTGGTGTTGTATATTGTAACTGTGCTACTAGGTAGTGTTTCCCTGAGTGGGATTCTTTACTCTTACTCCAAGATCATTTCCTGCATACGTGCGATGTCATCTGCTCAGGGGAAATATAAAGCATTTTCTACCTGTGCGTCTCACCTCTCGGTCGTCTCCTTATTTTATTTAACAAGCCTAGGAGTGTACCTCAGCTCTGCTGCTACCCACAGCTCACAGTCTAGTGCTACAGCCTCGGTCCTATACACAGTGGTGACACCCATGCTGAACCCCTTCATCTACAGTCTCAGGAATAAAGATATAAAGGGGGCTCTGAAAAGATTCCTTGGGATGACAGCATAAAAGGGACAATCGTCGTGAGACTGAAAAAGTGGCCTTGATTTCATGGCTCCAAGTCTAAAACCAGACATCATGATTCTTTAATCTGACTGTGTTTGTGGAATTTCCTTCTTCTATTTATATTCTGGAATTTCCTTTTGTTTGATTTCAACTTCTGAATATAATTTTTAAAAATTATTTATTTTTTACATTATAGTTAACATTCAATATTGTTTTATATTAATTTCGGAGTGCACTATAGTGTTTAGACATTTATATAATTTATGTAGTGATCCCCCCATTAGTCTGTACCTCCTGACACTATATACAGTTGTTGGAATATTATTTACTATATTTTGTATGCTGTGCTTTACATCCCTGGGACTCTTTTGTAAATATCAATTTGTATTTCTTAATCCCTTTACTTTTTTACCCAGCCCCACAACCCTCACCTTTCTGGCAACCATCATCTTGTTCTCTGTAAATATGAGTCTCCTTTTATTTTGCTTTATTTTCTATTTACATTCCATGTACGAGATCATGTGGTATTTGTCTTTCTCTGCCTGACATTTTTATTGAGCATAATACCCTCAGGTCCACCCGTGTTGTCACAAAGGGTAAGATTTCATTCTGTTTTATGACCACATAATAATCCATTGCACATATGTACCACCTCTTCTTTATCCAGTCGTCAAGTGATGAGCACTTAGGTTGCCTACGTATTTGGCTCTTGTAAATAGTGTTGCAGTGAGCATAGGGGTTCACATATCTTTCCTAATTAGTGTTTTGGATTTGTTTGGATAATTACTCAGAAGTGGAATTGCTGTGGTCCATAATGTCTTCACCAATTTGCAATCCACCCACAGTACACGAGAGTTCCTTTTTCTCCACGTCCTCACCAGAACTTGTTGCTTATTGATTTACAACAGCCATTCTGACATGTGTGAGTTGATATCTCATTGTGGTTTTAATTTGATGATTAGTGACCTTGACCATCTTTTTATACCTATTGGCCATCGGTGTGTCCTCTTTGGAGAAATGTCTATTCTGTCCTCTGTGCTTTTTAAATGCGATTGTTTGTTTTTTTGAGGTTGAGTTGTATGTATTCTTTATAAACTTGGGATATAACCCATATCTGATGAATCATTGGTGAATGTCTTCTCCCAATCAGTGGTTGTCTTTTCTTTTTGTTGATGGTTTTCATTGCCGTGCAAGAACTTTTAGTTGGATGTAGTTCCACTTGTTTATTTTTTGTTTTGTTTCCCTTGCCCAAGGAAATATATCAGAAAACAAATGTTACTAAGAACAATGTCAGAGATCTTACTGCCTGTGATTTCTTCTAGGTGTTTATGGTTCCAAGTCTTACATTTAAGTCTTTCATGCATTTTGAGTTTATTCTTGTATATGGTGTAAGAAGGTGTTCCAATTTCATATTTTTGCTTGTATATATCCAGTTTTCCCAACACCATTTGTCTAAGAGACTGTCTTTGCCTCACTGTATATTCTTGTCTCGTTGTCATAGACAAGGACCATGTAAGTGTGGGTTTATTTCTGAGCTCTTTTTGTATTCCATCGAATTATGTGTCTGTTTTTATGCAAATAGCATGCTGTCTTCATTACTATAGCTTTGTAGTACAGCTTGATATCAGGGAACATGATAGGTCCAACTTGGTTCTTTCTCAAGATTGCTGTGGTTATTCATGGTTCAATGTCCATTTTAAGATGACTTGTTTTAGTTCTGTGAAAAATGCAAAGTTAATATTTAGAAATCAGTTGAATTTTTATACACTAATACTGAACTGTCAGAAAGAGAAATAAGGAAAACAATCTAATTTATAATTGCATCAAAAAAATATCTTGGAATAAATTTGACCAAGGAGAGAGTAGATCTATATACAGAAAAGTACATGACACTGAAAAAAGAAATTGAAGAAGATACAATAAATGGAAGAGTATATTGTGGTATTGGACAGCAGAAATTAACATCATTAAAATGCCCTCACTACTCAAAGCAATCTAGTGACTTAATGCAATCCCTATCAAAACACCAAAAATCAACTGTGTACATTTGGAGACGTAATTAGCTTTATTAAGGGATTAATGAATAAGGCAGGGTCCCTTCCAGTAACCAAAAGGGAACAGCCAGTGGTTGTACAAAATAGAAGATTTTCATAGGAAGAAGGGTGGGGCGAGGAGGTATTAACAAAAGAAGAGAAAAGATTAATTTTAGACCTGGGTTTTTTGGGTGGAGGAAGGGAACGATGTGGGGAGCCATGGTTTTTTGCAACCCTGAACCTTGCAGACTGGTTGTTAGCTTGCTTTGCAGATATGAAAAAGAACCTTCTAGCCTCAGGTCTTATTATTGCACCTGAAAAAGTGCAAAGAAGTGAGCCTTATTCTTACTTGGGATGGCAGTTATTTGCTCAGTATTTCACTCCACAAAAAATAGACCTTAGGAAAGATCATCTTAAATCTCTTAATGATTTTCAGAAACTGTTGGGAGATATTAATTGGCTACGCCCTTCTTTGGGATTAACTACTGAAGATCTTAAACCACTGTTTAAAATTTTAAAAAGAGATTCTGATCTGACCTCCTCCAGGTCTCTTACTGAGCCTGCAAGGAAGGCTCTTTCTAAGGTTGAAAAAGCCATTCAACAACAACATGTTTCCTTTTTAGATTATTCTAAACCTCTATATGTGTATGTTCTGGACACCAAGCATACACCCACAGCGGTGTTATGGCAAGAAGGACCACTTAGATGGATACACCTCCATGTGGCTGCTCAAAAAAATCTTACTCCTTATTATGAATTTGTGGCCAGTTTAATTCAGGAGAGCCGCCTAAAAGCTCGAAAATATTATGGAAAAGAGCCAGATTCTATTGTTATCCCTTTTACAAAAACACAAATTCAAGGCCTGATACAGTTTACAAACAGTTTTCCTATTACATTGGCTCATTTTGTGGGAACTTTGGATAATCATTATCCCAAGCATAAATTGCTTCAATTTTTTCAACATCATGATCCAATTTTTCCTTCAATAGTGTCACATACTCCTCTTCCTGCTGTACCTAATATTTTTACTGATGGATCTAACAATGGTGTAGCTGTTTATGTGCTCAATAAAAAAGTCATCAAAAGAGTACAGACACCTCCTGCCTCAGCTCAGATAGTTGAGCTTCGAGCAGTTCATATGGTATTGCTTGACTTTGCTTCTCAGTCTTTTAATTTATTCTCTGACACCCATTATGTGGTTCGTGCCATCAAAAATTTAAAAACGGTACCTTTTATTAGCACCAGTAATCCTGTTATTCAGGACCTGTTTCTTCAGATACAACAGGCCATTCAGCTACGCTGTAAAAAATTTTACATTGGCCATATTAGAGCTCATTCTAATCTTCCAGGTCCTTTAGCCTCAAAAAATCAAATTACAGACTCTGCTACTCAGCTCATTGCCTTGACTCAAATAAAAAAGACACAAAAGGCTCATAGCCTCCATCATCAAAATAGCCAGAGCTTGAGACTACAATATAAAATAACCAAAAAAACAACACGTCAGATAGTAAAACAGTGTCCAGATTGTTCACATCTCCAACCTGTGCCTCATTATGGAGTCAACCCTCGAGGCCTGCGTCCTAATGACTTATGGCAAATGGATGTGACTCATATACCTAAATTTGAAAAGTTAAAATATGTTCATGTCTCTGTTGATACCTTCTCCGGATTCATTGTGGCCACGGCTCAGACTAAAAAAGCCACATCCCATGTTATCAGACATTGTCTTACTACATTTGCCATGATTAAAACCCCTAAAAAACTTAAAACAGATAATGGCTCAGGTTATACCAACAAAATATTTTCTCTATTTTGCCAACAATTTTCGATCAATCATGTGACTGACATTCCTTACAATCCCCAAGGACAAGGGATTGTTGAGCACACTCATGATACATTAAAAGTTAATTTACATAAAATAAAAAAGGAGGAGTTATATCCCCTGACGCCTCATAATTATCTGTCTCATTCTCTCTTTATTCAAAATTTTTTGACCTTGGATGCCCATGGTAAAAGTGCTGCGGAACGCTTTTGGCATCCTTCTACTGCCCCTCAGGCTTTAGTCAAATGGAAAGATCCACTTATGGGCTCTTGGCAAGGCCCAGATCCAGTCCTCATATGGGGACGAGGACATGTATGTATTTTTCCACAGGATGCAGAAGGCCCTCGGTGGCTGCCAGAACGATTGGTGCGACATGTGGACCCTCTACCTACTGATGAGGCTGATAGTCCTCAGCAATGCAGAAGATGACCAGACATATTGGGCCTATGTACCTGATCCACCAATCCTCCACCCTGCAGTGTGGGACGGTCCTGAGATTCCAGTCTATGTTAATGACACCCATGCCTTAGGACTACCCTCTGATGGACACATAAAACTGCATTTGGAGAAAAAGTTCACTTATAATGGTATAGGAATAGGTTTGCCTATTTGTATTACAAAAAATAGGTCTACATCTGGGTGCTTGCGCAGTTCTCCTGTCACTATGCACATTAATGACTCTTTAGTTGGATGGACTATTCGTCTTAACATGCTAGGCGATTGGTCTGGAGGACGCAAGATAAATCTGCCCATCCCTCCATCGCGTCCATCTTGCAATAAAAGATTAAAATTGAATATTGAGACTGTCCCATGGAGAGACTGTCCTGGCAATGATCCTGTTCGTTATGACATCCCCGGGACAAACAGATATATCATTGACTTGTCGAGAAGTAACCGGTCAGGATGGGCCAGAGAACTGACTTCTGGACTTTGGAATTCTGACACGCAATATCAACAAAATTCATTATGGAGACTGATGGGAGTAATGGATAAAGTTGTTCAAATAGTTGAGTTCTGTAAATCAGGCACTCCCTGCAGTCATGTGAGTGTCTTGAAAGATGGGACTAGAGATTGGACTACTGTTGCTAAAACTGTTAATATTTCTGCTTGTGTTCCTTCTCCTTATGCGCTGTTGATTGGAAATGTTAATGTACACTTTGTAGAAAATCAGTTTAATGTATCTTGTAGCAATTGTCCTTTAGCAAATTGTATTTCTTGGGTACCATCAGGAACTCATGTTATGATACTTAAACAACCATCTTTTGTTATGCTTCCTGTTAATATTTCTGGACTTTGGTATGCTAAAAGAAGTTTACAGATTTTCAAAGAAATTGAGTATGCTTTGAGTAGACAAAAGCGGTTTATTGGACTTCTAATTACAAAAATTATGGCTTTGGTTACTATTATTGCAACTGCTGCTACAGCAGCTGTGGCTCTTTCTCAGACTATTCAAAATGCTCATTATGTTAATACTCTTTCAAAAAATGTTACTTTAGCTTTAGGGACCCAAAAAGCTATTGATGAAAAATTAGAACAAAAAGTAAATGCCCTTTATGATACAGTTCAGTATATAAAAAATGTCATTCAGGGTATAAAAGTTAAATCTCATTTAGAGTGTCATACAAAATATCATTGGATATGTGTCACTTCTAAAAAGTATAATAATAGTCAATATGATTAAAATCGGGTTCGTTTACATCTTCAAGAAATTTGACATAATGCTAATTTGTCTTTAGATATGCTTCAGCTTCATGATAAAGTTCAAAGTATGAAAAAAGCTGAACCCTTAAAATTTGATGCAGCTCAGGCTGCCTCTGAGTTTGTTGATGTTCTTAGGAATGTTTTGCCCTCTATGCCTTATATTACTCATTCTGTTATAATATTTCTTACATTGAGCATCTGTGTCTGCTTGGTTCTGTGCCTACTCCCCATCCTCATCAGATGTTTCATCAGCAGGATGTTAGACTTACGAGCTGACATCCATCAGCTTGAGCTTAAGGCGAAGCCTTAAGCCTCTCTCCCCCATACATTTAGAGGGGCGGGTTAGCCAAAGACGGATAAGTACTTGGGAGCCGCTTCAACACCTAAGACAGGGCTTATATAATAAAATATGAGTACCAAAGACGGGTAAGTTGAGACTGGCGTCCTGGGACACCTAAGACAGGCACTGTCACCTCGCCATCCTGGCTGGATGGACTTTGCTTTTATAAAATAAAAAAGGGGGAGATGTGGGGAGCCATGGTTTCTTGCAACCCTGAACCTTGCAGACTGGCTCGGTTTCTGCCCCCATAACATTGTCTCTGCCTTATCTGAGAGGCGCCTAACGGCTGCTGAGGAATGTGGTGGAAACGGCCAGTTCCCGGACACAGAAGACTAAGGGCTTTCTGGACAATTGGTAGGTTCTTTCTCCTTGAGATATTTACTTTTGTGAGTTTCAGTGACCTTGTATCTTCTATGTCAAAGTAAAAGATTTACTTTCGCTGAGATAATGCATATCTTCTTCGTTTAACTGCACGTACTCAAACTGTATCTATTGGTTAGAGATAATAAACTCAGGGCTTCAACATGACTAAAGACCGGCCGCATTAGCATTTGTGTGTGTCTTTTATTCATTCCCACTCCCCCATTCAGGTACTGATCGACTCGTGGCGACTGGCCCGTCACAGAACAGCAATGTTTTTCATCCTACAGATTCCCTCTTCCTTCCATTGGGGGATGTAGAGGGACCCTGTGACCAGTGCTTTCACAGAAAATTCCAGACTGGTTGATTAAGATTACATTTCTAATAGAGGTTGAACCTGTCATTGGGTCCCATATTAAATCTAAGTTTGGCCTCATGAGGTTTTGGCACCATGATGCTGTTTTGTGCCTGTGATTTTCTCTAACTGTAGTATGGACATTTTAACAATATCAATTCTACCAATAATTTAGCATAGAATATCTTTCTATATTCTAGTGTCCTTTAAAATGTATCCATTGCTGAATTAAAGGAGCTTTCCAAAACTTAAGAATACATATTGCATGAATATATACATATATATATTTATCTATAAGTATATTTATAATTATATAGATTATTTAAATATTTATAATTAATGTATATGTAATCACCATAATTAATTGCTTTGTTATGTGACTGTAAAAAATGTAATCACCCTGACCCTATTTCTGCATTTCTGATGGTGATATGGGATTATGAAGCTAAATCAGGTGGGTGCTGTTAGAATAAATAAACTGTTTGGAAATAGGTGGTGAGTCTAAGAACTCTTTCACAGGTAAAGAGTGTATGTACACAAACATATATGTACATATTTACCTGACTGTATTTCAGGTAATCATACACACACACACACACCATCACACAGACTCATTAATAATGTCACCTTTAATGTTGAACAGAAAGTGGAAAGAAATATGGAGTGAATAGAATTTAAAAGAATGAATGGTTAATTTAACATGAAACTAGAAGACTTAGAAATTTAGGCATGTGAATTTAAAGTAGAATGGTTGACGCTACTCTTAGTAATGAATACATTTCCTGTTTTAATGCACAAAGGCCTCAAATTCAGAACCACATTTATTTTATGCAATGGAGAATTCATTAGAGCAGCTAAGGGAATAAATTCCCCAAACTGACTTCAGATGTCTTCTTCTGCTTAAGGTGGGATTTCCACACAAATGTGCTTACTCAAGGGAGGCAAATAGAATAAACCAAGAGGCTAAAATTTACTACCCTAATAACAACAACAACAAATTATTAAACAAATGTATTACATTCCTGTCGTAACAAATTACAACAGTAGCAGAAATTCATGTAGTTACCGTTGGAAATTTCAGAACCCTGAAACACGTCTCCATGGACTAAAATCAAGACGTCTGCAGGCTGCTTCATTCTGGAGGCTCCAGGAGAGAGTCCCTTTCCTCTCCTGTTCCACTTTGTCGTGGCCACAGGCATTTCTTGCCTCATGGCCCTCTCTCCATCTCTAAAGCAGCTTGGAGCATCTTCCAATCTCCCTCTCATTCCAACTATTCCTCCTTTTCTTCCACATCCTAGGGCTGTGGTCATTACATTAGTCCCACCTGTATAATCAGGGCCAAACTTCTTAAAGCCTGCTGATCGCAACCGTATTCCAAGGGCTACCTTAGTCCTCCCCTTACTGTAAGAAATCGTATATTCACAGTTTCCAGGGACTAGGATGTGGACATCTTTTGGAGGCCATTATTCTGCCTACAAAGTCTTTTTCAGAACTGTGTTATTTCGTGACGCTCAAGGGCTCCCGTGTAAATGAAACAACACAGAATTTATCATAACCTCTGAGATGAGTGAATACAGTCATACACCACATACTCACACTTAGGTCCACGAGGGACCCTCATGTACAATGATGCTCCGTGTGATTATAATGTTGCTGAAACCTCCTATCGCCTAGTGGCATCGTAGCCATGGTAACATCGTGATGCAACACATTGCACGGATACTTACCATCCTGTTACAGTTGCGGACAGCGCTCAGTGTAGTAACATGCTGAACAGGTGTGTAGACTAGGAGCTGCAGGGGAACAGAATTTGTCAACCTAAAATATGTCAATTTGGTGTAAGGATTATTTTAGGCTGGTTACTTTTAAGAAACACCAAGTACCCTGTGTAAGGGATGTTTACATTTATAAGGAATTCCTCCATTTGTTGGGGTTGTGTCCCCCCACAAGTCAGTGCTTTGAGGACCCAAGGGACCCAGTGAAGGCAGAGTCCTCAGTCTTAGACTTTTGAGAGAACTCTGACTCAGGGTTGGGATAAGGTGCTGGGAGGTGAGACCTCTGGCAGGTGGGAGCGTCATGGAGAAGCAGTAACAAAAACAGGACTCACTGGACTTCTCAGCTGGTCCCTTTCAACATTAATCTCCAAACATCACTCTGCTGCTGAGGGAACCACGTCCCCAGCCCTGCACCACTGTAGCCCACGATCAGGGGCTGAGCTCCACAGAAATTCTATGGCAGAGACACGGGCTTCTTTTGGATCCACCAATGCAGCTTGGTCTTGGCTGAGGTTGCTGTTTCAGACTTGACTGTGGAACCACAAGGACCATGTGATCTTGGAGGGCTTCACAGTGGCTCCTGTGGCTTCCTGAGCTTTCGTCTGGAGAGGCTGCGGTGGGGTGATGTGTATGTAAGCCATGGCGTTGACGACCACCTCCCATGGGTTTTGGCCCCGGTATTATTTTTGATTCCCAGTAATTCATATTCTAATTTCAATGTGTTTATAGTTTTTGACAATATACAAGAACATATAAAACTGGTATGGGAAACAATAGTCTTATCTCAATGCTATTGGATGACAAATAATATTGACTCAGTAGTTCATCCTCAGAAAAGTTTATTTGGGAAAAGGAAAGAACAAGGAAAAAGATGGCTGCCCCCCTGCACCTGCACATGGAGACCCACGAGCCACGTGTTCTAAAATGGTAGATGTACACATAAGGGAGACAGGAACCATAGAGATTTTTTGAAAAGGAAGTGAGGACTATAGAGTTCTACTAGCTGGGCTCATCAATTCCCATGAACTCACCTCCCCCTTTGAACTCCCAGCCAGATCAGTTTCCTTAAAGTCCCAGTTCTCTTTGCAAAAGGAAGGATTAATGCAGACCCATATGATGGATGAAATTCTTAAAGAAAGGATGATATCATGAGTTTGTGACTGTGAGAGAGACGTGGCATCACTGTGCTTCACGCAGAGACAGGGAAGAAGTTAACCATGAGAAGCAGTTACATCCTGTGATAACTGTGCCAAGTATTGGGGGCCCACAGCCTTCAGGTAGAAGGGGACTTTGAGTGTTTCCTTGGCTGCGGCAGAATGTAGATTTGGAGGATGTGATCCTAAAGTGTTTACGTTGTCACTCCTGGATTAAGATATTTTATTCCTTCATAAACCAGACATGAACTCAGAACACAGCAAAGTCTCCCTCTATGTGGCGTCCTTTCCAAGCCCCTGGCTGGCTGTTTGGCAAGCGGTGTCCTGTGATGGGTGATACAGAAGAAGGGAGCTGCCCCTTCCTGAGTCACTGCAGTGACGTCACTTGAGCTGAGGTGACTTGGGGGAAACACTTTAATGGCTAAACATTCTAGCTTTGATTTTTATTAACAGAAGTGTATTTGTTTTCTCCACAATTTGGGGATTTTTCTTGGAAGACTTGGCTCCAAATGAATTCATGATCCAAGGAAGAGACTGAGGAAAGGACAACACTGGCTTTCAAGGGCAAGATAGTTTCTTGTCAGCTGCTGGCTAAGGCAAATAAAAATATTTTTTAAAATGTTCTTAAATAGTATTATTGTTGTAAATTCTTTCAATTTCTGGAATGACCTGGATTCTAAGCCACCAGTGTTCTTGATCAATATTTAAAGGAAATGACAATTATTCCTCAATTAAAAAATACATGAAAGAAATAACCTTTTCATCCCTGGATAACTTCACTTCTTTGAGACTCTTCAGTTTTCTCAGTTGTGAAATGTGGGTGAATATCGTACCTAATCCACAGATGTTTTGAAAAGATTGATGAGAAAAGCATTAAAAATAGCCTATTCGTGTCTGTCATATATTATGTCCCAATAAATGCTGTAATTATTATTCTGCTCAGGAGATGAACAAGTGTACATAGGTGGTAATCAGCTTGCTTCCCAGAAGTTATGCAGGAATTTGGTAGCATATCAACTGGCCCTGGAAGGAGACTATGAAATCAAATCAAATCGCTTACTCCTAAGTCTGCAGATTTATCTGTTCAGAGAGGCTGTTACATGTGCAGGTTGGCACCAAGCAGTAGAATAGAAAGAACAGACCTGGAAGACAGACCTGATTACAATGCAGGTGCATGTGCTGTGTGGCCAGAGCAGTGCAGGGCCACCATCTTCACTGGTGTGACACCTGTCCGCCAGGAGTCTGTGAGCCTAGGAGAGTACGAACGTATGTAAAGTGCCTCTCATTTGGTCAGGCATAAAGAAATGGTTCTGAGATCATTACGAGCAGATTTACAAAAATACCTCATATAAGGAATTACATGAAAAGCAACCTCATGCTATGTTGTAGATTCAAAGCCCAGAGATCGCATTTTGCTGGACATTGTTCTCTGCAGTCCTGGACTGAGCTCCCAGTTTAGTCATCAGGAGACCCTGCAAACCTTTAATTTTTTGTGAAACATTGTTAGGCTTATTGTACTATGCTTGCAAAGGCAGAATTTGGGGACATAGTGAAACAAAACAAAAAGATACTGTGTCATCAAACCCTTACTTCACCAGAAAGCTAAATTACCCAGAAGAACCTTTTCTGGTAATTCTAGGGTTTCTGGTTTTATTAAAATTCAATAAACATGAGGTTGAACAATAACATTACTGCATGTGCTCAGAGCACAAGTTACTAAAAAAAACATTAGTAATATTTTATGTTTATTTATAAACCATTGAAGCTGCATAAACTGGTATGTGAATAATTAAGGCAACATTAATCTTGTCGCCCCAAAGAATACATATCGAGGGGGTTGTCAAAAAGCGTGCTTTTTAAAAAAATTTATTGGGGTGACAATTGTTAGTAAAATTACATAGATTTCAGGTGTACAATTCTGTATTACATCATCTGTAAATCCCATTGTGTGTTCACCACCCAGAGTAAGTTCTCCTTCCATCACCATATATTTGATCCCTCTTACCCTCATCTCCCACCCCCCAACCCCCTTTCCCTCTGGTAACCACTAAACTATTGTCTGTGTCTGAGTAATGCTGAGCGAAATAAGTCAGACAGAAAAAGCAGAGAACCATGTGATTTCACTGATATGTGGTATATAAACCAAAAACAACAACAAAAAAACACAAGACAAACAAATGAGAAAAAAACGTGCATTTTTAAAGAGATTTTATCTATGTATTACTTTTCTAAGTTGAATTGAATTACAGTAGCAATGTGTAGTATGATGTTCGCACAAAAGATGGCGTTAAGTAAACGAATACTAGCGTCATTCATTGTACTCCTATTTGAATACAGTTTTTTCTTCTCTTCACGAGTGTACATTTTTTTGGCCCCCTCTGTATGTCCACAAACTGGTGAGGAGATAAATCAAATGTGATATATCCATACAATCGAATACTTTTTAGCAATAATAAAAAAAATGAACTACTAAAAGAAACAAAGACAAAAACCCCACCAAAACTGACAATATGCCAGTGGCATGACATATTTTTTCAACAGTTTTACTATAAAAATTTTAAACATAGAGAAAAAGTGAAAGACTCGTACAGTGGTCACCTCTATGTTCATCATGTACATTTAACACATAACATTTGTATTATTTGTTTTACCTGCATCACATTTCTACTAGGAAACATTTGAAATCACACAATAGGACACTTCATTGAAATGCTACGCATGCGTTGTTTCCTATCAAGTTTCCTCCGTCAGCACTATGTTCCCAGACTTGGGAACATCGGCAAGAGCTTCCCAATATTTAATATTTAATTCACATTCAAATTTCCCCTGGGGAAAGTTTTGATCCAAAGATCTGTACATTCATTGGTAAAATATCGTATTATATAAAAGCAATTATCAAAAAGTATCTAAACTGACACTTGATGTGTGAAAAGTACTGAAGAAACACATGGGTTCCTGCCCTCAAGTTGCTGGAAGGAGCTCTGATGGGGCAAAAACACCCATGTGCGACCCCGAGATGAGAAACGGGCCTCGATGGAGGGCAAGCCCAACGTAGAGCTTCATTAGCAGCGGGTCTGCGTGCGGCTCTCGGTGTCTTCCTGCATCATCAGCGAGAGGGCCTTTGGGACTCAACAGGCAGAATGGGTGGTGCCAGCAAACATGGAGTCACAGTCAGACTTGAGTGATATATGCCTCACGTTCCTTTGCATGGCACTTAGTAAATGGTGATTTAAACACAGTCCCCGTTTTCACAAAGGTCAATGTGGAGCTGCGGGGAGAGCAAGAATGTTCCTGAAATAGTAATAAAATTGGAGGAGAGGGCTCAGTGACGTCGGGTTGGGTGGTGAAGACACAGCCCAGCAACATCTGGAGATTTTAGAAAGTAAAAATTAATTAAGGCAAAGCTGTCCAACAGAACTTTCAGCGAGGGACATAGTCTATGTCTGCACTGTCTAATGTGGTAGCTGCTGTATTGAACACTTGAGGCTGGTATGACAAGGGAACTGAATTTTAAATGTTATTTAATTTTAATAATAAATATGAAATAGTCACATGTACCTAGTGGTTACTGTGTTGTATAGAACAGCACTTAGCTCCCAGAACAAATGTCCTTCAGGCCATTGAAAGCCAAGAGGATTTCAGCAAGACTCACAGTGTTCACCAGACCAGCAGTACAAACGGGGACCATAAGGCCAAATGTGGTTCACCTTCTATCCATCCCTGAGTCCATTTTTCTAATACAAGTTCTGTTTTGAATATGTGCTTCTTCTCTACTAATGCTCATAAGATAAAAATTTGACAGCTGTCTTAAGGAAAAAGTTAAAAGATGAAAAATTTATTTTGGGGGGAGAATTTCTTTCCTAAATGACTTTGTGTTTTCAGGAGCCTGGTACCTTGTGTGTTGAATTAAAAAAACAACAACAACTTGAAGATTTATCATATGTTAACACTTTCAATATTCATATTGGGTAATTCTAATATATGTGGTTCAGGCACAGGATACTTGCAGATTCATGGACTGATGTCCTTTTAAATTCAGGGAGATCATGAACATGGAGAAATAAAAACTAAATTAAATACAGAATTCTAACCCAGTCTCCTGGGATCAGAGATTCATTAGGAAAAATTTCCTTTCTGCTTATTCCAGAGGCCCCGGGGGAAATCGGATGCTCAGCAGTGGGAATAAGAAGAGGGAACTATGCCTGATGAGCAGATACACAGAGCGCTGTAACGCTCCTCTGTGCGGTCCCTCAGCTTGTACCACGTTGGTGGACAGGACCTGGGTGTTGCGTTTGACTCCTGAGCTGGCTGTGAACTGATGCTTCACTCCTTCCTGCTGTCTCGTGTGGGGACAGAGCTTCAGTCTCCATCATGAACCTTCCAGGGAGTGATTCTGACTTCCACACAGAGTCCTCGCTCTCAGAGAACCCATCCAGGTGAGTCTGAGAGCCCAGCAGGTACTGAAGGAAAGGGTCAGAGAGGTCAGAAGCTGAGAACACTTACCTGAGTCACTGTGACCCTAACAGCCCAGCCAGGAGACTAGAGATCTCCGTGTCAGTGTCTTGGCTTATTAATTGATTGTGGGGACAGAGCCAGGAGTGCAGTTTCCAGGCTCTCATCCTCACTTGGAAAGGTGCTGGCTCCCGTAGTAGATGGCCATTAACTGTGATTGGATGGCCGTCAGCTGTGACCAGTGAGCTATTGGCCCCTAATAGTGCACTGAAGTGAAATTTCTAAGATGAAGTGTATTTGAGCATGTTTTGTATTAGCAGGAAAGATCCAGGCCAGTGGAGGTAGGAAGTACCTTGCAACAGCTGTTCGTGAGAAATACATTGTAGTATCTTCTCTCATGCTGGGTATTCACATGAAGAAGTTATTTAATAAATACAAACAGGAATACAAAGTTGTTTTACTTTGAATTATTTCATTGCTGGTGAGGCTGCATATATTTTGGTTTGTTACTTGTTTACTTTGATTTTGGAACAGTTGGTCAGAATTTTTATCCCACACTGAGCTTTTTCCCCCTGGTGGTCATTGTCTTCTATATTTCTAATGAGAAATCCTGTCATACACTTTGGAGTATAAATTGAGGATTGACCAAATTTTAGGCAAAGAGGACACAGTGCTGAGAATAAAACACTTTGGTGAAGGTGAAATTAAGGGCACCCGTTGTACCTTAAATCTAATGCCACAAAGGCATCTCACACCACGTTTACGTTTATGCCACGAGAACTTCAGTGCACCTGCTAATGTGGTGGGATGTCTCCAGTTTGATTTCAAGTTCTTTTCCACTTCATGTGGGTTTTGAAAGTAAAATGCCCTCACCCAGGGAAAGCTAATGAATGAATTGAGAGGCTTCAAGTCAGTTCCTTCAACAAATTTTATTGAATAAATGTCTGTATCAGAGTCTTTAGCTGCTGTAAAATATTCCCGCATTAGTTGATTAACAGAAACAAGTATTTGCAGTTAAGTTCTAAATGTCAGAAGCCCGAAATGAGTGTCATGGGCAAATATCAAGATGTCTGCAGGGCTGTGGTCTTCCTAGAGGCTCAGGTGAAATGCTGTTTCCCATCCTATTTCAGTTTGTATTCTGGCCCCTGCCTTTCCTGGCTCATGGCCATTCCTCCTCCTTCAAAGCCAGCAGTTTAGCTTCTTCATCTTGTCTCTCGCTTCTACATAGAGGACCATTGTGGTTACGTTCCTCCCACCTGCAATATACTGTGTCATCTTCTTAATGTCAGCCGGTTAGCAAGCCTGTCCCATCTTCTACCCTAATCCTCCCTTGCTAGAAAAATAGCAAATGCAAAGACACAGGGATAGTGTGTGGACATATTACGGAGGCCCTTATTCTGCTCACTACAAAGTCTCTTAAAGGTGTATTATTGGGGTGGCCGGATTTCTCAGTTAGTTAGAGTGTGTTGCAAATAAGACCAAGATGTCCAGTTCGATCTCCGCTGTGCCCTCCTTACTAAAAATAGAAAAATGTGTCTTAATATGTGTCACTCAGGGGCCCTTACGTAAGAGAAATGAGCAAAGAATTTATTACAGTTTCTGGAATGGTTGAGCACACTAATTGCTTTAATAATACATGGAAGGAAATATTTGATTCAAAAGTCCTGAAACTGCCTGCCCCTGACTCTGACACAGGACCTCACCTGCTCCTCAGAGCGGGGGCCACACACCAGGAGCTGCAGCATCAACACCCCCGGGAGCCGGTTAGATATGCAGACTCTCTGAGCCCCCAGGCCCTGCTGACTCAGATTCCGCGTCTGGTAGGAGGCTGTTGATCGTAGGCACATACAGGTTGAAGTGCTGGTCTTGACTAGGTTTGCTCACCTTCTCTCTGTTGACTTGGGGGCTGAATAATGGTTGGGTGTGAGTGCTTTCCTGTGGACTGTAGGTGTTATCAGTGTTCCTTCATGCAATGCCAGGTACCCCAGGCACAAAATCATTTCTGGGTGAGAAACACTGCTGGGAAGCAGCCTGAAAAAAATTATAATCAAGGTCCATCAGATACTCCAATATTCACTTTGACAGATCACTAAAGCCCATCTGCTCCAACAAAGGGTCTTTGCTTCTTCTAAGTACACACGCCCACATTTCCTTGCCTTTCTCTCACTTTCTTCACTGAGGTCTCTGTTCAAATGTCACCTTGTTTGGAGGACTTGATAAATGCCCTTGAAAAAAAAACACTAGTTACTGTCTTGTTTTACAGTTGCTTTCCTTTTCTTTATATGATCTGTCACCATATGAAATGTTATGTTTTTTATTATTAGCTTGCATATTATCTCTCCTTCATTGACTTCTATGAACTTCTGTTTTTCAGCGCTCTGTAGCCACAGACTAGACAGTACCTAAAACAGGGTGATCACTCAATTTATATTCCTGAAGTACATGAAGAATTTCTCATGAAAACTGTAGAATAGATGACACCTTTGGAAAGAAGCACACTGGGACAAAAAAATCCTAATCTGAGATGGCACAGGACCACTGGAAGGAACAAGATCCATAGAAAAATATTGAAATTAATCACTTGGCTGCAAAATATAAATTGTAGCATTGGAGCATCTGAGTAAAGTCTATTTGAGTGAAAATTACTCATGTGATTTTACTGTCTTAGAAGTCACGTCTTCCTCATGGAACCAGAGAATCTTACAAGAGTTTCAGAATTTGTTCTCCTGGGACTTTCAGAGGAGCCAGACCTGCAGCCCCTCCTCTTTGGGCTTTTCCTCTCCATGTACCTGATCACTGTGTTAGGAAACCTGCTCATCGTCCTGGCCGTCAGCTCAGACTCCCACCTGCACACGCCCATGTACTTCTTCCTCTCCAACCTGTCCTTTGTGGACATCTGTTTCACCACCACCACCGTCCCTAAGATGCTGGTGAACATCCAGACGCAGAGCAAAGTCATAACCTATGGAGGCTGCATCTCGCAGATGTACTTTTTCCTACTCTTTGCAGAGTTGGATAACTTCCTCCTGACCGTGATGGCCTATGACCGCTTCGTGGCCATCTGTCACCCCCTGCACTACACGGTCATCATGCACCCCCGGCTCTGTGGACTGTTGGTTCTGGGGTCCTGTGTCATGAGTGTCCTGAATGCCTTATTACAAAGCTTAATGGTGCTGAGACTGTCCTTCTGCGCAGACTTGAAATTCCCCCACTTTTTCTGTGAACTCAACCAGATGATCCAACTTGCCTGTTCTGACACCTTTCTTAACAACCTGGTGATGTATTTTGTAGCTGTGGTGGTAGGTGGTGGTTCCCTGACTGGAATCCTTTACTCTTACTCCAAGATCGTTTCCTGCATACGTGCAATGCCCTCTGCTCAGGGGAAGTATAAAGCATTTTCTACCTGTGCGTCTCACCTCTCGGTCGTCTCCTTATTTTATTTAACAATCCTGGGCGTGTACCTCAGCTCTCCTGCTGCCCACAATGCACACTCTAGTGCTACAGCCTCGGTCCTGTACACAGTGGTCACGCCCATGCTGAACCCCTTCATCTACAGTCTCAGGAATAAAGATATAAACGGGGCTCTGAAAAGATCCTTTGGGATGACAGTATAAAAGGAACAATCACCCTGAGACTGCAAAAGTGGCCTTGATTTCATGGCTCCAAGTCTAAAACCTCTCATTGTGATTCTTTAATCAGATTGTGTTTGCTTAATTTACTTCTTTTATTTATATCCTGGAATTTCCATTTATGTTCAACTTTTCTATAAAATTTAAACTATTTACTTTTTCCTTTAGAGTTGACTTTAAATTTTACTTTATGTTAGTTTCAGGTGTACACTGTAGTGGCTAGACATTTATATCATTTATGTAGTGACCCCCCCCCCCATTAGTCTAATACCCATCTGGCACTATACGTAGTTGTTGCAATATTATTTACTATATTCTGTATGCTGTCCTTTGATCCCTGTGACTGTTTCGTAACTAGCAATTTGTATTTCTTAATCCCTTCACTGTTTTACCCAGCCCCACAACCCTCACCTCTCTGGCAACCATGAATTGTTCTCTATAATATAAGTCTATTTCTGTTTTGTTTAGTTTTGTCTGTACATTCCACGTATAAGTGAGATCACACAGTATTTGTCTTTCTCTGTCTGACTTGTTTTACTTAGCATAATATTCTCCAGGTCTACACATGTTGTCACAAATGGTAAGATTTCACTCTGTTTTATGATCACGTAATAATCCATTGTACATATGTACCACCTCTTCTTTATCCAGTTGTCAAGTGATGAGCACTTAGGTTGCTTACATACTGGTATTGTAAATACTGTTGCAGTGAACATAGGGCTTCATATAACTTTCCTAATTAGTGTTTGGATTTCTTTGGATAATTACTAGAGGGGAATTGTTGGCTCATACAGCAGTCCCTTTTTTAATTTTTTGAGGAAACTCCATACAGTGTTCCATATTGGCTGCAATTTGCAATCCCATTGACAGCACATGAGAGGTCTTTTTTTATCCACATCCCGACCAGCACTTGTTGCTTGTTGCTTTACAACAGCCATTCTGACATGTGTGAGTTGGTATCTCATTGCGGTTTTAATTTGATTAGTGACTTCACCATCTTTTTGTACCTATTGTCCATCGGTGTGTCCTCTTTGGAGAAATATCTACTCAGGTCCTCTGCCCTTTTTTAAATGGGATTTTTTGTTGTTTTGAGGTTGAGTTGTATGTATTCTTTATAAATTTGGGATATAACCCTTATCCGATGTATCATTGGCGAATGTCTTCTCCCAATCAGTAGATTATCTTTTCTTTTTGTTGATAGTTTTTATTTCTGTGCAAAAACTCTTAGTTGGATGTAGTTCCTCTTTTCTATTTTTTGTGTTGTTTCCCTTACCCAAGGAGGTATGTATCAGAAAACAAATGTTACTAAGAGCAATGTCAGAGAATTTACTGCCTATGTTTTCTTCCAGGAGTTTTATGGTTCCAAGTCCTACATTTAAGTCTTTCACCCATTTTGAGTTTATTCTTGTATATGGTGTAAGATGGTGTTCCAGTTTCATAGTTTCCCATATATGTAAGTTTTCCCAACACCATTTATTGAAGAGACTGTCTTTACCTCACTGCGTATTCTTGCCTCGTTGTCAGAGACAAAGGACCATGTAAGTGTGGGTTTATCTTGGGTCTTTATTCTATTCCATTGAATTACATGTCTGTTTTCATGCCCGTACTGTGCTTTGTTCATTACTGTAACCTTGTAGTATAGCTTGATGTCAGGTAACATAACATCCCCAATTTTGCTGTTTCTCAAGAGTTCAAGTGGTTATTCACGGTCTTTTGTGGTTTCATATTAATTTTAAGATCATTTGTTCTATTTCTTTGAAAAATGCATAGTTAATATTTACAAAACAGTTGGATTTTTATAGAGTAATACTGAACTATCAGAAAGAGAAATAAAGAAAACAATCTCATTTATAATTGCATCAAAAAAATCCCTAAGAATAAATTGGACCAAGATGAGAATAGACCTATACTCAGAAAAGTACATGACACTGAAGAAAGAAATTGTAGAATATACAATAAATGGAAGCTTAAATGGTGGTATCGAAGAGGAGAAGTTAACATCGTTAAAATGTCCACACTACCCAAAGCAATCTATTGACAACGCAATCCCTATCAAAACACCAAATATCAATCAAGTACATTTGGAGATGTAATTGGCTTTATTAAGTGATTCATGAAAGAGGCAGCGTCCCTTCCAGCAACCAGAAGGGAACAGCCAGTGGTTGTATAAAATGGAAGGTTTTCATTGAAGAAGGTTGGGGAGAAGAGTTATTAAGAAAAAAGAAAAGACAACATGAATTTTACACCTGGGTTTTGGGGAGGAGAAAGGGAACAGCAATAATTTATCCTATAGATTCCCTATTCCTTCCATGGTGAATGGAGAGGGTCCATGTGATGAGCACTTTCACAGAAGATTCCAGACTGGTTGATTAAGATTACATTTCTAACAGAGGTTGAAACTGCCGAGAGGTCCCATATGAAATCAAAGTTTGGCTTCATGGCTTTTTAGCACCAGCGATGCCATTTTGTGCCTGTGATTTTCTCTTTAACTGTAGTATGGACATTTTATCAATATTAATTCTTCTAGTAATGGAGTATATATTTCCATATTTGATCTCCTTTCAAATGCATCCATTGCTGAATTAAAGGAGCCATTAAAAATTAAAAATACATAGCGCATGAATATATTAATAGATAATTATATATATAAATATTTATAATTAATATATATGTAATCAATGCATAATTAATTGCTTTCTTATATGATTATAAAAAATGCAATCAACCGGATCCTATTTCTGCATCTCTGATGGTGATATGGGCTGATGAAGCTAAATCAGATGGATGATGTTAGAATAAATACACTGTTTGGAAATAGTTGGAAAGTCTGAGAACTCTTACTCAGGTAAGGAGTGTATGTACATGTACATATATGCACATTTTTACCTGACTCTATTTCAGGTAACACACACACACACACACACACACACACACACACACCGTCACACAGACTCATTAATAATGTCACCTTTCATGTGAAGAAAACAAGAAAGAAATTTGGAGAAATTTAAAAGAATGAATGGTTAAATTAACATGAAACTAGAAGATTTAGAACTTTAGGCATATGGAGTTAAAGAAGAATGGTTGACCTTAATTTTAGTAATGAATACATTTCCTTTCTTAATACACAAAGGCCTGAGTCAGAACCACATTTATTTTATGCAATGGAGAATTGATTAGAGCAGCTCAGGGAACAAATTCTAAACCACCAGTGTTCTTGAACAATATTTAAAGGCAATGACAATTATTCCTGAATTTAAAAATGTATGAAACAAATAACCTTTTCATCTGTGGACAACTTCACATCTTTGAGACTCTTCAGTTTCTCAGTTGTGAAATGTGGATAATACAAGTATCTTTTCCATAGATATTTGAGAAGATTGAATGAGATAATCATTAAAAATAGCCTTATGGTATCTGACATATATTATGTCCCATTACATGAAGGCAATTATTATTCAGTTCAGGAGATGAACAAGAGTACTTAAGTGGTAATCAGCTTTCTTCCCAGAAGTTATGCAGGAATTTGGTAGCATATCAACTGGCCCTGGAAGGAGACTGTGAAAACAAACCAAATCACTTACTCCATGAGTCTGCTGAATTATCTGTTCAGAGAGGTCGTTACATGTGCAGGTTGGCACCAAGCAGTAGAATAGAAGGAACAGACCTGGAAGACAGACCTGATTACAATGCAGGTGCGTGTGCTGTGTGGCCAGAGCAGTGCAGGGCCACCATCTTCACTGGTGTGACACACGTCCGCCTGGAGTCTGTGATCCTAGGAGAGTATGAACGTATATAAAGTGCCTCGCATGTAGTCAGGCACAAAGTAATGGTTCTGAGATCATTACAAGCAGATTTTACAAAAATAACCCATATAAGGAATAACTTGAAAAGCAACCTCATGCTGTGTTCTAGATTCAAAGCCCAGAAATCGCATTCTGCTGGACATTGTTCTCTGCAGTCCTGGACTGAGCTCCCTGTTTGGTCATCAGGAGACCCTGCAAACCTTTAATTTTCTGTGAAACATTGTTAGGCTTATTGTACTATGTTTGCAAAGGCAGAATTTGGGGACAGTTTGAAACAAAACAAAAAGATACCATGTCATCAAACCCTCACTTTACCAGAAAACTAACGAGAAGAACCTTTTCTGAAAATTCTACTGTTTCCAGTTTTATTGAAATTTATCAAACACGAATCTGAACAATAACATTACTACATGCGGCCAGATTAGAAGTTATTTAGAAAAAACCATTATTCATGTTTTAAGCTTATTTATAAAACCGTTGAATCCTGTATAAACTGGTATGCGAATAATCAAGGCAGCGTTATTCATGTTACTCCAAAGAATGCATACTGGGGGGGAGAACAGGGGTGCCAAAAATGTACATATTTTAAGAGATGTTATCTCTGTATTACTTTTTGAAGGTGAATGAATTACAGAAGCAACGTGTAGTATGACCTTCGCTCAAAAGATGGCGTTAATCAAATGAGCGCTAGCGTCATTCATTGTGTTACTATTTTAATACAGTTTTTCCCTTTCTTAATGTGTATAGATTTTTGGGGGACCCTCTGTATGTCCACAAACTGGTGAGTAGATAAACAAAATGTGAAACATCCGTACAGTCGACTACTATTTAGCAATAAACAATAAAAAGTAATGAACTACTAAAAAAACAGAAAAAACAAAACAAAAAAAACTACTGAAGCTCACGGGATATACCGGTGGTGTGACGTAATTTTTCAACGTGTTTATTACGACAATGTTAAACATAGAGAAAAAGTGAAAGAATAGTACGGTGATCACCTCTATGTTCATCACCTTCATTTAACACATAACATTTGTATTATTTGCTTTCTCTGCATTACATTTCTGCAGGAAGCATTTCAAAGCACATGGTAGGACACTTCATTGAAATGCTACGCATGCATTGTTTCATTTCAACTTTCCTCTGTCAGCACTATTGGACTTGGGGACATATTCAAGAACTTCCATATATTTAATATTTAATTCACATTCAAATTTTCCCTGGGTAAAGTTTTGAGACAAAGTTCTGTTCCCGTGTTGGTAAAATTTTGTAGTATACAAAAGCAATCACCACAAGGATCTAATTTGACATCTGACTTGTGAAAAGTACTGAAGAAATACATGGGGTTACTGCCCTCAAGTTGCTGGAAGGAGCTCTGATGGGGCAAAAACACCCGTGTGCGACCCCGAGGTGAGAAACGGGCCTCGATGGAGGGCAAGCCCAACGTAGAGCTTCATTAGCAGCGGGTCTGCGTGCGGCTCCGTGTCTTCCTGCATCATCAGCGAGAGGGCCTTTGGGACTCAATAGGCAGAATGGGTGGCGCCAGCAAACAGGGAGTCACAGTCAAACTTGAGTGATATGTGCCTCACGTTCCTTTACGTGGCACTTAGTAAACGGTGATTTAAAACACAGCCCCCGTTTTCACAAAGGTCAATGTGGAGCTGCGGGGAGAGCAAGAATGTTCCTGAAATAGTAATAAAATTGGAGGAGAGGGCTCAGTGACGTAGGGTTAGGGTGGTGGAGAAACAGCCCAGCAACATCTGGGGATTTTGAAAGACATTTAAGGCAAAACTGTCCAACAGAACTTTCATCGAGGGACATATTCTATGTCTGTCTAATGTGGTAGCTGCTGTATTGACGCTAGTATGACTGGTGAACTGAATTTTAAATGTTATTTAATTTTAATAATAACTTTGAAATAGTCACAAGTGCCAGTGGCTGCTGTGTTGTATAGCATAGCTCTTAGCTCCCAACACAAATGTCCCTCAGGCCATTTATTTCCAAGAGGATTTCGGCAAGACTCACAGTGTTCACCAGACCAGCAGTACAAACGAGGGACAATAAAGCCCAATGTGGTTCACCTTCTATCCATCCCTGAGACCATTTTTCTAATACAAGTTCTGTTTTTAAAGATGTGTCTCTTCTCTACTAATGATCGTAGCAAAAATTATGAAAGCTGTTCTAAGTAAATACTGAACAGATGAAAACTTCATGTTTTGGGGAGAACCACTTTCCTAATTGAATTTGCCTTCTCAGGAGGCTGGTACCTTGTATGTTGAATTTAAAAAAAGCAGAACCAAGACCTATCACCTTTGAAGGCTTCCAATATTCATATCATGTAATTCTAATAAATGTGGTTAAGGCACAGAATACTCGGTCTAATGTCCTTTTAACACAGGGAGATCAAGACATGAAGAAATAAAACCCAAATTCACTTGTCTTCTAACCGGTCTCTGGGGATCAGGGATTCATTAGGAAAAATTTCCTTTCTGTTTAGTCCAGAGGCCCCGGGGGAAATCGGATGCTCAGCAGAGGGAATAAGAAGAGGGAACTGTGCCTGATGAGCAGATACACAGAGCGCTGTAACGCTCCTCTGTGCGGTCCCTCAGCTTGTACCACGTTGGTGGACAGGACCTGGGTGTTGTGTTTGACTCCTGAGCTGGCTGTGAACTGATGCCGCATACCTTCCTGCTGTCTCGTGTGGGGACAGAGCTTCAGTCTCCATCAATTACTCCTTCCAGGGAGTAATTCTAGCTTCCACACAGAGTCCTCACTCTCAGAGACCCCATCCAGGTGAGTCTGAGAGCCCAGCAGGTACTGAAGGAAAGGGTCAGAGAGGTCAGAAGCTGAGAACACTTACCTGAGTCACTGCGACCCTAACAGCCCAGCCAGGAGACTAGAGATCTCCGTGTCTGTGTTTTTGGGTTAGTAATGGATTTCTAACTGATTCATTTAATACATTAATAAGGATGCTTGAATCTTCCATAAAAGGACCATAGTTAACAATTAAGTGATGGGCATGGATGTACCGTTAGGTGACATTTTGGAATGAGTGAGATGCATAAAGTAGTTGCAGTACAGTGAAAACATATCTGAGGATTTTTGCTGTTTGAGGAGTGAGAGATAGAGTGTTAGCTGCGGAGGCCAGTGCACTGAATTTAAATTTCTAAAATGGAGTGTATTTGAGCATGTTTTGTATTCACTGGAAAGATCCAGGCCAGTGGAGGTAGGAACTACCTTGCAACAGCTGTTCATGAGACATGCATTGCAGTATCTTCTCTCATCCTGGGTATTCACATGAAAAAATTATTTAATAAGTCTGAAGAGGAATACTAAATTGTTTTCATTGCATTATTTCATTCTTGGTGAGGCTGCATATATTTTGGTTTGTTACTTTTATTTTGGAACAGTTAGTAAGAATTTCTATCCCATACTGAACTTTTCCCCCCTGGTGATCATTGTCTTCTAATTTTTAATGAAATTCTGTCATATGCATTGGAGTATAAATAGAGGATTGACCAAATTTTAGGCAAAGAGGACACAGTGTTGAAACAAAACACTTTGGTGGTGGAGAAATAAACGTAACCCGTTGTACCTTAAATCTTGATGCCACGAAAGCATTGTAGTCAGACCACGTTTACATTTATGCCATGAGGACTTCAGTGTACCTGCTAATGGGGTGGGATGTCTCCAGTGTGGTTTAAAGTTCTTTTCTACTTCATGTGGGTTTTCAATGTAAAATGCCCTCACCCAGGGGAAGCTAATGAATGAGTGGAAAGGCTTCAACTCAGTCCCCTCTGCAAATTTTATTGAATAAATGTCTGTATTAGATTCTATTGCTGCTGTAAAATATTCCTGTACTAGTTGATTAAAACAAACAAATATATGCTCTCACAGTTCTGGATGTGAGAACCCGAAATGAGTGTCATGGGCTAATATCAAGGTGTCTGCAGAGCTGGGTTCCTTTCAGAGGCTCAGGTGAAATGCTGTTTCCCTTCCTATTTCAGTTTGTATTCTGGCCACAGCCTTTCCTGGCTCAGGACCATTCCTGCGCCTTCAAAGCCAGCAGTTTAGCTTCTTCATCTTGTCTCTCGCTTCTACCTAGAGGACCATTGTGGTTACGTTCCTCCCACCTGGTTGATACTGAGTCATTTTTGTATCGTCAGCTGGTCAGCAAGCCTGTCCCAATTCCACTGTAATCCTCCCTTGATATAAAAATATCAAATGCAAAGGTACTGGGGATTGGGTGTGGACATATTTTGGAGGCCCTTATTCTGATCACTACGAAGTTTCTTAGAAGTGTATTATTATACACTCAGAGGCCCTCATATAAGAGAAATGAATGCAGAATATATCATAGTTTCTGGAATGAGTGGCTACGCAATTGCTTTAAATGTTGTTACATGCAAGAAATACTTGATTCAGAAAACCTGAAACTGCCTGCCCCTGACTCTGACACAGGACCTCACCTTTCTACTCAGAGCGTGGGCCACAGACCAGGAGCTGCAGCATCAACACTCCCGGGAGCTGGTTAGAAATGCAGACTCTCTGAGCCCCCAGGCCCTGCTGACTCAGATTCCGCATCTGGTAGGAGGCTGTTGATCGTAGGTACATACAGGTTGATGTGCTGGTCTTGACTAGGTTTACTCACCTTCTCGCTGTTGACTTGTGGGATGAATGATGGTTGGGTGTGGGTGCTTTCCTGTGGACTGTAGGTGTTATCAGGATTCCTTCAGGCAATGCCAGGTACCCCAGGCACAGCATCATTTCTGGGCGAGAAACACTGCTGGGAAATAACCTGAAATAAATATAATCAAAGGTCCTTCAGATACTCTGATATTCACTTTGGACAGATCACTAAAGCCCTCTGCTCCACCCCAGGGCCTTTGCACTGGCCATTCGTTTTTCCAAGTACACACGCCCAAATTTCCTAGCATCTCCCTCACATTCTCCCTCACAGAGAACTGAGGTCTCTGTTCAAATGTCACCTTGTTTGCAGGACTTGACTAAATGCCCTTGGAAAAAAAATACAACTAATCGCTACCTTGTTTTACACCTACTTTCCTTTTCTTCATATGATCTGTCACCATATGAAATGTTATATATTTTTATTATTAGCTTGCATATGTTTTATCCTTCATTGACTTGTATGATCTTCTGATTTGCAGCACTCCAATACTCACAGACTAGACAGTACCTAAAACATGGTGAGCTCTCAATTTATATTCCTGACATACATGAAGAATTTCTTATGAAAACGGTAGAATACATGACACCTTTGGAAAGAAGGAGAACGGAAAAAAGTTCCTAATCTGAGATGGCACAGGAAAGCTCTAGAATGAATAAGATCCATATAAAAGTATTGAAATTAATCACTTGGCTGCAAAATATAAATTGTAGCATTGGAGCATCTGAGTAAACTCTGTTTGCATGAAAATTACTCATGTGATTTTCCTGTCTTGGAAGTCACCTCCACCACATGGAACCAGAGAATCTTACAAGAGTTTCAGAATTTGTTCTCCTGGGACTTTCAGAGGAGCCAGACCTGCAGCCCCTCTTCTTTGGGCTTTTCCTCTCCATGTACCTGATCACTGTGTTAGGAAACCTGCTCATCGTCCTGGCCGTCAGCTCAGACTCCCACCTGCACACGCCCATGTACTTCTTCCTCTCCAACCTGTCCTTTGTGGACATCTGTTTCACCTCCACCACCGTCCCCAAGATGCTGGTGAACATCCAGACGCAGAGCAAAGTCATAACCTATAGAGGCTGCATCACACAGATGTACTTTTTCCTACTCTTTGGCACATTGGATAACTTCCTCCTGACTGTGATGGCCTATGACCGCTTTGTGGCCATCTGTCACCCCCTGCACTACACGGTCATCATGCACCCCCAGCTCTGTGGACGGTTGGTTCTGGCGTCCTGGATCATCAGTGTCCTGATTTCCTTGTTATATAGCCTAATGGTGCTGAGGCTGTCCTTCTGTGCAGATTTGCAAATCCCCCACTTTTTCTGTGAACTCAACCAGATGATCCAACTTGCCTGTTCTGACACCTTTCTTAACACCCTGGTGATCTATTTTGTAGCTGTGCCAGTGGGTGGTGGTTCCGTGGCCGGGATCCTTTACTCTTACTCCAAAATCATTTCCTCCGTACGTGCAATGTCCTCTGCTCAGGGGAAGTATAAAGCATTTTCTACCTGTGCGTCTCACCTCTCGGTCGTCTCCTTATTTTATTTAACAGGCCTAGGAGTGTACCTCAGCTCTCCTGCTACCCACAATGCACACTCTAGTGCTACAGCCTCGGTCCTGTACACAGTGGTCACACCCATGCTGAACCCCTTCATCTATAGTCTCAGGAATAACGATATAAAGGGGGCCCTGAAAAATCCTTTCGGATGAAGTATAAAAGGGACAATCACCCTGAGACTTAAACAGTGCCCTTGATTTCATGGCTCTAAGTCTAAAACCAGACATCGTGATTCTTTAATCAGATTGTGTTTGTTCTTCTTTTGTTTATAATCTGGAATTTCCTTTTCTTTGAGTTCAACTTCTATATATGACTTTTAAAAATTATTTATTTTTTTACATTATAGTTGACATTCAATATTATTTTACATTAGTTTCAGGTTTATGCCATAGTGGTTAGACATTTATATAATTTATGTAGTGATCTCCCCATTAGTCTAGTACCCACCTGGCACTATATATAGTTTGTGCAATATTATTTTTATGCTGTGAATATATACAATATTCTGTATACTGTGCTGTACATCCCTGTGACTGTTGTGTAAATATCAATTTGTATTTCTTAATCCCTTCACTTTCTTTACACAGCCCCACAACCCTCACCTTTCTGGCAACCATCTGTTTGTTCTCTGTAATTATGAGTCTGTTTTGTTTTATTTTTCTCTTTACATTCCACGTATAAGCGAGATCATATGGTATTTGTCTTTCTCTGTCTGACAGTTTTACTTAGCATAATACCCTCCAGGTCCATCCATGTTGTCACAAATGGTAAGATTTCATTTTTTTTATGACCACGTAATAATCCATTGTACATATGTACCACATCTTCTATATCCAGTCGCAACAGATTAGCTCTTAGGTTGCTTACATATTGGCTATTGTAAATAGTTTTGCAGTGAGCATAGGGGTTCGTATAACTTTCCTAATTAGTGTTTTGGATTTCTTTGAATCAATACTAGCAGTGGAATTGCTGTGGTCCATATTGGCTGCACCAATTTGCAATCCCACCGACAGTACACGAGGGTTTCATTTTTCTCCACGTCCTCACCAGCAGTTGTTGCTTATTGATGTACAACAGCCATTGTGACACATATGAGTTGCTATCTCATTGTGGTTTTAATGTGATGATTAGTGACCTTGACCATCTTTTTATACCTATTGTTCATCAGTATGTCCTCTTTGGAGAAATGTCTGTTCAATCCTCTGCCCTTTTTAAATGGGATTGTTTGTTGTTTTGAGTTTGAGTTGTATGAGTTGTTTATAAATTTGAGATATAACCTTTATCTGATGTATATTTGGCGAATGTCTAGTCCCAATCAGTAGGTTGTCTTTTCTTTTTGTTGATGGCTTTCGTTGTGGTTCAAAAAGTTTTTAGTTGGATGTAGTTCCACTTGTTTATTTTTTGTTTTGTTTCCCCTGACTAAGGAGATGATTCAGAAAACAAATATTACTAAGAGGAATGTCAGAGAATTTACTGCCTATATTTTCTTCCTGGAGTTTTATGGTTGTAATTCTTACATTTAAGTCTTTCATCCATTTTGAGTTTATTCTAGTATATGGTGTAAGAATGTGTTTCAGTTTCATATTTTTCCACATATGAAAGTTTTCCAACACCGTTTATTTCAGAGACTGTCTTTACTTCACTGCATATTCTTGCCTCGTTGTCAGAGACAAATGACCATGAAAGTGTGGGTTTATTTCTGGGCTCTTTATTCTATTCCATTGAATTATGTGTCTGTTTTCATGCCCGTACTGTGCTGTGTTCATTACTGTAGCCTTGTAGTGTAGCTCGATATCAGGTAACATGATATCTCCAACTTTGCTGTTTCTCAAGAGTTCAAGTGGTTATTCACGGTCTTTTGTGGTTTCATATCAATTTTAACATTATTTGTTCTAGTCCTTGAAAAATGCAAAGTTAGTATTTAGAAATCAGTTGAATTTTTATACACTAATACTGAACCATCAGAGAGAGAAATAAAGAAAACAATCTCATTTATAATATCATCAAAGAAATACCTCGGAATAAATTTGACCAAGGAGAGAATAGATCTATACACAGAAAAGTACATGACACTGAAAAGAAATTGAAGAAGATACAATAAATAGAAGCTTATATTGTGGTATCGGACAAGAGAAATTAACATCATTAAAATGTCCATATTACCCAAAGCAATCTATTGACTTAATACAATCACTATCAAAACACCAAAAATCAACCAAGTACATTTGGAGACGTAATTGGCTTTATTAAGTGATTTGTGAATGAAGCAGTATCCCTTCCAGCAACCAGAAGGGAACAGCCAGTGGTTGTACCAAATAGAAGGTTTTCAATGAAGAAGGGTGGGGCGAGGACCTATTAACAAAAGAAAAGATTCAGTTTAGACCTGGGCTTTTTTTGGGAGGAGGAAGGGAACTGCAAGATTTTTTATCCTTCAGATTCATTCTTCCTTCCATGGGGGATTGAGAATGTCCATGTGACCAGTGCTTTCACAGAACATTCCAGACTTGTTGATTAAGATTACATTTCTAATAGAGGTTGAAACTGCCATTAGGTGCCATATTAAATCTAAGTTTGGCCACATGGGTTTTTACCACCAGTGATGCCATTTTCGGTCTGTGATTTTCTCATTACTGTAGTATTGACACTTTAACAATATCAATTCTTCCAAAAATTGAGCAGAGAATATCTTTCCATATTTGAGTCTCCTTTAAAATGCATCCATTGCTGAGTTAAAGGGGCCATACAAAAATTAAGAATACATAATGCATGAATATATATATTTATAGATAATTATGTATATAAATTATATAACTATTTATAATTTATATATGTAATCAATACATAATTAATTACTTTGTTATGTGATTGTGAATAATGTAATCACCCTGATCTTATTTACGCGTTTCTGATGCTGATATGAGATGGTGAAGCTAATTCAGGTGGATGCTGTTAGAAAAAATAAAATGTTTGGAAATAGGTGGTGAGTCTAAGAACTCTTTCACAGGTAAGGAGTGTATGTACACATACATATATGTACATTTTTACCTGACTCTATTTCAGGTACACGCACACACACACACACACACACACACACACACACACACACACCCCATCACACAGACTCATTAATGTCACCTTTCATGTGAAAGGAAACTGGAAATTTGGAGAGAATAGCATTTAAAGAATGAATGGTTAAATTAACATGAAACTAGAAGAATTATAACTTTAGGCATATGGATTTAATGTAGAATGTTTGACCTTAATTTTAGTAATGATTACATTTCCTTTCTTTATGCACAAAGGCCTGAGTCAGAACCACATTTTTTTATGCAATGGAGAATTCATTAGAGCATTTAATGGAACAAATTCCCCAAATTGACTTATCTCAATGCTGTTGGCTGACAAATAATATTGAGTCAGTAGTTCATTGTCAAAAAGGTTTTATTTGGGAAAAGGAAAGAACAAGGAAAAAGATGGCTGCCCCCCTGCACCTGTACATGGAGGCCCACTGAGCCACGTGTTCTAAAATGGTAGCTACACACATAAGGGAGACAGGAACCATAGAGATGTTTTGAAAAGGAAGTGAGGACTATAGAGTTCTACTAGCTGGGCTCATCAATTCCCATGAATTCACCTCCCCCTTTGACCTCCCAGCCTGATTAGTTTCCTTAAAGTCCCAGTTCTCTTTGCAAAAGGAAGGATTAATGCAGACCTAAGTGATTGGTTGAAATTCTTCAAGAAAGGATGATATAATGAATTTGTGACTGTGAGAGAGACGTGGCATCACTGTGCTTCACGCAGAGACAGGGAAGAAGTTAACCATGAGAAGCACTTACACCCGAGGATAACTGTGCCAAGTATTGGGGGCCCACAGCCTTGAGGTAGAAGGGGACTTTGTGTGTTTTCTTGGGCTGCAGCAGAGTATAGATTTGGAGGAAGTGATCCTAAAGTGTTTACTTTGTCACTCCTGGATTAAGATATTTTATTCCTTTATAATCTAGACATGAACATCAGAACACAGCGAAGTCTCCCTCTATGTGGCATCCCGTCCAAGCCCCTGGCTGGCTGTTTGGCAACAGGTGTCCTGTGATGGGTGATACGGAAGAAGGGAGCCTGCCCTTCCTGAGTCACTGCAGTGACGTCACTTGAGCTGAGGCGACTTGGGGGAAACACTTTAATGGCTAAACATTCTAGCTTTGATTTTTCTCAACAGAAGTGTATTTGTTTTCTTCACAATTTGGGAATTTTTCTTGGAAGACTTGGCTCGAAATGAATTCATGATCCAAGGAAGAGACTGAGGAAAGGACAACACTAGCTTTCAAGGGCAAGATAGTTTCTTGTCAGCTGCTGGCTAAGGTAAAAATGAAATATTAAACAAAATATTTTTAAATAATGTTACTATTGTAAATTCTTTCAATATCGGAATGACCTGGTTTCTTAGCCACCAGTGTTCTTGATCAATATTTAAAGGAAATGACAATTATTCTTCAATTAAAAATATATGAAAGAAATAACCTTGACATCTATGGACAACTTCACTTCTTTGCGACTCTTCAGTTTTCTCAGTTGTGAAATGTAGATAATACAAATATCTTTTCCATAGATATTTGAGAAGATTGAATGAGAAAATCATTAAAAATAGCCTTATGGTATCTGACATATATAATGTCCCATTACATGATGGCAATTATTATTCTGCTCAGGAGATGAACAAGAGTACATAGGTGGTAATCAGCGTGCTTCCCAGAAATTAGTGCAGGAATTTGGTAGCATATCAACTGGCCCTGGAAGGAGACTGTGAAAACAAACCAAATCACTTACTCCTGAGTCTGCAGAATTATCTGTTCAGAGAGGCTGTTACATGTGCAGGTTGGCACCAAGCAGTAGAATAGAAGGAACAGACCTGGAAGACAGACCTGATTACAATGCAGGTGTGTGTGCTGTGTGGCCAGAGCAGTGCAGGGCCACCATCTTCACTGGTGTGACACCTGTCCGCCAGGAGTCTGTGAGCCTACAAAGTATGAACGTATATAAAGTGCCTCGCATGTAGTCAGGCCCAAAGAAATGGTTCTGAGATCATTACGAGCAGATTTTACAAAAATAACTCACATAAGGAATTACTTGAAAAGCAACCTCATGCTGTGTTCTAGATTCAAAGTCCAGAGAACGCATTCTGCTGGTCATTGTTCTCTGCAGTCCTGGACTGAGCTCCCAGTTTGGTCATCAGGAGACCCTGCAAACCTTTAATTTTCTGTGAAACATTGTTAGGCTTATTGTACTATGCTTGCAAAGGCAGAATTTGGGGACACAGTGAAACAAAACAAAAAGATACCATGTCATCAAACCCTCACTTCACCAGAAAGCTAAATTCACCAGAAGAACCTTTTCTGAAAATTCTAGTGTTTCTGGTTTATTGAAATTTATTAAACACGAGGCTGAACAATAACATTACTGCATGCAGCTGGAGCACACATCATTTTAAAAAACATTATTAATGTTTTAAGCTATTTTATAAAACCATTGAAGCCGCATAAACTGGTATGTGAATAATCAAGGCAGCATTAGTCAATTAACCCCAAAGAATACATACCGAGGGGGGAGCCAAAAAATGTACATATTTCAAGAGATGTTATCTATGTATCACTTTTTGAAGTTGAATTGAATACAGTAGCAACGTGTAGTATGATATTTGCTCAAAAGACGGCGTTAATCAAATGAATCCTAGCTTCATTCATTGTATTACTATTTTAATACAGTTTTCTTCTTTCTTAAAATGTGTATACCTTTTTTTTTGGCACCCTCTGTATGTCCACCAAGTGGTGAGTAGATAAACAAAATGTGATATAGCCATGAAGTTGAATACTATTTAGCAATGAACAATAAAAAGTAACAAACTACTAAAAAAACAAAAAGAAGACTCTGGGTGGTGAACACACAATGGGATTTATAGATGATGTAATACAGAATTGTACACCTGAAATCTATGTAATTTTACTAACAATTGTCACCCCAATAAATTAAAAAAAACACACAAAAAAACAGAAGGAAAAACAAAACAAAACAAAACAAAACTCTAAACAGCGTAAGAAGACAAAGCATCACAAGGAAGAAGATACTTATAACATGTGTAACCAACAAGGATGAATTCCCAGTACAGGTGAAACTAAGCACACATACAATTGTACTAAAAATGCCAGTTTCCAAAGTCAATGGAAAGAACAATCCAAACATCTGAGCAGTTTCATCTATTAGGGGTGGAGCTGGGTAGTGGCCCCCGTGGGTCATGTTCGTGTTTGTACTGTGTGGAGGGGTCACAGGCGCCTGTTGTGTTATAGGCTCTCTAACACGCAGGTGACATACCATCCTTCACTCGTAAAAAAAAAACAAAAAACACACGAAATAATTTACCAATTTAAAATGTAAGTAAGAATTCAATTAAATATTTAAAATGTTTATGTAAAAAATAAAAAAGAAAAGAAAAGAAAAAAAGCCCATTGGTTATGTCACGGCGTGACATATTTTTCAGCTTTATAATGACAAATTTAAGACGTAGAGGAAAACTGAGAGGTATAGTGATCACCTATATGTTCATCACCTACATTTGACACATAGCATTTGTATTATTTGCTTTATCTGATTTACATTTCTGCTAGGAAGCATTTGAAAGCACACAGTAGGACATTCATTGAAATACTATGAAAGCTTTATTTCATATCAACTTTGTCAGCACTATTGCACTTGGGAACATCGGCAAAACTTCCTGATATTTAACATTTAATTCACATTTAAATTCTTCCTGTTTAAAGTTTTGAGACAAAGTCTTTCCCTTTGTTGGTATAATTTCTTATTATATAAAAGCAATTATCACAAAGGATCTAAACCGACACTTGACTTGTGAAAAGTACTGAAGAAATACACGGGGTTCCTGCCCTCAAGTTGCTGGAAGGAGCTCTGATGGGGCAAAAACACGTGTGCGACCCCGAGATGAGAAACGGGCCTCGATGGAGGGCAAGCCCAACATAGAGCTTCATTAGCAGCAGGTCTGCGTGCGGCTCTCCGTGTCTTCCTGCATCATCAGCGAGAGGGCCTTTGGGGCTCAATAGGCAGAACGGGTGGTGCCAGCAAACATGGAGTCACAGACTTGAATGATATATGCCTCACGTTCCTTTGCATGGCACTTAGTAAATGGTGATTTAAAACACAGCCCCTGTTTACAGAAAAGTCAATTTGGAGCTGCTGGGAGTGCAAGTATGTTCCTGAAATAGTAACAACATTGGAGGAGAGGGCTCAGTGAGGTAGAGTTAGGGTGGTGGAGATACAGCCCAGCAACATCTGGGGATTTTGAAAGACATTAAAGCAAAGCTGTCCCACAGAACTTTTAGAGAGGGACATATTCTACGTCTGCACTGTCTAATGTGGTAGCTGCTGTATTGAACACTTGAGGCTGGTATGACTGGGGAACTGAATTTGAGATATTATTTACTTTTAATTATAACTTTGAAATAGTCTCATGTATCTAGTGGCTACTGTGTTGTATAGCACAGGTCTTGGCTCCCAAGACAAATGTCCCTCAGGCCATTGAAATCCAAGAGGATTTCAGCAAGACTCACAGTGTTCACCAGACCAGCAGTACAAACGGGGACCATAAGGCCAAATGTGGTTCACCTTCTATCCATCCCTGAGTCCATTTATCTGATAAAAGTTCTGTTTTTAAAGATGTGCCTTTTCTCTACTAATGCTCGTAGACAAAATTATGATAGCTGTTTTAAGGAAATAGTGAAAAGATGAAAACGTCATGTTTTGGGGAGAACCACTTTCCTAATTGATTTTGCTTTTTCAGGAGGTTGATACCTTACCATATGACCCAGCCATCCCTCTCCTGGGTATCTACCCAAAAAATCTGAAAACATTTATACATAAAGACACGTGTGCTCCAATGTTCATTGCAGCTTTGTTTACGGTGGCCAAGACATAGAAACAACCAAAATGTCCTTCGATAGATGAATGGATAAAGAAGTTGTGGTATATATACTCAATGGAATACTATTCGGCTGTAAGAAAAGATGATATAGGAATATTTATGACAACATGGATGGATCTTGAGAGTGTAATGATGAGCGAAATAAGTCAGACAGAAAAAGCAGAGAACCATGTGATTTCACTGATATGTGGTATATAAACCAAAAGCAACAAAAGAACGAGACAAACAAATGAGAAACAGAAACTCATAGACACAGACAATGGTTTGGTGGTTACCAGAGGGTAAGGGGGGCGGGGGGTGGGGGGTGGGAGATGAGGGTAAGGGGGATCAAATATATGGTGATGGAAGAACTGACTCTGGGTGGTGAATACACAATGCGATTTATAGATGATGTAATACAGAATTGTACACCTGAAATCTATGTAATTTTACTAACAATTATCACCCCAGTAAATTAAAAAAAACAACAAAAAACCCCCCCAAGACCTATCACCTTTGAAGGCTTCCAATATTCATATCGTGTAATTCTAACAAACGTGGATGAGACAAACGATACTCGGATTAATGTCCTTTTAAAACAGGGAGATCAAGCACATGAAGAAATAAAACCCAAATTCACTTGATTTCTAATATGGTCCTCCTGGCATCAGAGATTCATTAGGAAAAATTTCCTTTCTGTTTCGTCCAGAGGCCCCGGGGGAAATCGGATGCTCAGCAGAGGGAATAAGAAGAGGGAACTGTGCCTGATGAGCAGATACACAGAGCGCTGTAACGCTCCTCTGTGCGGTCCCTCAGCTTGTACCACGTTGGTGGACAGGACCTGGGTGTTGCGTTTGATTCCTGAGCTGGCTGTGAACTGATGCTTCACTCCCTCCTGCTGTCTCGTGTGGGGACAGAGCTTCAGTCTCCATCATGAACCTTCCAGGGAGTATGTCTGGCTTCTACACAGAGTCCTCGCTCTCAGAGACCCCATCCAGGTGAGTCTGAGAGCCCAGCAGGTACTGAAGGAAAGGGTCAGAGAGGTCAGAAGCTGAGAACTCTTACCTGAGTCACTGCGACCCTAACAACCCAGCCAGGAGACTAGAGATCTCCGTGTCAGTGTTCTTGGGTTATTAATGGATTTCTAACTAATTAATACATTAATAAGGATGCTTGAATCTTCCATCCGGGGACCATAGTTAACAATTAAGTGATGGGCATGGATGTACTGTTAGGTGACACTGTAGAATGAGTGAGATGCATAAAGTAGTTGCAGTACAATGAAACCAAATCTGAAGATTTTTGCTGTTCGTGGAGTAGGAGAATAGAGTGTTAGGTGCGGAGGCCAATGTACTGAAGTGAAATTTGTAAGATGGGGTGTATTTGAGCATGTTTTGTATTCGCTGGAAAGATCCAGGTCATTGGAGGAGCTGCATATATTTTGGTCTGTTACGTGTTTACTTTTGTTTTGGAAGAGTTAGGAATTTCTGTCCCATACTGACCTTTTCCCCCTGATGGTCATTGTCTTCTATGTTTTTTATGAGAAATTCTGTCATGCACTGGGGGGTATAAATTGAGTATTGACCAAATTTTAGGCAAAGAGGACACAGTGCTGAGAACAAAACACTTCGGTTTGGGAGAAATAAACGTCACCTGTTGTACCTTAAATATTTATGCCACAAAGGCATGTCACACCACGTTTACATTTATGCAATGAGGGCTTCAGTGCACCTGCTAATGGGGTGGAATATCTCTAACTTGATTTAGAGCTCTTTTCGCTTCATGTGGGTTTTCAAAGTAAAATGCCCTCACCCAGGGGAAGCTAATGAATGAGTGGAAAGGCTTCAACTCAGTCCCCTCTGCAAATTTTATTGAATAAATGTCTGTATTAGATTCTATTGCTGCTGTAAAATATTCCTGTACTAGTTGATTAAAACAAACAAATATATGCTCTCACAGTTCTGGATGTGAGAACCCGAAATGAGTGTCATGGGCTAATATCAAGGTGTCTGCAGAGCTGGGTTCCTTTCAGAGGCTCAGGTGAAATGCTGTTTCCCTTCCTATTTCAGTTTGTATTCTGGCCACAGCCTTTCCTGGCTCATGGCCATTCCTCTGCCTTCAAAGCCAGCAGTTTAGCTTCTTCATCTTGTCTCTTGCTTCTACCTAGAGGACCATTGTGGTTAAGTTCCTCCCACCTGGATGATACTGAGTCATTTTCGTATCGTCAGCCGGTCAGCAAGCCTGTCCCAATTCCACTGTAATCCTCCCTTGATATAAAAATATCAAATGCAAAGGTACTGGGGATTGGGTGTGGACATATTTTGGAGGCCCTTATTCTGATCACTACGAAGTTTCTTAGAAGTGTATTATTATACACTCAGAGGCCCTTATACAAGGGAAATGAATGCAGTATTTATCATAGTTTCTGGAATGAGTGGCTACGCAATTGCTTTAAATGTTGTTACATGCAAGAAATACTTGATTCAGAAAACCTGAAACTGCCTGCCCCTGACTCTGACACAGGACCTCACCTTTCTACTCAGAGCGGGGGCCACAGACCAGGAGCTACAGCATCAACACCCCCGGGAGCCGGTTAGAAATGCAGACTCTCTGAGCCCCCAGGCCCTGCTGACTCAGATTCTGCGTCTGGTAGGAGGCTGTTGATCGTAGGTACATACAGGTTGAAGTGCTGGTCTTGACTGGGTTTGCTCGCCTTCTCTCTGTTGACTTGGGGGCTGAATGATGGTTGGGTGTTGGTCTTTCCTGGGGATTGTAGGTGTTATCAGGATTCCTTCAGGCAATTCCAGGTACCCCAGGCACAAAATCATTTCTGGGTGAGAAACACTGCCGGGAAATAACCTGAAGTTATTATAATCAAGGTTCATCAGATATTGTGATATTCACTTTGACAGATCATTAAAGCCCTTATGCTCCAACAAAGGGCCTTTGCTTCTTCCAAGTACACACGCCCACATTTCCTTGTGTCTCCCTAACTTTCTTCACCGAGGTCTCTGTTCTAATGTCACCTTGTTTGCAGGACCTGACTAAATGGCCTTGAAAAAAAATCAAACAATAGTCGCTACCTTGTTTTAAATATGCTTTCCTTTTCTTCATAGGGTCTGTCACCATATGAAATGTTATATATTTTTATTATTAGCTTGCATATGTTTTTCCCTTCATTGACTTGTATGACCTTCTGATTTGCAGCACTCCAATACTCACAGACTAGACAGTACCTAAAACATGGTGAGCTCTCATTTTTTATTCGTGAAATGCATGAAGAATTTCACATGAAAACAGTAGAAAACATAACACCTTTGGAAAGAAGGAGAACGGACAAAAATTCCTAATCTGAGATGGCACAGGAAAGCTCTGGAAGGAATAAGATCCATATAAAAGTATTGAAATTAATCACTTGGCTGCAAAATATAAATTGTAGCATTGGAGCATCTGAGTAAACTCTGTTTGTATGAAAATTACTCATGTGATTCTCCTGTCTTGGAAGTCACGTCTTCCTCATGGAACTGGAGAATCTTACAAGAGTTTCAGAATTTGTTCTCCTGGGACTTTCAGAGGAGCCAGACCTGCAGCCCCTCCTCTTTGGGCTTTTCCTCTCCATGTACCTGATCACTGTGTTAGGAAACCTGCTCATCATCCTGGCCGTCAGCTCAGACTCCCACCTGCACACGCCCATGTACTTCTTCCTCTCCAACCTGTCCTTTGTGGACATCTGTTTCACCTCCACCACCGTCCCCAAGATGCTGGTGAACATCCAGATGCAGAGCAAAGTCATAACCTATAGAGGCTGCATCACACAGATGTACTTTTTCCTACTCTTTGCAGAGTTGGATAACTTCCTCCTGACCGTGATGGCCTATGACCGCTTCGTGGCCATCTGTCACCCCCTGCACTACACGGTCATCATGCACCCCCGGCTCTGTGGACAGTTTGTTCTGTTGTCCTGGATCATGAGTGTCCTGATTTCTTTGTTAAATAACCTAATGGTGCTGAGGCTGTCCTTCTGTGCAGACTTGCAAATCCCCCACTTTTTCTGTGAACTAATCCAGATGATCCAACTTGCCTGTTCTGATAACTTTGTTAATAACCTAGTGATCTATTTTGTAGCTGTGCTACTGAGTGGTGGTCCCGTGGCTGGGATCCTTTACTCTTACTCCAAGATCATTTCCTCCGTACGTGCAATGTCGTCGGCTCAGGGGAAGTATAAAGCATTTTCTACCTGTGCGTCTCACCTCTCGGTTATCTCCTTATTTTATTTAACAGGCCTGGGAGTGTACCTCAGCTATCCTGCTACCCACAATGCACACTCTAGTGCTACAGCCTCGGTCCTGTACACAGTGGTCACACCCATGCTGAACCCCTTCATCTACAGTCTCAGGAATAACGATATAAAGGGGGCTCTGAAAAGATCCTTTGGGATGAAGTGTAAAAGGGACAATTGTCCTGAGACTTAAGCAGACCTTGATTTCATGGCTCCAAGTCTAAAACCAGACATCGTGATTCTTTAATCAGATTGTGTTTGTTCTTCTTTTGTTTATAATCTGGAGTTTCCTTTTCTTTGAGTTCAACTTCTGAGTATGACTTTTACAAATTATTTATTTTTTTACATTATAGTTGACATTCAATATTATTTTACATTAGTTTCAGGTTTACGCCATAGTAGTTAGACATTTATATAATTTATGTAGTGATCCCCCCATTAATCTAGTACCCACCTGGCACTATATATAGTTTCTGCAATATTATTTTTATGCTGTGAATATATACAATATTCTGTATGCTGTGCTTTGCATCCCTGTGACTATTTTGTAAATATCAATTTGTATTTCTTAATCCCTTCACTTTCTTTACACAGCCCCACAACCCTCACCTTTCTGGCAGCCATCACTTTGTTCTCTGTAAATATGAGTCTGTTTTTGTTTTGTTTATTTTTCTCTTTACACTCCACATAGAAATGAGATCATATGGTATTTGTGATTCTCTGTCTGACTGTTTAACTTAGCATAATACCCTCTAGGTCCATCCACGTTGTCACAAATGGTAAGATTTTTTTTTTTTTTATGACCATGTAATAATCCATTATACATACGTACCACATCTTCTATATCCAGTCACAACAGATGAGCACTTAGGTTGCTTACATATTGGCTATTGTAAACAGTGTTGCAGTGAGCATAGGGGTTTGTATAACTTTCCTAATTAGTGTTTTGGATTTCTTTGAATCAACACTAGCAGTGGAATTGCTGTGGTCCATATTGGCTGCACAAATTTTCAATCCTATTGACAGTACACGAGGGTTCTTTTTTTCTCCACGTTCTCAGCAGCACTTGTTGCTTATTGATGTATAACAGCCATTGTGACACGTGTGAGTTGCTGTCTCATTGTGGTTTTAATGTGATGATTAGTGACCTTGACCGTCTTTTTATAACTATTGGCCATCGGTGTGTCCTCTGGAGAAATGTCTATTCAGGTCCTCTGCCCTTTTTAAATGAGATGGTTCGTTGTTTTCAGTTTGAGTTGTATGAATTGTTTATAAATTTGGGATATAACCCTTATCTGATGTATATTTGGCTAATGTATAGTCCCAATCAGTAGGTTGTCTTTTTTTGTTGTTGATGGTTTTCATTGCGGTTCAAAAAGCTTTTAGTTGGGTGTAGTTCTACTTGTTTATTTTTTGTTTTGTTTCCCCTGCCTAAGGAGATGTATCAGAAAACAAATATTACTCAGAGCAATCTCAGAGAATTTACTGCCTATGTTTTCTTCTAGGAGTCTTATGGTAGTAAGTCTTACATTTAAGTGTTTCATCCATTTTGAGTTTATCTAGTGTATGGTGTAAGAACGTGTTCCAGTTTCATATTTTCCCATATATGTAAGTTTTCCAATACCTTTATTGCAGAGATTGTCTTTACCTCACTGTATATCTTGCCTCACTTTCATAGACAAACGACCATGTAAGTGTGGGTTTATTTCTGTCCTCTTTGTTCTATTCCATTGAATTATGTGTCCTTTGAATGGGAGAATATTTTTGCACAGTGCCTCTGATAAGGGAATAATATCCAAAATATACAAGGAACTCATGCAACTTAACAACAAAGAAACAAACAACCCAATTGAAAAATTGGCAGAGGACCAGAAGAGATATTTCTCCAAAGACGACATACAACTGGCAAATAGACATATGAAAAAATGCTCAACATCACTAATCATCAGAGAAACGCAAATAAAAACCACAATGAGATATCACCTCACCCCAGTCAGAATGGCTATCATCAACAAGACAAATAGTAACAAGTGTTGGAGAGGCTGTGGAGAAAAAGGACCCCTCATACACTGTTGGTAGGAATGCAGAATGGTGCAGCCATTATGGAAGGCAGTGTGGATGTTCCTCAAAAAATTACGAATAGAATTACCATATGAACCAGCAATCCCTCTCCTGGGTATCTACCTAAAATATCTGAAAACACTTATAGATAAAGACATGTGTGCTCCAATGTTCATTGCAGCTTTGTTTACGGTGGCCAAGATATGGAAACAACCAAAATGTCCTTCAATAGATGAATGGATAAAGAAGTTGTGGTATATATACAAAATGGAATACTGTTCAGCGGTAAGAAAAGATGATATAGGAACATTTGTGACAACATGGATGGATCTTGAGAATATAATGCCAAGAGAAATAAGTCAGACAGAAAAAGCAGAGAACAATATGATTTCACTGATATGTGGTATATAAACCAAAAACAACAAAAGAACAAGACAAACAAATGAGAAACAGAAACTCATAGACACAGACAGTAGTTTAGTGGTTACCAGAGGGTAAGAGGGGTGGGGGTGGGAGATGAGGGTAAGGGGGATCAAATATATGGTGATGGAAAGAGAACTGACTCTGGGTGGTGAACACACAATGGGATTTATAGATGATGTAATACAGAATTGTACACCTGAAATCTATGTAACTTAACTGACAATTGTCACCCCAATAAACATTAATTTTTAAAAGAGTTGTGTGTCCTTTTTCATGCCCGTACTGTGCTGTTTTCATTACTGTAGCCTTGCAGTGTAGCTTGATATCAGGTAACATGACATCTCCAACTTGGTTCTTTGTCAAGAGTGCTGTGGTGCTTCATGGTCTTCTGTGGTCCCATATCAATTTTAAGATTGTTCTAGTCCTTGAAAAATGCAAAGTTAATATTTAGAAATCAGTTGAATTTTTTTAAAAATTAAATTTATTGGGGTGACAATTGTTAGTAAAATTACATAGATTTCAGGTGTACAATTCTGTAATACATCATCTATAAATCCCATTGTGTGTTCATCACCCAGAGTCAGTTCTCCTTCCATCACCATATGTTCGATCCCCCTTACCCTCATCTCCCACCCCCTCCCCCTGCCCCCTTTACCCCTAATACCGAACCATCAGAAAGAGAAATAAAGAAAACAATCTCATTTATAATATCATCAAAGAAATACCTCAGAATAAATTTGACCAAGTTGAGAATAGATCTATACACAGAAAAGTACATGACACTGAAAAGAAATTGAAGAAGATACAATAAATGGAAGGCTATATTGTGGTATTGGAGACGAGAAATTTACATCGTTAAAAGTCCATGCTACCCAAAACAATCTATTGACCTAACGTAATCCCTATCAAAACACCAAAAATCAACCAAGTACATTTGGAGACGTAATTGGCTTTATTAAGTGATTTGTGAATGAAGCAGTATCCCTTCCAGCAACCAGAAGGGAACAGCCAGTGGTTGTACCAAATGGAAAGTTTTCAGTGAAGAAGGGTGGGGCGAGGAGCTATTAACAAAAGAAAAGAAAAGATTAATTTTAGACCTGGGTTTTTTTGGGAGGAGGAAGGGAACTGCAATGTGTTTTATCCTACAGAATTCTTCTTCCTTCCATGGGGGATGTAGAGGGCCCTTGTGACCAGTGCTTTCACAGAAAATTCCAGACTTGTTGATTAAGATTACATTTCTAATAGAGGTTGAAACTACCATTAGGTCCCATATTAAATCTAAGTTTGGCCTCATGGGTTTTTACCACTAGTGATGCCATTTTGTGCCTGTGACTTTCTCTTTAACTGTAGTAGGGACACTTTAACAATATTAATTCTTCCAAAAATTGAGCAGAGAATATCTTTCCATATTTGAGTCTCCTTTAAAATGCATCCATTGCTGAGCCGTACAAAAATTATGAATACATATTGCATGAATATATATATATATATATATATATATATATAGATAGATAGATAGATAGATAGATAGTTATCTATATAAATTATATAACTATTTATAATTTATACATGTAATCAATACATAATTAATTACTTTGTTATGTGATTGTAAATAATGTAATCACCCTGATCTTATTTACGCGTTTCTGATGCTGATATGAGATGGTGAAGCTAATTCAGGTGGATGCTGTTAGAAAAAATACACTGTTTGGAAATAGTTGGTGAGTCTAAGAACTCTTTCACAGGTAAGGAGTGTATGTACACATACATATATGTACATTTTTACCTGACTCTATTTCAGGTAACACACACACACACACATGCACACACACACACACACACACCCCATCACACAGAATCATTAATGTCACCTTTCATGTGAAAAGAAACTGGAAATTTGGAGAGAATAGCATTTAAAGAATGAATAGTTAAATTAACATGAAACTAGAAGAATTGGAACTTTAGACATATGGAGTTAAAGTAGAATGTAATCAGCGTGCTTCCCAGATTAGTGCAGGAATTTGGTAGCATATCAACTGGCCCTGGAATGAGACTATGAAATCAAATCAAATCGCTTACTCCTGAGTCTGCAGAATTATCTGTTCAGAGAGGCCGTTACATGTGCAGGTTGGCACCAAGCAGTAGAATAGAAGGAACAGACCTGGAAGACAGACCTGATTGCAATGCAGGTGCGTGTGCTGTGGGGCCAGAGCAGTGCAGGGTCACCATCTTCACTGGTGTGACACCTGTCCGCCAGGAGTCTGTGAGCCTAGGAGAGTATGAACGTATGTAAAGTGCCTCGCATATAGTCAGGCACAAAAAAATGGTTCTGAGATCATTACGAGCAGATTTTACAAAAATAACTCACATAAGAAATTATTTGAAAAGCAACCTCATGCTGTGTTCTAGATTCAAAGCCCAGAGAATGCATTCTGCTGGACATTGTTCTCTGCAGTCCTGGACTGAGCTCCCTGTTTGGTCATCAGGAGACGCTTCAAACCTTTAATTTTCTGTGAAACATTGCTAGGCTTATTGTACTATGCATGCTAAAGCAGAATTTGGGGACACTTTGAAACAAAACAAAATGATACCATGTCATCAAACCCTCACTTCACCAGAAAGCTAAATTAACCAGAAGAACGATTTCTGAAAATTCTAGTGATTCTGATTTATTGAAATTTATTAAACACGAGGCTGAACAATAACATTACTACACGCGGCTGGAGCACAGATCATTTTTAAAAACATTATTCATGTTTTAAGCTTATTTATGAAACCATTGAAGCCGCATAAACTGGTATGTGAATAATTAATGCAGCATTATTCAATTAACCCCAAAGAATACATACCGACGGGGGTGCCCCAAAAAAGTAAATATCTGAAGAGATGTTATCTATGTATCACTTTTCGAAGTTGAATTGAATTACAGTCGGAACGTGTAGTATGATGTTTGCTCAGGGGATGGTGTTAATCAAATGAATGCTAGCTTCATTCATCGTGTTACTATTTTAATACTGTTTTCTCCTTTCTTAAAATGTATATACCTTTTTGGCACCCTCTGTATGTCCACAAACTGGTGAGTAGATAAACAATGTGATATATCCATGCAGTTGAATACTCTTTAGCAATGAAGAATGAAAAGGAACAAACTACTAAAAAAAATAAAAGAAAAACAAACAAACAATGAAGTCCACAGATTATGCCAGTGTCGTGACACATTTTTCAACTTTTCATAATGATAAATTTAAAACAGAGGAAAACTGAAAGAGTAATACAGTTCATCACCTCTATGCTCATCACCTTCGTTTAACACATAACATTTGCATTATTGCTTTATGTGCATTCTATTTCAGCTGGGAAGCATTTCAAAGCACACAGTAGGACTCTTCATTGAAATACTACGCATGCGTTGTTTCACATTGACTTTCCTCTGTCAGCACTATTGGACTTGGGAACATCGGCAAAACTTCCTGACATTTAATATTTAATTCACATTCAAATTTCTCCTGCTTAAAGTTTTGAGCCACAGTCCTTTCCCCGTGTTGGTATAATTTCTTATTATATAAAAGCAGTTATCAAAAAGGATTTAAACCACCACTTTACTAGTGAAAAGTACTGAAGAAATACACGGGGTTCCTGCCCTCAAGTTGCTGGAAGGAGCTCTGATGGGGCAAAAACACCCGTGTGCGACCCCGAGATGAGAAACGGGCCTCGATGGAGGGCAAGCCCAACGTAGAGCTTCATTAGCAGCGGGTCTGCGTGCGGCTCCGTGTCTTCCTGCATCATCAGCGAGAGGGCCTTTGGGGCTCAATAGGCAGAATGGGTGGTGCCAGCAAACATGGAGTCACAGTCAGACTTGAGTGATATGTGCCTCACGTTCCTGTGCATGGCACTTAGTAAATGGTGATTTAAACACAGCCCCCGTTTTCACAAAGGTCAATGTGGAGCTGCGGGGAGAGCAAGAATGTTCCTGAAACAGTAATAAAATTGGAGGAGAGGGCTCAGTGACCGTAGGGTTAGGGTGGTGGAGAAACAGCCCAGCAACATCTGGGGATTTTGAAAGACATTAAGGCAAAACTGTCCAACAGAACTTTCAGCGAGGGACATATTCTATGTCTGCACTGTCTAATGTGGTAGCTGCTGTATTGAGGCTGCTATGGCTGGGGAACTGAATTTTATTTTATTTTATATTAATTACAATTTTTAAGTAGTCTCATGTACCTAGTGGCTACTGTGTTGTATAGCACAGCTCTTAGCTCCCAAGAGAAATGTCCCTCAGGCCATTGAAGTCCAAGATGATTTCAGCAAGACTCACAGTGTTCACCAGACCAGCAGTAGTAACGGGGGACCATAAGACCCAATGTGGTTCACCTTCTATCCATCCCTGAGACCATTTTTCTAATACAAGTTCTGTTTTTATGTTTGTGCCTCTTCTCTACTAACGTTCGGAGACAAAATTATGACAGTTGTTTTAAGAAAATAGTGTAAAGATGAAAATGTCATCCACTGGGGAGAACTACTTTCCTAATTGATTTTGCCTTTTAGGAGGTTGGAGCCTTGTATGTTGAATTGAAACAAAAAAACAAAAAACAAGATCTATCACCGTCGAAGGCTTCCAATATTCATATCGTGTAATTCTAATAAATGCAGTCGAGACTCAGGATACTCAGACTGATGTCCTTTTAAATTCAGGGAGATCAAGCACATGAAGAAATAAAACCCAAATTCACTTGTTTCTAACCAGGTCTCCTGGGATCAGAGATTCATTAGGAAAAATTTCCTTTCTGTTTATTCCAGAGGCCCCGGGGGAAATCGGATGCTCAGCAGCGGGAATAAGAAGAGGGAACTGTGCCTGATGAGCAGATACACAGAGCGCTGTAACGCTCCTCTGTGCGGTCCCTCAGCTTGTACCACGTTGGTGGACAGGACCTGGGTGTTGCGTTTGACTCCTGAGCTGGCTGTGAACTGATGCTTCACTCCCTCCTGCTGTCTCGTGTGGGGACAGAGCTTCAGTCTCCGTCATGAACCTTCCGGGGAGTAATTCTGGCTTCCACACAGAGTCCTCGCTCTCAGAGACCCCATCCAGGTGAGTCTGAGAGCCCAGCAGGTACTGAAGGAAAGGGTCAGAGAGGTCAGAAGCTGAGAACACTCACCTGAGTCACTGTGACCCTAACATCTCAGCCAGGAGACTAGAGATCTCCGTGTCAGTGTTCTTGGGTTATTAATGGATTTATAACTAATTAATTTAATAAATTAATAAGGATGCTTGAATCTTCCATAAAGGGACTATATAACAATTAAATGATGGGCATAGATGTACCATTAGGTGACCCTGTAGAATGAGTGAGATGCATAAAATGGTTGCAGTACAATGAAAATATCAGAGCAGTTTGCTGTTGGGGGAGTAGGAGAATAGAGTGTTAGGTGTGGAGGCCGGTGCAGTGAAGTCAGAGCATGTGTATGAAATTTCTAAGATGGGGTGTATTTGAGCATGTTTTGTATTCACTGGAAAGATCCAGGCCAGTGGAGGTAGGAACTACCTTGCAACAGCTGTTCTTGAGACGTACACTGCAGTATCTTCTCTCCCGCTGGGTATTCACATGAAAAAGTTATTTAATAAGTAGAAAGAGGAATACCAAATAGTTGTACTTTGAATTACTTCATTCCTGGAGAGGCTGCCTATATTTTGGTTTGTTGCTTGTTCACTTTCTCTGTTGGAACAGTTAGTAGGGATTCCGAGCCTACATTCAGCCTTTCCCCCCTGTGGTCATTGTCTTCTGTATTTTTAATGAGAAATTCTGTCATGCACTGGGGAGTGTAAATTGAGGAATGATCAGCTTTTAGGCAAAGAGTACACAGTGCTTAGGACAAATACTTCAGTGATAGAGACATGAAGGTCACCCTTGTAGCTTAAATCTTAATGCCACAAAGCATTGTAGTCAGACCACGTTTACATTTATGCAATGAGGACTTCCGTGTACCAGCTAATGGGGTGGAATATCTCCATCTTGATTTAAAAGTTCTTTTCTACTTCATGTGGGTTTTCAAATACAATGCTCTTACCTAGGGGAAGCTAATGAATGAACGGAGAGGCTTCAACTCAGTCCCCTCCTCAAATTTTATTGAATAAATGTCTGTATAGATTCTATTGCTGTTGTAAATTATTCCCGTACTAGTTGATTTAAACAAACAAATATATGCTCTTACAGTTCTGGATGTAAAACCCGAAATGAGTCTCATGGGCTAATATCAAGATGTCTCCTGGCTGGGTTCCTTCTAGAGGCTCAGGTGAAATGCTGTTTCCCTTCCTATTTCTGTTGTATTCTGGCCCCTGCCATTCCTGGCTCATGGCCATTCCTCCGCCTTCAAAGCCAGCAGTTTAGCTTCTTCATCTTGTCTCTCACTTCTACCTAGAGGACCATTGTGGGTACGTTACTCCCACCTGGATGACACTGGGTCATCTTCTTAACGTCAGCCGGTTAGCAAGCCTGTCCCATCTTCCACCCTATTCCTCCCCTGCTATAAAAATATCAAATGCAAAGGAACTGGGGATGGGGTGTGGACTTATTTTGGAGGCTCTATTCTGCTCACCACAAAGTCTCTTAAAAGTGTATTATTGGGGTGGCCGCTTAGCTCTGTTAGTTAGAGTGTTCTGCTAATAACATCAAGATTGCCGATTCGATCGCCGCTGCCCCCTCCTTGCAGAAAAAACGTGTGTTATTATGTGTCACTCAGGGGCTCTTATATAAGAGAAATGAACACAGAATTTATTACAGTTTCTGGAATATGTGAGCACACTAATTGCTTTAATAATACATGCAAAGAAATATTTGATTCAGAAAACCTGAAACTGCCTACCCCTGACTCTGACACAGGACCTCACCTTTCTCCTCAGAGCGGGGGCCACACACCAGGAGCTGCTGTATCAACGCCCCCAGGGAGCCGGTTAGAAATGCAGACTCTCTGAGCCCCCAGGCCCTGCTGACTCAGATTCTGCATCTGGTAGGATGCTGTTGATCGTAGGCACATACAGGTTGAATGCTGGTCTTGACTGGGTTTGCTCACCTTCTCTTTGTTGACTTGGGTGCTAAATAATGGTTGGGTGTGGGTGCTTTCCTGGGGACTGTAGGTGTTATCAGGATTCATTCAGGCAATGCCAGGTACCCCAGGCACAAAATCATTTCTGGGTGAGAAACACTGCCGGGAAGCAGCCTGAAAATATATAATAATCAAGGCCCATCAGATATTGTGATATTCACTTTGGAAAGGTCGCTAAACTCCTTCTTCTCCACCCCAGGGCCTTTGAACTGGCTATTCTTCTTCTAGATACACACGCATCCACGTTACCTTGCCTCTCCCTACCTTTCTTCACTGAGGTCTCTGTTCAAATGTCACCATGTTGCAGGTCTTGACTAAATGCCCATGAAAAAGAGAACTCACTAATCACCACTTTTTTAAGACTTTCTTTTCTTTTCTTCATATGATCTGTCACCATCTGAAACACTATCTATTTTTATTGTTAGCTTGCATATTTTTCTCCTTCATTGACTTGTTGAATGCCTGTTTTTCAGAACTCTGATACTCACACTAGATAGTAGTATTAGGTTGGTGCAAAAGTAATGGTGGTTTAAAAGGTTAAAATAATTGCAAAAACCACAATTACTTTTGCATCAAGTTAATACCTAAAACATGGTGAGCACTCAATTTACATTCCTGAAATACATGAAGAATTTCTCATGAAAACTGAAGAATACATGACATCTTTGGAAAGGGACAGATTGGGAGAAAAACTCCTAATCTGAGATGGCACAGGAAACCCCTAAAAGGAACAAGAGCCAAACAAAAATATTGAAGTTAATTACTAGGCAGCAAAATATAAATTGTAGCATTAGAGCATCTGAGTAAAGTCTATTTGTATGAAAATTACTCATGTCATTTTCCTGTCTTGGAAGTCACGTCTTCCTCATGGAACCAGAGAATCTTACAAGAGTTTCAGAATTTGTTCTCCTGGGACTTTCAGAGGAGCTAGACCTGCAGCCCCTCCTCTTTGGGCTTTTCCTCTCCATGTACCTGATCACTGTGTTAGGAAACCTGCTCATCGTCCTGGCCGTCAGCTCAGACTCCCACCTGCACACGCCCATGTACTTCTTCCTCTCCAACCTGTCCTTTGTGGACATCTGTTTCACCTCCACCACCGTCCCCAAGATGCTGGTGAACATCCAGACACAGAGCAAAGTCATAACCTATGAAGACTGCATAACACAGATGTACTTTTTTATACTCTTTGTAGTGTTGGATAACTTCCTCCTGACCGTGATGGCCTATGACCGCTTCGTGGCCATCTGTCACCCCCTGCACTACATGGTCATCATGCACCCCCGGCTCTGTGGACAGTTGGTTCTGGTGTCCTGGATCATGAGTGCCCTGAATGCCTTATTACAAAGCTTAATGGTGCTGAGACTGTCCTTCTGTGCAGACTTGCAAATCCCCAACTTTTTCTGTGAACTTAAGCAGATGATCCAACTTGCCTGTTCTGACACCTTTGTTAATACCCTGGTGTTGTATATTGTAACTGTGCTACTAGGTGGTGGTCCCCTGGCTGGAATCCTTTACTCTTACTCCAAGATCGTTTCCTGCATATGTGCAATGCCCTCTGCTCAGGGGAAGTATAAAGCATTTTCTACCTGTGCGTCTCACCTCTCAGTTGTCTCCTTATTTTATTTAACAATCCTGGGCGTGTACCTCAGCTCTCCTGCTACCCACAATGCACACTCTAGTGCTACAGCCTCGGTCCTGTACACAGTGGTCACACCCATGCTGAACCCCTTCATCTACAGTCTCAGGAATAAAGATATAAAGGGGGCTCTGAAAAGATCCATTGTGATGACAGTATAAAAGGGACAATCGTCCTGACTGAAAAAATGCCCTTGGTTTCATAGCTCCAAGTCTAAAACCAGACATTGTGATTCTTTAATCTGACTATGTTTGTGGAATTTCCTTCTTTTATTTATATTCTGGAATTTCCTTTGGTTTGATTTCAACTTCTGCATATAATTTTTAAAATTTATTCTTTTTTTGTATTATAGATGACATTCAATATTATTTTATATTAATTTCAGGAGTGCACTTTGGTAGTTAGACATTTATATAATTTATGTAGTGATCCCCCCATTAGTCTGTACCTCCTGGCATTATGTATAGTTGCTGCAATATTATTTACTATGTTCTGTATGCTGTGCTTTACATCCCTGTGACTATTTTGTAAATATCAATTTGTATTTCTTAATCCCTTCACTTTTTACCCAGCCCCACAACCCTCACCTTTCTGGCAACCATCAATTAGTTCTCTGTAAATCGGAGTCTGTTTTTGTTTTGTTTACTTTTATCTTTACATTTCACGTAGCAGCGAGATCATGTGGTATTTGTCTTTCTCTGTCTGACTTGTTTTACTTAGCATAATACCCTCAGGTCCACCCATGTTGTCACAAATGGTAAGATTTCGTTCCTTTTTATGACCATGTAATAATCCATTGTATATATGTACCACATCTTCTTTATCCAGTCGTCAACTGATGAGCACTTAGGTTGCTTACATGTTTGGCTGTTATTAATAGTGCTGCAATGAACATAGGGGTTCACATATCTTTCCTAATTAGTCTTTTGGATTTCTTTGGATAATTACTCAGAAGGGGAGTTGCTGTGGTCCATATTGGCTGCATCAATTTTCAATCCCACCGACAGTGTACGAGAGTTCCTTTTTTCTCCACGTCCTGACCAGCACTTGTTGCTTATTGATTTACAACAGCCTTCTGACATGTGTGGGTTGATATCTCATTGCTGTTTTAATTTGATGATTAGTGACCTTGACCATCTTTTTATACCTATTGGCCATCGGTGTGTCCTCTTTGGAAAAATGTCTGTTCAGTCCTCTGTCCTTTCTCAATGGGATTGTTTGTTGTTTTGAGGTTGAGTTGTATGTATTCTTTATAAATTTGGGATATAACCCGTATCCGATTTGTCACTGGTGAATGTCTTCTCCCAATCAGTAGGTTGTCTTTTCTTTTTGTTGATGGTTTTCACTGCTGTTCAAAAAATTTTTAGTTGGATGTAGTTCCACTTGTTTATTTTTTGTTTTGTTTCTCTTGCCTAAGGAGATATATCAGAAAAGAAATGTTACTAAGAACAATGTCAGAGAAATTACTGCCTGTGATTTCTTCTTGGAGTTTATGTTTCCAAGTCTTATATTTAAGTCTCCCATCCATTTTGAGTTTATTCCTGTATATGGTGTAAGAAAGTGTTCCAGTTTCATATTTTTGCATGTATATGTCCAGTTTTCCCAACACCATTTATCTAAGAGACTGTCTTTACCTCACTGTATATTCTTGCCTCGTTTCATACACAAAGGACCGTGTAAGTGTGGGATTTTTTCTGGGCCCTTTATTCTATTATATCGAATTAGGTGTCTGTTTTTATGCCCGTACTGTGCTGTTTTCATCACTGTAACCTTGTAGTACAGCTTGATATTAGGTGACACAATATATCCAACTTGCTTTTTTCTCAAGAGTGCTGTGGTTATGCATGGTCTTTTGTGGTTCCATATCAATTATAAGATGATTTGTTCTAGTCCTGTGAAAAATGCAAAGTTAATATTTAGAAATCAGTTCAATTTTTATACACTAATAGTGAACTATCAGAAAGAGAAATAAAGAAAACAGTCTCATTTATAATTGCATCAAAAAATTCTTAGGAATAAATTGGACCAAGGAGGGAATAAACCTGTACTCAGAAACTATATGACACTGAAGAAAGAAATTCAAGAACATACAATAAATGGAAGCCAATATTGTGGTATCGGAGAGGAGAAATTAACATCTTAAAATGTCCATACTGCGCCAGCCTTGTGGCTCAGGCGGTTGGAGCTCCGTGCTCCTAACTCCGAAAGCTGCCCTTTGGATTCCATATGGGCCAGCGGGCTCTCAACCACAAGGTTGCCAATTCAATTCCTCAAGTCCTGCAAGGGATGGTAGGTTCCACTTACTGCAACTAAGATTGAACATGGCACCTTGAGCTGAGCTGCCTTCTGGATGGCTCAGTTGGTTGGAGTACAGTACTAACAACACCAAGTTCACCAGTTCAATTCTCACATGGGCCAGTGAGCTGCGCCCTCCACAACTGGATTGAAAACGACTTGACTTGGAGCTGATGAGTCCTAGAAAAACATGCTGTTCCTCAATATTCCCCATTAAAAAAATTAAATATATATATATATATATATATATATATATATATATATATATATATGAAAGAAATTACTTTATCATCCGTGGACAACTTCACCTCCTTGAAACTCTTCAGTTTTCTCAGTTGTGAAATGTGTATAATAAAAGTATCTTTTCCATAGATATTTGAGAATATTGAATGAGAAAATAATTTAAAAGAGCTTAATGGTATCTGTCATGTATTATGTCTCTATAAATACTGCAATTATTATTCTGTTCAGGAGGTGAACAAGTGTACATAGGTGGTAATCAGCTTGCTTCCCAGAAGTTATGCAGGAATTTGGTAGCATGTCAACTGGCCCTGGAAGGAGACTGTGAAAACAAATCAAATCACTTACTCCTGAATCTGCAGAATTATCTGTTCAGAGAGGCCGTTACATGTGCAGGTTGGCACCAAGCAGCAGAATAGAAGGAACAGACCTGGAAGACAGACCTGATTACAATGCAGGTGCGTGTGCTGTGTGGCCAGAGCAGTGCAGGGCCACCATCTTCACTGGTGTGACACCTGTCCGCCAGGAGTCTGTGAGCCTAGGAGAGTATGAACGTTTATGTAAAGTGCCTCGCATATGGTTAGGCCCAAAAAAATGGTTCTGAGATCATTTGGAGCAGGTTTTACAAAAATAACTCTCATAAGGAGTTACTTGAAAAGCAACCTCATGCTGTGTTCTAGATTCAAAGCCCAGAGAACGCATTCTGCTGGACATTGTTCTCTGCAGTCCTGGACTGAGCTCCCTGTTTGGTCATCAGGAGACCCTGCAAACCTTTAATTTTCTGTGAAACATTGTTAGGCTTATTGGACTATGCGTGCAAAAGCAGAATTTGGGGACACAGTGAAACAAAACCAAAAGGTACCATGTCATCAAATCCTCACTTTACCCGAGGCTAAATTAACCGGAAGAACCTTTTCTGATAATTCTAGGTTTTCCAGTTTTATTGAAATTTATTAAACCTGAGGCTCTACATAAAATTACTACATGCGGTCAGATGAGAAGTCATTTAGAAAAAAACATTATTCATGTTTTAAGCTTATTTATAAAACCGTTGAAGCCTGTATAAACTGGTATGCGAATAATCAAGACAGCATTATTCATGTTACTCCAAAGAATGCATACTGGGGGGTAGAGCAGGGGTGCCAAAAAATGTACATATTTTAAGAGATGTTATCTCTGTATTACTTTTTGAAGTTGAATTGAATTGCAGTAGCAATGTATAGTATGACGTTTGCTCAAAAGATGGCCTAAAAGAAACGAATGCTCGAAGTATTCATTGTGTTACAATTTTAATACTTTTTTTTCCTCTCTTAACATGTATAGATTTTTAGGGGACCCTCTGTATGTCCACAAACTGGTGAGTATGTAAACAAAATGTGATGTAGCCGTACAGTTGACTGCTATTTAGAAATAAACAATAAAAAGTAATGAACTACTAAAAAAACAAAAAGCAAAAAACCTACCGAAGCCCATGGTATATACCAGTGGTGTGACGTAATTTTTCACCCTTTTTATTAGGACAATTTTAAACATTGAGAAAAAGTGAAAGACTAGTACAGTGATCACCTCTATGTTCATCACCTACATTTAACATATAACATTGATGTTATTTGCTTTATCTACATTACATTTCTGCGAGGAAGCATTTGAAAGCACATTGAACAACATTTCTTTGAAATGCTACGCATGTGTTGTTTCATGTCAACTTTCCTCTGTCAGCACTATTGGACTTGGGAACATCGGCAAGAATTTCCATATATTTAATATTTAATTCACATTCAAATTTCCGCTGTGGGAAGTTTTGAGACAAAATCCTTTCCCCACGTTCGTATAATTTCTTATTACATAAAAGCAATTATCACAAAGAATCTAAGCTGACGCTTTACTTGTGAAAAGTACTGAAGAAATACACGGGGTTACTGCCCTCAAGTTGCTGTAAGGAGCTCTGATGGGGCAAAAACACCCATGTGCGACCCCGAGATGAGAAACGGGCCTCGATGGAGGGCAAGCCCAACGTAGAGCTTCATTAGCAGCGGGTCTGCGTGCGGCTCTCCGTGTCTTCCTGCATCATCAGCGAGAGGGCCTTTGGGACTCAATAGGCAGAATGGGTGGCGCCAGCAAACATGGAGTCACAGTCAGGCTTGAGTGATACGTGCCTCACGTTCCTTTGCATGGCACTTAGTAAATGATGATTTGAAACACAGCCCCCATTTTCAGAGGGGTCAATGTGGAGCTGCGGGGAGAGCAAGAATGCTCCTGAAATAGTAATAAAATTGGAGGAGAGGGCTCAGTGACGTCGGCTTAGGGTGGTGGAGAAACATTCCAGCAACATCTAGGGATTTTGAAAGACATTAAGGCAAAACTGTCCCACAGAACTTTCAGCGAGGGACATATTCTATGTCTGCACTGTCTAATGTGGTAGCTGCTGTATTGAGGCTGGTATGACAGGGGAACTGAATTTTAAATGTTATTTACCTTTAATTATAACTTTGAAATAGTCTCAAGTACCAGTGGCTGCTGTGTTGTATAGCACAGCTCTTAGCTCCCAAGACAAATGTCCCTCAGGCCATTGAATCCAAGAGGATTTCAGGAAGACTCACAACGTTCACCAGAGCAGCAGTACAAATGGGGACCATAAGGCCAAATGGGGTTCACCTTCTATCCATCCCTGAGTCCATTTTTCTAGTACAAGTTCTGTTTTTAAAGATGTGTGTCTTCTCTACTAATGATCATAACAAAAATTATGAAACCTGTTTTTGGAAATACTGAACAGATGAAAACGTCATGTTTTGGGGAGAACCACTTTCCTAATTGATTTTTCCTTTTCACGAAGTTGGTATCTTGTATGTTGAATTTTAAAAAACAAAACCAAGTCCTGTCACCTTTGAAGGCTTCCAATATTCATATCGTCTAATTCTAATAAATGTGGTTGAGACAAAGGATACTCGGATTAATGTCCTTTTTGTTTTTTTAAGTAGTGGTATTTTTCTTTTTTACCTTTTTTTTTAATTGGGGAAGGGGAACAGGACTTTATTGGGGAACAGTGTGTACTTCCAGGACATTTTTCCAAGTCAAATTGTTGTCCTTTCAATCTTAGTTGTGGAGGGTGCTGTTCAGATTCAAGTTGTTGTCCTTTCAGTCTTAGTTGTGGAGGCACAGGTCAGCTCCAGGTCCAGTTGCCGTTGCTAGTTGCAGGGGGCGCTGCCCACTATCCATTGCGGGACTCAAGGAATTGAACTGGCAACCTTGTGGTTGAGAGCCCACTGGCCCATGTGGGAATCGAACCGGCAGCCTTCGGAGTTAGAGCATGGAGCTCCAACCGCCTGAGCCACTGGGCCAGTCCCAGATTAATGTCCTTTTAAAACAGGGAGATCAAGCACATGAAGAAATAAAACCCAAATTCACTGTCTTCTAATGTGGTCTCCTGGGATCAGAGATTCATTAGGAAAAATTTCCTTTCTGCTTATTCCAGAGGCCCCGGGGGAAATCGGATGCTCAGCAGTGGGAATAAGAAGAGGGAACTGTGCCTGATGAGCAGATACACAGAGCGCTGTAACGCTCCTCTGTGCAGTCCCTCAGCTTGTACCACGTTGGTGGACAGGACCTGGGTGTTGCGTTTGACTCCTGAGCTGGCTGTGAACTGATGCTTCACTCCCTCCTGCTGTCTCGTGTGGGGACAGAGCTTCAGTCTCCATCATGATCCTCCCAGGGAGTAATTCTGACTTCCACACAGAGTCCTCGCTCTCAGAGACCCCATCCAGGTGAGTCTGAGAGCCCAGCAGGTACTGAAGGAAAGGGTCAGAGAGGTCAGAAGGTGAGAACACTTACCTGAGTCACTGCGACCCTAACAGCCCAGCCAGGAGACTAGGGATCTCAGTGTCTGTGTTCTTGGTAAAGTAATTGATTTTTAATTAACTTATTTAATATTTTAATAAGATGCTTAAATCTGCAATATAAGAGCCATAGTTGACAATTGAGGGTTATGTACATGGATGTACTGTTAGGTCACCCTGTAGAATGAGTGAGATGCATAAAATGATTGCAGTGCAATGACAATGTAACTGAGGAGTTTCGCTGTTCGGGGAATAGGAAAATGGAATGTTAGGTGTGGAGGCCAGTGCAGTGAAGTGACATTTCTAAGATGGAGTGTTTTTGACCATGTTTTATATTCACTGGAAAGATCCAGGCCAGGGGAGGTAGGAACTACCTTGCAACACATGTTTGTGAAACGTACATTGCAGTATCTTTCCTCATGCTGATATTCACATGAATAAATTATTTATTAAGTAGAAAGAGGAATACCAAATAGTTGTACTTTGAATTACTTCATTCCTGGAGAGGCTGCCTATATTTTGGTTTGTTGCTTGTTCACTTTCTCTGTTGGAACAGTTAGTAGGGATTCCGAGCCTACATGCAGCCTGTTCCCCCTGGTGGCCATTGTCTTCTGTATTTTTAATGAGAAATTCTGTCGTGCACTGGGGAGTATAAATTGAGGACTGATCAACTTCTAGGCAAAGAGGACACAGTGCTCAGACCAAACACTTGAGTGATGGAGAAATGAAGGTCACACTTGTACCTTAAATCTTAGTGCCACAAAGCATTGTAGTCAGACCACGTTTACATTTGCAATGAGGACTTCCGTGTATCAGCTAATGGGGAGGAATACCTTCATCTTGATTTAAAAGTTCTTTTCTACTTCATGTGGGTTTTCAAATACAATGCTCTTACCCAGGGGAAGCTAATGAATGAATGCAGAGGTTTTAAGTCAGTCCCCTCTGCAAATTTTATTGAATAAATGTGTGTATTAGATTCTATTGCTGCTGTAAAATATTCCCGTACTAGTTGATTAAAACAAACATATGCTCTTAAACATCTGGATGTGAGAAGCCCGAAATGAGTCTCATGGGCTAATATCAAGGAGTCTGCAGAGCTGGGTTCCTTCTAGAGGCTCAGGTGAAATTCTGTTTCCCTTCCTCTTTCTGTTGTATTCTGGCCACAGCCTTTCCTGGCTCACGGCCATTCCTCCGCCTTCAAAGCCAGCAGTTTAGCTTCTTCATCTTGTGTCTCGCTTCTACCTAGAGGACCATTGTGGTTACGTTACTCCCACCTGGATGATACTGGGTCATATTCTTAACGTCAGCCGGTTAGCAAGCCTGTCCCATCTTCTACCCTAATCCTCCCTTGCTATAAAAATATCAAATGCAAAGGCACTGGAGATGGGGTGTGGACTTATTTTGGAGGCCCTTATTCTGCTCACTACAAAGTCTCTTAAAAGTGTATTATGGGGGTGGCTGCTTAGCTCAGTTAGCTAGAGCGTGGTGCTAATAACACCAAGATGACAGGTTCGATCCCCACTGCACCCTCTTTACTAAAAAACCCCAAACCTAAGTGTATTATTATGTGTCACTCAGGGGCCCTTATGTAAGAGAAATGAGCCCAGAATTTATTACAGTTTCTGGAATGTGTGAGCACACTAATTGCTTTAATAATACATGCAAAGAAATAATTGATTCAGAAAACCTGAAACTGCCTGCCCCTGACTCTGACACAGGACTTCACCTGCTCCTCAGAGCGGGGGCCACACACCAGGAGCTGCAGCATCAACACCCCCGGGAGCCGGTTAGAAATGCAGACTCTCTGAGCCCCCAGGCATCTGCTGACTCAGATGCCGTGTCTGGTAGGAGGCTGTTGATCGTAGGCACATACGGGTTGAAGTGCTGGTCTTGACTGGGTTTGCTCACCTTCTCTCTGTTGACTTGGGGGCTGAATAATGGTTGGGTGTGGGTGCTTTTCTGTGGATTGTAGGTGTTATCAGGATTCATTCAGGCAATGCCAGGTACCCTAGGCACAAAATCATTTCTGGGTGAGAAACACTGCCAGGAAGCAGCCTGAAAATATATAATAAAGGTCCATCAGATACTCCAATATTCACTTTGGACAGATCACTAAGGCACTTCTGCTCCACGCCAGGCCCTTTGCACTGGCTAGTTTTTCTTCCAAATACACACGTGCCCACATTTCCTTGCCTTCACTACCTTTCTTCGCTGAGGTCTCTGTTCATATGTCACCATGTTTGCAGGACTTGACTGCAATGCCCATGAAAAAGAGAACACACTAGTCACTATATTTTTAAAACTTGCTTTTCCTTTCTTTATATGATCTGTTACCATCTGAAACTCTATGTATTTTTATTATTAGCCTGCGTATTTTTTCTCCTTCATTGACTTGTATGAACTACTGGTTTTCAGAACTCTGATACTCACTCTAGATAGTAGTATTAGGTTGGTGTAAAAGTAATGGTGGTTTAACATGTTAAAATAATTGCAAAAACCACAATTACTTTTGCATCAAGTTAATACCTAAAACTTGGTGAGCACTCAATTTACATTCCTGAAATACATGAAGAATTTATCATGAAAACTGTACATTACATGATACCTTTGGAAAGAAGCAGATTGGGACAATAATTCCTAATCTGAGATGGCACAGGAAACCCCTAGAAGGAACAAGATCCATACAAAAATACTGAAATTAATCACTTGGCTGCAAAATATAAATTGTAGCATTAGAGCATCTGAGTAATGTCTGTTTGTATGAAAATTACTCATGTCATTTTCCTGTCTTGGAAGTCACGTCTTCCTCATGGAACCAGAGAATCTTACAAGAGTTTCAGAATTTGTTCTCCTGGGACTTTCAGAGGAGCCAGACCTGCAGCCCCTCCTCTTTGGGCTTTTCCTCTCCATGTACCTGATCACTGTGTTAGGAAACCTGCTCATCGTCCTGGCCGTCAGCTCAGACTCCCACCTGCACACGCCCATGTACTTCTTCCTCTCCAACCTGTCCTTTGTGGACATCTGTTTCACCTCCACCACCGTCCCCAAGATGCTGGTGAACATCCAGACGCAGAGCAAAGTCATAACCTATGGAGAATGTATCACACAGATGTACTTTTTCCTATTCTTTGTAGTGTTGGATAACTTCCTCCTGACCGTGATGGCCTATGACCGCTTCGTGGCCATCTGTCACCCCCTGCACTACATGGTCATCATGCATCCCCGGCTGTGTGGACTGTTGGTTCTGGTTTCCTGGATCACGTGTGTCCTTAATTCCTTATTCCAAAGCTTAATGGTGCTGAGGCTGTCCTTCTGTGCAGACTTGCAAATCCCCCACTTTTTCTGTGAACTCAACCAGATGGTCCAACTTGCCTGTTCTGACACCTTTGTTAACAACCTGGTGATCTATTTTTTAACTGTGCTACTGGGTGGTGGTCCCGTGGCTGGAATCCTTTACTCTTACTCCAAGATCATTTCCTGCATACGTGCAATGTCGTCGGCTCAGGGGAAGTATAAAGCATTTTCTACCTGTGCGTCTCACCTCTCAGTTGTTTCCTTATTTTATTTAACAAGCCTAGGAGTGTACCTCAGCTCTCCTGCTGCCCACAATGCACACTCTAGTGCTACAGCCTCGGTCCTGTACACAGTGGTCACACCCATGCTGAACCCCTTCATCTACAGTCTCAGGAATAAAGATATAAAGGGGGCTCTGAAAAGATCCTTTGGGATGACAGTATAAAAGGGATGATCGTCGTGAGACTGCAACAGTGCCCTTGATTTCATGGCTCCAAGTCTAAAACCAGACATTGTGATTCTTTAATCAGATTGTGTTTGTGGAGTTTCCTCTTTGTAATTATATTCTGGAATTTCCATTTGTTTGAGTTCAACTTCTGTCCATAATTTTTTTTAAAAATTTGCTTTTTCTGTTATGTTTGACATTCAGTATTATTTATATTAGTTTCAGGTGTACACTGTAGTGGTTAGAGATTTATATAATTTATGTAGTGACCCCCCGCCAGTAGTCTGTACCTCCTGGCACTATAGACAGTTGCTGCAATATTGTTTAGTATATTCTATATGCTGTGCTTTACATCCCTGTGACTATTTTGTAACTACTAATTTGTATTTGTTTATCACTTCACTGTTTTACCCAGCCCCTCAACCCGCACCTCTCTGGCAACCATCAATTGTTCTCTGTAAACAAGAGTCTGTTTCTTTTTTATTTTATTTTTTTTAATTTTTATTTTTTATTAAATTTATTGAGGTGACAATTGTTAGTAAAATTACATAGATTTCAGGTGTACAATTCTGTATTACATCATCTATAAATCCCATTGTGTGTTCATCACCCAGAGTCAGTTCTCCTTCCATCACCATATAGTTGATCCCCCTTACCCTCATCTCCCACCCCCCACCCCCCTTTCCCTCTGGTAACCACTGAACTATTTTGACCATCTTTTTATATACCTATTGGCCATTGGTGTGTCCTCTTTGGAGAAATGTCTATTCAGGCCCTGTGTCCTTTTCTAAATGGGATTGTTTGGGTTTTTTTGAGGTTGAGTTATATGAGTCCTTTATAAATTTGGTATACTAACCCTTATCTGAAGCATCACTGGCGAATGTCTTCTCCTGTTCATTAGGTTGTCTTTTCGTTTTGTTGATGGTTTTCATTGCTGGGCAAAAATTTTTTAGTTGCATGTAGTTCCATTTGTTTATTTTATGTTTTCTTTCCCTTGCCCAAGGAGATATATCAGAAAACAAATGTTACTAAGAGCAATGTCAGAGAATTTACTTTGTTTTCTAGGAGTTTTATGGTTCCAAATCTTACAAAGTCTTTCATCCATTTTGAGTTTATTCTTGTATATGGTGTAAGAAGGTGTTCCAGTTTCATATTTTTGTATGTATATGTCTGGTTTTCCCAGCACCATTTATTTATTTATTTATTTATTATTATTATTTATTATTATTTTTAAAAATATTTTTTGAAAGATTTTATTGGAGAAGGGGAACAGGACTTTATTGGGATACAGTGTGTACTTCCAGGACTTTTTTTTTTTGCCAAGTCAAGTTGTTGTCCTTTCAATCTTAGTTGTGGAGGGTGCTGTTCAGCTTCAAGTTGTTGTCCGTTTCAGTCTTAGCTGTGGAGGGCACAGCTCAGCTCCAGGTCCAGTTGCCATTGCTAGTTGCAGGGGGCGCAGCCCACCATCCCTTGTGGTAGTCGAACCGGCAACCTTGTGGTTCAGAGGATGCACTCCAACCAACTGAGCCACCTGGGAGCTCAGCGGCAGCTCAGCTCAAGGTGCCGTGTTCAATCTTAGTTGCAGGGGGCGGAGCCCACCATCCATTGCGGGAGTCGAGGAATCGAACTGTCAACTTTGTGGTTGAGAGCCCACTGGCCATGAGGGAATCGAACCGGCAGCCTTCGGAGTTAGCAGCATGGAGCTCTAACCGCCTGAGCCACCGGGCCGGCCCCAGCACCATTTATTGAAGAGACTATCTTTACGTCATTCTATATTGTTGCCTCGGTGTCATCGATTAAATGACCATATAAGTGTGGGTTTATTTGTGTGTTCTTCATTCTATTCCATTGAATTACATGTCTGTTTTTATGCCTGTGCCATGCTGTTTTCATTACTATAGCCTTGTATATAGTTTGATATCGGGTAACTTGATATCTCCAACTTTGTTCTTTCTCTAGAGTGCTGTGTTAAGATTATTTGTTCTAGTCCTGTGAAAAATACAAAATTAATATTTAGATGTCAGTTTAATTTTTATATACTCTGATAATGAACTATCAGAAAGAGAAATAAAATGATCTCATTTATAATTGCATCAAAATAATACCTAGGACTCCAATTTATTCCAAGGTGGGAATAGACCTATACTCAGAAAAGTACATGACCCTGAAGAAAGAAATTGAAGAAGATACAATAAATGGAAGCCTATATTGTGGTATCAGACAGGAAAAATTAACATCGTTAAAATGTCCATATTGATGAGGCAGAAAAGGGTTAATAAAAGTGAACCTTAAGGGGGACTGCCCAGGTCTGCATCCCCTCCCCGGAACTGCCCAGACTCATCCCCTAGAAGTAAATCTAAGATGTCTAAACCCTCATAAAAAGAGGAGATAAGACTCAACTGGTTTTAACTGGTTCTTCACACATGCGTGGACGGCCAAAACCTGCCCATTAGTTGAACTCTAGCCTAATTATAATGTAATTAGAATGGAACGAACATTAAGGCTTACCGTCGCCCCTCCCCCCCTGTGGTTTTCTGTGTGCATTCTGGGTAAGAGCATGTGCAGAAAGAAACTAGTTATATAACCGACATATGTCAATCAAATGACCTCAGTCTATACGTAACATCTCCTGCCATAAGGAAATTTACCCACACTTCCCTACATAAGAAAAAGCTAACCTAAAGTTAGGTGCAGTTCTCTGCCCTGGCAATATCTAGGCCACCTTCCTTCGTCTTGAATAAACTTACTTCCCTGCTCTCCTCATTTAGGGCTGAATCTGTGAATTCTTTTCACCTTTTGCAAACAACCAGGGGTTAATTCCAATGACACAACGTATACTACCCAACACAATCTATTGACCTAATGCAATTCCTAACAAAACACCAAAAATCAACCAAGTACATTTGGAGATGTAATTGGCTTATTAAGTGATTCGTGAATGAGGCAGTATCCCTTCCAGCAACCAGAAGGGAACAGCCAGTGGTTGTACAAAATGGAAGGTTTTCATAGGAGGAAGGGTGGGGCGAGGAGCTATTAACAAAGGAAAAGAAAAGATTAATTTTAGACCTATGTTTTTTGGGGGTGAGGAAGGGAACAGCAAGGTTTTTTATCCTACAGATTCCCTCTTTCTTCCATGGGGGATGGAGAGGGCCCATGTGACCAGTGCTTTCACAGAAAATTCCAGACTGGTTGATTAAGATTACATTTCTAACAGAGGTTGAAACTGCCATTAGGTCCCACATTAAATCTAAATTTGTCCTCATGGGTTTTTACCACCAGTGATGCATTATGGGTCTGTGATTTTCTCCTTAACTGTAGTATGGACATTTTAACAATATTGATTCTTTTAATCATTGAGCACAGAATATCTTTCCAAATATGAGTCTCCTTTAAAATGCATCCATTGCTGAATTAAAGGAGCCATACAAAAGTTACTATACATATTGCATGAGTATATGTAATTAATATATATATATATATATAATCAATATATATATTATATACATTGCTCTGCTATGTGACTGTAAGAAATATAATCACCCTGAACCTATTTCCTTATTTCTGATGGTGATATGGGACGATGAAGCTATTTAAGGTGGGTGCTGCTAGGAATAAATAAAATGTTTGGAAGTAGTTGGTGAGTTTAAGAACTTTTACAGGTAAGGAGTGTATGTACACATACATAGATGTACATTTTTACCTGACTCTATTTCAGGTATGCGCGCGCGCACACACACACACACACACACACACACACACACACACACACAAACACACACACGCCTGAACAAAGAGAACCATGAAATGATTATTTATGTACCCTCACTATGTATGTACAAATATGTCCTTTTGTGCCTTATTGATTATACTCTATTTCATTCTTACAGGCCATCGTCTGACACCTTAATGTGTCCAGACCTCAGATTACGGAAAACATTCCTCCAGCGTGTCCTCCATACTTAGGTTAGTATTTCCTCCTTCTCTTTTCCCTCTCATCATTGGCAATTGTTGTGAGAATATGTTCTCTCCATCATAGAATAGATATTTATTCAGCTGCTGTTCCCAACTAAAGCAAGTCGGGTGCGGGGAGGCACTCACTGTCTAGCAGGGCAAAAAAAGACATAGAATTAAATAAATATTATATCATGGGCACCCTAACACCTAAATTAAGTGCACGAGAATGTGCATTATCACAGGAAAACAGTGATAATGTTAAGAAAAAAAACACAAAAAACGGTTCATGAAGGAGAGGATCCAGTCATTTTGAGAAAGCAGATGGAGTTTGGAGGATGGAGAGGGGGTGAAAAATTCCAGAAAGACCAATGGGGAGACTGCAAGCAGAGGAAAGTTGGGTGTGTAAAGGCTCTGAGCCTTATGTTGTGGTGTCAGGTGAAGCTGGGAGTCAAGTTCAATGTCAAGGAGATCAGTGTGAGCGAGGGCAGGGCCCTGTGATGGTGAAGCTGGCACAAAGGTCACAGAGACTTGAGCGTCCTGTTTGAAGCTACAGAATTTTGGCTTCTATCTCCATTGGAGAGTCAGTAGCGGGGATAAAAATCAGGGAGTTCGATGATCAGCTTCGTAATGTACTGAGAAGTCCATGGGTCAATGCGAATATCTGGCTAGAGGGGTCCCAGTCTGTGCCAGATGGGAGATGACTAGGAACTGAAATGAGGCTGTGGAATTGGGGACCAAGAGGTAAGGAAGCAATGGAGACATTTGAGAGGTAGAAGAAAGAAATCAGCCTCACCTCATCATCAGAGATGGCCATTCAGTTTCCAACAGGAGGGACTGGGCTGAGTCTCTTACACACACTGCTCAGATCTGTCACCACCCTGATGGACACCACTGTCTGCACTGCTTGGGTGACGATATTAGCATTTGGAATGGTCCGCCTGTCTCTCCAGGTTCAAAATGCTAAGATGGGGTAGATCCCAGAATGAAAACCCAGTTTTCCATTTTTTTGTTGAGATCTAGCTGTCTTTTATTAAGCCAGACATTAAAGAAATGTGCAGAAATGTCACACTTTTGAATCCAACAACCCAGGTTGGTCTTGGCCGAGGTTGTTGTTTCAGACTTGACTGTGGGACTATGAGGACCATGTGATCTTGGAGAGGATTCGCAGTGGCTCCTGTGGCTTCCTGAGCTTTCGTCTGGAGAGGCTGCGGTGGGGTGATGTGCATGTAAGCCACGGCGTTGACGACCACATTCCAAGGGCTTTGCCCCTGTGTTATTTTCTATTCCCAGTAATTCATGTTCTAAATTCAATGTGTTTATAGTTTTTGAGACTATAATTACTTTTGCCACTGTGGGGACAGAGCCAGGAGTGCAGTGTCCCGGTTCTCGGCCTTATGTGGAAAGGTGCTGACTCAGGTAGTAAATGGCCATCATCTGTGATTGGATGGCCATGAGCTGTGGTTAGTTGGCCATCAGCTGTAACCAGTGAGCCATTGGCCACTGCTGTGGCTACACTAGCAAGAAGATGGGGGCTGAGCTAGCAAGCGCGGATTGCAGCTAGCAAGTGAGGTTGGTTGGCAGAGACGCGGACGGCAGGTTGCGGGTCGTGTGGCTCCTGCTTCCTGTGTCTCCAACCCAGCTGCCAGCGAGACTACAGTGGTGTGACTCCCCTACCTATGGCTCCGTGGGTGTTCCTTTTCGGCCTCACCATGTCCTGCGTTCTTATGTGGGGAGCGGCAGCAGAGACCCCGCATGACACCCTGCATGACAGCCACCACGCACTTGCATTGGCAGCACTGTACAAACAGCTCGGGGAGGTTTCATAGCCGTGGTATATCAGTGTCTCACAGCTGTGTTCCTGTCGACGTGTGGCAGTGTCTTACTGAGTGGCATTCATTATTACCGTTGTGTGTTTTTATGTGCTATCACAAGAATGTCTGAGCTTGAATGAGAGCAATGAACAAACATTAAATTTGTTGTTATATTTGGCAAGAGTAGAAGTGAAATCAGGGACATATTAGTCCAAGTTTATGGAGATAATGCCATTGTAGGGACAGAGTCCCAGAGAGCAGTTCCAGGCTCTCGGCCTCACGTGGAAAGGTGCTGGCTCGGTTATTAGATGACTATCAGCTGTAACTAGTTGGCCATCAGCTGTAACTGGTTAACCATTAGCCACTAATATAACTGCTGTGGCTACACTAGGGGGTTGGTTGGTTGGCAGAGAAGAAGACTGCGGATTGCAGATCGTGTAGATCCTGCTTCCTGTGTCTCCAACACAGCCGCCAGCAAGAACATAGTGGTGTGACCCCCCCCCCCATCCTTGGCTCCGTTGGTGTTCCTTTTGGGACTCACCATATCCTGCGTTCTTGTGCGGGGAGTGTGACCAGAGTCCCTGCATGACAGCCATGAAGAAAACGGCAGTGTACAAATGGAGTAAATGTTTTTCTGAGGGAGAGAACGCGTCACTGATGAAGAGAAGTCAGGGTGGCCAGTAATGAACAGAACTGACAAGAAAACATTGCAAAAATGTGTCAAAATGTGCATCAGAATGGTCGGCCGACTGTGAGAAGCGTAGCAGACCAAGTAAACATTGATAGAGAAACAGTTAGGAAAATCTTAATTGAAAATCACACACATGAGAAAGGTGTGTGCAAAAATGGCCCCGAAGGAGCTCACTGATGAACAAAAGCAAAGGAGAGTCAAAGTTTGCTAAGACCTTTAGGAGAGGCAAGAAGATGTTATCACTGGTGATGAAACATGGGTGTACCAATATGACCCTGAAACAAAGCGTCAAAGTGCACAAAAGAGGTCAGACAATTCTCCACGACCAAAAAAGTTCCGTCAGTCCAAATCAAGAGTCAAAGTGATGTTGTTAAGCTTTTTTGATATCAGAGGGTTTATTCATTATGCATTTGTACCAACTTGACAAACAATTATCCAAGTTTACTGTTTGGAAGTGCTGAAAAGGCTGCATGAAAAAGTTATACGACCGGAACTTTTCGCCAACAATTCATGGCTCTTGCATCACGACAATGCACCAGCTCACATGACACTGCCTGTGAGGGAGTTTTAGCCAATAAACAAATCACTGTATTGGAACACCCTCCCTACTCTCCTGATCTGGCCCCCAACGACTTCTTCCTTCACCCAAAGATAAAGGAAATATTTAAAGGAAGACATTTTGATGACATTCAGGACATCAAGGGTAATATGACACCGCTCTGATGGCCATTCCACACAGAGTTCCAAAACTGCTTTGAAGCGTGGACTAGGTGCTGGCATCAGTACATAGCCTCCCAGGGCAGTACTTCAAAAGTGACTGCAGTGACCTTCAACAATGAGGTGTGTAGCACTTTTTCTAGGATGAGTTCACGAACATAATTGTCAAACCTCATGTAAAATAGGTGTGGGAAACAACAGTTTACTAAACCAGACCTGTATGATTGGTTGAAAGTCTTTTTTTTTTTTTTTTTTTTTTATAAATGAAAGTATTGGGGTGATAATTGTTAGTAAAGTTACATAGATTTCAGGCGTATAATTCTGTAATACATTATCTATATCTCAAACTGTGTGTTCACCACCCAGCGTCAGTTCTCTTTCCATCACATATATTAGACCCCGGTTACCCTCTTCTAGAAGCCCCACTCTGGTAACCCCTAAACTATTGTTTATGTCTTTGAGGTTTTGTTCTTTCATTTGCTTGTCTTGTTCTTTTGTTTTCAGTCTTATATACCACATATCAGTGAAATCATATGGTTCTCTACTTTTGAAATTCTTAAAGAAAGGATGATAGCGTTACCTAAGGATCGTGAGAGAGACTTGTATCCCAATGCTTCACCCAGGAGACAGGGAAGAAGCTCGCCACGAGAAGCAGTAGTTTCTGGGGATAATTGTGCTAAGCACTGGGGGGGGGCCCACAGCCTTGAGGTATGTGCTATGAAAACATATATTTCTAGAAATTATAATATGTGTTCATAAATGTATAAAGTCTCATGTAACAGACTATTCACAATTGCTTGTTTCTTATTTTTCACTAGAAATTAAGGTTTTTAAAGGTTAAGAATTCTAATATATGTACGAGTAATTAAAGCTGAAAGAATTTATAAAAATAGTTTTATTTTTTAAATATTTCATTAAAAATTTTATTTAAATAATTCAAAAATATTTTATTTTTACACCTGAAGCTGAATAATATTTAATGTCAACTATAATTTAATATATATATATATAGTCATGCGATGTAGAGTACAGCATAGGGAATAGAGTCAATGGAATTGTAACAGTTATATATGAAGCCAGAGGGGGAGTAGATTGGGGAAGGGGGTTATCACTTTGGAGGGGTGTAAAAGACTAACTGTTACATTCTTTGGTACACCTGAAACTAATAAAAAGTAAATGAAGGGATTAATCTTTTCATCCATGGGCAACTTCACTTCCTTGAGGCTTCAGTTTTCTCAGTTGTGAAATGTGTATACTAATAGTACCTTTTCCATAGATATTGGAGAAGATTGAATGAGAAAATCATTAAAAATAGCCTAATGGTATCTGACATACATTATGTTCCAATAAGTGCTGGCAATTATTATTCAGCTCAGGAGGTGAACAAGTGTACATAGGTGGTAATCAGCGTGCTTCCCAGAAGTTATATAGGAATTTGGTAGCATATCAACTGGCCCTGGTAGGAGACTGTGAAAACAAACCAAATCGCTTACTCCTGAGTCCGTAGAATTTTCTTTTCAGAGAGGCCGTTACATGTGCAGGTTGGCACCAAGCAGTAGAATAGAAGGAACAGACCTGGAAGACAGACCTGATTACAATGCAGGTGCGTGTGCTGTGTGGCCAGAGCAGTGCAGGGCCACCATCTTCACTGGTGTGACATCTGTCCGCCAGGAGTTTGTGATCCTAGGAGAGTATGAACGTTTATGTAAAGTGCCTCGCATGTAGTCAGGCACAAAGAAATGGTTCTGAGATCATTATGAGCAGATTTTACAAAAATAACCCATATAAGGAATTGCCTGAAAAGCAACCTCGTGCTGTGTTCTAGATTCAAAGCCCAGAGAACGCATTCTGCTGGACATTGTTCTCTGCAGTCCTGGACTGAGCTCCCTGTTTGGTCATCAGGACACCTTGCAAACCTTTAAATTTCTGTGAAACATTGTTAGGCTTATTGTACTATGCTTGCAAAAGCAGAATTTGGGGACACATTGAAACAAAACAAAAAGATACCATGTCATCAACCCCTCCGTTTACCTGAAAGCTAATTACCCAGAAGAACCTTTTCTGAAAATTCTAGTGTTTCTGGTTTTATTGAAATTTATTAAACTTGAGGCTTGAACAATAACATTACTGCATGCAGCCGGAGCACAAGCCATTTTTAAAAAACATTATTAATGTTTTAAGCTACTTTTTAATAAAAACATTGAAGCCGTATAAACTGGTATGTGAATAATCAAGACAGATTTATTCATTTGGCCCAAACAATGCATACCGAGGGATGTATCAAAAAAATGTGCGTATTTTAAAAGATGTTATCTATGTATTACTTTTTGAAGTTGAATTGAATTACAATAGCAACATGTAGTACAACATTCGCTCAAAAGATGGAGTTAATCAAATGAATACTAGCGTCATTCATTGTATTACTATTTTAATACAGTTTTTTCCTTTCTTAACGTGTGTACGTTTTTTTGGCATCCTCTGTATGTCCACAAACTGGTGAGTAGATAAACGAAATGTGATATATCCACAAGTCGAATATTATTTAGCAATAAACAATAAAAAGGAACAAACTACTAAAAAAAAAAAAAAAGAGGAAAAACACCAACCCTGAAGCCCAGAGGCTATGCCAGTGGCATAACATATTTTTCAACTTTTTATAATGACAAATTTTAAACATAGAGAAAAACTGAAAGACTCGTACAGTGATCACCTATATGTTCATCACCTACATCAAACACATAGCATTTGTATTATTTGCTTTCTCTGCATTACGTTTCTGCGAGGAAGTATTTCAAAGCACACGGTAGGACACTTCACTGAAATGCTGTGCATGCGTTGTTTCATATCGACTTTCCTCTGTCAACACTATTGGACTTGGGGACATCGGCAAGAACTTCCGTATATTTAATATTTAATTCACATTCAAATTTCTCCTGGGGAAAGTTTTGAGACAAAGTTCTGTCCCGTGTTGGTAAAATTTCTTATTATATAAAAGCAATTATCACAAAGGATCTAAACCGACGCTTGACTTGTGAAAAGTACTGAAGAAATACATGGGGTTCCTGCCCTCAAGTTGCTGTAAGGAGCTCTGATGGGGCAAAAACACCCGTGTGCGACCCCGAGATGAGAAATGGGCCTCGATGGAGGGCAAGCCCAACATAGAGCTTCATTAGCAGCGGGTCTGCGTGCGGCTCTCCGCGTCTTCCTGCATCATCAGCGAGAGGGCCTTTGGGACTCAATAGGCAGAATGGGTGGTGCCAGCAAACATGGAGTCACAGTCAGACTTGAGTGATATGTGCCTCACGTTCCTTTGCATGGCACTTAGTAAATGGTGATTTAAAACACAGCCCCTGTTTTCACAAAGGTCAATGTGGAGCTGCGGGGAGAGCAAGAATGTTCCTGAAATAGTAATAAAATTGGAGGAGAGGGCTCAGTGACGTAGGGTTAGGGTGGTGGAGACACAGCCCAGCAACATCTGGGGATTTTGAAAGACATTTAAGGCAAAGCTGTCCCACAGAACTTTCAGTGAGGGACATATTCTATGTCTGCCCTGTCTAATGTGGTAGCTGCTGTATTGAGGCTGGTATGACAGGGGAACTGAATTTTAAATTTAATTTTAATTGCAATTTTTAAATAGTCTCACGTACCTAGTGGCTACTGTGTTGTATATCACAGCTCTTAGCTCCGTAGACAAATGTCCCTCAGGCCATTGAAATCCAAGAGGATTCCAGCAAGACTCCCAGTGTTCACCAGACCAGCAGTACAAACGGGGACCATAAGGCCCAATGTGGGTCACCTTCTATCCATCCCTGAGCCCATTTTTCTAATACAAGTTGTGTTTTTAAGATGTCCCTCTTCTTTACAAATGCTCGTAGACAAAATTATGAAAGCTGTTTTAAGGAAATAGTGTAAAGATGAAAAATTTATCTTTTGGGGAGAATTTCTTTCCTAAATGACTATGTCTTTTCAGTAGGCTGGTACCTTGTATGTTGATTTAAAAAATAATAATTCTAGATTTATCATATGTTAAGGCATCCAATATTTGTATTGTGTTATTCTAATAAATATGGTCCAGGCACAGGATACTTGCAGATTCAGGGACTGATGTCCCTTTAAATTCAGGGAGATCATGAACATAGAGAAATGAAAACTAAATTAAAAACAGAATTCTAACCTGGTCTCCTGGGATCAGAGATTCATTAGGAAAAATTTCCTTTCTGCTTATTCCAGAGGCCCCGGGGGAAATCGGATGCTCAGCAGCGGGAATAAGAAGAGGGAACTGTGCCTGATGAGCAGATACACAGAGCGCTGTAACGCTCCTCTGTGCGGTCCCTCAGCTTGTACCACGTTGGTGGACAGGACCTGGGTGTTGCGTTTGACTCCTGAGCTGGCTGTGAACTGATGCTTCACTCCCTCCTGCTGTCTCGTGTGGGGACAGAGCTTCAGTCTCTATCATGATCCTCCCAGGGAGTAATTCTGACTTCCACACACAGTCCTCGCTCTCAGAGACCCCATCCAGGTGAGTCTGAGAGCCCAGCAGGTACTGAAGGAAAGGGTCAGAGAGGTCAGAAGCTGAGCACACTTACCTGAGTCACTGCGACCCTAACAGCCCAGCCAGGAGACTAGAGATCTCCGTGTCTGTGTTCTTGGGTTATTAATTGATTTATAACTAATTAATTTGATACATTAATAAGGATGCTTGACTCTTCCATAAAATGACCATAGTTAACAATTAAGTGATGGGCATGGATGTACTGTTAGGTGACACTGTAGAATGAGTGAGATGCATAAAATGGTTGCAGTGCAATGAAACCATATCTGAGGATTTTCCTGTTCAGGGAGTAGGAAAACAGTGTTAAGTGTGGAGGCCAGTGCACTGAAGTGAAGTTTCTAAGATGGGATGTATTTGAGCATGTTTTGTTTTCAATGGAAAGTTCCAGGTCATTGGAGGTAGGAAATACCTTGCAACACATGGTTGTGAGATATACATTAAGTATCTTCTCTCATGCTGGGTATTTACATGAAAAAAGTATTTAATATGTCTAAAGAGGAATACTAAGTTTTTTTCGTTGCATTATTGCATTCCTGGGAAGGCTACATATATTTTGGTTTGTTACTTGTTTACTTTTATCTTGGAACAATTAGTAGGGATTTCCACCCCACACTCAGCTTTTCCTCCATGTTGTCATTATCTTCTGTATTTTTAATGAAATTCTGTTATACACTTGCGAGTATAAATTGAGGATTGACCAAATTTTAGGCAAAGAGGACACAGTGCTGAGAACAAAACACTTCGGTGAAGGAGAAATGAAGGGCACCCGTTTGTACCTTAAATCTAATGCCACAAAGGCATCTCACACCACGTTTACATTTATGCCATGAGGACTTCAGTGCACCAGCTAATGGGGTGGGATGTCTACAGTTTGATTTAAAGTTCTTTTCCACTTCATGTGGGTTTTCAAAGTAAAATGCCCTCACCCAGGGGAAGCTAATGAATGAATGGTGAGGCTTCAACTCAGTTGCCTAGGCTAATTTTATTGAATAAATGTCTCTATCAGAGTCTTTCGCTGCTGTAAAATATTCCTGTCCTAGACGATTAAAAGGAACAAATATATGCTCTTACAGTTCTGCATGTCAGAAGCCCAAAAGGAGTCGCAAGGACTAATACCAAGATGTCTGCCGAGCTGGGTTCCTCTAGAGGCTCAGGTGAAATGCTGTTTCCCTTCCTATTTCAGTCTGTATTCTGGCCACAGCCTTTCCTGGCTCATGGCCATTCCTCCGCCTTCAAAGCCAGCAGTTTAGCTTCTACATCTTGTCTGTCGCTTCTACTTAGAGGACCATTGTGGGTACGTTCCTCCACCTGGATGATACTGGCTCATCTTCTTAACGCCAGCCGGTTAGCAAGCCTGTCCCATCTTCTACCCTAATGCCCCCTTGCTATAAAAATATCAAATGCAAAGGCACTGGGGATAGCGTGTGGACACATTATAGAGGCCCTTATTCTGCTCACTACAAAGTCTCTTAAAAGTGTATATTTATACACTCAGGGGCCCTTATATAAGAGAAATGAACACAGGTTTTATGATAGTGTCTGGAATGAGTGACTATACAATTGCTTTAAATATTAATGTATGCAGAGAAATAATTGACTCAGAAAACCTGAAACTGCCTGCCCCTGACTCTGACACAGGACCTCGCCTGTTCCTCAGAGCGGGGGCCACACACCAGGAGCTGCAGCATCAACGCCCCCGGGAGCCGGTTAGAAATGCAGACTCTCTGAGCCCCCAGGCCCTGCTGACTCAGATTCCACGTCTGGTAGGAAGCTGTTGATCGTAGGTACATACGGGTTGAAAGCTGGTCTTGACTGGGTTTGCTCACCTTCTCACTGTTGACTTGGGGGCTGAATAATGGTTGGGTGTGGGTGCTTTCCTGTGGATTGTAGGTGTCAGCAGTACTCCTTCAGGCAATGCCAGGTACCCCAGGCACAAAATCATTTCTGGGTGAGAAACACTGCTGGGAAATAACCTGAAATAATTATAATCAAGGCCCATCAGATACTCTGATATTCACTTTGGACAGATCACTAAAGCCCTTCTGCTCCACCCCAGGGCCTCTGTACTGGTCATTTCTTCCTTCCAAGTACACTCGCCCACATTTCCTTCCATCTCCCTCACTTTCTTCACTGAGGTCTCTGTTGAAATGTCACCTTGTTTACTGGACTTGACTAAATGATCTTGAAAAATGAAACACTAGCCACTGTCTTGTTTTACACATCCTTTCCGTTTCTTCACATGTTCTGCCACCACATGAAATGTTATATATTTTTACTATTAGCTTTCATATTGTTTCTCCTTCATTGACTTGTATACTTCTGTTTTTCAGCACTCTAGTGCTCACAGGCTAGACAGTACCTAAAACATGGTGAGAGCTCAATTTATATTCCTGAAATAGATGAATAATTTCTCATGAAAACTGTAGAATACATGACATTTTAGAAAGAAGCAAATTGGGGAAAAAATTCCTAATCTGTGATGGCACAGGAAACCCCTAGAAGGAACAAGATCCATAAAAAATATTGAACTAATTACTTGGCTACAAAATATAAATTGTAGCATTAGAGCATGTGAGTAATGTCACTTTGTATGAAAATTATTTGTGATATTTCTGTCTTGAAGTCACGTTTTCCTCATGGAACTGGAGAATCTTACAAGAGTTTCAGAATTTGTTCTCCTGGGACTTTCAGAGGAGCCAGGCCTGCAGCCCCTCCTCTTTGGGCTTTTCCTCTCTATGTACCTGATCGCTGTGTTAGGAAACCTGCTCATCGTCCTGGCCGTCAGCTCAGACTCCCACCTGCACACGCCCATGTACTTCTTCCTCTCCAATCTGTCCTTTGTGGACATCTGTTTCACCTCCACCACCGTCCCTAAGATGCTGGTGAACATCCAGACGCAGAGCAAAGTCATAACCTATGGAGGCTGCATCACGCAGATGTACTTTTTCCTACTCTTTGCAGGGTTGGATATCTGTCTCCTGACCGTGATGGCCTATGACCGCTTTGTGGCCATCTGTCACCCCCTGCACTACACAGTCATCATGCACCCCCGGCTCTGTGGACTGCTGCTTCTGGTGTCCTGGACCATCAGTGTCCTGAATTCCTTATTCCAAAGCTTAATGGTGCTGAGGCTGTCCTTCTGTGCAGACTTGCAAATCTCCCACTTTTTCTGTGAACTCAACCAGATGGTCCAACTTGCCTGTTCTGACATCTTTCTTAACACCCTGGTGATGTATTTTATAGCTGTGCTGGTTGGTGGTGGGTCCCTGACTGGGATCCTTTGCTCTTACTACAGGATAGTGTCCTCCATACATGGAATGTCATCCCCTCAGGGGAAGTATAAAGCATTTTCTACCTGTGCGTCTCACCTCTCAGTTGTCTCCTTATTTTATTTAACAATCCTGGGCGTGTACCTCAGCTCTCCTGCTGCCTACAATACACACTCTAGTGCTACGGCCTCGGTCCTGTACACAGTGGTCACACCCATGCTGAACCCCTTCATCTACAGTCTCAGGAATAAAGATATAAAGGGGGCTCTGAAAAGATTCCTTGGGATGACAGCATAAAAGGGACAATCGTCGTGAGACTGCAAAAGTGGCCTTGATTTCATGGCTCCAAGTCTAAAACCAGACATTGTGATTCTTTAATCTGACTGTGTTTATGGAATTTCCTTCTTTTATTTATATTCTGGAATTTCCTTTGGTTTGATTTCAACTTCTGTATATAATTTTAAAAATTATTTATTTTTTAACATTACAGTTGACATTCAGTATTATTTTATATTAATATCGGGAGTGCACTATAGTTTTTAGGCATTCATATAATTTATGTAGTGTTCCCCCCATTAGTCTGTACCTCCTGACACTATATACAGTTGTTGCAATATTATTTACTATATTCTGTATGCTGTGCTTTACATCCCTGGGACTATTTTGTAAATATCAATTTGTATTTCTTTACCACTTCACTTTTTTACCCAGCCCCACAACCCTCACCTTTCTGGCAACCATCAACTTGTTCTCTGTAATATGAGTCTGTTTTTATTTTGCTTTATTTTCTATTTACATTCCATGTACGAGATCATGTGGTATTTGTCTTTCTCTGCCTGACATTTTTACTTAGCATAATACCCTCAGGTCCACCCATGTTGTCACAAATGGTAAGATTTCATTCTTTTTCATGAGCACGTAATAATCCATTGTACATATGTACCACCTCTTCTTTATCTAGTCATCAACTGATGAGCACTTAGGTTGCTTACATGTTTGGCTGTTATTAATAGTGTTGCAGTGAACATAGGGGTTCACATATCTTTCCTAATTAGTGTTTTGGATTTCTTTGAATAATTACTCAGCAGTGGAATTGCTGTGGTGCATATTGGCTGAACCAATTTGCAATTCCACCGACAGTGTACGAGAGTTCCTTTTTTCTCTACGTCCTCACCTGCAGTTGTTGATTATTGATTTACAACAGCTATTCTGACATGTGTGAGTTGATATCTCATTGTGGTTTTAATTTGATGATTAGTGACCTTGACCATCTTTTTATATACCTATTGGCCATCGATATGTCCTCTATGGAGAAATATCTATTCAGTCCTCTGCCCTTTTTTAATGGGATTGTTTGTTGTTTTGAGGTTGAGTTGTATGTATTCTTTATAAATTTGGGATATAACCCATATCCGATGTATCACTGGTGAATGTCTTCTCCCAATCAGTACGTTGTCTTTTCTTTTTGTTGATGGTTTTCATTGCTGTGCAAGAACTTTTAGTTGGCTGTAGTTCCACTTGTTTATTTTTCTTGTTTGTTTCCTTTGCCCAAGGAAATATATCAGAAAACAAATGTTACTAAGAGCAATGTCAGAGAATTTACTGCCTGTTATTTCTTCTAGGAGTTTAAGTTTCCAAGTCTTACATTTAAGTCTTTCATCCATTTTGAGTTTATTCTTGTATATGGTGTAAGGTGTTCCAGTTTCATATTTTTGCTTGTATATATCCAATTTTCCCAATACCATTTATTGAAGAGACTGTCTTTGCCTCCCTGTATATTCTTGTCTCGTTGTCATAGACAAGGACAAGTAAGTGTGGGTTTATTTCTGAGCTTTTTTTGTATTCCATTGAATTATGTGTCTGTTTTCATGCCCATAGCATGCTGTTTTCATTACTATAGCTTTGTAGTACAGCTTGATATCAGGGAACATGATAGGTCCAACTTGGTTCTTTCTCAAGATTGCTGTGGTGCTTCATGGTTCAATGTCCATTTTAAGATGACTTGTTCTAGTTCTGTGAAAAATGCAAAGTTAATATTTAGAAATCAGTTGAATTTTTATACACTAATACTGAACTATCAGAAAGAGAAATAAGGAAAACAATCTAATTTATAATTGTGTCAAAAAAATACCTTGGAATAAATTTGACCAAGGAGAGAGTAGATCTATACACAGAAAAGTACATGACACTGAAGAAAGAAATTGAAGAAGATACAATAAATGGAAGCTTATATTGTGGTATCGGACAGCAGAAATTAACATCGTTAAAATGTCCTCACTACCCAAGCAATCTAGTGATTTAATGTAATCCCTATCAAAACACCAAAAATCAACTGAGTACATTTGGAGACGTAATTAGCTTTATTAAGGGATTAATGAATGAGGCAGTGTCCCTTCCAGCAACCAGAAGGGAACAGCCAGTGGTTGTACAAAATGGAAGGTTTTCACAGGAAGAAGGGTGGGGTGAGGAGCTATTAACAAAAGAAGAGAAAAGTTTAATTTTAGACCTGGGTTTTTTTGGGAGGAGGAAGGGAACAGCAATGTTTTTCATCCTACAGATTCCCTCTTCCTTCCATTAGGGGATGGAGAGGGACCCTGTGACCAGTGCTTTCACAGAAAATTCCAGACTGGTTGATTAAGATTACATTTCTAATAGAGGTTGAACCTGTCATTGGGTCCCATATTAAATCTAAGTTTGGCCTCATGGGTTTTTACCACCAGTGATGCCATTTTGTGCCTGTGATTTTCTCTTTAACTGTAGTATGGACACTTTAACAATATCAATTCTTCCAAAAATTGAGCAGAGAATATCTTTCCATATTTGAGTCTCCTTTAAAATGCATCCATTGCTGAGCCGTCCAAAAATTATGAATACATATTGCATGAATATATATATATATATATATATTTATAGATAATTATCGATATAAATTATATAACTATTTATAATTTATATATGTAATCAATACATAATTAATTACTTTGTTATGTGATTGTAAATAATGTGATCACCCTGATCTTATTTACGCGTTTCTGATGCTGATATGAGATGGTGAAGCTAATTCAGGTGGATGCTGTTAGAAAAAATAAAATGTTTGGAAATAGGTGGTGAGTCTAAGAACTCTTTCAAAGGTAAGGAGTGTATGTACATGTACATTTTTACCTGACTCTATTTCAGGTAAACACACACACACGCACACACACACACACACACACACACACACACACACACACCATCACACAGACTCATTAATGTCACCTTTCATGTGAAAGGAAACTGGAAATTTGGAGAGAATAGACTTTAAAAGAATGAATAGTTAAATTAACATGAAACTAGAAGAATTATAACTTTAGGCATATGGATTTAATGTAGAATGTTTGACTTTAATTTTAGTAATGAATACATTTCCTTTCTTCATGCACAAAGGCCTGAGTCAGAACCACATTTATTTTATGCAATGGAGAATTCATTAGAGTGTTTAAGGGAACAAATTCCCCAAATGGACTTATCTCAATGCTGTTGGCTGACAAATAATATTGAGTCGGTAGTTCATCGTCAAAAAGGTTTTATTTGGGAAAGGAAAGAACCAGGAAAAAGATGGCTGCCACCCTGACCTGCACATGGAGACCCAGTGAGGCACGTGCTCTAAAATGGTAGATTATATATATGTATAAGGGAGACAGGAACCACAGAGTTTTTTCGAAAAGGAAGTTAGAACCGTAGATTTTTACTAGGTGGGCTCATAAACTTCCACAAACTTATCTCCTCATTTAGACCTTGAAGCCTGATCAGTTTCCTTAAAATGCCAGTTTCCTTTGCAAAAGGAAGAATTAATGCAGACCCATATGATGGATGAAATTCTTAAAGAAAAGATGATAGTATGAATTTGTGACTGTGAGGGAGACTTGGCATCACTGTGCTTCACGCAGAGACAGGGAAGAAGTTAACCATGAGAAACACTTACACCCGAGGATAACAGTGACAAGTATTGGGGGGGCCCACAGCCTTCAGGTAGAAGGGGACTTTGTGTGTTTCCTTGGGCTGTGGCAGAATGTAGATTTCGAGGAAGTGATCCTAAAGTGTTTACGTTGTCACTCCAGAATGAAGATATTTTTTCCTTCATAATCTAGACGTGAACGTCAGAACACAGCGAAGTCTCCCTGTATGTGGCGTCCTGTCCAAGCCCCTGGCTGGCTGTTTGGCAACAGGTGTCCTGTGATGGGTGATACGGAAGAAGGGAGCCTGCCCTTCCTGAGTCACTGCAGTGACGTCACTTGAGCTGAGGCGACTTGGGGGAAACACTTTAATGGCTAAACATTCTAGCTTTGATTTTTCTCAACAGAAGTGTATTTGTTTTCTTCACAATTTGGGGATTTTTCTTGGAAGACTTGGCTCCAAATGAATTCATGAGCCAAGGAAGAGACTGAGGAAAGGACAACACTGGCTTTCAAGGGCAAGATAGCTTCATGTCAGCTGCTGGCTAAGGTAAAAATGAAATATTAAAAAAATGTTTTAAAATTATGTTACTATTGTAAATTCTTTCAATATCGGAATGACCTGGTTTCTTAGCCACCAGTGTTCTTGATCAATATTTAAAGGAAATGACAATTATTCTTCAATTAAAAAATATGTGAAAGAAATAACCTTTGCATCTATGGACAACTTCACTTCTTTGAGACTCTTCAGTTTTCTCAGTTGTGAAATGTGGATAATTCAAGTATCTTTTCCATAGATGTTTGAGAAGATTGAATGAGAAAATCATTAAAAATAGCATAATGGTATCTGACATATATAATGTCCCAATAAATGCTGCAATTATTATTCTGCTCAGGAGATGAGCAAGAATACATAGGTGGTAATCATCTTTCTTCCCAGATTAGTGCAGGAATTTTGTAGAATATCAACTGGCCCTGGTAGGAAACTATGAAAACAAACCAAATCACTTACTCCATGAGTCTGCAGAATTATCTGTTCAGAGAGGCCATTACATGTGCAAGTTGGCACCAAGCAGTAGAATAGAAGGAACAGACCTGGAAGACAGACCTGATTACAATGCAGGTGCGTGTGCTGTGTGGCCAGAGCAGTGCAGGGCCACCATCTTCACTGGTGTGACACCTGTCCGCCAGGAGTCTGTGAGAATATGGAGTAGGAATATTTGTAAAGTGCCTCGCATGTAGTTAGGCACAGAAAAATGGTTCTGAGAACATTAGGAGCAGGTTTTACAAAAATAACTCACATAAGGAATTACCTGAAAAGCAACCCCCTGCTATGATCTAGATTCAAAGCCCAGAGAACGCATTCTGCTGGATATTGTTCTCTGCAGTCCTGGACTGAGCTCCCTGTTTCGTCATCAGGAGACCCTGCAAACCTTTAATTTTCTGTGAAACATTGCTAGGCTTATTGCACTATGCTTGCAAAAGCAGATTTTGGGGACACATTGAAACAAAACAAAAAGATACCGTGTCATCAACCCCTCCGTTTACCTGATAGCTAAATTACCCAGAAGAATGATTTCTGAAAAGTCTAGTGATTCTGATTTATTGAAATTTATTAAACACGAGGCTGCACAATAACATTACTGCACGCAGCTGGAACACACATCATTTTTTAAAACATTATTAATATTTTAAGCTTATTTATGAAACCATTGAAGTCACATAAACTGGTATGTGAATAATTAAGGCAGCATTATTCAATTAACCCCAAAGAATACATACCGAGGGGGGTGCCCAAAAAGAGTAAATATTTGAAGAGATGTTATTTATGTATCACTTTTCGAAGTTGAATTGAATTACAGTCGGAACGTGTAGTATGATGTTTGCTCAAAGGATGGTGTTAATCAAATGAATGCTAGCTTCATTCATCGTGTTACTATTTTAATACAGTTTTCTCCTTTCTTAAAATGTATATACCTTTTTGGCACCCTCTATATGTCCACAAACTGGTGAGTAGATAAACAATGTGATATATCCATGCAGTTGAATACTCTTTAGCAATGAAGAATAAAAAGGAACAAACTACTAAAAAAAATAAAAGAAAAACAAACAAACAATGAAGTCCACAGATTATGCTAGTGTCGTGACACATTTTTCAACTTTTTATAATGATAAATTTAAAACATGGGATTTATAGATGATGTAATACAGAATTGTACACCTGAAATCTATGTAATTTTACTAACAATTGTCACCCCAATAAATTTAAAAAATAAATTTAAAGAAAATTTAAAACAGAGGAAAACTGAAAGAGTAATACAGTTCATCACCTCTATGTTCATCACCTTCGTTTAACAGATAACATTTGCATTATTGCTTTATGTGCATTATATTTCAGCTGGGAAGCATTTGAAAGCACACAGTAGGACTCTTCATTGAAAAACTACGCATGCCTTGTTTCATATCGACTTTCCTCTGTCAGCACTATTGGACTTGGGAACATTGGCAAAACTTCCTGACATTTAATATTTAATTCACATTCAAATTTCTCCTGCTCAAAGTTTTGAGCCACAGTCCTTTCCCCGTGTTGGTATAATTTCTTATTATATAAAAGCAATGATCAAAAAGGATCTAAACCACCACTTTACTCGTGAAAAGTACTGGAGAAATACATGGGTTACTGCTCTCAAGTTGCTGGAAGGAGCTCTGATGGGGCAAAAACACCCGTGTGCGACCCTGAGATGAGAAACGGGCCTCGATGGAGGGCAAGCCCAACGTAGAGCTTCATTAGCAGCGGGTCTGCGTGCGGCTCTCCGTGTCTTCCTGCATCATCAGCGAGAGGGCCTTTGGGACTCAATAGGCAGAACGGGTGGTGCCAGCAAACATGGAGTCACAGTCAGACTTGAGTGATATGTGCCTCACGTTCCTTTGCATGGCACTTAGTAAATGGTGATTTAAAACACAGCCCCCGTTTTCAGAGGGGTCAATGTGGAGCTGCGGGGAGAGCAAGTACGTTCCTGAAATAGTAATAAAATTGGAGGAGAGGGCTCAGTGAGGTAGGGTTAGGGTGGTGGAAAAACAGCCCAGCATCACCTAGGGAGTTTGAAAGACACTTAAAGCAAAGCGTCCAATAGAACTTTCTGCGAGGGACATATTCTATGTCTGTCCTGTCTAATGTGGTAGCTGCTGTTTGAGGCTGGTATGACTGGGGAACTGAATTTTAAATTTAATTTTAATTAAAACTTTTAAATAGTCTCACGTACCTAGTGGCTACTGTGTTGTATAGCACAGTTCTTAGCTCCCAAGACTAATGTCCCTCAGGCCATTGAAATCCAAGAGGATTTCAGCAAGACTCACAGTGTTCACCAGACCAGCAGTACAAACGGGGACCATAAGGCCCAATGTGGTTCACCTTCTGTCCATCCCTGAGCCCATTCTTCTAATACAAGTTCTGTTTTTAAAGATGTGCCTCTTCTCTACTAACACTTGTAGACAAAATTATGAGAGCTGTTTTAAGAAAATCTGAACAGATGAAAACATCATCTTTTGGGGAGAACCACTTTCCTAATTGATTTTGCTTTTTCAGGAGGCTGGAGCATTGTATGTTGAATTTAAAAAAAACAGAACCAAGACCTATCACCTTTGAAGGCTTCCAATATTCATATCATGTAATTCTAATAAGTGTGGTTAAGGCACAGAATACTCAGACTAATGTACTTTTAACACAGGGAGATCAAGACATGAAGAAATAAAACCCAAATTCATTTGACTTCAAACCCGATCCCCGGGGATCAGAGAATCATTAGGAAAAATTTCCTTTCTGCTTATTCCAGAGGCCCCAGGGGAAATCGGATGCTCAGCAGCGGGAATAAGAAGAGGGAACTGTGCCTGATGAGCAGATACACAGAGCGCTGTAACGCTCCTCTGTGCGGTCCCTCAGCTTGTACCACGTTGGTGGACAGGACCTGAGTGTTGCGTTTGACTCCTGAGCTGGCTGTGAACTGATGCTTCACTCCTTCCTGCTGTCTCGTGTGGGGACAGAGCTTCAGTCTCCATCATGAACCTTCCAGGGAGTAATTCTGACTTCCACACAGAGTCCTCGCTCTCAGAGACCCCATCCAGGTGAGTCTGAGAGCCCAGCAGGTACTGAAGGAAAGGGTCAGAGAGGTCAGAAGCTGAGAACATTTACCTTAGTCACTGTGGCCCTAATCAGCCCAGCCAGGAGACTAGATATCTCCGTGTCAGTGTTCTTGGGTTATTAATTGATTGTGGGGACAGACCAGAAGTGCAGTTTCCAGGTCCTCGGCCTCACTTGGAAAGGTGCTGGCTCCTGTAGTAAATGGCCAGCAACTTGATTGGATGGCCATCAGCTGTGGCTAGTTGGCCGTCAGCTATAACCAGTGAGCCATTGGCCCCTAATATAACCACCATGGCTATGCTTGCAGCAGATGGTGGCTGAGCTAGCAAGTGCGAGATGCGGTTAGTACGGTAAATTGAAGCTAGCAAGTGGGGTTGGGTGGTTGGCAGAGAAACAGACGGCAGGTTGAAGATCGCGTGGCTCCTACTCCCTGTCTCTCCATCCCAGCCGCCAGCGAGAATATAGTGGTATGACTCCCCTATCTGTGGCTCCATGGGTGTTCCTTTTTGGCCTCACCATGTCGTTCGTTCTTGTGCAGGGAGCCAGAGTAGAGACCCCGCATGACATCCTGCATGACATAGATTTATAACTAATTCATTTAATACATTAATATTGATCCTTGAATCTTCCGTACAGGGACCATATTTAAAATTGAGTGATATGCGTGGATGTGCCCTTACATGACCCTGTAAAATGAGTGAGATGCATAAAATGGTTGCAGTACGACTAAACCATATCTGAGGATTTTTGCTGTTCGGGGAATAGGAAAATAGTGTTAGGTGTGGAGGCCGGTGCACTGAAGTGAAATGTCTAAGATGGGGTGTATTTGAGCATGTTTTGTGTTCACTGACAAAATCCAGGCCGGTGGAGGTAGGAAATACTTTGCAACACACAATTTTGAGAAATGCATTGCAGTATCTTCTTTCATGCTGGGTATTCACATGAAGAAGTTATTTAATAAATAGAGGAATACCAAATAGTTTGAATTATTTCATTCCTGGTGAGGCTGCATATATTTCTGTTTGTAACTTGTTTACTTTGATTTTGGAACAGTTAGTCGAATTTCTATCCCACACTGAGCTCTTTTCCCCTGGTGGTCATTGTCGTCTATATTTTTAATGAAATTCTGTCATACACTTGGGAGTGTAAATTGAGGACTTACCAAATTTTAGACAAAGGGGACACAGTGCTGAGAACAAAATACTTCAGTGAAGGAGAAATGAAGGGCACCCATTGTACCTTACATCTAATGCCACAAAGGCATCTCAACCACAATTACATTTATGTAATGAGGACTTCAGTGCACCTGCTAATGGGGTGGGATGTCTCCAATTTGATATGAAAGTTCTTTTCGACTTCATGTGGGTTTTCAAAGTAAAATGCCTTCACCCAGGGGAAGCTAATGAATGAGTGGAGAGGCTTCCACTTAGTCCCCTCTGCAGATTTTATTGAATAAACATCTATATTAGATTCTACTGCTGCTGTAAAATATTCCTGTACTAGTTAATTAAAACAAACAGACATATGCTCTTACAGTTCTGAATGTGAGAAGCCCGAAATGAGTCTCAGGGGCTAATATCAAGATGTCTGCAGAGCTGGGTTCTTCTAGAGACTCAGGCGAAATGCTGTTTCCCTTCCTATTTCAGTTTGTATTCTGGCCACAGCCTTTCCTGGCTCATGGCCATTCCTCTGCCTTCAAAGCCAGCAGTTTAGCTTCTTCATCTTGTCTCTCGCTTCTACGTAGAGGACCATTGTGGATACGTTACTCCCACCTGGATGACACTGGGTCATCTTCTTAATGTCAGCCGGTTAGCAAGCCTGTCCTATCTTCTACCCTAATCCTCCCTTGCTAGAAAAATAGCAAATGTAAAGGCACAGGGATTGTGTGTGGACATATTATGGAGGCCCTTATCTGCTCACTACAAGGTCTCTTAATAGTGTATTATTGGGGTGGCCGGTTAGCTCAGTTAGTTAGAGCATTGTGCTAATAACACCAAGATGTCTGATTCGATTCCCGCTGCACAATCCTTACAAAAAAAAAACCAAAAAAACCACCAAAAACGGTATATTATTATGTGTCACTAAGGAGTCTTTACGTAAGAAAAAAAACACAGGGAATTTATTACAGTTTCTGGAATGAGTGAGCACACTAATTGCTTTAATAATTCATGCAAGGAAATATTTGATTCAGAAACCTGAAACTGCCTGCCCCTGACTCTGACACAGGACCTCACCTGCTCCTCAGAGCGGGGGCCACACACCAGGAGCTGCAGCATCAACACTCCCGGGAGCTGGTTAGAAATGCAGACTCTCTGAGCCCCCAGGCCCTGCTGACTCAGATTCCGCGTCTGGTAGGAGGCTGTTGATCGTAGGTACACACAGGTTGAAGTGCTGGTCTTGACTAGGTTTGCTCACCTTCTCTCTGTTGACTTGGGGGCTGAATAATGGTTGGGTGTGGGTGCTTTCCTGTGGACTGTAGGTGTTATCAGTATTCCTTCAGGCAATGCCAGGTACCTCACGCACAAAATCATTTCTGGGTGAGAAACACTGCCGGGAAACAGCCAAAATAATTACAATCAAGGTCCATCAGATACTCTGATATTCACTATGGACAGATCACTAAAGCCCTTCTGCTCCACCCCAGGGCCTCTGTACTGGCCATTTCTTCCTTCCAAGTACACTCGCCCACATTTCCTTGCATCTCCCTCACTTTCTTCACTGAGGACTCTGTTGAAATGTCACCTTGTTTACAGGACTTGACTAAATGATCTTGAAAAAAAAAAAAACCAAACTAGTCACCATCTTGTTTTACTCTTGCTTTCCTTTTCTTCACATGTTCTGTCACCATATGAAATGTTATATATTTTTATTATTAGCTTTCATATTGTTTCTCCTTCATTGACTTGTATAAACTTCTGTTTTTCAGCATTCTAGTACTCACAGGCTAGACAGTACCTAATAATGGTGAACACTCAATTTATATTCCTGAAATACGTGAAGAATTTCTCATGAAAAGTATAGAATATATGATACTTTGGAAAGAAGCACCTTGGGACAAAAATTCCTAATCTGCAATGGCACTGGAAACCCCTAGAAGGAACAAGATCCGTACAAAAATATTGAATTACTTGACTACAAAATATAAATTGTAGCATTAGAGCATCTGAGTAAAGTCTGTTTGTATGAAAATTACTCATGTGATTTTCCTGTCTTGGAAGTCACGTCTTCCTCATGGAACCAGAGAATCTTACAAGAGTTTCAGAATTTGTTCTCCTGGGACTTTCAGAGGAGCCAGACCTGCAGCCCCTCCTCTTTGGGCTTTTCCTCTCCATGTACCTGATCACTGTGTTAGGAAACCTGCTCATCGTCCTGGCCGTCAGCTCAGACTCCCACCTGCACACGCCCATGTACTTCTTCCTCTCCAACCTGTCCCTTGTGGACATCTGTTTCACCTCCACCACCGTCCCCAAGATGCTGGTGAACATCCAGACGCAGAGCAAAGTCATAACCTATGGAGGCTGCATCACGCAGATGTACTTTTTCCTACTCTTTGGCATGTTGGATAACTTCCTCCTGACCGTGATGGCCTATGACCGCTTCGTGGCCATCTGTCACCCCCTGCACTACACAGTCATCATGCACCCCCGGCTCTGTGGACTATTGGTTCTGGGGTCCTGGACCATCAGTGTCCTGAATTCCTTACTACAAAGCTTAATGGTGCTGAGGCTGTCCTTCTGTGCAGACTTGCAAATCCCCCACTTTTTCTGTGAACTCAACCAGATGGTCCAACTTGCCTGTTCTGACACCTTTCTTAACAACATGGTGATGTATTTTGTAGCTGTGCTGGTTGGTGGTGGATCCCTGACTGGGATCCTTTGCTCTTACTATAGGATCGTTTCCTGCATACGTGCAATGTCATCTGCTCAGGGGAAGTATAAAGCATTTTCTACCTGTGCGTCTCACCTCTCGGTTGTCTCCTTATTTTATTTAACAAGCCTAGGAGTGTACCTCAGCTCTCCTGCTACCCACAATGCACACTCTAGTGCTACAGCCTCGGTCCTGTACACAGTGGTCACGCCCATGCTGAACCCCTTCATCTACAGTCTCAGGAATAAAGATATAAAGGGGGCTCTGAAAAGATTCCTTTGGGATGATAGTATAAAAAGGTCAATTGTCGTGAGACTGAAACAGTGCCATTGATTTCATGTCTTCCAAATCTAAAACTAGACATTTTGATTCTTTAATCTTACTGTGTTTATGGAATTTCATTCTTTTTTTTATATTCTGGAATTTCCTTTTGTTTGAGTTCAACTTCTGTATATAATATTTTTTAATTATTTATTTTTTAATTTATAGTTGACCTTCAATATTATTTTAGATTAGTTTCAGGTGTACACTATAGTGGTTAGACATTTATATAAATTATGTAGTGACCCCCCCCATTAGTCTGTACCTCCTGGCACAATATACAGTTGCTGCAATATTATTTACTATATTCTGTATGCTGTGCTTTACATCCATGTGACTATTTTGTAAATATCAATTTATATTTCTTAATCCCTTTACTTTTTTACCCAGCCCCACAACCCTCACCTTTATGGCAACCATCAATTTGTTTTCTGTAAATATGTCTGTTCTTTTTTTTTTTTTTTCTTCAAAGAAAGTCACTTTTATTTACTTTTTATTTGTTTTATTGGGATGACAGTGATTAGTAAAAATTATACAGGTTTCAAGTGAAACTTTCTATAATACATCATCTGTATATCACATTGTATATTCATCACCCCGAGTCAGTTCTCCTTCCATCACTATATATTTGTTCCCATTACCCTCTTCTACCTCCCCTCTCAGCCTTGGGTAACCACTAACTGTTGTCAGTGTCTGAGTTTTTGTTTGTCTTGTTCAAAAGTCAGTTTTTAAAAGTATTTTTTTTCTCAGACAGAAAGTTATTTATCTTGCAATTGACGTAGGATAAATGTCTTCTTTCAAGTCCTTTACACAAGGAGCCAGAATTGAAGTTTTCACATTCCATCCATTATGCTTTAAAATGATGTATTCTTAAATATATTCAATGGTTTGAATTTTAATAGACAATGACAAATAACTGCTCAATAAATAAATATTAATACATATTTTTTTATTATTAGTTTTAGGTGCACAAGACAAAGCAAAACTTAGACGTTTGTCATTTATATCCCTCACACTGTGTGAACTCCCCTCCCCCCATCCACTATCCCTCTGTACGTTCCCCAAATTAATTTTCAAAACCCCGTGGTCATCTTGTGGTTACCGATTATTTTCTAAACCTCTCACCTTCCCCTTATCCCCAACTCCCCGCCCCATCTAGCACCCCTCAGTTTTTCCTACATGTTTCCAAAACTGTCTCTGATTAGTTTATTCACTTATTCTTTTCTTTAGATTCCGCATATAAGTGAGATCATATGGTATTTGTCTTTATCTATCTGACTTATTTCACTTAACATAATGTTCTCTAGGTCCATCCATGTTGTTGCAAATGGTAAGATTTCTTTCTTCTTTATGGCTGCGTAATACTCCATTGTATAAATGTACCACAGTTTCTTAATCCAGTCATCTACCGATGGGCATTTCGGTTGTTTCCAGGTCTTGGCTATTGTGTATAGTGCTGCAATAAACATAGGAGTGAATAAAGATTTTTGAATTGGAGTTTTGGATTTCTCCGGATAGATAACTAGGAGTGGGATTGCTGGATCATAAGGTAGTTCCATTTTCAGATTTTTGAGATACCTCCAAACTGTTTTCCATAGTGGCTGCACCAATCTGCATTCCCACCAACAGTGCACCAGCGTTCCCTTTTCTCCACATCCACGCCAGCACTTGTTGTTTGTTGATTTATTGATGATAGCCATCCTGACTGGGGTGAGGTGGTATCTCATTGTGGTTTTTATTTGCATTTCTCTGATGGTTAGTGAGGTTGAACATTTCTTCATATGTCTGTTTGCCATCTGTGTGTCCTTTTTAGAAAAATGTCTCTTCATGTCCTCTGCCCATTTTTTAATTGGGTTGTTTGTTTTTTTGGAGTTGAGTTGAGTGAGTTTTTTATAAATTTGTGATATTAACCCCTTATCAGATATATCATTGGCAAATATCTTTTCCCAATCAGTAGGATCCCTTTTTGTTTTATTGATGGTTTCCTTTGCTGTGAAAAAGCTTTTTAGTTTGATGTAATCCCACATGTTTATTTTTTCTCTTACTTCCCTTGTGCGAGGGGATATATCAGTAAAAATCTTACTCCGGGTAATGTCTGTGAAGTTTCTTCCTATATTTTCTTCTAGGAATTTTATGGTATCAGATCTTACATTTAAATCTTTAAGCCATTTTGAATTTATTTTTGTATGTGCTGTAAGGAGGTGATCCAGCTTCATCTTTTTGCATGTGTCTGTCCAAGTTTCCCAGCACCATTTATTGAATAGACTGTCTTTACCCCAGTGTACATTCTTGCTTCCATTGTCATAGATTAAATGGCCATATAGGCATGGATTTATTTCTGGACTCTCTATTCTGTTCCATTGATCTATGGGTCTGTTTTTATGCCAGTACCATGCTGTTTTGATTACTGTAGCCTTGTAGTATAATTTGAAGTCAGGTATTGTTATACCTCCCACTTTGTTCTTATTTCTCAAGATTGTTGAAGATATCCGGGGTCTTTTGTTATCCCATATAAATTTTAGGATCATATGTTCTATTTCTGTGAAAAATGTCATTGGTTGTTTGATAGGAATTGCGTTGAATATATATATTGCCTTGGGCAGTATGGACATTTTAACTATATTAATTCTTCCTATCCATGAACATGGTATGTGTTTCCATCTATTTGTATCTTCTTTCATTTCTTTCTTCAGTGCCTTATAATTTTCTGAGTACAGATCTTTTACTTCTTTGGTTAAATTTATTCCCAGGTATTTTATAGTCTTTGGAGCAATTGTAAATGGAATTGCTTTTTAAATTTCTCCTTCTGATGTTTTATTATTGGTATATACAAATGCAACTGATTTCTGAATATTAATTTTGTATCCTGCTACTTTACTAAATTCATCTATCAGCTCTAATAGCTTCTTGGTGGTGTCTTTAGGGTTCTCTAAATATAGTATCATATCATCTGCATATAATGACAGTTTTACTTCCTCCTTACCGATTTGGATGCCTTTTATTTCTTTTTCTTGTCTGATTGCTGTGGCTAGAACTTCCAGCACTATGTTGAATAGAAGTGGAGAAAGTGGGCAACCTTGCCTTGTTCCTGATCTTAAGGGGAATGGTTTTAGCTTTTCCCCATTGAGTATGATGTTAGCTGTGGGTTTATCATATATGGCCTTTATTAGGTTGGGATATGATCCCTCTATTCCCACTTTCTTAAGGGTTTTTATCATGAATGGCTGCTGGATTTTATCCAATGCTTTTTCTGCATCTATTGATAAGATCATGTGATTTTTATTTTTCATTTTGTTAATGTGGTGTATCACATTAATTGATTTGCGGATGTTGAACCACCCTTGCATACCAGGGATGAATCCCACTTGATCATGGTGTATGATCTTTTTAATGTATTGTTGAATTCTGTTCGCTAATATTTTGTTGAGGATTTTTGCATCTATGTTCATTAGTGATATCGGCCTGTAGTTTTCTTTTTTTTGTGGTGTCTTTGTCTGATTTTGGGATCAGGGTGATAGTGGCTTCGTAAAAAGTGTTTGGGAGTCTTCCCTCCCTCTGGATTTTTTGGAAGAGTTTGAGGAGAATAGGTAATAATTCTTTTTTGAACGTTTTGTAAAATTCACCTGTAAAGCCATCTGGTCCAGGGCTTTTGTTTGTTGGGAGATTGTTGATTACTGATTCAATTTCCTTGGTGGTAATCAGTCTATTCAGGTTTTCTGTTTCTTCTTGAGTTAGCCTTGGAAGGTTGTACGCCTCTAGGAAATTGTCCATTTCTTCCAGGTTGTCAAATTTGTTGGCATACAGTTGCTCATAGTAATTTCTTAAAATTTTTTGTATCTCTGCGGTGTCTGTTGTCACTTCTCCTCTTTCATTACTGATTTTATTAATTTGGGTCCTCTCTCTCTCTTTTTTAATGAGTCTGGCTAAAGGTTTGTCAATTTTGTTTATCTTCTCTAAGAACCAACTCTTGGATTCATTGATCTTTTGTATTGTTTTTCTGGTTTCTATTTCATTTATTTCCGCTCTGATCTTTATTATCTCCTTCCTTGTACTCCCTTTGGGGTTATTTTGTTGTTCTTTTCCCAGATCCCTTAAGTGTGAAAATAAACTATTGATTAGTGATGTTTCTTGTTTCTTTAGGTAGGCCTGCAGTGCTATGAACTTCCCTCTTAGGACTGCTTTCACGGCATCCCATAGATTTTGGGTCATTGTATTTTCATTTTCGTTTGTCTCGAGATATCTTTTGATTTCTTCCTTGATCTCCTGCTTGACCCATTCATTATTTAGTAACATATTATTCAGCCTCCATGAATTTGTGTGTCTTCCAGTTTTTTTTCCTGTAGTTCATTTCTAATTTCATAGCACTGTGGTCAGAGAAGACAATTGGTATGATTTCAATTTTCTTAAATTTATCAAGACTTGCTTTGTGGCCTAACATATGGTCTATCTTGGAGAATGTTCCATGTGCGCTTGAGAAGAATGTGTATTCTGCTGCATTGGGGTGGAATGCTCTGAAAATATCGGTTAAATCCAAGTGGTCCAATGTGTCATTTAAGGCTGTTGTTTCCGTATTGATTTTCTGTCTGGAAGACCTGTCCCTTGTTGTCAGAGGTGTGTTGAAGTCCCCTACTATGATAGTGTTACTGTTGATCTCCGTCTTTATGTCAGTCAATATCTGTTTTATATATTTAGGTGCTCCTATGTTGGGTGCATAGATGTTTACTAGGGTTATATCTTCTTGTTGAATTGATCCCTTTATTATTATATAGTGTCCATCGTTGTCTTTTAATATTTTCTTCATTTTAAAGTCTATTTTGTCAGAGATAAGTATTGCAACTCCAGCTTTTTTCTCATTTCCATTTGCATGGAATATCTTACTCCAACCCTTCACTTTTAGCCTGTGTGTGTCTTTTGATCTGAGGTGAGTCTCTTGTATACAGCATAAACAAGGGTCTTGCTTTCTTATCCATTCAGCCACCCTATGTCTCTTGATTGGAGCATTTAAACCATTTACATTTAAAGTGATTATTGATAAGTACATAGTTATTGCCATTTTTAAATTTGTGGTTAGATTGTTTTCATCTTTCTTCTATTTACAGAAGTCCTTTTAGTATTTCTTGCAATGCTGGCCTGGTGGTAATGAATTCCTTTAGCTTATTCTTTTCTGGGAAGCTCTTTATCTCCCCGTCAATTTTAAATGATAGCCTTGCTGGATAAAGCAACCTAGGTTGTAGGCCTTTGTTTTCCATCACTTTGAGTATCTCCTGCCACTCCCTCCTGGCCTTCAATGTTTCTGCAGAAAAGTCATTTGATAGTCTTATGGGAGTTCCCTTGTATGTAACCCTCTGTCTTTCTCTTGCTGCTTTTAGGATTCTCTCTTTGTCTTTAACCTTTGCCATTTTAACTGTAATGTGTCTTGGGGTGGACCTGTTTGAGTTTATCTTGATTGGAACTCTCTGCACTTCCTGGGCTTGTATGTTGGTTTCCTTCATCAGGTTAGGGAAATTTTCAGACATTATTACTTCAAATATGTTCTCAAACCCCTGTTTCTTCTCTTCACCTTCTGGTATTCCTATGTTGCGCATGTTGTTGTGCTTGATGTTATCCCAGAGGTCTCTTAAACCATCTTCATTGTTTTTTATTCTTTTTTCTTTCTGTTGTTCTGTTTGGGTGACCTCTGCTAACTTGTCTTCTAAGTCGCTGATTCGATCCTCTGCTTCATCTAACCTGCTGTTAATTCCTTCACGTGAGTTCTTTATTTCAGTAATTGTGTTCTTTAATTCTAACTGGTTGTTCGTTATGATTTCTACATCCTTCTTGATGTCCTCTCTAAGCTCCTTAAACATTCTTATCATCAGTGTTCTGAACTCTGTCTCTGATAGTTTGGTTACCTCTGCTTCATTTGGTTCCATTTCTGGAGGTTTCTTCTGTTCTTTTATTTGGGATATGTTTCTTTGTTTCCCCATTCTGGCTGACTCTCTTTGTTTGCTTCGATGTATTAGGTAGATCCCCTAGAGTTCTTAGTTCTTGCTGGGGTATCTTATGCAGTATGTGTCCTTATATTTGACTTGCACTACTTCCTTCTTCTCCCCTGCGTGTGCTCCAAAGGTGACTCTTGTGTTGTGTATATTGTCCTTTTAAAGAAGATCTTTAATTGCTTTTCGCTTGTGAGTAGGTGGGGTTAACTCCTAGGCTGACTAGTTGTGAGACTTGGCTCTGCTCACAGCAGGATTTTCTGCTGCGTGAGGGTTGACCGCTTAAATGTGGTTTGGCCTCTATGGGCTCTTATGCCTGTAAAGAATCCCCTCTGGGTGTGTCACTTGTAGGTCAAACCCGGTAGTACTCTGTTTTGGTCTGGAGTTGGCCTCTGGGTATGTTGAATCTTGTGCCTCTTAAGCTGGGCCCTACAAGTAATCCCTGCACGAGTCTCTTCGCTGTTCTGCGTGATGAGCAGAGAGTCCTTTGATGGGTTATAAGCTTCCCGTTTCTGATAAGATCCCATGGAGAACTCAAAAAGTGCGCCCCGCTGCCACCATTCCTATGACGTCACTCTAGGGTTTTCTATATATAGTGTCATGTCATCTGCAAAGAGTGATAATTTAACTTCTTCATTACCAATTTGGATGCCTTTTATTCCTTTCTCTTGCCTGATTGCTCTGGCGAGGACTTCTAACACTATGTTGAAAAGCAGAGGTGATAGGGGACAGCCCTGTCGTGTTCCTGAACATAGAGCAAAGGGCTTCAGTTTTTCACCATTAATTATGACATTAGCAGAGGGCTTGTCATATATGGCCTTTATTATGTTAAGGTATTTTCCTTCTATACCTATTTTATTAACTGTTTTAATCATAAATGGATGTTGTATCTTGTCAAATGCTTTTTCTGCATCAATTGATATAATCATATGATTTTTGTCCTTTATTTTGTTTATGTGATGTATCACATTGATGGATTTGCGTATGTTGAACCATCCTTGTGCCCCGGGGATAAACCCCACTTGGTCGTGATGAATAATCTTTTTAATGCATTGTTGTATTTGATTTGCTAGAATTTTACTTAGGATTTTTGCATCTGTATTCATCAGAGATATTGCTCTGTAGTTTTCTTTTTTGTGCTGTCCTTACCAGGTTTTGGTATCAGGGTAATGTTGGCCTCATAAAATGAGTTAGGGAGTACTATCTCTTCTTCAATTTTTTGGAAGAGTTTGAGCAGGATTGGTATTAGATCCTCTTTGAAGGTTTGGTAGAATTCACTAGTGAAGCCATCTGGTCCCGGACTTTTGCTTTTGGGAAGGTTTTGGATGACTGATTCAATTTCGTTACTGGTGATCGGTCTGCTTAGATTTTCCAGTTCTTCATGGTTCAGCTTTGGAAGGCTATATGTTTCTAAGAACTTGTCCATTTCTTCTAGGTTATTGAACTTGGTGGCATATAGTCCTTCATAGTATTCTTGGATGATCCTTTGTATTTCTGTGGTGTCCGTGATAACTTCCCCTCTTTTGTTTCTGATTTTGTTACCCTGTGTTATTTTTGATTGCCAGTAATTCATGTTCTAATTTCAATGTGTTTATAGTTTTTGACAATATACAAGAACATATAAAACTGGTATGGGAAACAACAGTCTTATCTCAATGCTGTTGGCTGACAAATAATATTGACTCAGTAGTTCATCCTCAGAAAAGTTTATTTGGGAAAAGGAAAGAACAAGGAAAAAGATGGCTGCCCCCCTGCACATGCATATGGAGACCCACGAGCCACGTGTACTAAAATCGTAGCTACATACATAAGGGAGACAGGAAACACAGAGATTTTTTGAAAAGCAATTGAGGACTATAGAGCTCTACTAGCTGGGCTCATAAATTCCCATGTACTCACCTCCCCCTTTGACCTCCCAGCCTGATCAGTTTCCTTAAAGTCCCAGTTCTCTTTGCAAAAGGAAGGATTAATGCAGACCTGAATGATTGGTTGAAATTATTAAAGAAAGGATGATATCATGAATTTGTGACTGTGAGAGAGACGTGGCATCACTGTGCTTCACGCAGAGACAGGGAAGAAGTTAACCATGAGAAGCACTTACATCCGGGGATAACAGTGCCAAGTATTGGGGGGCCCACAGCCTTCAGGTAGAAGGGGACTTTGTGTGTTTTCTTGGGCTGCGGCAGAATGTAGATTTGGAGCAACTGATCCGAAAGGGTTTCCTTTGTCACTCCTGGATTAAGGTATTTTATTCCTTCATAAACCAGATGTGAACTCAGAACACAGTGAAGTCTCCCTGTATGTGACGTCCCGTCCAAGCCCCTGGCTGGCTGTTTGGCAACAGGTGTCCTGTGATGGGTGACACGGAAGAAGGGAGCCTGCCCCTTCCTGAGTCACTGCAGTGACGTCACTTGAGCTGAGGCGTCTTGGGGGAAACACTTTAATAGCTAAACATTCTAGCTTTGATTTTCCTCAACAGAAGTATATTTGTTTTCTTCACAATTTGGGGATTTTTCTTGGAAGACTTGGCTCGAAATGAATTCATGATCCAAGCAAGAGATTGAGGAAAGGACAACACTGGCTTTCAAGGTCAACATAGCTTCTTGTCAGCTGCTAAGGCAAATAAAAACATTTTTAAAAATGTTCTTAAATGGTATTATTGTTTTAAATTCTTTCAATTTCTGGAATGACCTGGTTTCTAAGCCACCAGTGTTCTTGATCAATATGTAAAGGAAATGACAATTATTTCTCAATTAAAAAATACATGAAAGAAATAATCTTTTCATCCCTGGACAACTTCACTTCTTTGAGACTCTTCAGTTTTCTCAGTTGTGAAATGTGAGTGAATATAGTACCTAATCCACAAATGTTTTGAAATGATTGATGAGAAAAGCATTAAAAATAGTCTATTGGTGTATGTCATACATTATGTCCCAATAAATGCTGCAATTATTATTCTGCTCAGGAGATGAACAAGAATACATAGGTGGTAATCAGCGTGCTTCCCAGAAGTTATGCAGGAATTTGGTAGCATATCAACTGGCCCTGGAATGAGACTATGAAATCAAATCAAATCACTTACTCCTTGAGTCTGCAGAATTATCTGTTCAGAGAGGCCATTACATGTGCAGGTTGGCACCAAGCAGTAGAATAGAAAGAACAGACCTTGAAGACAGACCTGATTACAATGCAGGTGCGTGTGCTGTGTGGCCAGAGCAGTGCAGGGCCACCATCTTCACTGGTGTGACACCTGTCCTCCAGGAGTCTGTGAGCCTAGGAGAGTATGAACGTATGGAAAGTGCCTCGCATGTAGTCAGGCACAAAGAAATGGTTCTGAGATCATTACGAGCAGATTTTACAAAAACAGCCCATATAAGGAATTACTTGAAAAGCAACCGCATGCTGTGTTCTAGATTCAAAGCCCAGAGCACGCATTTTGCTGGACATTGTTCTCTACAATCTTGGACTTCAGCTCCCTGTTTGGTCATCGGGAGACCCTGCAAACCTTTAATTTTCTGTGAAACATTGTTAGGCTTATTGTACTATGCTTGCAAAGGCAGAATTTGGGGACATAGTGAAACAAAACAAAAAGATACCATGTCATCAAACCCTCACTTCACCAGAAAGCTAAATTACCCAGAAGAACCTTTTCTGATAATGCTAGGGTTTCTGGTTTTATTAAAATTCAATAAACATGAGGTTGAACAATAAAAATACTGCATGTGGTCCGAGCACAAGTTACTAAAAAAAAAAAATTAGTAATGTTTTATGCTTATTTATAAACCATTAAAGCTGCATAAACTGGCATGTGAATAATTAAGGCAACATTAATCCTGTTGCCCCAAAGAATACATATCAAGGGGGTTGTCAAAAAATGCATTTTTTTCTTTTTTAAATTATTTTTTAAATTTATTGGGGTGACAATTGGTAGTAAAATCACATAGATTTCAGGTGTACAATTCTGTATTTAAAAATGTTCATTTTTAAAGAGATTTTATCCATGTATTACTTTTCTAAGTTGAATTGAATTACAGTAGCAATGTGTAGTATGATGTTCGCACAAAAGATGGCGTTAAGTAAACGAATACTAGCATCATTCATTGTACTCCTATTTGAATACAGTTTTTTCTTCTCTTAACGAGTGTACATTTTTTTGGCCCCCTCTGTATGTCCACAAACTGGTGAGTAGATAAACCAAATGTGATATATCCATACAATCGAATACTTTTTAGCAATAAACAATTAAAAAAAATGAACTACTAAAAGAAACAAAGACAAAAAACCCACCAAAACTGACAATATGCCAGTGGCATGACATATTTATTCAACGGTTTTACTATGACAATTTTGAACATAGAGAAAAAGTGAAAGACTCGTACAGTGGTCACCTCTATGTTCATCATGTACATTTAACACATAACATTTGTATTATTTGTTTTACCTGCATCACATTTCTACTAGGAAACATTTGAAATCACACAATAGGACACTTCATTGAAATGCTACGCATGCGTTGTTTCCTATCAACTTTCCTCCATCAGCACTATGTTCCCAGACTTGGGAACATCGGCAAGAGCTTCCCGATACTTAATATTTAATTCTCATTCAAATTTCCCCTTGGGAAAGTTTTGATCCAAAGATCTGTACATGTATTGGTAAAATTTCATATTATATGAAAGCAATTATCAAAAAGTATCTAAACTGACACTTGATGTGTGAAAAGTACTGAAGAAATACACGGGGTTACTGCCCTCAAGTTGCTGGAAGGAGCTCTGATGGGGCAAAAACACCTGTGTGCGACCCCGAGATGAGAAACGGGCCTCCATGGAGGGCAAGCCCAACGTAGAGCTTCATTAGCAGCGGGTCTGCGTGCGGCTCCGTGTCTTCCTGCATCATGAGCGAGAGGGCCTTTGGGACTCAACAGGCAGAATGGGTGGCGCCAGCAAACATGGAGTCACAGTCAGACTTAAGTGATATGTGCCTCACATTCCTTTGCGTGGCACTTAGTAAATGGTGATTTAAACATAGCCCCCGTTTTCACAAAGGTCAATGTGGAGCTACAGGGAGACCAAGAATGTTCCTGAAATAGTAATAAAATTGGAGGAGAGGGCTCAGTGAGGTAGGGTTAGGGTGGTGGAGAAACAGCCCAGCAACATCTGGGGATTTTGAAAGACATTTAAACCAAAGCTGTCCAACAGAACTTTCTGTAAGGGACATATTCTTTGTCTGTCCTGTCTAATGTGGTAGCTGCTGTATTGAGGCTCGTATGACTGGGGAACTGAATTTTAAATGTTATGTAATTTTAATTACAATTTTTAATAGTCACACATACCTAGTGGCTACTTTGGTGGACAGCACAGGTCTTAGCTCCTAAGACAAATGTCCCTCAGGCCATTGAAATCCAAGAGGATTTCAGCACGACTCACAGTGTTCACCAGACCAGCAGTAAAAACGGGGACCATAAGGCCCAATGCGGTTCACCTTCTATCCATCCCTGAGTCCATTTTTCTAATACAAGTTCTGTTTTTAAAGATGTGCTTCTTCTCTACTAATGCTCGTAAGACAAAAATATGACAGCTGTCTTAAGGAAAAAGTTAAAAGATGAAAAATTATTTTGGGGGGAGAATTTCTTTCCTAAATGACTTTTTCTTTTCAGGAGCCTGGTACCTTGTGTGTTGAATTAAAAAAAACAACTTGAAGACTTATCATATTTTAACGCTTTCAATATTCATATTGGGTAATTCTAATAAATGTGGTTCAGGCACAGGATACTTGCAGATTCATGGACTGATGTCCTTTTAAATTCAGGGAGATCATAAACATGGAGAAATAAACTAAATTAAAAACAGAATTCTAACCAGGTCTCCTGGGATCAGAGATTCATTAGGAAAAATTTCCTTTCTGTTTAGTCCAGAGGCCCCGGGGGAAATCGGATGCTCAGCAGTGGGAATAAGAAGAGGGAACTGTGCCTGATGAGCAGATACACAGAGCGCTGTAATGCTCCTCTGTGCGGTCCCTCAGCTTGTACCACGTTGGTGGACAGGATCTGGGTGTTGCGTTTGACTCCTGAGCTGGCTGTGAACTGATGCTTCACTCCTTCCTGCTGTCTCGTGTGGGGACAGAGCTTCAGTCTCATCATGAACCATCCAGGGAGTAATTCTGACTTCCACACAGAGTCCTCCCTCTCAGAGACCCCATCCAGGTGAGTCTGAGAGCCCAGCAGGTACTGAAGGAAAGGGTCAGAGAGGTCAGAAGCTGAGCACACTTACCTGAGTCACTGCGACCCTAACAGCCCAGCCAGGAGACTAGAGATCTCCGTGTCTGTGTTTTTCGGTTAGTAATGGATTTATAACTAATTCATTTAATACATTAATAAGGATGGTTGAATCTTCCATAAAAGGACCATAGTTAACAATTAAGTGGTGGGCATGGATGTACCGTTAGGTGACATTTTGGAATGAGTGAGATGCATAAAGTAGTTGCAGTACAGTGAAAACATATCTGAGGATTTTTGCTGTTCGAGGAGTGAGAGATAGAGTGTTAGCTGCGGAGGCCAGTGCACTGAATTGAAATTTCTAAGATGGAGTTTATTTGAGCATGTTTTGCATTCACTGGAAAGATCCAGGCCAGTGGAGGCAGGAACTACCTTGCAACAGCTGTTCTTGAGACATGCATTGCAGTATTTTCTCTCATCCTGGGTAGTCACATGAAAAAATTATTTAAAAAGTCTGAAGAGGAATACTAAATTGTTTTCATTGCATTATTTCATTCTTGGTGAGGCTGCATATATTTTGGTTTGTTACTTGTTTACTTTTATTTTGGAACAGTTAGTAGGAATTTCTATCCCACACTGAACTTTTCCCCCCTGGTGATCATTGTCTTCTACATTTTTAATGAAATTCTGTCATATGCATTGGAGTATAAATAGAGAATTGACCAAATTTTAGGCAAAGAGGACACAGTGTTGAAACAAAACACTTTGGTGGTGGAGAAATAAACGTCACCCGTTGTACCTTAAATCTTGATGCCACGAAAGCATTGTAGTCAGACCACGTTTACATTTATGCCATGAGGACTTCAGTGCACCTGCTAATGGGGTGGGATGTCTCCATTGTGGTTTAAAGTTCTTTTCCACTTCATGTGGATTTTCAAAGTAAAATGCCCTCACCCAGGGGAAGATAATGAATGAGTGGAGAGGCTTCAACTCAGTCGCCTCTGCAAATTTTTTTGAATAAATGTCTGTATTAGATTCTGTTGCTGCTGTAAAATATTCCTGTACTAGTTGATTAAAATAAACAGATATATGCTCTCACAGTTCTGGATGTGAGAACCCGAAATGAGTCTCATGGGCTGATATCAAGGTGTCTGCAAAGCTGGGTTCCTTCTAGAGGCTCAGGTGAAATGCTGTTTCCCTTCCTATTTCAGTTTGTATTCTGGCCCCTGCCTTTCCTGGCTCATGGCCATTCCTCCGCCTTCAAAGCCAGCAGTTTAGCTTCTTCATCTTGTCTCTCGCTTCTACCTAGAGGACCATTGTGGTTATGTTAGTGTCACCTGGATGACACTGGGTCATCTTCTTAATGTCAGCCGGTTAGCAAGCCTGTCCCATCTCCTACCCTAATCCTCCCTTGATATAAAAATATGAAATGCAAAGGCACTTCAGATGGGGTGTGGACGTATTTTAGAGGCCCTTATTCTGCTCAATACAAATTCTGTTAATAGTGTATTATTGGGGTGGCCGGTTAGCTCAGTTAGTTAGAGCATTGTGCCAAGTTAGAGCAATAATACCAAGATATCCGGTTCGATCCCCGGTGCACCCTCCTTACAAAGACAAAAAACAGGGTAGTATTATGTGTCACTCAGGGGCCCACACATAAGAGAAATGAGCCCAGAATTTATTACAGTTTCTGGAATATGTGAGCACACTAATTGCTTTAATAATACATGCAAAGAAATAATTGATTCAGAAAACCTGAAACTGCCTGCCCCTGACTCTGACACAGGACTTCACCTGCTCCTCAGAGCGGGGGCCACACACCAGGAGCTGCAGCATCAACACCCCCGGGAGCCGGTTAGAAATGCAGACTCTCTGAGCCCCCAGGCCCTGCTGACTCAGATTTCGCGTCTGGTAGGAGGCTGTTGATTGTAGGCACTTACAGGTTGAAGTGCTGGTCTTGACTGGGTTTGCTCACCTTCTCTCTGTTGACTTGGGGGCTGAATAATGGTTGGGTGTGGGTGCTTTCCTATAGATTGTAGCTGTTATCAGTATTCATTCAGGGAATGCCAGGTACCCCAGGCACTAAATCATTTCTGGGTGAGAAACACTGCCGGGAAATAACCTGAAGTTATTATAATCAAGACCCATCAGATACTCCGATATTCGCTTCGGACAGATCACTAAAGCCCTTCTGTTCCAGCCCATGGCCTTTGCACTGGCCATTCCTTTTTCCAAGTACACACGCCCACGTTTCCTTGCGTCTTCCTCACTTTCTTCACTGAGGTCTCTGTTCTAATGTCACCTTGTTTGCAGGACCTGACTAAATACCCTTGAAAAAAAATCAAACAACTAGTCGCTACCTTGTTTTAAACATGCTTTCCTTTTCTTCATATGATCTGTCACCATATGAAATGTTATATATTTTTATTATTAGCTTGCATATGTTTTTTCCTTCATTGACTTGTATGACCTTCTGATTTGCAGCACTCCAATACTCACAGACTAGACAGTACCTAAAACATGGTGAACACTCAATTTATATTCATGAAATGCATGAAGAATTTCTCATGAAAACAGTAGAAAACATAACACCTTTGGAAAGAAGGAGAACGGACAAAAATTCCTAATCTGAGATGGCACAGGAAAGCTCTAGAAGGAATAAGATCCATATACAAGTATTGAAATTAATCACTTGGCTGCAAAATATAGATTGTAGCATTGGAGCATCTGAGTAATGTCAGTTTGTATGAAAACTGCTCACGTGCTTTTCCTGTCTTGGAAGTCACGTCTTCCTCATGGAACCAGAGAATCTTACAAGAGTTTCAGAATTTGTTCTCCTGGGACTTTCAGAGGAGCCAGACCTGCAGCCCCTCCTCTTTGGGCTTTTCCTCTCCATGTACCTGATCACTGTGTTAGGAAACCTGCTCATCGTCCTGGCCGTCAGCTCAGACTCCCACCTGCACACGCCCATGTACTTCTTCCTCTCCAACCTGTCCTTTGTGGACATCTGTTTCACCTCCACCACCGTCCCTAAGATGCTGGTGAACATCCAGACGCAGAGCAAACTCATAACCTATGGAGGCTGCATCACACAGATGTACTTTTTTATACTCTTTGCAGAGTTGGATAACTTCCTCCTGACCGTGATGGCCTATGACCGCTTTGTGGCCATCTGTCACCCCCTGCACTACACGGTCATCATGCACCCCCAGCTCTGTGGACAGTTTGTTCTGTTGTCCTGGATCATGAGTGTCCTGATTTCTTTGTTAAATAGCCTAATGGTGCTGAGGCTGTCCTTCTGTGCAGACTTGCAAATCCCCCACTTTTTCTGTGAACTAATCCAGATGATCCAACTTGCCTGTTCTGATAACTTTGTTAATAACCTAGTAATATATTTTGTAGCCGTGCTACTGAGTGGTGGTCCCGTGGCTGGGATCCTTTACTCTTACTCCAAGATTATTTCCTGCATACGTGCAATGCCCTCTGCTCAGGGGAAGTATAAAGCATTTTCTACCTGTGCATCTCACCTCTCCGTTGTCTCCTTATTTTATTTAACAGGCCTGGGAGTGTACCTCAGCTTTCCTGCTGCCCACAATGCACACTCTAGTGCTACAGCCTCGGTCCTGTACACAGTGGTCACACCCATGCTGAACCCCTTCATCTACAGTCTCAGGAATAACGATATAAAGGGGGCTCTGAAAAGATCCTTTGGGATGACAGTATAAAAGGGTCGATCGTTCTGTCTGTAAAAGTGCCCTTGATTTCATGGCTCCAAGTCTAAAACCAGACATCGTGATTCTTTAATCAGATTGTGTTTGTTCTTCTTTTGTTTATAATCTGGAATTTCCTTTTCTTTGAGTTCAATTTCTGTGTATGACTTTTACATATTATTTATTTTTTTACATTATAGTTGACATTCAATATTATTTTACATTAGTTTCAGGTTTACACCATAGTGGTTAGACATTTGTATAATTTATGTAGTGATCCCCCCATTAATCTAGTACCCACCTGGCACTATATATAGTTGCTGCAATATTATTTTTATTCTGTGAATATATACAATAATCTGTATGCTGTGCTTTGCATCTCTGTGACTATTTTGTAAATATCAATTTGTGTTTCTTAATCCCTTCACTTTCTTTACACAGCCCCACAACCCTCACCTTTCTGGCAACCATCACTTTGTTTTCTGTAAATTGAGTCTGTTTTTGTTTTGTTTATTTTTCTCTTTACACTCCACGCATAAATGAGATCATATGGTATTTGTGATTCTCTGTCTGACTGTTTTACTTAGCATAATACCCTCTAGGTCCATCCACGTTGTCACACATGGTAAGATTTTTTTTTTTTTATGACCACGTAATAATCCATTGTACATATGTACCACATCTTCTATATCCAGTCGCAACAGATTAGCTCTTAGGTTGCTTACATATTGGCTCTTGTAAATAGTGTTACAGTGAACATAGGGGTTCATATAACTTTCCTAATTAGTGTTTTGGATTTCTTTGAATCAATACTAGCAGTGGAATTGCTGTGGTCCATATTGGCTGCACCAATTTGCAGTCTCACCGACAGTACATGAGGGTTCTTTTTTTCTCCACGTCCTCAGCAGCACTTGTTGCTTATTGATGTATAACAGCCATTGTGACATGTGTGAGTTGCTATCTCATTGTGGTTTTAATGTGATGATTAGTGACCTTGACCATCTTTTTATACCTATTGGCCATCGGTGTGTCCTCTTTGGAGAAATGTCTATTCAGGTCCTCTGCCCTTTTTAAGTGAGATGGTTTGTTGTTTTCAGTTTGAGTTGTATGAGTTGCTTATAAATTTGGGATATAACCCTTATGTGATGTATATTTGGCCAACGTATAGTCGCAATCAGTAGGTTGTCTTTTTTTGTTGTTGATGGTTTTCATTGCGGTTCAAAAAGCTTTTAGTTGGATGTAGTTCCACTTGTTTATTTTTTTGTTTTGTTTCCCCTGCCTAAGGAGATATATAAGAAAACAAATATTACTCAGAGCAATCTCAGAGAATTTACTGCCTATGTTTTCTTCTAGGAGTCTTATGGTTGTACGTCTTACATTTAAGTCTGTCATCCATTTTGAGTTTATCTAGTGTATGGTGTAAGAACGTGTTCCAGTTTCACATTTTCCCATATATGTAAGTTTTCCAATACCATTTATTACAGAGATTGTCTTTACCTCACTGAATATTGTTGCCTCACTTTCATAGACAAACGACCACGTAAGTGTGGGTTTATTTCTGACCTCTTTGTTCTATTCCATTGAATTATGTATCCTTTGAATGGGAGAATATTTTTGCAAACAGTGCCTCTGATAAGGGACTAATATCCAAAATATACAAGGAACTCATGCAACTCAACAACAAAAAAACTAACAACCCAATTGAAAAATTGACAGAGGACCAGAAGAGACATTTCTCCAAAGAGGACATACAAATGACAAATAGACATATGTAAAAATGCTCAACATCACTAATCATCAGAGAAATGCAAATAAAAACCACAATGAGATATCACCTCACCCCAGTCAGAATGGCTATCATCAACAAGACAAATAGTAACAAGTGTTGGAGAGGCTGTGGAGAAAAAAGAACCCTCATACACTGTTGGTGGGAATGCAGACTGGTGCAGACGTTATGGAAGGCAGTGTGGAGGTTCCTCAAAAAATTACGAATAGAATTGTCATATGAACCAGCAATCCCTCTCCTGGGTATCTACCCAGAAAATCTGAAAACATTTATACATAAAGACACTTGTGCTCCAATGTTCATTGCAGCTTTGTTTACGGTGGCCAAGACATGGAAACAACCAAAATGTCCTTCGATAGATGAATGGATAAAGAAGTTGTGGTATATATACACAATGGAATACTATTCGGCGGTAAGAAAAGATGATATAGGAACATTTGTGACAAATGGATGGATCTTGAGAGTGTAATGCTGAGCGAAATAAGTCAGACAGAAAAAGCAGAGAACCATGTGATTTCACTGATATGTGGTATATAAACCAAAAACAACAAAAGAACAAGACAAACAAATGAGAAACAAAAACTCATAGACACAGACAATAGTTTAGTGGTTACCAGAGGTTAAGAGGGGTGGGGGGTGGGAGATGAGGGTAAAGGGGATCAAATATATGGTGATGGAAGGAGAACTGACTCTGGGTGGTGAACACACAATGGGATTTACAGATGATGTAATACAGAATTGTACACCTGAAATCTATGTAACTTAACTAACAATTGTCACCCCAATAAACATTAATTAAAGAAAAGAATTGTGTGTCCTTTTTCATGCCCGTACTGTGCTGCTTTCATCACTGTAGCCTTGCAGTGTAGCTTGATATCAGGTGACACGATATCTTCAACTAGGTTCTTTGTCAAGAGTGCTGTGGTGCTTCATGGTCTTTTGTGGTCCCATATCAATTTTAAGATTGTTCTAGTCCTTGAAAAATGCAAAGTTAATATTTAGAAATCAGTTGAATTTTTATACACTAATACTGAACCATCAGAACGAGAAATAAAGAAAACAATCTCATTTATAATATCATTAAAAAAATACCTCAGAATAAATTTGACCAAGGAGAGAATAGATCTATACACAGAAAAGTGCATGACACTGAAAAGAAATTGAAGAATATACAATAAATGGAAGGCTATACTGTGGTATCGGAGACGAGAAATTAACATCGTTAAAAGTCCATGCTACCCAAAACAATCTATTGACTTAATGCAATCCCTATCAAAACACCAAAAATCATCCAAGTACATTTGGAGACGTAATTAGCTTTATTAAGTGATTTGTGAATGAAGCAGTATCCCTTCCAGCAACCAGAAGGGAACAGCCAGTGGTTGTACCAAATGGAAGGTTTTCAGTGAAGAAGGGCTGCACGAGGAGCTATTAACAAAAGAAAAGAAAAGATTCAGTTTAGACCTGGGTTTTTTTGGGAGGAGGAAGGGAATTGCAATGTGTTTTATCTACAAATTTCTTCTTCCTTCCATGGGGGATGGAGAGGGACCCTGTGACCAGTGCTTTCACAGAAATTCCAGACTTGTTGATTAAGATTACATTTCTAACAGAGGTTGAAACTACCATTCCGTCCCATATTAAATCTAAGTTTGGCCTCATGGGTTTTTACCACCAGTGATGCCATTTTGTGCCTGTGATTTTCTCTTTAACTGTAGTAGGGACACTTTAACAATATGAATTCTTCCAAAAATTGAGCAGAGAATATCTTTCCATATTTGAGTCTCCTTTAAAATGCATCCATTGCTGAGCCATCCAAAAATTATGAATACATATTGCATGAATATATATATAAATATTTATAGATAATTATGTTATAAATTATATAACTATTTATAATTTATACATGTAATCAATACATAATTAATTACTTTGTTATGTGATTGTAAATAATGTAATCACCCTGATCTTATTTACGCGTTTCTGATGCTGGTATGAGATGGTGAAGCTAATTCAGGTGGATGCTGTTAGAAAAAATAAAATGTTTGGAAATAGGTGGTGAGTCTAAGAACTCTTTCACAGGTAAGGAGTGTATGTACACATACATATATGTACATTTTTACCTGACTCTATTTCAGGTAACACACACACACACACTCACACACACACCCCATCACACAGACTCATTAATGTCACCTTTCATGTGAAAAGAAACTGGAAATTTGGAGAGAATAGCATTTAAAGAATGAATGGTTAAATTAACATGAAATTAGAAGAATTAGAACTTTAGGCATATGGATTTAATGTAGAATGTTTGACCTTAATTTTAGTAATGAATACATTTCCTTTCTTTATGTCCAAAGGCCTGAGTCAGAACCACATTTATTTTATGCAATGGAAAATTTATTAGGGCATTTAAGGGAACAAATTCCCCAAATTGACTTATCTCAATGCTGTTGGCTGACAAATAATATTGAGTCGGTAGTTCATCGTCAAAAAGGTTTTATTTGGGAAAAGGAAAGAACCAGGAAAAAGATGGCTGCCACCCTGACCTGCACATGGAGACCCAGTGAGGCACGTGCTCTAAAATGGTAGATTATATATATGTATAAGGGAGACAGGAACCACAGAGTTTTTTCGAAAAGAAAGTTAGGACCATAGATTTTTACCAGGTGGGCTCATAACTTCCACGAACTTATCTCCACATTTAGACCTCGCAGCCTGATCAGTTTCCTTAAAATGCCAGTTCTCTTTGCAAAAATAAGAATTAATGCAGACCCATATGATGGATGAAATTCTTAAAGAAAGGATGATAGTATGAATTTGTGACTGTGAGAGAGACGGCATCACTGTGCTTCATGCAGAGACAGGGAAGAAGTTAACCATGAGAAGCACTTACACCCGAGGATAACAGTGACAAGTATTGGGGGGGCCCACAGCCTTCAGGTAGAAGGGGACTTTGTGTGTTTTCTTGGACTGCGGCAGAGTATAGATTTGGAGGATGTGATCCCAAAGTGTTTACTTTGTCACTCGTGAATTAAGATATTTTTTACTTCATTAGGCAGACGTGAACTCAGAACACAGTGAAGTCTCCCTCTATGTGGTGTCCCGTCCAAGCCCCTGGCTGGCTGTTTGGCAACAGGTGTCCTGCGATGGGTGATACGGAAGAAGGGAGCCTGCCCCTTCCTGAGTCACTGCAGTGACGTCACTTGAGCTGAGGCGACTTGGGGGAAACACTTTAATGGCTAAACATTCTAGCTTTGATTTTTCTCAACAGAAGTGTATTTGTTTTCTTCACAATTTGGGGATTTTTCTTGGAAGACTTGGCTCCAAATGAATTCATGAGCCAAGGAAGAGACTGAGGAAAGGACAACACTGGCTTTCAAGGGCAAGATAGTTTCATGTCAGCTGCTGGCTAAGGTAAAAATGAAATATTAAAAAAATGTTTAAAAATTATGTTACTATTGTAAATTCTTTCAATATCTGGAATGACCTGGTTTCTTAGCCACCAGTGTTCTTGATCAATATTTAAAGGAAATGACAATTATTCTTCAATTAAAATATAGATGAAAGAAATAACCTTTGCATCTATGGACAACTTCACTTCTTTGAGACTCTTCAGTTTTCTCAGTTGTGAAATGTGGATAATTCAAGTATCTTTTCCATAGATATTGGAGAAGATTGAATGAGAAAATCATTAAAAATAGCCTAATGGTATTTGACATATATAATGACCCAATAAATGCTGCAATAATTATTCTGCCCAGGAGATGAGCAAGAATACATAGGTGGTAATCAGCTTGCTTCCCAGAAATTAGTGCAGGAATTTGGTAGCATATCAACTGGCCCTGGAAGGAGACTATGAAAACAAATCAAATCACTTACTCCCTGAGTCTGCAGAATTATCTGCTCAGAGAGGCCGTTACATGTGCAAGTTGGCACCAAGCAGCAGAATAGAAGGAACAGACCTGGAAGACAGACCTGATTACAATGCAGGTGCGTGTGCTGTGTGGCCAGAGCAGTGCAGGGCCACCATCTTCACTGGTGTGACACCTGTCCGCCAGGAGTCTGTGAGCCTACGGAGTAGGAATGTTTGTAAAGTGCCTCGCATGTAGTTAGGCACAAAAAAATGGTTCTGAGAACATTAGGAGCAGGTTTTACAAAAATAACTCACATAAGGAATTACTTGAAAAGCAACCTCATGCTGTGTTCTAGATTCAAAGCCCAGAGATCGCATTTTGCTGGACATTGTTCTCTGCAGTCCTGGACTGAGCTCCCTGTTTGGTCATCAGGAGATCCTGCAAAACTTTGATTTTGTTTGAAACATTGTTAGGCTTATTGTACTATGCGTGCAAAAGCAGATTTTGGGGACACATTGAAACAAACAAAAAAATACCGTGTCATCAACCCCTCCGTTTACCTGAAAGCTAAATTACCCAGAAGAATTATTTCTGAAAATTCTAGTGATTCTGATTTATTGAAATTTATTAAACACGAGGCTGAACAATAACATTACTGCACGCAGCTGGAACACACATCATTTTTTAAAACATTATTAATGTTTTAAGCTTATTTATGAAACCATTGAAGTCGCATAAACTGGTATGTGAATAATTAAGGCAGCATTATTCAATTAACCCCAAAGAATACATACCGAGGGGGGTGCCCAAAAAGAGTAAATATTTGAAGAGATGTTATTTATGTATCACTTTTCGAAGTTGAATTGAATTACAGTCGGAACGTGTAGTATGATGTTTGCTCAAAGGATGGTATTAATCAAATGAATGCTAGCTTCATTCATCGTGTTACTATTTTAATACTGTTTTCTCCTTTCTTAAAATGTATATACCTTTACGGCACCCTCTATATGTCCACAAACTGGTGAGTAGATAAACAATGTGATATATCCATGCAGTTGAATACTCTTTAGCAATGAAGAATAAAAAGGAACAAACTACTAAAAAAAAATAAAAGAAAAACAAACAATGAAGTCCACAGATTATGCCAGTGTCGTGACACATTTTTCAACTTTTTATAATGATAAATTTAAAACATGGGATTTATAGATGATATAATACAGAATTGTACACCTGAAATCTATGTAATTTTACTAACAATTGTCACCCCAATAAATTTAAAAAATTAATTAAAAAATATTTAAAACAGAGGAAAACTGAAAGACTAATACAGTTCATCACCTTCGTTTAACACATAACATTTGCATTATTGCTTTATGTGCATTCTATTTCAGCTGGGAAGCATTTGAAAGCACACAGTAGGACTCTTCATTGAAAAACTACGCATGCCTTGTTTCATATCAACTTTCCTCTGTCAGCACTATTGGACTTGGGAACATTGGCAAAACTACCTGATATTTAATATTTAATTCACATTCAAATTTCTCCTGCTTAAAGTTTTGAGCCACAGCCCTTTCCCTGTGTTGGTATACTTTCTTATTATATAAAAGCAGTTATCAAAAAGGATCTAAACCACCACTTTACTCGTGAAAAGTACTGAAGAAATACATGGGTTCCTGCCCTCAAGTTGCTGGAAGGAGCACTGATGGGGCAAAAACACCCGTGTGCGACCCCGAGATGAGAAACGGGCCTCCATGGAGGGCAAGCCCAACGTAGAGCTTCATTAGCAGCGGGTCTGCGTGCGGCTCCGTGTCTTCCTGCATCATCAGCGAGAGGGCCTTTGAGGCTCAATAGGCAGAACGGGTGGTGCCAGCAAACATGGAGTCACAGTCAGACTTGAGTGATATGTGCCTCACGTTCCTGTGCATGGCACTTAGTAAATGGTGATTTAAAACACAGCCCCCGTTTTCACAAAGGTCAATGTGGAGCTGCGGGGAGAGCAAGTATGTTCCTGAAATAGTAACAACATTGGAGGAGAGGGCTCAGTGACGTAGGGTTAGGGTGGTGGAGAAACAGCCCAGCAACATCTGGGGATTTTGAAAAACACTTAAAGCAAAGCGTCCAATAGAATGTGGGGGCAGAGCCCCAGAAAGTAGTTTCCAGGCTCTCGGCCTCACATAGACAGGTGCTGGCTCAGGTAGTAAATGGCCATCAACTGTGATGGGATGGCCATCAGCTGTGGCTAGTTGGCTGTCAGCTGTAACCAGTGAGCCATTGGCCACTAATATAAGTGCTGTGGCTACGCTAGCAGAGAAGAGAGAAAGAATGGGGGCTAGCAAGAAGATGGTGGCTGGGCTGGCAAGTGTGGATGGCGGTTTGCGGACAGTGTGAATCCAGCCTCCAGTGAGAGTATAGTGCCGCCAGAGAGATTATAGTGGTATGACTCCCCTACCTATGGCTCCGTGGGTGTTCCTTTTTGGCCTCACCATATCCTGCGTTCTTGTGTGGGAAGTGGGAGCAGAGACCCCGCAGGCCGCCCCGCATGACAAGAACTTTCCGCGAGGGACATATTCTATGTCTGTCCTGTCTAATGTGGTAGCTGCTGTTTGAGGCTGGTATGACTGGGGAACTGAATTTTAAATTTAATTTTAATTAAAACTTTGAAATAGTCTCACGTACCTAGTGGCTACTGTGTTGTACAGCACAGCTCTTAACTCCCAAGACTAATGTCCCTTAGGCCATTGAAATCCAAGAGGATTTCAGCAAGACTCACAGTGTTCACCAGACCAGCAGTAATAACAGGGACCATAAGGCCCAATGTGGTTCACCTTCTGTCCATCCCTGAGCCCATTTTTCTAATACAAGTTCTGTTTTTAAAGATGTGCCTCCTCTCTACTAACACTTGTAGACAAAATTATGAGAGCTGTTTTAAGAAAATCTGAACAGATGAAAATGTCATCTTTTGGGGAGAACCACTTTCCTAATTGATTTTGCTTTTTCAGGAGGCTGGAGCCTTGTATGTTGAATTTAAAAAAAACAGAACCAAGACCTATCACCTTTGAAGGCTTCCAGTATTCATATCGTGTAATTCTAATAAATGTGGTTAAGGCACAGGATACTCAGACTAATGTACTTTTAAAACAGGGAGATCAAGACATGAAGAAATAAAACCCAAATTCATTTGACTTCAAACCCAGTCCCCGGGGAACAGAGATTCATTAGGAAAAATTTTCCTTTCTGTTTATTCCAGAGGCCCCGGGGGAAATCGGATGCTCAGCAGAGGGAATAAGAAGAGGGAACTGTGCCTGATGAGCAGATACACAGAGCGCTGTAACGCTCCTCTGTGCGGTCCCTCAGCTTGTACCACGTTGGTGGACAGGACCTGGGTGTTGCGTTTGACTCCTGAGCTGGCTGTGAACTGATGCTTCACTCCTTCCTGCTGTCTCGTGTGGGGACAGAGCTTCAGTCTCCATCATGAACCTTCCAAGGAGTAATTCTGACTTCCACACAGAGTCCTCGCTCTCAGAGACCCCATCCAGGTGAGTCTGAGAGCCCAGCAGGTACTGAAGGAAAGGGTCAGAGAGGTCAGAAGCTGAGAACACTTACCTGAGTCACTGCAACCCTAACAGCCCAGCCAGGAGACTAGAGATCAGCGGGTCAGTGTTCTTGGGTTATTAATTGATTGTGGGGACAGAGCCAGGAGTGCAGTTTCCAGGTCCTCGGCCTCACTTGGAAAGGTACTGGCTCCTGTCGTAAATGGCCATTAACTGTGATTGGATGGCCATCAGCTGTGGCTAGTTGGTCGTCACCTGTAACCAGTGAGCCATTGGCCACTAATATAACTGCTGTGGCTATGCTTGCAGCGGATGGTGGCTGAGCTAGGAAGCGTGAGATGTGTTTAGTATGGTGGATTGCAGCTAGCAAATGGGGTTGTTTGTTTCGCAGAGAAGCAGAGGGCAGGTTGCAGATCACGTGGCTCCTACTCCCTGTCTCTCCATCCCAGCCGCCAGCGAGAATATAGTGGTACGGCTTCCCTATCTGTGGCTCCATGGGTGTTCTTTATTGGCCTCACCATGTCCTTCGTTCTTGTGCAGGGAGTGAGAGTAGAGACCCCGCATGACATCCTGCATGACATAGATTTATAACTAATCCTTTAATACATTAATATGGATCCTTGAATCTTCCGTACAGGGACCATATTTAAAATTGAGTGATATGCGTGGATGTGCCCTTATGTGACCCTGTAAAATGAGTGAGATGCATAAAATGGTTGCAGTACGACTAAACCATATCTGAAGATTTTTGCTGTTCGGGGAATAGGAAAATAGTGTTAGGTGTGGAGGCTGGTGCAATGAAGTGAAATTTCTAAGATGGGGTATATTTGAGCATGTTTTGTGTTCACTGACAAGATCCAGGCCGGTGGAGGTAGGAAATACCTTGCAACACACATTTGTGAGAAATGCATTGCAGTATCTTCTTTCATGCTGGGTATTCACATGAAGAAGTTATTTAATAAATAGAGGAATACCAAATAGTTTGAATTATTTCATTCCTGGTGAGGCTGCATATATTTCTGTTTGTAACTTGTTTACTTTGATTTTGGAACAGTTAGTCAGAATTTCTATCCCACACTGAGCTCTTTTCCCCTGATGGTCATTGTCGTCTACATTTTAAATGAAATTCTGTCATACGCTTTGGAATGTAAATTGAAGATTGACCAAATTTTAGGCAAAGAGGACACAGTGCTGAGAACAAAACACTTCGGTGAAGGAGAAATGAAGGGAACCGTTGTACCTTAAATCTAATGCCACAAAGGCATCTCACACCACGTTTACATTTGTGCCATGAGGACTTCAGTGCACCTGCTAATGGGGTGGGATGTCTCCAGTTTGATTTAAAGTTCTTTTTCACTTCATGTGTGTTTTTAAAGTAAAATGCCCTCACCCAGGGGAAGCTAATGAATGAATGGTGAGGCTTCAACTCAGTTTCCTAGGCTAATTTTATTGAATGAATGTCTGTATTAGATTCTATCGCTGCTGTAAAATAGTCCCACATTAGTTGATTAAAACAAACAAATATATGCTCTCACTGTTCTGGATGTGAGGAGCCCGAAATGAGTCTCATGGGCTAATATCAAGATGTCTGCAGAGCTGGGTTCCTTCTAGAGGCTCAGGTGAAATTCTGTTTTCCTTCCTATTTCAGTTTGTATTCTGGCCACATGCCTTTCCTGGCTCAAAGACATTGCTCTGCCTTCAAAGCCAGCAGTTTAGCTTCTTCATCTTGTCTCTTGCTTCTACCTAGAGGACCATTGTGGTTACGTTCCTCCCACCTGGATGACACTGGGTCATCTTCTTAATGTCAGCCGGTTAGCAAGCCTGTCCCATCTCCTACCCTAATCCCCCCTTGCTATAAAATATCAAATGCAAAGGCCCCAGCTATAGAGTGTGGATATATTTTGAAGGCCCTTATTCTGCTCACTACAAAGTCTCTTAAAATTATATTATTATACACTCAGGGGCCCTTATATAAGAGAAATGAATGCAGAATTTATCATAGTTTCTGGAATGAGTGACTACACACTTGCTTTAAATATTAATACATGGAAGGAGATATTTGATTCAGAAAACCTGAAACTGCCTGCCCCTGACTCTGACACAGGACCTCACCTGCTTCTCAGAGCAGGGGCCACACACCAGGAGCTGCAGCATCAACAGCCCCGGGAGCCGGTTAGAAATGCAGACTCTCTGAGCCCCCAGGCCCTGCTGACTCAGATTCCGCGTCTGGTAGGATGCTGTTGACCGTAGGTACATACAGGTTGAATGCTGGTCTTGATAGGTTTGCTCACCTCTCTCTCTTGACTTGGGGGCTGAATAATGGTTGGGTGTGAGTGCTTTCCTGGGGATTGTAGGTGTTATCAGGATTCCTTCAGGCAATGCCAGGTACCCCAGGCGCAAAATCATTTCTGGGTGAGAAACACTGATGGGAAGCCACCTGCAAAGAATTACAATCAAGGCCCATCAGATATTGTGATATTCATTTTGGACAGATCTCTAAACTCCTTCTGCTCCACCCCAGGACCTTTACTGGCTATTCTTTCTTCTAGATACACACGTGTCCACATTACCTTGTGTCTTCCGCACTTTCTTCACTGAGGTCTCTGTTTATATGTCACCTTGTTTGCTGGATTTAACTAAATGCCGCTGGGAAAAAAAATAAAAACACTAGTTGCCATCTTGTTTTACACTTGTTTTCCTTCTTTATATGACGTGTCACCATATGAAATGTTATATATTTTTATTATTAGCTTGCATATTTTTTCTTTCACTTACCTGTATGTACTGTTGTTTTACAGCACTCCAATACTCACAGACTAGACAGTACCTAAAACATGGTGAGGACTCAATTATTATTCCTGAAATACACAAAAATTTCTCATGAAAACTGTGGAATATATGACACCTTTGGAAAGAAGCAGAAGGGGATAAAAATTCCTAATCTGAGATGACACAGGAAACCGTAGAAGGAACAAGATCCATACAAAAATACTGAAATTAATCACGTGGCTACAAACATAAATTGTAGCATTAGAACTATCTGAGTAAAGTCTCTTTGTATGAAAATTACTCATGTGATTTTCCTGTCTTGGAAGTCACGTCTTCCTCATGGAACCAGACAATCTTACAAGAGTTTCAGAATTTGTTCTCCTGGGACTTTCAGAGGAGCCAGACCTGCAGCCCCTCCTCTTTGGGCTTTTCCTCTCCATGTACCTGATCACTGTGTTAGGAAACCTACTCATCGTCCTGGCCGTCAGCTCAGACTCCCACCTGCACACGCCCATGTACTTCTTCCTCTCCAACCTGTCCTTTGTGGACATCTGTTTCACCTCCACCACCGTCCCTAAGATGCTGGTGAACATCCAGACGCAGAGCAAAGTCATAACCTATGGAGGCTGCATCGCGCAGATGTACTTTTTCCTACTCTTTACAGGGTTGGATGTCTTTCTTGTAACCGTGATGGCCTATGACCGCTTTGTGGCCATCTGTCACCCTCTGCACTACACAGTCATCATGCACCCCCGGCTCTGTGGACAGTTGGTTCTGGTGTCCTGGATCATGAGTGTCCTGATTTCCTTGTTATATAGCCTAATGGTGCTGAGACTGTCCTTCTGTGCAGACTTGCAAATCCCCCACTTTTTCTGTGAACTCAACCAGATGGTCCAACTTGCCTGCTCTGACACCTTTCTAAACAACGTGGTGTTATATTTTGTAGCTGTGCTGGTGGGTTTTGGTTCCCTGACTGGGATCCTTTGCTCTTACTATAGGATCATTTGCTGCATACGTGCGATTTCATCTACTCAGGGGAAGTATAAAGCATTTTCTACCTGTGCGTCTCACCTCTCGGTTGTCTCCTTATTTTATTTAACAAGCCTAGGAGTGTACCTCAGCTCTCCTGCTACCCACAATGCACACTCTAGTGCTACAGCCTCGGTCCTGTACACAGTGGTCACACCCATGCTGAACCCCTTCATCTACAGTCTCAGGAATAACGATATAAAGGGGGCCCTGAAAAGATTATTTGAGATGACAGTGCTAAAGGGAGGATCGTCCTGACTGAAAAAGTGCCCTTGGTTTCATGGCTCCAATTCTAACACCAGACATTGTGATTCTTTAATCAGATTGTTTTTGTAGAATTTCCTTCTTTTATTTATATTCTGGAATTTCCATTTGTTTGTGTTCAACTTTCTACATAATTTTTAAAAATTGTTTACTTTTCCATTCAGTTGACATTCAATATTATTTATTATTTGTTTCAGGTGTACACTATACTAGTTAGACATTTATATAATTTATGTAGTGATCCTCCATTAGTCTGTACTTCCTGGCACTATGCGTAGTTGTTGCAATGTTATTTACTATATTCTGTATGCTGTACTTTACATCCCTGTGACTATTTTGTAACTACCAACTTGTATTTCTTAATCTTTTCACTTTTTTTACCCAGCCCCACAACCCTCACCTCTCTGGCAACCATGAATTCGTTCTCTGTAATATGAGTCTGTTTCTGTTTTGTTTATTTTTGTCTTTACATTCCACGTATAAGTGAAATCATATGGTATTTGTCTTTCTCTGTCTGACTTGTTTTACTTACCATAATACCCTCCAGATCTACCTATGTTGTCACAAATGGTAATATTTCATTCATTTTATACAATAATCAATTGTATATATGTACCACATCTTCTTTATACAGTCATCAATTGATGAACACTTAGGTTGCTTATATATTTGGCTCTTGTACATACTGTTGCAGTGAACACAGGGGTGTATATATTGTTCCTAATTAGTGTTTTGGATTTCTTTGGATAACTACTCAGAAGGGGAATTGCTGGCTCATACAGTAGTCCTATTTTTAGTTTTTTGAGGACACTCCAGGCTGTGTTCCACATTGGCAGCACCAATAATAATCCCACCAGCAGTACATGAGAGTTCTTTTTTTCTTCACATCCTCACCAGCACTTGTTGCTTGTTGATTTACAACAGCCATTGTGACACGGATGACTTAATATCTCATTTTGGTTTTAATTTGATGATTAGTGACCTTGACCATCTTGTTATATACTTATTGGCCATCGGTATGTCCTCTTTGGAGAAACGTCTACTCAGGTCCTCTGCCCTTTTTTAAATGGGATTTTTTGTTGTTTTGAGGTTGAGTGTTGTATGTATTCTTTACAAATTTGGTGTCTAACCCTTATCCGATGTATTATTGGCGAATGTCTTCTCCCAATCAGTAGGTTGTCTTTTCTTTTTGTTGATAGTTTTTATTCCTGTGCAAAAACTCTTAGTTGGATGTAGTTCCATTTGTTTATTTTTTGTTTTGTTTCTCAGCCCAAAGAGATATGTCAGCAAATAAATTTTACTAAAAGGAATGTCAGAGAAATTACTGCCTGTGTTTTCTTCTTAGAGTTTTATGGTTCCAAGACTTACATTTAAGTCTTTCATCCATTTTGAGTTTATTCTTGTATATGGTGTAAGACAGTGTTGCAATTTCATATTTTCCCATATATGTAAGTTTTCCCAACACCATTTATTGAAGAGACTCTCTTTACCTCACTGTATATTCTTGTCTCGTTGTCATAGACAAAGGACCATGTAAGTGTGGGTTATTTCCGGTCTCTTTTTTCTATTCCATCGAACTAAGCGTCTGTTTTCATGCCCGTACTGTGCTGTTTTCATCACTGTAACCTTGTAGTGTAGCTTCACATCAGGTAACATGATATGTCCAACTTTGCTGTTTCTCAAGAGTTCAAGTGGTTATTCATGGTCTTTTGTTTTTAATTTATCAATTTTAAGATCATTTGTTCTAGTCTTGTGAAAAATGCATAGTTAATATTTAGAAATCAGTTGAATATTTATAGAGTAATACTGAACTATCAGAAAGAGAAATAAAGAAAACAATCTCATTTATAATTGCATCAAAAAAATCCCTAAGAATAAATTGGACTAAGAAGGGAATAGATCTATACTCAGAAAAGTACATGACGCTGAAGAAAGAAATTGTAGAATGTACAATAAATGGAAGCTTATATTGTGGTATCGGACAGGAGAAATTAACATCGTTAAAATGTCCTCACTACCCAAAGCAATCTATTGACTTAATGCAATCCCTATCAAAACACCAAAAATCAACCAAGTACATTTGGAGATGTAATTGGCTTTATTCAGTGATTCATGAATAAGGCAGCGTCCCTTCCAGCAACCAGAAGGGAACAGCCAGTGGTTGTATAAAATGGAAGGTTTTAATTGAAGAAGGGTGGGGAGAAGAGTTATTAAGAAAAAAAAAAAGACAACATGAATTTTACACCTGGGTTGGGGGGAGAAAGGGAACAGCAATGGTTTTATCCTATAGATTCCCTATTCCTTCCATGGGGAATGGAGAGGGTCCATGTGACAAGTGCTTTCACAGAAAATTCAGGACTGGTTGATTAAGATTACATTTCTAATAGAGGTTGAAACTGCCGAGAGGTCCCATATGAAATCAAAGTTTGGCCTCATGGCTTTTTAGCAGCAGTGATGCCATTTTATGTCTGTGATTTTCTTTTTAACTGTAGTATGGACACTTTAACAATATTAATTCTTCCAATAATGGAGTATACATTTCCATATTTGATCTCCTTTCAAATGCATCCATGGCTGAATTAAAGGAGCCATACAAAAATTAAGAATACATTTTGCATGAATATATATATTTATGTATAAATATATTAATAGATAATTACATATATAAATTATACAAATATTTATAATTAATATATATGTAATCACCATATAATTAATTGCTTTGTTATGTGATTGTAAAAAAATATAATCACCCTGATCTTATTTACGCATTTCTGATGGTGATATGGGATGGTGAAGCTAAATCAGGTGGACGCTGTTAGAATAAATAAACTGTTTGGAAATATTTGGAAAGTCTGAGAACTCTTACTGAGGTAAGGAGTGTATGTACACATACGTATATGTACATTTCAGGTGTACCTGACTCTATTTCAGGAAACACACACACACACACACACACACACACACACACACACACACACCATCACACAGACTCATTAATAATGTCACTTTCATGTGAAAGGAAACAGGAAAGAAATTTGGAGAGAATAGAATTTAAAAGAATGAATGGTTAAATTAACGTGAAACTAGAAGACTTAGAACTTTAGACATATGGAGTTAAAAAGAATGGTACCTTAATTTTAGTAATGAATTCATTTCGTATATTAATGCAAAAGTCCTCAAAGTCAGAACCACACTTATTTTATGCAATGGAGAATTCATTAGAGCAGCTAAAAGAACAAATTCTAAGTCACCAGTGTTCTTGATCGATATTTAAAGGCAATGACAATTATTCCTCAATTTAAAAATACATGAAAGAAATAACCTTTTCATCTGTGGACAACTTCACATCTTTGAGACTCTTCAGTTTTCTCAGTTGTGAAATGTGGATAATAAAAGTACCTTTTCCATAGATATTTGAGAATATTGAATGAGAAAAGCATTAAAAATAGCCTATTCGTGTCTGTCATACATTATGTCCCAATAAATGCTGCAATTATTATTCTGCTCAGGAGGTGAACAAGTGTACATAGGTGGCAATCAGCTTGCTTCCCAGAAATTAGTGCAGGAATTTGTAGCATGTCAACTGGCCCTGGAAGGAGACTGTGAAAACAAACCAAATCACTTACTCCTGAGTCTGCAGAATTATCTGTTCAGAGAGGCCATTACATGTGCAGGTTGGCACCAAGCAGTAGAATAGAAGGAACAGACATGGAAGACAGACCTGATTACAATGCAGGAGCGTGTGCTGTGTGGCCAGAGCAGTGCAGGGCCACCATCTTCACTGGTGTGACACCTGTCCGCCAGGAGTCTGTGAGCCTAGGAGAGTATGAACATATGGAAAGTGCCTCGCATGTAGTCAGGCACAAAGAAATGGTTCTGAGATCATTACGAGCAGATTTTACAAAAATACCTCATATAAGGAATTACTTGGAAAGCAACCTCATGCTGTGTTCTAGATTCAAAGCCCAGAGATCGCATTCTGCTGGTCATTGTTCTCTGCAGTCCTGGACTGAGCTCCCTGTTTCCCCATCAGGAGACCCTGCAAAACCTTCAATTTTGTGTGAAACATTGTTAGGCTTATTGTACTATTCTTGCAAAAGCAGAATTTGGGGACACATTGACACAAAACAAAAAAATACCATGTCATCAAAACCTCACTTCCCAGAAAGCTAAATTAACCAGAAGAACTTTTTCTGAAAATGGTAGTGTTCTTGGTTTTATTGAAATTTGTTAAACATGTAGCTGAACAATAACATTACAGCATACAGTTAGAGCACAAGTCTTAAAAACACACACATAATTAATGTTTTAAGCTGATTTATAAAACCATTAAAGCCGTCTAGACTATTATGTGATTAATCGAGGCAGCATTATTCATGTAGCTCCAAAGATACATACTGAGGGGGTGTGAAAAAATGTACATATTTTATGAGATGTTATCTATGTATCACATTTCAAAATTGAATTTAATTACAGTAGCAACATGTAGTATGGCATTTGCTCAAAAGATGGCATTAATCAAATGAATGCCAGCATAATTCATTGTATTATTACTTTAATACAGTATTCTCCTTTCTTAAAATGGGTATACCTTTTTGTTTTTGGCACCCTCTGTATGTCCACAAAGTGGTGAGTTGATAAATAAAATGTGACATATACATGCAGTCGAATATGACTTAGCAATAAAAAATAATTTTAAAAAATGAACTACTGAAAACAAACCAAAAAAAAAACCTACCAAAGCCCACAGGATTTGCCAGTGGCATGACATATTTTTTCAACATTTTATTATGACAATTTTAAACATAGAGAAAAAGAAAAAGACTAATATATTGATCACTGATGTTCTCATGACCTACATTTAACATATAACATTTGTAATATTTGCTTTATCTGCATCACATTTCTGCGAGGAAGCATTTCAAAGCACAGGGTAGGACACTTTATTGAAATACTACCCACGTGTCAGTTTCATGTCAACTTTCCTCTGTCAGCACTGTTGGACTTGGGAACATCAGCAAGCACTTCCTGATATTTAATATTTAATTCACATTCAAATTTTCCCTGGGGAAAGTTTTGAGACAAAGTTCTGTCCCCGCGTTGGTATTATTTCATATTATATGAAAGCAATTATCACTAAGGATCTTAACAGATACTTGTCTAGTGAAAAGTACTGAAGAAATACACGGGGTTCCTGCCCTCAAGTTGCTGGAAGGAGCACTGATGGGGCAAAAACACCCGTGTGCGACCCCGAGATGAGAAACTGGCCTCCATGGAGGGCAAGCCCAACGTAGAGCTTCATTAGCAGCGGGTCTGCGTGCGGCTCTCCGTGTCTTCCTGCATCATCAGCGAGACGGCCTTTGGGACTCAATAGGCAGAATGGGTGGCGCCAGCAAACATGGAGTCACAGTCAGACTTGAGTGATATGTGCCTCACGTTCCTTTGCATGGCACTTAGTAAATGGTGATTTAAACACAGCCTCCATTTTCACAAAGGTCAATGTGGAGCTGCGGGGAGAGCAAGAATGTTCCTGAAACAGTAATAAAATTGGAGGAGAGGGCTCAGTGACGTAGGGTAGGGTGGTGGAGAAACAGCCCAGCAACATCTGGGATTTTAGAAAGAACATTAAGGCAAGGCTGTCCAACAGAACTTTCTGCGAAGGACATATTCTATGTCTGCACTGTCTAATATGGTAGCTGCTGTATTGAACACTTGAGGCTGGTATGACTGGGAACTGAATTTTAAATGTTATTTAATTTTAATTACAATTTATAAGTAGTCACACATATCTTGTGGCTACTGTGTTATATAGCACAGCTCTTAGTTCCCAACACAAATGTCCCTCAGGCCATTGAAATCCAAGAGGATTTCAGCAAGACTCACAGTGTTCACCAGACCGTCAGTACAAATGGGGACCATAAGGCCCAATGCGGTTCACCTTCTGTCCATCCCTGAGTATATTTTTCTAATACAAATTCTGTTTTAAAGATGTGCCTCTTCTCTACCAATGCTCATGGACAAAATTATGAAAGCTGTTTTAAGGAAATGGTGAACAGATGAAATCTTCACCTTCTGCGGAGAATCACTTTCCTAATTAATTTTTCTTTTCATGAGGCTAGTTCTTTGTATGTTGAATTTAAGAAAATCAAAACGAAGATCAACCACATTTTAAGGCTTCTAATATTCATATTGTGTAATTCTAATAAATGTGGTCGAGACTCAGGATACTCGGACTAATGTCCTTTTAAAACAGGGAGATCAAGCACATGAAGAAATAAAACCCAAATTCACTTGTCTTCTAACCAGGTCTCCTGGGATCAGAGATTCATTAGGAAAAATTTCCTTTCTGTTTAGTCCAGAGGCCCCGGGGGAAATCGGATGCTCAGCAGTGGGAATAAGAAGAGGGAACTGTGCCTGATGAGCAGATACACAGAGCGCTGTAACGCTCCTCTGTGTGGTCCCTCAGCTTGTACCACGTTGGTGGACAGGACCTGGGTGTTGCGTTTGACTCCTGAGCTGGCTGTGAACTGATGCTTCACTCCTTCCTGCTGTCTCGTGTGGGGACAGAGCTTCAGTCTCATCATGAACCATCCAGGGAGTAATTCTGACTTCCACACAGAGTCCTCCCTCTCAGAGACCCCATCCAGGTGAGTCTGAGAGCCCAGCAGGTACTGAAGGAAAGGGTCAGAGAGGTCAGAAGCTGAGAACACTTACCTGAGTCACTGCGACCCTAACAGCCTAGTCAGGAGACTAGAGATTACCGTGTCTGTTCTTGGCTTATTAATTGATTGTGGGGACAGAGACAGGAGTGCAGTTTCCAGGCTCTCGTCCTCGCTTGGAAAGGTGCTGGCTCCCGTAGTAAATGGCCATAACTGTGATTGGATGGCCATCAGCTGTGGCTAGTTGGCAGTCACCTGTAACCAGTGAGGCATTGGCCACTAATATAACTGCTGTGGCTACACTAGCAGCAGATAGCGGCTGAGCTAGCAAGTGCGGATTGCGGTTAGTACGGTGGATTGCAGCCAGCAAGTGGGGTTGGGTGGTTGGCAGAGCAGACGGCAGGTTGCAGATCATGTGGCTCCTACTCCCTGTCTCTCCATCCCAGCTGCCAGCGAGAATATAGTGGTACGGCTCCCCTATCTGTGGCTCCATGGGTGTTTCTTTTTGGCCTCACCATGTCCTGTGTTCTTGTGCAGGGAGCGAGAGTAGAGACCCCGCATGACATCCTGCATGACATAGGTTTATAACTAATCATTTAATACATTAATATGGATCCTTGCATCTTCCGTACAAGGACCATAACAACAATTAAGTGATATGCGTTGATGTACCCTTAGGTGACACTGTAGAATGAGTGAGATGCAGAAAATGGTTGCACAGAATGAAAAAATACATGAGGATTTTTGCTGTTCAGGGAATAGGAAAATACTGTTAGGTGTGGAAGCCAGTGCACTGAAGTGAAATTTCTAAAATGGGGTGCACTCGAGCATGTTTTGTGTTCACTGGAAAGATCCAGGCCAGTGGAGGTAGGAACTACCTTGCAACAGCTGTTCATGAGACATACATTGCAGTATCTTCTCTCATGCTGGGTATTCACATGAAGAAGTTATTTAATACAAACAGGAATACCAAGTTGTTTTACTTTGAATTATTTCATTCCTCGTGAGGCTGCATATATTTTGGTTTGTTACTTGTTTACTTTGATTTTGGAACAGTTAGTCAGAATTTCTATCCCACACTGAGCTTTTTCCCCCTGGTGGTCATTGTCTTCTATATTTCTAATGAGAAATTCTGTCATACAGTTGGGAGTATAAATTAAGGATTGACCAAATTTTAGGCAAAGAGGACACAGTTCTGAGAACAAGACACTTCGGTGAACGAGAAATGAAGGGCACCCGTTGTACCTTAAATCTAATGCCACAAAGGCATCTCACACCACGATTACATTTATGCAATGAGGACTTCAGTGCACCTGCTAATGGGGTGGAAAATCTCCAATTTGATTTAAAGTTCTTTTCCACTTCATGTGGGTTTTGAAAGTAAAATGCCCTCACCCAAGGCAAGCTAAGAAATGAATGGAGAGGCTTCAAGTTAGTTCCTTCAACAAATTTTATTGAATAAATGTCTGTATCAGAGTCTTTAGATGCTGTAAAATAATCCCGCATTAGTTGATTAACAGAAACAAATATTTGCAGTTAAGTTCTAAATGTCAGAAGCCCGAAATGAGTGTCATGGGCTAATATCAAGATGTCTGCAGAGCTGTGGTCTTCCTAGAGACTCAGGTTAAATGCTGTTTCCCTTCCTATTTCAGTCTGTATTCTGGCCACAGCCTTTCCTGGCTCATGGCCATTCCTCCGCCTTCAAAGCCAGCAGTTTAGCTTCTTCATCTTGTCTCTCGCTTCTACCTAGAGGACCATTGTGGGTACGTTCCTCCCACCTGGATGACACTGGGTCATATTCTTAATGTCAGCTGGTTAGCAAGCCTGTCCCATCTTCCACCCTAATCCTTCCTTGCTAGAAAAATATCAAATGCAAAGGCACAGGGATAGCGTGTGGACATATTATGGAGGCCCTTATTCTGCTCACTACAAAGTCTCTTAAAGGTGTATTATTGGGGTGGCCGGATGTCTCAGTTAGTTAGAATATTGTGCTAATAATACTAAGATGTCCAGTTCGATCTCCGCTGCACCCTCGTTGCTAAAAATAGAATAATGTGTATTAATATGTGTCACTCAAGGGCCCTTATGTAAGAGAAATGAGCCCAGAATTTATTACTGTTTCGGGAATGTGTGAGCACACTAATTGCTTTAATAATACATGCAAAGAAATAATTGATTCAGAAAACCTGAAACTGCCTGCCCCTGACTCTGACACAGGACCTCACCTGCTCCTCAGAGCGGGGGCCACACACCAGGAGCTGCAGCATCAACAGCCCCGGGAGCCAGTTAGAAATGCAGACTCTCTGAGCCCCCAGGCCCTGCTGACTCAGATTCCATGTCTGGTAGGATGCTGTTGATCGTAGGCACACACAGGTTGAAGTGCTGGTCTTGACTGGGTTTGCTCACCTTCTCTCTGTTGACTTGGGGGCTGAATGATGGTTGGGTGTGGGTGCTTTCCTGGGGATTGTAGGTGTTATCAGGATTCCTTCAGGCAATGCCAGGTACCCCAGGCACAAAATCACTTCTGGGTGAGAAACACTGCTGGGAAGCAACCTGAAAATATTATAATCAAGGTTCATCAGATACTCCAAAATTCACTTTGACAGATCACTAAAGCCCTTCTGCTCCAACCCAGTGCCTTTGCTTCTTCCAAGAACACACGCCCACATTACCTTGCCTCTCCCTCACTTTCTTCAATAAAGTCTCTGTTCAAATGTCACCTTGTTTGCAGGACTTGACTAAATATCCTGGGAAAAAAACAAACACACTAGTGAGTATCTTGTTTTACACTTGCTTTCCTTTCTTCATTTGATCTGTCACCATATGAAATGTTACATATTTTTATTATTAGCTTGCCTATTTTTTCCCTTCACTGATTTGTGTGTGCTTCTGTTTACAGCACTCTAGTACTCACAGACTAGACAGTACCTAGAACATGGTGAGCACTCAATTTATATTCGTGAAATACATGAAGAATTTCTCATGAAAACTGTACAATACATGACACCTTTGGAAAGAAGCAGATTGGGACAAAGATTCCTAATCTGAGATGGCACAGGAAACCCCTAGAAGGAACAAGATCCATACAAAAGTATTGAAATTAATCACTTGGCTGCAAAATATAAATTGTAGCATTAGAAATATCTGAGTAAAGTCTGTTTGTATGAAAATTACTCATGTGATTCTCCTGTCTTGGAAGTCACGTCTTCCTCATGGAACCGGAGAATCTTACAAGAGTTTCAGAATTTGTTCTCCTGGGACTTTCAGAGGAGCCAGACCTGCAGCCCCTCCTCTTTGGGCTTTTCCTCTCCATGTACCTGATCACTGTGTTAGGAAACCTGCTCATCGTCCTGGCCGTCAGCTCAGACTCCCATCTGCACACGCCCATGTACTTCTTCCTCTCCAACCTGTCCTTTGTGGACATCTGTTTCACCTCCACCACCGTCCCTAAGATGCTGGTGAACATCCTGACGCAGAGCAAAGTCATAACCTATGGAGGCTGCATCACGCAGATGTACTTTTTCCTAGTCTTTGGCATGTTGGATGTCAACCTCCTGACCGTGATGGCCTATGACCGCTTTGTGGCCATCTGTCACCCCCTGCACTACACAGTCATCATGCACCCCCGTCTCTGTGGATGGTTGGTTCTGGTGTCCTGGATCATGAGTGTCCTGATTTCCTTGTTATATAGCCTAATGGTGCTGAGGCTGTCCTTCTGTGCAGACTTGCAAATCCCCCACTTTTTCTGTGAACTCAACCAGATGGTCCAACTTGCCTGTTCTGACACCTTTATTAACAACATGGTGATGTATTTTGTAGCTGTGCTGCTGGGTGGTGGTCCTCTGGCTGGAATCCTTTACTCTTACTCCAAGATCATTTCCTGCATACGTGCAATGCCCTCTGCTCAGGGGAAGTATAAAGCATTTTCTACCTGTGCGTCTCACCTCTCGGTTGTCTCCTTATTTTATTTAACAAGCCTAGGAGTGTACCTCAGCTCTCCTGCTGCTCACAATGCGCACTCTAGTGCTACAGCCTCGGTCCTGTACACAGTGGTCACACCCATGCTGAACCCCTTCATCTACAGTCTCAGGAATAAAGATATAAAGGGGGCTCTGCAAAGATCCTTTGTGATGACAGTACAAAAGGGACAATTGTCCTGACACTGAAAAAGTGCCCTTGATTTCATGGCTCCAAGTCTAAAACCAGACATTGTGATTCTTTAATCTGACTGTATTTGTGGAATTTCCTTCTTTTATTTATATTCTGGAATTTCCTTTTGTTTGATTTCAACTTCTGAATATAATTTTTTAAAATTATTTATTTTTTACATTATAGTTAACATTCAATATTGTTTTATATTAATTTCGGAGTGCACTATAGTGGTTAGACATTTATATAATTTATGTAGTGATCCCCCCATTAGTCTGTACCTCCTGGCACTATATACAGCTGCTGCAATATTACTTACTATATTCTGTATGCTGTGCTCTACATCCCTGAAAATGTTTTGTAAATATCTATTTGTATTTCTCAATCCCTTCTCTTTTTTACTCAGCCCCACAACCCTCACCTTTCTGGCAACCATCAATTTGTTCTCTGTAAATATGAGTCTGTTTTTATTTTGATTAGTTTTCTATTTACATACCATGCATAAGTGAGATCATGTGGTATTTGTCTTTCTCTGCCTGACGTTTTTTACTTAGTATAATTCCCTCAGGTCCACCCATGTTTTCAGAAATGGTAAGATTTCATTCTTTTTAATGACCGTGTAATAATCCGTTGTATATATGCACCACATCTTCTTTATCCAGTCATCAATTGATGAGCCCTTAAGTTGCCTACATATTTGGCTCTTGTAAATAGTGTTGCAGTGAACATAGGGGTTCACATATCTTTCCCAATTAGGTTTTTGGATTTCTTTGGGTAATTACTCAGCAGTGGAATTGCTGTGGTCCATATTTGCTGCACCAATTTGCAATCCCACCAACAGTACAGGAGAGTTCCTTTTTTCTCCACGTCCTCACCTGCACTTGTTCCTTATTGATTTACAACAGCCACTGTAACACGTGTGAGTTGATATCTCATGGTGGTTTTAATTTGATGATTAGTGACCTTGACCATCTTTTTATATACCTATTGGCCATCTGTATGTCCTCTTTGGAGAAATGTCTGTTCAGTCCTCTGCCCTTTTTTAATGGGATTGTTTGTTGTTTTGAGGTTGAGTTGTATGTATTCTTTATAAATTTGGGATATAACCCGTATCCGATATACCATTGGTGAATGTCTTTTCCCAGTCAGTAGGTTGTCTTTTCTTTTTGTTGATGGTTTTCATTGCTGTTCAAAAAATTTTAGTTGGATGTAGTTCCACTTGTTTATTTTTTGTTTTTTTTCTCTTGCCTAAGGAGATATATCAGAAAACAAATGCTACTAAGAGCAATGTCAGAGAATTTACTGCATGTGATTTCGTCTAGGAGTTTATGGTACCAACTCTTTACATTTAAGTCTTTCATCCATTTTGAGTTTATTCTTGTATATAGTTTAAGAAGGTGTTCCAGTTTCATATTTTTGCATGTATATGTACTGTTTTCCCAACACCATTTATCTAAGAGACTGTCTTTGCCTCACTGTATATTCTTGCCTCGCTGTCATAGACAAAGGGCCATCTAATGTGGTTTTATATCTGGGCCCTTTATACTATTCCATCGAATTAGGTGTCTGTTTTTAGGCCCATACCATGCTGTCTTCGTCATTATAACCTTGTAGTATATCTTGATATCAGGTAACATGATATCTCCAACTTGGTTCTTTCTTAAGAGTGCTGTGGTTATTCATGGTCTTTTGTGGTTCCTCAATTTTAAGATGATTTGTTCTAGTCTTGGGAAAAATGCAAAGTTAATATTTAGAAATCAGTTGTATTTTTATACAGTAATACTTCACTATCAGAAAGAGAAATAAAGAAAACAATTTCATTTATAATTGCATCAAAAAATGCCTTGGAATAAATTTGACCAAGGAGGGAATAGACCTATATACAGAAAAGTACATGACAATGAAAAGAAATTGAAGAAGATACAAAAAATGGAAGGCCATATTGTGGTATCAGACAGGAGAAATTAATATCGTTAAAATGTGCACGCTACTGAAAGCAATCTATTGACTTAATGCAATCGCTATCAAAATACCAAAAATTAGGCAAGTACTTTTGGAGACCTAATTAGCTTCATTAAGTGATTCGTGAATGAGGCAGTATTCCTTCCAGCAACCAGAAGGGAACAGCCAGTGGTTGTACAAAATGGAAGGTTTTCATAGGAAGACAGTTGGGGCGAGGAGCTATTAACAAAAGAAAAGATTAATTTTAGAGCTGGATTTTTTTGGGGGGGACGAGGAAGGGAACAGCAAGGTTTTTTATCCTACAGATTCCTCTACCTTCCATGGGGGATTGAGAATGCCCATGTGACCAGTGCTTTCACAGAAAATTCCAGACTGGTTGATTAAGATTACATTTCTAATAGAGGTCGAAACTGCCATTAGGTCCCATATTAAATCCAAGTTTGGCCTCATGAGTGTTTAGCACCATTGATGCCATTTTGTGCCTGTGATTTTTCTCTTTAACTGTAGTATGAACATTTTAACAATAATAGTTCTTCCAATAATTGAGCACAGAATATATTTCCATATACGAGTCTCCTTTAAAATACATCCATTGCTAAGTTAAAAGAGCCATAGAAAAATTAAGTATACATATTGCATGAGTATATATATATATATATATATACATATATTTATCTATAAATATACTAATAGATATTTATATATGTAAATTATATAAATATTTATAATTAATATATATGTAATCAATATATAATTAATTGCTTTGTAATGTGATTATAAAAAATGTAATCACCCTGATCTTATTTACGCGTTTCTGATGCTGATATGAGATGGTGAAGCTAAATCAGGTGGATGCTGTTAGAATAAATAAACTGTTTGGAAATAGTCGGTGAGTCTAAGAACTCTTTCTCAGGTAAGCAGTGTATGTACACATACATATATATACATTTTTTGCCTGACTCATTTCAGGTAACACACACACACACACACACACACACACACACACCCCATCACACAGACTCATTAATAATGTCACCCTGCCCCTACACATGGAGACCCAGTGAGCCATGTGTTCTAAAATAGTATATATATATATGTGTGTATGTATCTATCTATATATATATGTATGTGTGTATGTAGCTATCTATGTATGTATGTATATATATATATATATATATATATATATATATATATATATATATATATGGGAGACAGGAACCACAGAGTTTTTTAGAAAAGGAAGGTAGGACTGCAGAGTTCAACTAATTGGGCTCATAAACTTCCATGAACTCATCTCCCCTCTTTGATCTCCCAGCCTGAACAGTTTCCTTAAAGTCCCAGTTTTCTATCAATGCAAAAGGAAGAATTTTTCAGACCCATATGATTGGTTGAAATTCTTTTTTTAAAAAAGATTTTATTGGGGAAGGGGAACAGGATTTCATTGGGGAGCAGTGTGTACTTCGAGGACTTTTTCAAGTCAAGTTGCTATCCTTTCAATCTTAGTTGTGGCGGGGACAGCTCAGCTCCAGGTCTAGTTGCCATTTTCAGTTGCAGAGGTGCAGCACACCATCCCTTTTGGGAATCGAACCCAGCAACTTTGTAGTTGAGACCCGCAGGCCCATTTGGGAATCGAACCGGCAGCCTGTGGCGTTAGGAGCACGGAGCTCAAACCGCCTGAGCCACCGGACTGGCCCCCGGTTGAAATTCTTTTTTTTTTTAATTCAAATTTATTGGGGTGACAATTGTTAGTAAAGTTACATAGATTTCACGTGTACAATTCTGTATTACATCATCTATAAATCCCATTGTGTGTTCACCACCCAGAGTGAAATTCTTAAAGAAAGGATGATAGCATCAATTTGTGACTGTGAGAGTCTTGGTATCACTGTGCTTCACGCAGGAGACAGGGAAGAAGTTAACCATGAGAAGCACTTACACCTGAGGATAACAGTGCCAAGTATTGGGGGGGCCCACAGCCTTCAAGTAGAAGGGGACTTTGTGTGTTTCCTTGGACTGTGGCAGAATGTAGATTTGGGGTAAGTGATCCTAAAGCGTTTACGTTGTCACTCCTGAATGAAGATATTTTTTTCCTTCATAAGCCAGACGTGAACTCAGAACACAGCGAAGTCTCCCTCTATGTGGCATCCCGTCCAAGCCCCTGGCTGGCTGTTTGGCAACAGGTGTCCTGTGATGGGTGATACGGAAGAAGGGAGCCTGTTCCTTCCTGCGTCACTGCAGTGACGTCACTTGAGCTGAGGCGACTTGGGGGAAACACTTTAATGGCTAAACATTCTAGCTTTGATTTTTCTCAACAGAAGTATTTGCTTTCTTCACAATTTGGGGGCTTTTGTTGGAAGACTTGACTCCAGATGAATTCATAATCCAAGGAGGTAGTTGAGGAGAGGACAACACTGGCTTTCATGGTCAAGGTAGTTTCATTTAAGATGCTGGATAAGGCAAATAAAAATATTTTTAAAAATATTTTTAAATAATATTATTATTGTAAATTCCTTCAATTTCTACAATGACCTGGTTTCTAAGCCACCAGTGTTCTTGATCAATATTTAAAGGAAATGACAATTATTCCTCAATTTAAAAATATACGAAAGAAATAACCTTTGCCTCCGTGGACAACTTCACCTCCTTGAGACTCTTCAGTTTTCTCAGTTGTGAAATGTGGATAATATAACTACCTTTTCCATAGATATTTGAGAAGATTGAATGAGAAAATAATTTAAAATAGCTTAATAGTATCTGTCATACATTATGTCCCAATAAATGCTGCAATTATTATTCTGCTCAGGAGATGAACAAGTGTACATAGGTGGCAAGCAGCTTGCTTCCCAGAAATTAGTGCAGGAATTTGGTAGCATATCAACTGGCCCTGGAAGGAGACTATGAAAACAAATCAAATTACTTACTCCGCATCAGTAGATGACTGGATTAAGAAACTGTGGTACATTTATACAATGGAGTATTACGCAGCCATAAAGAAGAAAGAAATCTTACCATTTGCAACAACATGGATGGACCTAGAGAACATTATGTTAAGTGAAATAAGTCAGAAAGAGAAAGACAAATACCATATGATCTCACTTATATGCGGAATCTAAAGAAAAGAATAAGTGAATGAACTAATCAGAGACAGTTTTGGAAACCTGGAGGAAAAACTGAGGGTTGCTAGAGGGGCGGGAGGGGTGGGGATAAGGAGAAGGTGAGAGGTTTTGAAAAATAGTCAGTAACCACAAGATGGTCATGGGGGTTTGAAAATTAATTTGGGGAACGTAGAGAGGGATAGTGGATGGGGGGAGGGGAGTTCACACAGTGTGAGGGATATAAATGACAAACGTCTAAGTTTTGCTTTGTCTTGTGCACCTGAAACTAATAAAAAAAATTACTTACTCCGTGAGTCTGCAGAATTACCTGTTCAGAGAGGCCGTCACATGTGCAGGTTGGCACCAAGCAGTAGAATAGAAGGAACAGACCTGGAAGACAGACCTGATTACAACACAGGAGCGTGTGCTGTGTGGCCAGAGCAGTGCAGGGCCACCAGCTTCACTGGTGTGACACCTGTCCGCCAGGAGTCTGTGAGCCTAGGAGAGTATGAACGTATGGAAAGTGCCTCGCATGTCGTCAGGCACAAAGAAATGGTTCTGAGATCATTTGGAGCAGGTTTTACAAAAATAACCCATAGAAGGAATTACTTGAAAAGCAACCTCATGCTGTGTTCTAGATTCAAAGCCCAGAGATCACATTCTGCTGGACATTGTTCTCTGCAGTCATGGACTGAGCTCCGTGTTTCGTCATCAGGAGACACTTCAAAACCTTTAATTTTCTGTGAAACATTGTTAGGCTTATTGTACTATGCTTGCAAAAGCAGAATTTGGGGACACAGTGAAACAAAACAAAAAGATACCATGTCATCAAACCCTCACTTCCCCAGAAAGCTAAATTAACCAGAAAAACCTTTTCTGAAAATTCTAGTGTTTCTGGTTTTATTGAAATTTATTGAACCTGAGGCTCAACATAACATTACTACATGCGGCCAGATTAGCAGTCATTTAGAAAAAAACACTATTAATGCTTTAAGCTTATTTATAAAACCATTGAAGCCTGTATAAACTGGTATGCGAATAATCAAGGCAGCTTTATTCATGTTACTCCAAAGAATACATACTGGGGGGAGAACAGGGGAGCCAAAAAATGTACATATTTTAAGAGATGTTATCTATGTACTACTTTTTGAAGTTGAATTGATTTGTGGTAGCAACGTGTAGTATGACCTTCGCTCAAAAGATGGCGTTAATCAAATGAGCGCTAGCGTCATTCATTGTGTTACTATTTTAATACTGTTTTTTCCTTTCTTAATGTGTATAGATTTTTGGGGGACCCTCTGTATGTCCACAAACTGGTGAGTAGATAAACAAAATGTGATGTATCCGTACAGTCGACTACTGTTTAGCAATAAACAATAAAAAGTAATGAACCACTGAAAAAAAACTACTGAAGCTCACGGGATATACCGGTGGTGTGACGTAATTTTTCAACATCTTTATTATGACAATTTTAAACATAGAGAAAAAGTGAAAGAATAGTACGATGATCACCTCTATGTTCATCACCTTCATTTAACACATGGCATTTGTATTATTCGCTTTCTCTGCATTACGTTTCTGCGAGGAAGCATTTCAAAGCACAGGGTAGGACACTTCATTGAAATGCTACGCATGCGTTGTTTCATATCAACTTTCCTCTGTCAGCACTATTTTTTTTTAAATTTATTGGGGTGACAATTGTTAGTAAAATTACATAGATTTGAGGTGTACAATTCTGTATTACATCATCTATAAATCCCATTGTGTGTTCCCCACCCAGAGTCAGTTCTCCTTCCATCACCATATATTTGCTGTCAGCACTATTGCACTTGGGGACATCGGCAAGAACTTCTGTATATTTAATATTTAATTCATATTCAGATTTCCCAGAGGAAAATTTTGAGACAAAGTCCTTTCCCCGCGTTGGTATAGTTTCTTATTACATAAAAGCAATCATCACAAAGCATCTAAACCAACTTGTGAAAAGTACTGAAGAAATACATGGGTTACTGCCCTCAAGTTGCTGGAAGGAGCTCTGATGGGGCAAAAACACCCGTGTGCGACCCCGAGATGAGAAACGGGCCTCGATGGAGGGCAAGCCCAACGTAGAGCTTCATTAGCAGCGGGTCTGCGTGCGGCTCCGTGTCTTCCTGCATCATCAGCGAGAGGGCCTTTGGGGCTCAATAGGCAGAATGGGTGGTGCCAGCAAACATGGAGTCACAGTCAGACTTGAGTGACATGTGCCTCATGTTCCTTTGCGTGGCACTTAGTAAATGGTGATTTAAAACACAGCCCCCGTTTTCACAAAGGTCAATGTGGAGCTGCCGGGAGAGCAAGAATGTTCCTGAAATAGTAATAAAATTGGAGGAGAGGGCTCAGTGACGTATGGACGTAGGGTTAGGGTGGTAGAGAAACAGCCCAGCAACATCTGGAGATTTTAGAAAGAACTTTAAGGCAAAGCTGTCCAACAGAACTTTCTGCGAGGGACATATTCTATGTCCGCACTGTCTAATGTGGTAGCTGCTGTATTGAACACTTGAGGCTGGTATGACAGGGGAACTGAATTTTAAATGTTGTTTAATTTTAATAACAACTTTGAAATAGTCACAAGTACCAGTGGCTGCTGTGTTGTATAGCACAGCTCTTAGCTCCCAAGACAAATGTCCCTCAGGCCATCGAAATCCAAGAGGATTTCAGCAAGACTCAAAGTGTTCACCAGACCAGCAGTACAAACGAGGGACAATAAAGCCCAATGTGGTTCACCTTCTGTCCATCCCTGAGTCCATTTTTCTAATACAAGTTCGGTTTTTAAAGATATGTCTCTTCTCTACTAATGATCGTAGCAAAAATTGTGAAAGCTGTTTTAAGGAAGTACTGAACAGATGAAAATTCTTGTTTTGGGGAGAACCACTTTCCTAAGTGGTTTTGTCTTTTCAGGAGGCTGGTACCTTGTAAGTTGAATTTAAAAAAACAAAACCAAGACCTGTCATCTTTGAAGGCTTCCAATATTCATATCGTGTAATTCTAATAAATGTGGTCGAGCCTCAGGATACTCAGACTGATGTCCTTTTAACACAGGGAGATCAAGCACATGAAGAAATAAAAACAAAATTCACTTGAACGTAACCCGGTCTCCTGGGATCAGAGATTCATTAGGAAAAATTTCCTTTCTGCTTATTCCAGAGGCCCCGGGGGAAATTGGATGCTCAGCAGTGGGAATAAGAAGAGGGAACTGTGCCTGATGAGCAGATACACAGAGCGCTGTAACGCTCCTCTGTGCGGTCCCTCAGCTTGTACCACGTTGGTGGACAGGACCTGGGTGTTGCGTTTGACTCCTGAGCTGGCTGTGAAATGATGCTTCACTCCTTCCTGCTGTCTCGTGTGGGGACAGAGCTTCAGTCTCCATCATGAACCTTCCAAGGAGTAATTCTGACTTCCACACAGAGTCCTCGCTCTCAGAGACCCCATCCAGGTGAGTCTGAGAGCCCAGCAGGTACTGAAGGAAAGGGTCAGAGAGGTCAGAAGCTGAGAACACTTACCAGAGTCACTGTGACCCTAATCAGCCCAGCCAGGTACTAGAGATTACTGTGTCTGTTCTTGGGTTATTAACTGATTGTGGGGACAGAGCCAGGAGTGCAGTTTCCAGGCTCTCAGCCTCACTTGGAAAGGTGCTGGCTCCCATAGTAAATGGCCAGCAACTGTGATTGGACGGACATCAGCTGTGGCTAGTTGGCTGTCAGCTATAACCAGTGAGCCATTGGCCCCTAATATAATCACCCTGGCTACGCTAGCAGCGGATGGTGGCTGAGCTAGCAAGTGTGGATTGCAGCTAGCAAGTGGGGTTGGTAGGTTGGCAGAGAAGCAGAGGGCAGGTTGCAGATCGCGTGGCTCTTACTCCCTGACTCTCCATCCCAGCCGCCAGCGAGAATATAGTGGTACGGCTCCCCTATCTGTGGCTCCATGGGTGTTCTTTATTGGCCTCACTGTGTCCTTCGTTCTTGTGCAGGGAGCGAGAGTAGAGACTCCGCATGACACCCTGCATGACATAGATTTATAACTAATTCATTTAATACATTAATAAGGATGCTAGAATCTTCCAAACAGAGTCCATATTTAACAATTAAATGATGGGCATGGGAATACCGTTAGGTGACCCTGTAGAATGAATGAGATGCATGAAATGGGTGCAGTACAATGAAAACGTATCTGAAGGTTTTGCTGTTCGGGGAGTAGGAGAATAGCTTCAGGTGCGGAGGCTGGTGCACTGAAGTGAAAATTCTAAGATGGGGTGCATTTGAGCATGTTTTGTGTTCACTGACAAGATCCAGGCCAGTGGAGGTAGGCACTACCTTGCAACACACATTTGTGAGATAAACATTGTAGTATCTTCTCTCATGCTGGGTACTTAGATGAAAAAATTATTTAATAAGTCTAAAGCGGAACACTAAATAGTTTCCTTGTATTATTTCATTGCTGGCAAGGGTGCATTGTTTTGGTTTGTTACTTGTTTTATTTTGGAACAGTTAATAGGAATTTCTATCCCACACTCAGGTTTTTCCCCCTGGTGGTCATTGTCTTCTATATTTTTAATGAAGTTCTGTCATCCACTGGGGAGTATAAACTGAGGATTGACCAAGTTTTAGGCAAAGAGGACACAGTGCTGAGAACAAAACACCTCGGTGGTGGAGAAATAAACGTCACCCGTTGTACCTTAAAACTTAATGTCACAAACGCATTTCAGACCATGTTTACATTTATGCAATGAGGACTTCAATGTACCTGCTAATGGGGTGAAATATCTCCAATTTGATTTAAAAGTTCATTTCTACTTCATGTGGGTTTTCAAACTAAAATGCACTCACCCAGTGGAAGCTAATGAATCAATGGAGAGGCTTCAACTCAGTTCCTTCAGCAAATATTGAATAAATGTCTATACGAGAGTCTTTCGCTGCTGTAAAATATTCCTGTACTAGTTGATTAAAACAAACAAACATATGCTCTCACAGTTCTGAATGTGAGAAGCCCGAAATGAGTCTCAGGGGCTAATATCAAGGTGTCTGCAGAGCTGGGTTCCTTATAGAGGCTCAGGTGAAATGCTGTTTCCCTTCCTATTTCAGTCTGTATTCTGGCCCCTGCCTTTCCTGGCTCATGGCCATTCCTCCGCCTTCAAAGCCAGCAGTTTAGCTTCTTCATCTTGTCTCTCGCTTCTACACAAAGACCATTGTGGTTACGTTACTCCCACCTTGATGACACTGGGACATCTTCTTAACGTCAGCCAGTTAGCAAGCCTGTCCCATCTTCTACCCTAATCCCTCATTGCTATAAAAATAGCAAATGCGAACGCACTGGAGATAGGGTGTGGACGTATTTTAGAGGCCCTTATTCTGCTCACCTGAAACTGCCTGCCCCTGACTCTGACACAGGACCTCACCTGCTCCTCAGAGCGGGGGTCACACACCAGGAGCTGCAGCATCAATGCCCCCGGGAGCCGGTTAGAAATGCAGACTCTCTGAGCCCCCAGGCCCTGCTGACTCAGATGCCGCGTCTGGTAGGATGCTGTTGATCGTAGGTACATACAGGTTGAAGTGCTGGTCTTGACTGGGTTTGCTCACCTTCTCTCTGTTGACTTGGGGGCTGAATGATGGTTGGGTGTGGGTGCTTTCCTGTGGATTGTAGGTGTTATCAGGATTCCTTCAGGCAATGCCAGGAACCACAGGCACAAAATCATTTCTGGGTGAGAAACACTGCTGGGAATCAACCTGAAAATAATTATAATCAAGAAACATCAGATACTCCAATATTCACTTTGGACAGATCACTAAGGCCCTTCTGCTCCACCCCAGGGCCTCTGTACTGGTCATTCCTTCTTCCAAGAACAAACGCTCACATTTCCTTGTGTCTCCTTCACTTTCTTCACTGAGGTCTCTGTCCAAATGTCACCTTGTTTGCAGGACTTGAGTAAATGAACTTGAAAAATAAGAACACGAGTCACGTCCTTGCTTGACACTTGCTTTCCTATTCTTCATATGATCTGTCACCGTATGAAATGTTGTATGCTTTTATTATTAGCTTGCATATGTTTTCTCCTTCATTGACCTGTATAAACTTCTGTTTTTCAGCACTCTAGTGCTCACAGACTAGACAGTACCTAAAACACGGTGAGAGCTCAATTTATATTCCTGAAATACATGACGAATTTCTCATGAAAACTGTAGAATACATGACACCTTTGGAAAGAAGGGGAACGGACAAAAACTCCTAATCTGAGATGGCACAGGAAAGCTCTAGAAGGAAGAAGATCCATATAAAAGTATTGAAATTAATCACTTGGCTGCAAAATATAAATTGTAGCATTAGAGCATCTGAGTAAAGTTTGTTTGTATGAAAATTACTCATGTGATATTTCTGTCTTGAAGTCACATCTTCCTCATGGAACCAGATAATCTTACAAGAATTTCAGAATTTGTTCTCCTGGGACTTTCAGAGGAGCCAGACCTGCAGCCCCTCCTCTTTGGGCTTTTCCTCTCCATGTACCTGATCACTGTGTTTGGAAACCTACTCATCGTCCTGGCTGTCAGCTCAGACTCCCACCTGCACACACCCATGTACTTCTTCCTCTCCAACCTGTCCTTTGTGGACATCTGTTTCACCTCCACCACCGTCCCTAAGATGCTGGTGAACATCCAGACGCAGAGCAAAGTCATAACCTATGGAGGCTGCATCACACAGATGTACTTTTTTATACTCTTTGCAGGGTTGGATAACTTCCTCCTGACCGTGATGGCCTATGACCGCTTCGTGGCCATCTGTCACCCCCTGCACTACACGGTCATCATGCACCCCCGACTCTGTGGACGGTTGGTTCTGGTGTCCTGGACCGTCAGTGCCCTGAATTCCTTATTACAAAGCTTAATGGTGCTTAGACTGTCCTTCTGTGCAGACTTGCAAATCCCCAACTTTTTTTGTGAACTCAAACAGATGGTCCAACTTGCCTGTTCTGACACCTTTCTTAGCAACATGGTGATGTATTTTGTAGCTGTGCTGCTGGGTGGTGGTCCCCTGGCTGGAATCCTTTACTCTTACTCCAAGATCGTTTCCTGTATACGTGCAATGTCATCTGCTCAGGGGAAGTATAAAGCATTTTCTACCTGTGCGTCTCACCTCTCGGTCGTCTCCTTATTTTATTTAACTCTCCTGGGCGTGTACCTCAGCTCTCCTGCTGCCCACAATGCCCGTTCTAGTG